>NC_135547.1:68612361-69227611 GCF_045843805.1 Urocitellus parryii
TGACAGAAAGGCAATCTCAAATTTTCTTTTTATTAATTGAATAAAAAATTACATCTTTAACAGTCCTACCATTTGGCTTTCATTAGTACTCTTAAAAGCCACTTTCACATGTGGCATGTTTTCTTATTACATATACTAGACTTAGTGAGTTAAATTGAAGAAACTGACTTTGGACACACATAAAATCAATTCCCAAAACACTCTCTAAAAATTAAGCAATAAATAGATTATGGAAAATTGTTGCCACTTTAATTCCAATATTTTTTCAAGCTTTTTAAAACTGGCACATATTGGCTATTATAGGTAGAGGGAATAAGAAAATTAATTGAAATCTGGGGCTTGAAAAAAAATTTCCAGTGAACACCATACTGTTTAACTAATAATCAAAGTCATTAACATTCCTGACATTTGACTTTTATTGCTATATTTATCAGACATTAGAATTTATATAGTTAGAATTTATGTGGCATATTAGAATTGGTATATTTATAATTTATTTGGTATATTTAGAATTGGTATATTTAGATATTTAGCATTTGTTTAGAGTGATATGTACAACAATAATGAACCAGTAAAAAAAAAGACAAAGTCACTTAGTGATCTTAATAGATGCAGAGATAGCCTTCAACAAAATAAAACACTGATTCATTATAAAAACACTGAAGGATCACAGGACAGAAGGAACCTACTTTAACATGATAAAGAGCATGCATGGCATACTCAAAGCCCACATCATATTGAATAGGTAAAAACTGGAAGCATTTCATTTAAAATCTGGAACAAGGATGCCAACTCTCACTTCTTCTATTCAATATAGTATAGAAACTATAGCCTGAGAAATTAGGCAAGAAGGGGAATTAAAATGGATAAATAGAGGAAAAGAAGGAGTCATATTGTCACTATAGATAATATGATCCTATAATTAGAAGATGCAAGATACTCCACCAGAAGATGGTGAGATCTAACAAATAAATTCAGAAAAGTGGAGGGAAGAATAAAATTTCATTGGATTAGACCAAGGGGAATGAAGGGAAGGGAGGGGAATGGGATTAGAAAGACAATAGAATGAAACAGACAAAACTTTCCTATGTTCTTATCTAAAAACATGACCAGTGAAACTCCACACCATATGCAACCACAATAATTGGATTCCAATTATATATTATAGTCAAAATACATTCTACATCATGTATATAAAAAAGCAAAAATAAAAAAAAATAAACGCAAAACAACTAACATGGTACTTCAACATACAAAGATCAATCTTTCCTATATACCAAAAATGAATCTGCTGAAGGAGAAATCAGTAAGACAATCCCATTCACAGTAATCTCAAAAATATCTGGGAATAAATCTAACCAAGGAGGTGAAAGACCTCTACAACGAAAACCATAGAAGGTGTAAAAAGAAATTGAGGAAGACACAAGAAGATGGAAACACCTTTAATGTTCTTGGATAGGCAGAATTCACACTGTTAAAATGGTCATGCAATATACATATTCAGGGCAATTCCTATCATAATAACAATGAAATTCTTCATAGAAATGAAACAAATTAAATAGTCCTAAAATTAATTAGGAAGCATAAATGAACCAAAATAGCAAAAGACAATTTTAAACCCAGAAGGTAATGCCAGAAAATCACTATTCCTGACCTCAAGTTATAATACAGAGCTAAAGTAACAAAAACAACATGGTAGTGCCTTAAAAGCAGGCATATATACCAATGGTACAGAATAAAAGACAAAAAAAAAAAACCACACACACACACAGATACTGTCATCTGATCCTTGATGAAATTTCCAAAAACATACAGTGGAGAAAAGACATCCTTATTTAAAAAAAATTGTAGCAGGATTACTGATTATCTTCATGTAGAAGGATCAGACACTTATATAGAATAGGTCCTTACCTCTCACCATGTACAAAAAATAAATAAAAATGGGTCAAAGACCAAGTAATTAGACGACAAAATCAGCAACTCTTAGAAGAGAAACATAGTGTGCACACTCCAACATAAGGCACAGGCAACACCATTGTCAGAATAACCCTTAAAGCTCAGCAAATAATGCCAAATAATGCCAAATGGGATGGCATCAAAATTAAAAAAAAAAAGAAAGTTGTTTTGGCTTTGGTTTGAAGCTTCACAGTGCTACATGACATCTCCTTTCTTCAATGAAGTGCTCACCATTAAAACATGACAGATTTGATTGATTACTAGTTAGGGTAAATCTTGCTTACCTCAAATTGGTCACCTTTGTATATGTTTTGTTTTGCTTTTTGTATTTTTACTTTTTCCTGGCTTTATAGCTCAGTGTTAGAGCGCTTATCTAGCATATGTGAGGCACTGGGCTCAATCCTCAACACCACACAAGAAAGAATAAATAAATAAATAAATAAATGTATTATGTCCATCTACAACTAAAAATATAAAAAAAATTTAAAAAACTGTTTTCAGAAATTGATGTTCACAAAGAGAGTGAGTATTTGGAACTGTGCCTCCAGCTAAAGGAAATCATAAGGAATTTCTTTGCAGAGTTATGTCACCCCATCCTTTGGCCCCTATGCTGGAAAAGTAGAATCAAATATCAAATGATGCCTTTTAAATGTTATCCTCTGGAATTAAAGATGTAGAAATATACTATGAATGTAAATATTCTTGCTCATGCTTCATGATATGCAGTAGTGATCATGCTTTATCAGACACATTTTCAAGAATGTTACTCTACATGTTTTCCTTCCAAGGTGTGATTGAGAATATAAAAAAATGGTGCTAGGTATCACAACAGTAGCAGAAATTTGCTGTTTTCTTGTGTTTTTTTTTTTTTTTGCTTTTTTTTCCCTTTCCTTTTTTAATGGAGTGTGCTATATTATCTGTACAATTTTGCTCAACTGACTATAGAACATTTTCTAAGCTGTAGCTTCTATTGATACATAACATACTGCTATTATTGGTATATATATATATATATATATATATATATATATATGAAATTATATGAAATTTGTATTTTTGGAAACATTAGCTGTGCTGTCAAGCTTGGAAAAGGTATCTCTGCTTACTGTGTTGAGTTGGTATTTTCCAAAACTAACAGTTACACAGGTCTGGAAAGATTAAACTTACTTTTTTCAATTGGTAAAATTATATTAAATATGTTAAGTCTTATGTATAGTGATTTGATTATAGTTTTCTCAAAATAATGAAAAAAATAAATCTTCTATACAGGAAAGGAGACAATTACAAATATGAATCATGAACCCATAGAATGGGAGAAACTTTTGTTAGCTACTGTTTTGACAAAGGATTAATATCCAGAATACATAAAGAAATCAAAATTTGAACCCCAATAAATAAGTAACCCAATTAATGAGTGAGCACAGTAATAAAGAGACACCTCTCAAAGATAAAGAGAGAAATGGCCAAGAAACCTGTGTAAAAATATTCAACATTGTTAGCAATTAGGTAAATGCTGTACCTAATTTCATCTCACTCCTGTTAGAATGTCAGTCATTAAGAGTAAAACAAAAAGTACATGCTGTATATGATGTGGAGGAAAAGAATACTTCTGCACTGTTGGTAGGACTGTACATTAAAATAATTATGATGGAAAGCAGTGAGGAGCTTCCTCAAAAGATGGGTAGAATAGAGGAAAAGGAATAGGCATAGGGAAGAGTGGAGGCCAATGGGAAATACTGGAAAATGCTACTGGACAAATTATACTGTTTTTTGTGCATATGTACGACTATGTTACAAGGAATCCTAATGTTATGTACAACCAGAATGAATCAATAAAAATACAGACAAAAAGATAGATCAAATAAAAGAAAATACAACCCCCAAATAAAAAAAAATACCTCAAAGGTGTGTTAATTTGTTTCAAGGAATTTTATTTGAGAAAAGAGCATGTGGGTGCCAAAGTCACACCAGGCTGCCTTAGAAATAATTTCCTCAGGATTCATTTTTCCGTGTTCTGCCACAAACTAACTGAGGACACTGCAGTTTTGATTCAGGTAAACCCCATTAGAGTTCATTCTGGCAGCAGACCTCCATGTCACCTCTTTGATGCTGGGTGTGCAGACATGCAGTATGCCAGAGTTATTGTGGCATGGAGGCTTTCCCTGATGATTCAAAGAAAATCTGGTGAGGCTAGACAGTATATGCTATGGTTTGGATCCCTGCATGTATCTCCTGAGAAGGCAATTTGTGAATCTGTCAAAGTGAAGCTAAAAGGTATGATGGAGACCCCGGGACATTTGAGAATCCATAAGCATGGAACTCCTGCTGAGGGAAGCTGCAGGCAGTGGTCACAACCAGGCCAAAAGAGTGATCATGTGGACTGCAACCAGCATGACTGCAGGCTTGAAGCAGCCAAATGCTTTACAGCTCACATCATGTTACCACAAGATGTGGATACTGGCTATGGAGCTGTAGAATTTTATATTTGCCCTGCTGGGTTTTGGTCTTACTCTGGTCTGATTTTTCCTTAATATTTGCCTCTTGATTTCATTTAGAATGAGCATTTAACCTCTGGCAATTTTTGTTGGAAGTATGTCACTTGGGGTTTTGTAAACAACTTTTATAGGGGATCACAGCTGACTTTGCCTTGGGTCTTAGAGAAGACGTTGCACTTGGCCTTTTGAACATAGGAAAGCTTGTAGTTCTTTGCAGACTCTTGTGGATTGTATGAATGACATTTTCATTGTCAGATGCACATGTGACTTTGAGGGCCATGGGCAGAATATCATTTTGGAATGAAAATGTCCCCAAAAGACATATGCTTTAAAATTTTGGTCAATCCCCTAGGTAAAATTTGAAGTTAGTGGAAATTAAAATGTAGGACATTGTTAGAAAAAGTTATGTCATTGGGGGCAGGCCCTTGATTGGGATAATGGGATGGAGACCCTTTTGCTCTCTCTGTTTTCCTACTTACAGTAAATAAACAAAATCCTTCTGTCATATGTTCTCACTGTACAATAAGTCCAAAATATCAGGATCACTTAGCAAGAACTTCAAGGTCTAACACAAACTTTTTCTCCTTTAAAATGGATTAGCTCAGGAGTGTTGTTGCAGTAATGGAAAGCTAACTAGCCTACCATTGCAATTCAGGTGTTGCATATAAAAATACCTTAAATTTTGGGACATTTGGAGTTTAAAACTGTTCTGTTCATCTCCCATGTGTCCATACAGAAGTGATCACATTCAGAGGTTGTAGCTCTTACCAGATGATCAATTCCATGGACATTGGGTCTTGGAATTCCCAACCTCCAGAGCAATGATTATGGTTTTGTTCTTTATATATTACTCACCACCAGATATTTTATTAAAGCAACACAAAATGCACCAAGACATTCTGTGCCTATGTAACATTGTAAGTGACATTTTGAGGTGGTGAAATCCTTCCTACTCCTCTTGGCCCTTATCAGTCCTTACACCCTAGCACTATCCCACTCTTTTTAATTCACAGACCACCACCGGTTACTCTGTGTTTAGATGTACTATCCTTTCCCTATTGCTACAAATTACTACAACAGACTAGGCTACATAGAGAAAGTACAGGCTTATTTACCTCCCAGTAATTCAGGCTGGAAATTACAAGAGCATGTATCTGGCAACTATTTGACATCAGTGAGAGCCTTTGGCAGACATATACTATAGTTCAGGGCATCAGGTGATAAGAAAGAGCAAGTGAAGCAGCTCAAGTGAAGCAGAGCAAGTGAGAGCAACTCTCTCTTTCTTCTGATAAAGACACCGTGTTGGCAGTACTCTTTTAAACTCATCTAATCCTCACAGCTACTCAAAGGTCCAAAATGTATGTAGATTTAGTCTATGAATTGGAGCCTATTTCCAATATATTGCAATCAGTCATATGTATGTTTTTTCTACAATTTTACACAAATTCAATTACAAACCATATATCCACTATTGCCTGTCTTCTTACACTCAATATGTTGAGAATCATCAGTGTTGGACAGTATGATGATAGTTTATTTTTCTTTCTGGGAGTGTTCTATTTTAGGGAAATACTATAGCATTTTTATCAATTTGGGAATATTTCAGAAGAAGAAATCAAATAAGAAATTTAATGAATTCTTAAACAAATATTGATGGCAAAACATATCAAAACATATATTAAGTAGCAAAATCAGTATTAAGAGGGAGGACTATTGCAATCTACACCTATATTAAAAAGCCAGAATAATTCATACAATGACATTTCTCTGCACCTGAAAGAACATGAAAAATAAGAACATAACAAACCAAAGTTTAACAGAAGCAAAAAAATAAATAAATCAGAGAAAAGGTAAATGAAATACAAATTAAAATAGAAAAGATCAACATAACAAAGAGTTGGCTCTTTGAGAACATAAACAATATTTTAAAACATTTAGCTAGAAAAAATAACAAATGAAAGGAAACTCAAAGGAAATCAGAGATTTGGAGGAAGAAATGGCAAATGACACCCCAGATATGCAAATGAACACTAAAGACAGTCAGGGAAAATTATATGTGAAAAACTGATAATCTAAAGAAAGGTAAAAATTCTAAGACACAAATGCCATACGTTATCCTTTAAAGATTGAGTCATAAATAAAAAACCTGAACTGTCCCAAAACAAGTAAAAGCAAAAGGATGGAGTGAGCAGTAAAATAAGCCCTGATAATGGAAATCCAAGTAGCAGATGGCTTCATGATTGAGTTGCATCAAACATTTAAAGAAAGACTAATTGCAATTTCTCTTAAACTATTCTCAACATTAAAAAAGAAGGAGATATTTCCAAACACCTTATATGATGACAGCATTATTCTTCTTCAAAAAAGATGAAAACACAACCCTGAAACAACTATCCTTTCTCTACTGCTACAAATTACTACAAGAGATACAAACAAACACATGAACAAAAATACTTCAAGGTCAATAGACTTGACGCACACACACACACACACACGTGTGTGTGTGTGTGTGTGTGTGTTTGTGTTTGTGTGTGTGTGTGTGTATTCCTCAACAAGATACCAGAAAACTGAATCCACCAGCACATAAAATCCATTCAGCATGATTGGATTGGATTCATTTCAGGAAGTTACAAATGTTTATCATAAATGTCATACGCTATGTCAAATGAAAATAAAAAGGATAATTTAATCCAAACATCTCATCAGATATACACTTGATAAATATCAATATACTTCCATGATAAAAATGGTGAAAAAATTAACCATAAGAGGAATCCACCTCAATATAACAATGAAAATTGATAATAAACCACTTTCTGATGTTATATTCAATGTGGGGAAGCTAAAGTCTTCCTCTCTATGATCTGGAATAGATCACAATTCTGGAACTCTTGGCAGAGCAATCAGTTAAGAAATAAAAGACATCCAAATAGCAAAAAAAGAAATCATATCATCTTGTGAGTGTGTTATGCTTTGGATGTGAGGTGTCCCCCAAAACCACACATATGAGACAATGCCAGAAGGTTCAGAGGAGAAAGGATTGGGTTATAACAGTTTTAACCCAATCAGTGAATTAATCCCCTGATAGGAATTAGCTGAAGTGGTAATGTGTGGCTGGACGAGGTGGAAACTGAGATATGTCTTTGGGGTATGTATTTGTATTTGGCAAGTGGAGACCTGTGTCTCTGCTTCCAGATAGTTAGGTTAGAGGCTTCCTTCTGCCACACTCTTCCACCATGATATTTTGCTTCACCTGGAGCCCGGAGGACCTTCTATGAACTAAGACCTCTGAGATCTTCAGCCCTCAAGTAAAGTTTTTCCTCCTCTACTATTGTTCTGGTCACATATTTTAGTCACAGCAGTGAAAACTCTGAGAAAAATACAGTGTTTGCTCATGACATGATCTCATGTGTGGAAAATCTAACTACTCCACCATTAGAAGTATATGTGTACTCATCAAAATTTCAGATTATATACCTATGTGTAATAACCTATATTGTTTTTATATACACACAGCAAAATAGTTGGAAGACATTCCATTGTCCTGTATTTCTAAAGTCAATATTGTCAAACAGGTACAACACCCTAAATAAGCTTCAGATTTAATGTAATTCTCCTGAAAATGCCATTGTTATTCTTCAAAGAAGTAGAAAATAATCTAAACTTTATATGGAATTTTAAAAAAATGCAAATAATTAACACCATCTTTAACATATCCGATACATCAGGAGGACTTTCTCTGACCTTGATGTATTCTACAAAACTCCAGCAATGAAAAACAACATTGTACTGGTATAAGTGCAGAAAGATAGTTCAATATAAAATAAGAGAAGTCTTAGAAGTAAATCCATTAACCTACAGTCAAAATACACATTGGATAAATTACAGTATCTTCAATAAAGGGTGGTAGGAAAATTGGATATCCATATACAGAAAAATAATTCTAGACCTCCCTCTCTCTGTTACAAAAATCAACTGAAAATTAAAGACTGAAATACAAAGTCAGAAACTATGAGACCACTAGATAGAAATGTAGGCAGAAAGCATCATGATATTGGAATGGGTAAAGTTTTTATGGAGAAAACCCCAAAAGCAATGAAACAAAAAAATAGGCAAATGTGATTATACAAAATTAAAACATTTCTCTACAGCAAAGGAAACAATACACTTCAATGTCAATATTACCAATGCTCAAGGGAATGAAAAGACAAACCACAATAAGATATTACATTACCCCAGTAAGAACTGCTATTATGGAAAAAAAATAAAGGTAAGAAGTGCTGCATGTGTGTAGAAAAAAGTGAAAGAAACAATAAACCTAATTAAAAAAACAAATGAGAGCATCACCAACAGAGTAGACATCTTAGAAGATAGGACATCAGACAACAAAGACAAAGTATTATCATCTTGAAAAGAACATAGACAGCACAGCAAAAATTGTAAGAAACCCAGAGCAGAACATCCAAGAAATATGGGATAGCATAAAAAGACCAAATTTAAGAGTTATTGGGACAGAGGAAGGTATAGAGCCCCAAAACAATGGAATGAGCAATATGTTCAATGAAATAATATAGAAAACTTTCCAGATATGAAGAATGAAATGGAAATCCAAATCCAAGAAGCCTACAGACGCCGATGTGCAAAATCACAACAGATCCACAGCAAGACACATTATAATGAAAATTTCCAACATTACAGAATAAGGAGAGAATTTTAAAAGCCACAAGAGAAAGGAATCAGATTACATATAGGGGTAAGCCAATTAGGATAACAGCAGATTTTTCAACACAGATCTTGAAAGCTAAAAGATCCTGGAACAACATATTTAAAACTCTGAAAGATAATCGGTTCCAACCAAGAAACTTGTATCCAGCAAAACCAAGCTTCAAATTTGAAGATGAAATAAAAACCTTCCACGATAAACAAAAGTTAAAAGAATGTACAGCTAGAAAACTGGCACTACAGAACATCCTTGGCAAAATATTTCATGAAGGGCAAATGAAAAAAACAATGAAAACCAGCAGAGGGAGGTAGTACACTAAAAGAAAGAAATAATCAAAGAGGAAAGCCAAGTCAACTTAAATAACAAAAATAAACAAATATGGCTGGAAATATAAACTATGCCTCAATAGTAACCCTAAATGTTAATGACTAAAACTCACCATTCAAAAGACATAGGCTAGCAGACTGGATTTTTAAAAAATATCCAGCAATATGCTGCCTACATGAAACTCATTTGATAGGAAAAGACATACACAGACTGAAGGTGAAAGGTTGGGAAAAATCGTACAACTCACATGGACTGTGGAAGCAAGCAGGGGTCTCCACACTCATATCAAATAAAGGAGACTTCAAGCCAAAGTTAATCAAAAGAGATAAAGATGGACATTATATACTGCTCAAGGGAGTCATACACCAACAAGACATAACAATCATAAATACATATGCCCCAAACAATGGTGCAGCTATGTTCATCAAACAAACTCTTCTCAAGTCCAAGAGTTAAATAGACCACAACACAATAATCCTGGGTGACTTTAACACACCTCTCTCACCACTGGACCTATCTTCCAAACAAAAGTTGAATAAAGAAACTATAGAGCTCAATAACACAATAACTTAGACTTAACTGACATATATAGAATATATCAACCAGCATCAAGTGGATACACTTTATTCTCAGAAGCACATGGATCCTTCTCAAAAATAGACCGTATACTATGCCACAGGGAAACTCTTAGCAAATACAAAGGAGTAGAGATACTATTATGCATTTTATCAGATCATAATGGAAAGAAATTGGAAATCAACAATAAAATAAAGAGTAAAAAACACTGCATCAAATGGAGACTGAACAATATGGTACTGAATGAACAATGGGATACAGAAGTCATCAAGGAGGAGATTAAAAAATTCTTAGAGATAAATGAAAACACAGACACAACATATTGAAATCTCTGGGACACTATGAAAGCAGTATTAAGAGGAAAATTAATTGCATGGAGTTCATTCTTTAAAAGAAGAAAAAGTCAACAAACAAATGACCTCACATTACATCCCAAAGCCCTAGAAAAAGAAGAAGAAATCAGCAGCAAAAACAGTAGAAGGCAAGAAATAATTAAAATCAGAGCTGAAATCAATGAATTTGAAACAAAAGAAACAATTGAAAAAGTAGACAAAACTAAAAGTTGGTTCTTTGAAAACATAAATAAAATTGACAGACCCTTAGCCATGCTAATGAAGACAAGGAGAGAGAGAACTCAAATTATCAGCATACATAATGAAAAAAGGCAATATCACAACAGACACTACAGAAATACAGAAGATAATTAGAAATTATTTTGAATCCTTATACTGTAATAAAAGAGAAGACAGTTAAAGCATTGATAAATTCCTTAAGTCATATAATCTGCCCAGATTGAGTCAGGAAGACATACACAACTTAAACAGACCAATATCAAGTGAGGAAATAGAAGAAGCCATCAAAAGACTAACAACCAAGAAAAGCCCAGGACCAGATGGATACACAGCTGAGTTCTACATGACCTTTAAAGAAGAACTCATACCAATACTCTTCAACTTCTTTCAGGAAATAGAACAAGAGGGAGTACTTCTAAACTCATTCTATGAGGCCAGTATCATCCTGATTTCAAAACCAGATGAAGACACTTCAACGAAAGAAAACATCAGACCAATATATCTAATGAACATAGATGCAAAAATCCTCAATAAAATTCTGGCAAATCAAATAAAAATATATCAAAAAGAAGTGCACCATGATCAAGTTGGATTCATCCCAGGGATGCAAGTTTGGTTCAACATTCGGAAATCAATAAATGTAATTCATCACATCAATAGATTTAAAGATAAGAATCACATGATCATCTCGATAGATGAAGAAAAAGCATTTTTTTCAAATACAGCATCCCTTTATATTCACTATAAAAACTAGGGATAACAGGAACATATCTCAACATTGTGAAGGCTATCTATGCTAAGGCTCAGGCCAACATCATTCTAAATGGAGAAAAATTGAAGGCATTCCCTCTAAAAGCTGGAACAAGACAGGGATGCCCTCTCTCACCACTTCTATTCACCATAGTTCTTGAAACACTGTCCAAAGCAATTAGAAAGACAAAAGAAATTAAAGGAATAAGTATAGGGAAAGAAGAACTTAAACTAGCATTATTTGCTGATGATATGACTCTATACCTAGAAGACCCAAAAAAACTCCACCAGAAAACTTCTAGAACTAGTAAATGAATTCAGCAAAGTAGCAGGATATAAAATCAACACCACAAATCAAAGGCATTTCTGTATATCAGTGACAAATCCTCTGAGAAGGAAGTGAGGAAAACTACCCCATTCACAATATCCTCAAAAGACAGTAAGATACTTGGAAGTCAACTTAACAAAAGAGGTGAAAGATCTATACAATGAAAACTACAGAACCCTAAAGAGAGAAATCAAAGAAGACCTTAGAAGTCGGAAAGATCTACCTTGCTCATGGATAGGCAGAATTAGTATTATCAGCATGACCATTCTACCAAAAGCACTACACAGGTTTAATGCAATTCCAATAAAAATCCCAATGGCATTCCTCATAGAAATAGAAAAAGCAATCATGAAATTCATCTGGAAAAATAAGAGACCCAGAATAGCTAAAGCAATTCTAAGCAGGAATAGTGAAGCAGGTGGTATCGCTATACCAGACCTTAAACAATACTACAGAGCAATAGTAACAAAAACAGCATGGTATTGGCACCAAATTAGGCCAGTAGACCAATGAGACAGAAGAGAGGACACAGAGACTAACCCAAAAAACTACAATTATCTTATATTAGACAAAGATGCCAAAAACGTACATTGGAGAAAAGATGCATCTTCAACAAATGGTGCTGGAAAAAGGGGAAATCCAAATGCCACAAAATGAAATTGAAACCCTATCTCTCACCATGCACAAAAGTTAACTCAAAATGGATCAAGGACCAAGAATTAAACCAGAGACTCTAAGTCTAATAGAAGAAAAAGTGGGCCCTAATCTTCATCATGTGGGGTTAGGCCGCAACTTCCTTAAGAAGACTCCTATAGCACAAGAAACAAAAAGAAGAATCAATAACTGGGATGGACTCAAACTGAAAAGTTTTTTTTTTTCTCAGCAAGAAAAACAATCTGTAAGGTGAACAGAGAGCCTACATCCTGGAAGCAAATTTTTGCCCCTCACACATCAGATAGAGCACTAATCTCTAGGGTATATAAAGAACTCAAGAACCTAAGTACCAAAAAAAACTAAAAGCAAAACATATAAACAACAACAACAACAACAAAAACCACAAATAACTCAATCAGTAAATGGGCCAAGGACCTGAACAGACAATTCTCAGAAGAGGATATAAAAATCAATCAACAAATATATGAAAACTCAAATTAAAACTACTCTACGATATCATCTCACTCCAGTCAGAATGGCAGCTCTTGTGAAGACAAACAACAACAACAAGTGTTGGCGGAGATGTGGAGAAAAGATACACTCACACACTGCTGGTGGGACTGCAAATTGGTGCAGCCAATTTGGAAAGCAGTATGGAGATTCCTTGGAAATCTGTGAATGGAACCACCATTTGACCCAGCTATTCCTCTTCTTGGTCTATACCCAAAGGACTTAAAAACAGCACACTGCAGAGACACAGCCACATCAATGTTTATAGCAGCAGGATTCACAATAGTTAAAATGTGGAGCCAACCAAGATGCCCTTCAGTGGATGAATGGATTAAAAAATGTGACGTTTATACACAATGGAATATTACTCAGCATTAAAAAAGAACAAAATCATGGCATTTGCAGGTAAATGGACTGCGTTGGAGAAAATAATGCTAAGTGAAGTCAGGCAATCCCCCCCCCCCAAAAAAAAATGCTGAATGTTTTCTCTGATATAAGGGGGGTGACTCTTAGTGGGGTAGGGAGGAAGAGCATGAGAGGATTAGACTAATTCTTGATAGGGAAGAGGGGTGAGAGGGAAAGGGAGGGGGAAGGGTATTAGTAATGATGGTGTAATGTGATGGTCATCATTATAAAAAAGTACACGTATGAAGATTTGAATTGGGTGTCAACCTACCTTATATACAAACAGAGATATGAAAAGTTGTGGTATATATGTGTATTAAGAATAGTAATGAAAAAAGTACATGTATAATGGCATAAATTGACATAAACATACTTCATATACAGAGGTACAAAAATTGTTCTCTATATGCATAATAAGGATTGTACTGCATTCCACGGT
This sequence comes from Urocitellus parryii, assembly GCF_045843805.1. Classification (NCBI taxonomy): domain Eukaryota; kingdom Metazoa; phylum Chordata; class Mammalia; order Rodentia; family Sciuridae; genus Urocitellus; species Urocitellus parryii. Next base: position 68,626,097 of record NC_135547.1, read on the forward strand.
TGCTGTGTATTTAAAAAAATAATAAAATCAATAACAAATAAAATAAAATAAAATCCAATTCTTATGTAATATGGTATAAAGTCAATGTGAATTATGTCACAAGGTAAAATGTCAAGAGAGGGAAGAAAGCTAATTTGCTGTTCTCTACCGAAATACACTTATGTAAGAGACTTAAGTGATATTCATGACAAATACAGTCCTTTCTAGAACTGCACAAGTGGTCATTGCTGGAGTATATAACTATGTACTTCACATTCCCTTTGTCTTTAGTGAGTATTTTAGCTGGCCATGCTACTTTATGCATTAGGGTGCCCCAAGCCTTCATTCCTGAGGGCTCTAGGCCATTGTAAGTCTAGCCTGAATTGGGTTGTTGTAATTTCCCATTGACTTTAATCAAAGAGTGTGGTATTACTAATGGACACCCAAGGCCCCTCATCTATCCTACACATACACAGTGATACTGTTACTGATCTCTTGAGTTCCCCCGCCAGTGGTCTAGTTAAATGCCCCCAATCATCACAGTAACTCATTTCTCTGGATGTTGACTCCAGGTGGCAGTCTTAACTTTTAGGTCGGTGGAATCATTGGTGGGCCCTTTGTTTGTAAAAAAAAAATTCATCATTCTGAGACCAATAACTCTATGCCAACCAAGAATAAGGACTTCAGTCAGAAAACAACAAATAGATATTGTTAGAGGGCAACTCGGGACAACAGTGGCCTGCAGCCACTCCCATTCCAACACTCTGATTCTCCAACTATGACTTGTGGTTATAAGAGAAATGGTGTCACACTAAATCAGAGCCCCCGGCCACTGAATTATATTTACACACAGACACTTTGAGGACCTTGCCACAGGCCTGGAAAATTTTGCCAACTAATGGATGCTGCAACCGAGTCTTCAAAAGATCATTTTACGGTTTGAACAAGCCAGCTGATTCAGGATAGTGGAGGCCACGCCAAGATGAGTGGAATCCAAAAGCATGGACCTATTGTTAAACATATTTTTCCATGAAGCAAGGCATTTGATCAGAAGTAATTCTACACGATGTGCTAAGATGGTGCATAAAAGCAGGAGGCATCACAATCCCAGACCTTAATTTATACTGCAGATCTATAGTGACAAAACCAGCATGGTATTAACACCAAAACAGAGAAGAACACCAAGGGAACAGAATAGAAGACAGCGAGACAAACTGGCAAAACTATGGCTACCTCATATTTGATAAAAGTGTGAAAAACATACACTGGAGAAAAGATAGGCTTGTCAACAAGTGGTGATGGGAAAACTGGAAATCCATATGTGGTAGAATGCAATTTAACCCCTATCTCTCCTCTCTCCTCTCAACTTAAAGTGGATCAAAGACCTAGAATTTAGACTCGAAAACCTACACATACTACAAGAGAATGTAGTCTCCATACTCTAACCTATTGACTCAGGAACTACCTTCCTTAACAAGACTCCAGAAGCACAATAAATAAAATCAAGAATCCATAAATAGGTGGCATCACAGGAAAATGCTTCTTCACAGCAAAGAAAACAATCAAGTTTGTGAAGAGAGAGCCTACTGAATGGAAGAAAATATTTGCCACCTGCAAATCAGATAAAATGTTAATTTATGTGACTTAGCACAAAAATAAATAAAATAAAATAAACCAATTAATAATGGGCAACAGAACTGAACAGACACTTTTCAAAGGAAAAAAAAATGGTCAGGAAATATATGACAAAAAAAAAAGCACAACATCTCCAGCATTCAGAGAAATAAAAATTAAAATTGTGCTGAGATTCTCTCTGATTCTAGTCAGAATGACAGTTATCAAGAATACAAGTAATATAAAATGTGGCTGAGGATGTAGCAAAAAAGGTACACTGAAACACTGCTGGTGGTACTCCAGATTGGTGAAACCCCTCTGGAAAGCAATATGGAGATTCCTCAAAAAACTAGGAATGAAATCAACATTTGACCTAACAATCCCCTCTCCTTGTTTTATACAAAAAATATTTTAAATCAGCATATGACAGTGATGCAGCCACAACGATATTTATAGTAGCACAGTTTACAATAGCCAAGCTATGGAACCAACCTAGCTGCCCATCAACAGATGGATGCAAATAGATATTGTGGTATATATAAACAATGGAATATTACTCAATCATAAAGAAGAGTGCATTTATGACCTATTCAAGTAAATGGATGTACCTGGAAACCGTCATGCTAAGTGAAATAAGCCAGTCCCCAAAAACCAAAGGTCCAGTGTTTGTGCTGATGTGTGGAAGCTAACCCACAATAAGAGGGGAGAAGGGAAGAAGAGACATTCAATATATTAGACAAAGGGACACGGAGGTAAGGGAGGGAGAGAGGAAAAGGAAAGACAGTGGAATAAATACAAAAATAATTTTCCTAAGCACTTATGCGAATAATGGGGCATAGTGAATCCCACCATCATGTGTATACAAAAGAATTGGGTCCTAAAAAGAATAAGACATATTTCATGCTTGTGAAATTTTATCAAAATGAATTCTACTGTCATGTATAACTATAAAGAACTAATAAATAAACGGTGCCTAAGACATTGCGTATTGACAAGAATGCCAATGTTGGAAAAAAAAAAAAAGCACTTTGTACAGAGAAGGCAAATTCACATTCAGAGTGAGGGTCTATTATAATAAGAACAAGGCACTTCCCTTCTTCCCTCGAATCTATGGCAGTGGTTCATGTAAGCCACCTGCAGCCAGGTAGTTTGAATGATCACCATGGGGACTCGCTTTGTCTATCACATTGGCCACTCAGTGTCCGTTTCTGCAGCTCGCTAGGCACTCAGAAACCTTCCTGAGAACTTGTGCTTAGGATTCCATTCTCTGGAACTATTCCTGGTGCCAAAATCTTATTATGCATTGTTGTCCAGAGACACAGAGGCCATGAATATATATATATCTGTGCATTTCAAAGAGTTGGCACACACCATTATGCAAGGTGCTGACTCCAAAATCTGCAGGCATCTGTAAGGTGGCAGGGCAGCCTGGAGTTCCAAGGAGTAACCGCTGCTTCATTTCCAGACTTATGAAGTATATATCTCCTGAAGAATTCCCTCTTGCTTCTTGTGTATGGTCCAGGTTTTAGTCTCTCCAAGCCTTCCACTCATAGAAGAGTCCCATTTACATTGTGGAGAACAATATGCTTTACTCACTGACCACGGTTCACAGTTATTTTCATCCCGAAGCACCGTCATAGAAAAATCCACAAGAATCTAACAAGGCATAGATTTCATTCATCAGCATGTGTTCGTGGTGGTCTTTCATCCATCAAGCAGTGTTCCAGGCATCAGGGTTCTCAGAGAGGAGACAGGGAGAAGAAACTTAAAGTGTTTTCTCCTTTTGGAGTCTTGGTGAGCTTAGAACCTCGTTGGGACCAAGAGTGAAATGAAGCTTTACCCATAGGAATGTGGTAGAGGAAAATTAGAAAGTCATTTGACATTGATCCATAAGTGCACCTAGGCTTGAAGGAGATCAAGGTGTACTGGTGCATATGGAAAGGGGGTGGCAAGGGATTCCAAAAGTAGAAAGAGATGGGTTGGTGGGATTCATGCAGAGAGTTGGAAGAAGAATGAGGGAAAACGAACACAGCAGAGAAATGCCCATGAGTGTGGCATGTGTGGAAAGGACAACAGCAAACTGGACATGAAAGAAAGACCCATTGGTGACATCACAGGAACGAATTTCATGAGATGCTGGAGGATACAGTGAACTGGGAAACAGAGCAGAAGGCCCAAGGGATTCTGTTGTCTCTGCACTTATGGAGTGAATGGTCTCGGTTGGGCCACTCAGGTGCTTTGTGCCCTGGCTTAATTGTTGTCTTGCGTGAACATCTGTTGAACTCTCGTGCATGTTATAAAATCCTCGAGAGATGATGCCTGAAGAAGTATATTTTAAACAGTAAATTCCAAGCCCAAACCTCTGCCTTCCATTTTTTATCACACCACCATGGTGAACAAAAATTTCCTCAATCTACATACAGCAGGTTTTTTCTTTTGTGTCAACTCCAGGCAGAAGGTCACCATGTGGCAGGGCAGAGGGTGCTGATTAATTGATATGAGGGTGACGCTTGCCTCATCGTTGAGGGGACTAGGCTGGTCACTCCTGCAAGTGGTGGATCTTGGCAGGAATGTTGGGATGTATGGGATCATGGCTTCTGTGAAAGAGGTTCCTGATCTCGGACATCATAAGAGACAGGTGAAAAAACTGTTCATGAAGACCAAAGGGGTACTGTTGAAGTAGACCTGGACCTGGAGTGAAACCTGAGATGATGAGATTTTGGGGTTCGCACTATAATGAACATCTGAGCTTATGCAAGCAATTTCCTGTCTTAGGGTCCCTGACCCCTCACCTCCTAAATTGAACTAAAATGGCACCTGTTCCACCTGCTTGTAGAGAGGGTTAGATCATATGCACAACACACGAGGGGATCATGTAAATGCTAAAGTGATAGGACAAGTTATTTTTATTTTTCTTCTTATCAAAATAATCCTGGGGGGGGGGGCTGGGGATGTGGCTCAAGCGGTAGCGCGCTCGCCTGGCATGCGTGCGGCCCGGGTTCGATCCTCAGCACCACATACCAACAAAGATGTTGTGTTCGCCGAGAACTAAAAAATAAATATTAAAAAATTCTCTCTCTCTATCTCTCTCTCTCCTCTCTCACTCTCTCTTTAAAAAAATATAATAATAATCCTGGGTTATTTGGCCAGCTACTATGTTGGCGTGCCCTGTCATCACGTGAAAAAAACGTCATATTTCAGAGATCTAGCTGTGCTCTAGCACACTATCAGCTCAGCAGTGAGGCTGGTTTCTGAAGGTCTTTGTCTAAAAAAAAAAACATCAGAATTTTAACCTAGAAGATCACAGAATCGATGGGCTGTTAAAAAATAAGGTTCAGATGTGCAGTCAGGCATAAGTGAAAATTACCTCAGTGGTTTTTTTTTCACTCTACTTTGTCATTGACTTTACATATCCAAGATACATATTGTCATGTTAGCGGCTGTTGCACATTCATGTGTGTTGTAAAAACTTTAAGATATGTAGTGTGAATAAATGTGTTTTGAACAGTAAAATTGAAACCAAGATCCCTTTCTTCCATTTTTCATTACACCACCATGGTAAAAAAACAAAACAAAACAAACAAACAAACAAAAAAAAAACCCCATGCTCCTCAATCTGTGACAGGGTTTGTTTTCTGGCTGGCTGTGGGCAGAAGCACAGAGCCCAATAGAGTTTTCAGAATAATCCAGGTACAAAAGTGTTTCCACTCAGCTTTGCAACCTAGAGCTAGTCTGAGGTATTCTTTGCCTGGGGGAGTTTATTGTTCTCTCAGTACAAGAATTCAATCCCTGTCAGGCTTTCACTGTTCCTCTGAAGGAAACACAGAAGCACTGCGCACGTGTGCACACACACATGGGTCTTTTCACTCTCTCTCTGGGTCTTAATGTCATGCCTTTGTCATTATGTCTCAAGTTACATAAAATTCCTCACTCAGGTGGTTGAGGACAAAAGGGGTTGGAAGAAGACAAGGGTTTTGTGGAGATCTTTAGAGAGGGCCCTCACGAGACTGAATTTCCTCAACTGTGCCTGAGAGATGGATGTTGGGTCATTTCTTCACATCTGCTCAGGGAAGCAAGAGGACCTTCAAAGAGACCTCAACCTGGAGAATCAAATCTTTTGCACCTCCAAGAGGGATTTAGCTGTGCTTTGTCTCGGGGCTGGGAGCAAGGGGAGGAGTCCATCTGCCCCTCCCCCACCAGCTGGAGCTCCTAGTATTCCCCCATTGAGACGTCATCAGCAGCCACTGTTGGGTCTACTTCTTGTTTCCCTGGGAGACACGACGGGCCTCTCCAATAGCCTCAGGGTGAAGCCAGAGAGTCCTTTCCCTTGGCCAGCCCTCGCCTCAGGAAGGTACCCCTTCCCTTAGCTCCCAAGGGCCCATTTCCTCCCCCCCCCCCCCGACTCTCTTGAGAAAAGAGAGCAAAGACGACGGCCTCATGAATGAAGCTGGAGAGGGCACCTCCACAGAGATGGCCGCTTCAATCTCTCCCCAAGCCGCACAGAAACAACTCATATCACTGGGAAGCGGAGATCCTCCAGGGGCCCTAGTCACCGGCACCCTCAGCGGGGAACCGATCACTAAGGCCGCTGTGGCAGGGGCCACCAAGGGAAAGGCTCCCAAGAAGCTCATCGCCAAGAGGGTGCGAGGCTCAGTCAAGTGGTTTAATGTGAAGAATGGGTATGGCTTCATCAGCAGGCATGATACTCAGGAAGATGTGTTTGTTCACCAAACTGCTATCACCCGGAACAATCCTCACAAGTATCAACGCAGCGTGGGCGATGGAGAGACGGTTGAGTTCGATGTAGTGCAAGGTGAGCGGGGCACCGAGGCCGCTAACGTTACTGGGCCCGCAGGTGCTCCAGTGGAGGGCAGCCGCTATGCGGCTAACCGTCCCCGCTTCCGCCCAGGCTGCTACATTAATCACCGTGAGCCACCACCGGGAAGATCCCGGGATGCCAAGGACCATCTGGATGAAGGCGAGGACAGCTGCGTGGGCTTCTCCGCATGCTTCACAGTAGCCCAGGCCCCGCGGCGCTACCTTCCCGGTCGACCTCAAGATCAATCATTTTGGCGCTTCCCGCCCTTCCGCAGGCCGCAGGTCCTGGCCCTCAGTCCATCGCTCCTCCCTCATCCCCACGGCCCGTGGGCCTCTCACCTGGCCTGGTCAGTGCCAGCCTCAAAGCCTGAGGTCACACCAAGGAGGGGGCTGGGCCCCAGCTACTTGCTGAGTCGACCCAGGGGCAGAGGAATGCCTCAGGGGGCAGGAACCTCAGCGGTCATCTCTGAGGGCCTGGAGGCAGAAAATAAGGAAAGCAGGCGCAAAGCAGGTGGCCCTCAGCAGAGGCCACCACCACGCTATGGATCCCGGCGTCCCAACAACCCGATCCGTCATCCCCAGAAGGCACACGGCACTGAGGGCCAAGACCTTCAGGAGAAAGAGGGCAAGAACCCTGGGATGGGCCCAGCTGAAACTCCTGTCTGTGCTATTGTGGATAAGAAGAGCAGCGTTGCTGAGAAGGAGGACCCTGACGTCCCAGATGCCTCCTCTGCAGCCCAGGCCGAGTAGCGGCTTGGATCTCTCTCCAGGGACTACCTGGCCTGTGCTGCAGGTGAAGTCCCTTTGAGGAGATGATGATGCCCTTTGGTGTGACCTAGTCTCCAAAGGGCAGTTAGAAAAATAGACATTCAATATTGGACTCGCCATGAGAAAAATACATGACCCTTTACCCAAGATTTGAGGAGTAACCTACAAGATCCATGTATTTCTAAATACCATCTTAGCATCTGCCTCCAAAGTTTCAGTATACATGCTAGCACCCAACTCTGAACATAAAATTTCTGATCACCAGGACCACAGTTAGTATTCTGAATTCCCTGTTGAATTAGTTGAACTCTTTAGAAAATGGCTTCCATTTTAAATTGAACAGCATGAAAATAATTATAAAATATTGAAGACTATCTGACAAGTGGTCAATTTCTCAATAAATCATTTCATCCTGCTTTCAACTGTTATCAATGTTGTCTGATTTTTCTTAAAGCAGGCCACCTCATTATTGCATAATTGTATGGAGAAGACTGTAATTTCCTTTTGGTTCTCTTACAGAAACAATTTTAGCAAAAACAAACAAAAAACAAAAAAACTAACAGGGGCTGGGGTTTTGTGGCTCAGCGGTAGAAAGTTAGTTAGCCTAGCAAGGGCGAGGCCTTGGGTTTGATCCTTAGCACCACATAAAAATAAATTAAGTAATGAATGATATTGTATCTAACCACAACTAAAAATAAATATAAAAAACCCTGAAAGAACAGGTTTACCATGATTAAATCATGAATTTTAAATTAATTTGGCATAGCTATTGAATTCCTCTGGATATTTTAAAATATTAGCACAGTGCAGGGAAAACAAATCACTTGATCACTCATCATCATTTTCCTGCTCCTCCCACGCCCCACGATTTGAGCACTAAGTGTGAAACAAAAGAGCTCTGTGATTAAAGGCAGTCCCAAGTACCCATACTTACTACTTTCAGACCACTATTAGAAAAAGAAAAGAAGGCAAGTGAACAAAACAACAGTACATGTCAAAAATGGGCCCTCAGGAAACAGATAATACTGACTTTTATTTTTCCTTTTAAGTGATTTTGTCTCATACCATATCAGTATCATAAGTGGTCACAGCAGCAGTCATAACTTTTATTGTGCCTAACATGCAGGCCTGAAGAAAAACATCTAGTCCAGAGTTTCCATCTCTGCTTCCTGGTGGGGGCGGGGGGTTCATCCAGCTGGCTTTTTTAGTACCCTTGAGAGGCTGAGCGGGTGAAGGTCAGAGCACCTTCAGAGGTAACAGAGACCTTCCAACTGGGAAATGGCACACCATTCCTGGCTTTCATTTGGACATGTGGTGGTGCTGGTGGGCAGCAGGCAGGGCCCAGGTTTGGCATGGGGTAGGGGAAGGCTGTTAGTAAGTTTGAAAACAACAACAACAAAACTATAATTTTTTTTTTATTTTTCAGGTGAATGACTTTGGAATCTCAGTAGAAAGATCAAAATATGTTTGTTGTTTAGATGTTGAGGCAGTTTCCCACCACATTGCCTTTTGGAGACTGAGTACTGAATCATTAATTGTGGGTAAATATCCTCAAGACATTTGAGTACAAACTGTGAGATTACTCATTCAACAAATATCTGACCACTTCCTTGTGCCAGGATCTATGAAAGTCACTGGTGGGGGTGGTTGCATCATGCTGAAGAAGATGACCCCTTCTCCCAAAGGTGTCTGCAGTTGAGCAGAAAGTGAGAGGAAAACAGGAAGTGGTTGCTCAACCTTATGAGTATACTAGCAGAATTATCGGGGAACATGAAAGTTAATGCAGGCAACCCAAATATTGGCAGAGTTGTTCCACAATAAAGAAATCACCTTGGACAAAAGCTTAGCTACTCAGATACCTGAATTTAAATTTACATCTAGTAATCATCACAAAATATTCAGGATTTTATACAACATCCCAGACCGAGCTCAGACTTTCCGTTTCACAAGTGACCATTCTGGGCACCTTGGGCTGGCTCCTTGAGCAGTATTTTACTGGACCTCTTGCTTGTTAATGGAAGGATTTTCCCCTTTGTTGATCTTCTCAGTTTGCCACAGGCCCCAACCCCTATCCTAGGAAGTGACCTATCATCTCAATTAAGGGTCAAGTTGTTGTTGCCAACTGTGGAATAGAGCCACCTAACTTTAAAAACACAGAGGTGGACCCCACGGTTTTGTATAACAATACAGTGGGAAGAGCACAACTGCAACCCCTGTTGAAATCCATCTCAAGAATTCTTCCAAATTTTCTTAACCAACAATAGTGTCCCTGAAAACCTAAAGCTAGAAAGGGAGTTTAAAATGATGGAACTTTTGGTAGAATGCTTTAGCCCTTATCATTCTCCTATATGTGGGATCCCATAGGGCCTCCATAAATTGAGGTTAGTTTAGCATCTTCATATAATCATTAATGCAATGGTTCCTCTAAACTCTGTGGTTCCAAATCCATATGCTCCCCCAACGCAGATCCCTGAGGCAGCTGCTTATCATAATGTCCTGAACTTAACGAATGCATTTTTTTTTCTGCATTCTTCTGCATCCAAGGAACCAGCCACTATTTACCTATGAGATTTATATCTCTAAGGGTGGTAGACAGGTAGCTTGGACAGTCCTTCCCCGAGGGATTCATTGAGAGCCCTCATCTGTTGGGAATATTGGTACAGGACCTCACGGGTTGTTAAACAGTGTTTAAACAAGTAAAACTGTATTATTTCAATATGTAGGTGGCCTTCTCTTATGTAGAACTTCAAAAATTTTATCCTTGAAGGGACTGGCTCTCTTCCCAATTTCCTGGCTAACGAGGGATATAAAGTATCGTAAAAGAAGGCTCAAATGTGCCTACCCCAGGTTACCTACTTGGGAATAATAGTGGAATGCGAAACTCAAAATTGTGGCCCAGAAAATATTCAACCCATACACTCATGTCCCTTTCGTCAGACAGTCAAACTCAGCACTTTTCAGGGAACTGGCTACTGTAGAATTTGGATCCCTGGATATGCTGAAAGTGTATAACCCTACTATGGATGCTTTTAGGAAGCACGGGGACTTTCACAGGCCAATTATTAACTAGATTCCAGAGGCAAGAAAAGACCTTCAATACATTACAAATATAACTTACCAGGCACCTGCTTTGAGTCTACCTACTCAGGAAATCTTTCAATTATATGCAACAGAAAATAAGGGAGTGGTGCTGAAAATAGTTACTCAATTGTTGGAGGGGCACTCCTCAGTCTGTACGTTACCTATGTAAAGATTTGGACAAAGTCACCAAGGGCTGGCCTTGAATGTATTAGAGCTGTGATTGCACAGGGACTCAGTCCCTGAGGAACACAAACTTACTCTGGGAGGGTGTCTGACTGTACTTACCTCCCACAACATAGCAAAAATCCTAATTTCTATAAGTATAGTCTTTGGTTAATAGAGAGCCATATACACAAACATCAGGACCTTTTGTTGGAAGGAACTGAAATTTCCTTAAAGACTTCTCAGATTCTCAATCCAACTTCTTTCTTATCCGAGGAAAGGGGGGGGGGAAACCTCTCCGCTCTTGTGAGAATATTTTATTGGAAATTTATGCTGCCAGATGTTATTTATCTGATCATGATATAGATAAGCCTGATCTTCCCTGTACACCAATGGGAATGCATCAGTGATTGATGGAATTGAGTGGTCAGGATACTCAGTGGTAACAGATTTTTAGGTTCTTGAATAAGAAACACTTTTCACCAATACCAGCACCACCTGGTGAAGCTAGTTTCTCCCACCTAGAACTGGAACTTTTTAAGGATAAATGATTCAACATAGATACTTATTCCAATTATATCTTTCTTATACATCATGTTCATGCACCTATCTGGAAGGAACAAGGATTATTCACTACTCCTAGTATTCCTGTTTAAAACACCAGGAAGATTCTTCATCTCCCAGAAGCAATTTCCCTGCCATCCCGTGAAGCAGTTATCCATGTTCTTATACATCAGAAGGGAGAGAACTCAATAGATAAAGGAAATTAGAAAGTAATTTGCTCTGCTCCTCTGGGGGAAAAATGTCTTCCAAAAGCCATCAACATTTGACAGAGGAGACTCAACAGGGTGTTAATACAGGATACCCATTAGATAATACAGAATGGTGGGTTTCTCCCAAGGGTATCCTATTACTTATTCATTCATCACAATGGAAATTTTTAAAGTTGTTCCATCACCTTTACCACTTGCAAAGAGATAATGGTCTTAGCTTAATAAAAAATATTTTCTTTACATTATTGATTGTTTCCTTTGCTGACAAGAAACTTTTTAGTTTGAATACATCCTATTTAATAATTCTTCATTTATTTCTTGCACTTTAGGAATCTGCTTAATGAAGTCAGGACCGAATTTGACATGATGATAGTTTGACCTAGGTTTTCTTCTATTAGGCTCAGGGTCTCTGGGATAATTCCTAGGCCCTTGATCCCCTTTGAATTGAGCTTTGTAAATGGTGAGAGATATGAGTTTAATTTAATTTTGCTGCATATATATTTCCAGTTTTCCCAGAACCATTTTTTGAAGAGGATATCTTTTCTCTAATGTATGTTTTTGGGACCTTTCTCTAATATGACATAACTGTAGTCATGTGGGTTTGTTTCTGGGTCTTCTAATTTGTACAATTGGTCTACATGTCTATATTGGTGCCAATACCATGCCTTTGTTTACTATATCTCTGTAATATATTTTAAGGTCTGGTATTGTGATGCCTCCTGTTTCACTCTTCTTGCTAAGGATTCCTTTGATTACTCTGGGTTTCTTATTTTTTTTTCCAAATGAGTGTCATAATTGCTTTTTCTATTTCTATGAGGAATGTTGTTGGGATTTTAATTGTAATTGCATTAAATCTGTATAACACTTCTGGTAATATGGCCATTTTGACAATATTAATTCTTCCTATCCAAGAACATGGGAGATCTTTCTGTCTTCTAAGGTCTTCTTCATTGTAAAGGTCTTTTAACATTTTTTTAGATTGATTCCCAAGTATTTTTAGGCTATTGTTAATGGGTTACTTTTCCTAATTTCTCTTTCTGAGGGTTCATTACTGATGTATAAAAATAAATTTGATTTATGTGCATTGATTTGATATTCTGCTACTTTGATAAACTTATTTATTAATTCTAGAAGTCTTCTCGTAGAGTTTTTGAATCCTCTATGCATAGAATCATGTCATCAACAAATAGTGATAGTTTGAGTTCTTCTTCAAAATAAAACCCCAATCAGTAAATTGGCTAAAGAACTTAAACACATATGAGAAGAAAATATACAATTGATCAACAAATAAATTTAAAAAGTCCAATTTCTCTCATAATTAGACAAATGCAAATAAAAACTACTCTATTGTTTCATCTCACTACAGTCAGAATGGCAATTATCAAGAATGCAAGCAATAATAATTGTTGGTGAGAATGTGGAGAAAAAGGTACACTCATACATTGCTGGTGGCACTACAAATTGCTGCAGCCACTATCAAAGCAATATGAAGATTCCTTAGAAAATTTGGAATAGAACCACTATTTGACCCAGCTATTCCACTTCTTGGTGGATACTCAAAGGACTTAAAATCAGCATACTATAATGACACAGCCATATCAATGTTCATAGCAGCTCAATTCACAATAGCTAAACTTTGGAACCAACCTAGATGCCTTTAAGTACATGATTGGATAAAGAAACTATTGTACATATACACAATGATATATTACTCATCAATAAAGGAGAATAAAACTATGGCATTTGCAGATAAATGGATGGAGTTAAGAGAATATCATGCTATGTGAATTAAGCCAATTCCCACAAAACAAAGGCTGAATGTTCTCTCTGATAAGTAGATGCTGATCAATATGGGGAGGACATGGGGAAAATGGGGGAACTTTGGTTGGGCAATGCTGCAGTCTGGCTGGGCAAACTAACCGGAGGGGGGGGGTGACAAGAAACTTGTGAAGGTTGATACAGCAGGAGCGGGAGCCACTTTATTGTAGGATAGCAAGGGTATATATACATAACTGAAAACACAGCTTAACTTAATTAACATAAACTAGATACAGCAGTAACCAATAAGGAATCCTCATCATCTTAATTATACACAGCTTAACTTAATTGACATAATCTAGACACAGCAGTCATTCATTAAGGAATCTCTATCATCTTAATGGCTCGCTGGTGTTACTTCTCAAACCACTCCCTCTGATAAAATGCCAGGCTCCATCTTGACTTGTTTACAGACTCTAACAGGGCAAAAGAGAGGGAGGAAAGGGGAAGCACCATGGAGGCAAAAATGACGGTGGCATAAGATGAACATTATTATCCTAGGTACATGTATGACTGCACATGTGGTGCAACTCTACATTGTGTACAACCAGAGAAATGAAAAGTTGTGCACCATTTGTGTATAATGAAACAAAATGCATTCTTCTATCATAAATAACTGATTTGGACAAAGAAAAAAGAAAAAAATGTTTCAAGAAAAGGCTTGACAGGTGAAGTCCAACAGATCATCCAAAGTTGTGAAATCTACCAATAGGTTTATCCTTCTATTAAATGTCTTCACCTTCCCAGACACCAAATGATGGGTTGCTATCTGGAGACAAAGTGAACAATTTTGCCCATATGCCTGGGGTCCAAATTCAAAATATTTACTAGTTCTGGTAGATATATTCACTCTGTGGATAGAAGCTTTTCCTTGTAAAACTAAAAAGCCTTGAAAGATGTAAAAGTTCACCTTCAGGAAAGTATTTCTTAGTTAAGTATCTCTCAGACTTCAGAAAACAATAGACCAATTTTTAAGGCAGAAATAACACAAAAATTCTCTCTTTCATTAGAAATAAAGTTTCATCTTTATTCCCCATGCAGGCCTCAGTCCTTGGAGAAAGTAGAAAATACTAATGAACTTCTCAAAAGCCACTTAACTACTCCAGGAGACCCAGGTCCTGTGGGTTAAATTTATACCATTGGTTCTAATATATCTTAGAAATACCACTGGCTGACAGGGTCTAACTCCATTTGAGTCCCTGTATGAAAGGCCATTTTCATCTAGGAATTTACTTTTGTATTTTCAGACCTTTAAAGTAGTATCCCATGTAACTCTTTAGGATGAGTTTCAACAGATTCTTATGGATATCCAACAAAAATATCCTGAAGGAGATCATCAAGGGCCCCTTCTTGTCTCTCCAGGGGAATTTGTCCTAGTAAAAACTCTAGACCAAATAAAGGACTACTGAATATCAAGTGAGAGGGGGGTCCTTATTATGTAATCAGGCCACCTCTTTAGCTACCTATGTAGCAGGACAAGACTCTTGGATACACTTTAACTGTCTTAAGGCCTGGAGACTCCATATTGAGTCCACCACAAATGAATCTCTTAAAGAACACTACACATGTGAACCAACAGAAGATCTGAAGTAACTATTTAAAAGTGCTAAGTGATATTTTGATTTTATCAGTCTTTTTTGATTACAATTTCAATGACTTTACTACTTGCTCTTGTGTTAATGGTAACAGTTCCACAAGACTGGGATCCTAAACATGGGCTATTCTTAACTGTTACCTAATTAATCATAGACACCCAGTTGTGTGTATTTATATTCATGTATACTTAAGTCTATTTCCCTATTTCCAGAAAAAACCTAAATATGACCATGAGCAGAAAACAGAAATATCTTATAGGGAACTTTATCCTGAAAACCTGGACTCTAGTATACACCTGAATTCAAAAAATGCCTTTAACTCCATCCAATACTATGCACATCTCACTTGCTAAGACTAAAATACAAAGACACAGGTATAAGATAACTTTACATATAATAGTAACAAAAAACGTGTCCTCCCTAATTTGAATTTTCCTATTTTAATACAATGTAATCAGAAAAAATAACTTGCTATGATACTGTGCTTTGTGGAGCTGGAAGTGGTTTGCGTATAGTAAATTCAGTTGACCTTGAGAACTTGGCCAGTAGAGTTCACAGTGCTAGAAAAGAGGTAAAAGCTTTAACAACTAAGACCCAATGGCTGCCCACAACAATCCTGCCTCAGCAAGATACTGTTAACATGGATAAGCAATTCCTGACCTTATTCAGTAAATCTACTCTTGATAATTTGAATATAGACACTAATATGAACATGTTGTGCAACTGGACTATATGCTCCCTAAAAATATGGATACTTTAATACAGAAAAAAGTGCAATGACTGATAATTGCTGGAAATGATGTCACTTTTAGAGAATTAATTTGCTACTGATATCCCTATCATTGATTAGATCACTTTATGGCCACTTAATACACAATATTCTGATCTGTTTTGTATTTGGACTATACAGCATTATTAAAATTAATCAATATATGTTTAATGTAATTTTCATATTTTTCTTGCTTTGTTTAATCAATACTCATGTGTATTAAAATAAATGTAACCTATTCCTCATCTTAATGATTGAGTAGGCAGATGGAGTCCTGTATGCTTAACCATTTCTCTAGTTTATGTGACTTCACTCTGTACACTGTGCTTAACTTTTCTATATGCTGTGAAGTATCTGCTCAACATGTTGGCTTTCCACGTAATAATCAATCTGATATAAACATTCTTATTCAAGTTGCTCTTTGGCTGAGTTTATCATATACCTAGAGATTTTCCATTCACAGGGTGATAGTGGATGATGTTACTATAATATGGGCCCTCAAACCATTATCTTTACTCCACATGTATATAACTTTACAACCCTTAATATATGCCATTGATCACAATACTGTAGTTAAAGATTCATTGACATATAATCAACATCAAATAAATCAATACAAAATCTATTCATAATTTGTAGTTAACAGACTAATTGATGTTCCATATATAACAACTATTGATACCAATCATCACTGTAATTATTATCTGTTTGTTTCACCATATGCACAATGATATTTTTCTGTTATGTTTAATAAAAAATAATATTTGCTTTAGTGCTAACCTTACTTTGTTGTTGCAATATCTAACTGTATAGTAAGATTGAAAGAATGACTCTACCAATGAAACCCTGCATAAATGAGTTTGCCAGTTTTTCCAAGTACCTTGGGATCTTCATGTCAATACCTCTTCACCTCGATCTCTGCTCAGGAGGACACCTAGACTCAAGCTTACGACACCTCTTTTTAAGCTGAAATAGTCAGATGGGTCATCATCCAAACTCCTAAGAGTATTCCAAGTATCCTCTGAGAGGAAGCATTGAGGAAGATTTAGAACTGTATAGGCAGTCAGGTAAGATGGCAAAAGAGGAAAGTACAGACAGGGGCAGGTCCAGATAATAAGGGCACAAAGAGTATCCCCCAATAAGGTCAACTTCCTGGCTGATGAAAGTGCTTATGGACATGAAGGGCACCCGATCACGCAGACACTTCCATTATTATGGACACAAGTGGGGGATCCAACAGTAAGACTAAAATAGATATTTGGACATAGGGAGTACCAATAAGTGATAATAAGGAAAACATGGAGAGAGAAGGAGATAGAAAAGGGATGAAAACCCAAAGTCCATAAAAATTACAAGTAAGTACTTCCTAGAGCTTCTTCTCTTTGAAGAAATGTGTTATTTTGAACTTTTGTTCTTGCAATAAACCCACTGCTTTCTTATTCCTTTTGTGTCCAGTCTTTCAATTCTTTGCTGAGTAGAAACAATGAACCCAAGACCCCTAGATAGTAAGATTTATCTAAGAGCTCAGATTACAAATTTCTAACAAAAGTATATTTCCCTCTTCTCAACTCTGTAGAGTCAGTTTGCAAGTGCAGAATTTCTGTTTCAGTTAATTCCTGGGAAGCCCCTATGACATTTTAGCTTCCTCTGATCCACTTGATAATTTTCCCAAAGAAGTAAACATTTTCCTGCTTTAACAATACACAACATCTTCTGAGTAGAACTTACAGCACCTAAGTGGCACAGAAACTTGGTCCTCCTGAGTATAGGAGACATAACCCGTAGATGAATCCTAAGAATGATGAACTTCAGAGTGTTAGAAATTCTGAGGTGCCTCAAGAAATTCAACATGTGTTCAAAGGTGGGTGTGCAAGGCAAACTTTACTTCTGCCATAAGGGAGTTCTACCTAACCTGTCTAGCATAACACACCTAGTTGGTCAGACTGTCTATTCTTATCCATAAAAAGCTTTACCGAGAGTCGAGGAGTTCAGGGTTACAATTGATGTGATTAGATAATTTTACAATTGTGGTGAGCAAAGTGGAGAGCTATAATTAAAATGGCTTCAGTTGGATCCAATGAGGGTCTAAATACTATATTCTGAAAGTGGACCACCTAACTTTGTATCTCACAAGAGGAAATATCTGCACCAGATCATGGAAGCAATAATACCATTTTAACTTGGGTGAGATTATTTCTCATTGAAGTTTTGATTTGTATTTTATGGATTGTTAATGACACTGAATATTTTTTTTCATATATGTTTAAGCCAATTGAATATCTTCTTTTAACCATCTCTTCATTTGACCATTTGATCATTTTAAATTGGATTGCTCATATTTTCTTTGTTCTGAAAATTTTTTCAGTTTTTAAAAATATATTCTGGACACTATCTTCTTGTCAGATGCATAGTGTAATCATTTTATTTTATTTTGATGTAATTCTCTTTGTCAATTTTTACTTCTGTTTCCTGTTCTTTCAAGTCCTGTGCAGAAAATCATTGTTCGTAAAAATATATTGAAGTGCTTCTGCTAGTAGTTTCAGGGTCTCATGTTTCACATTAGATTCTATGATCCATTATGAATTGATTTTTGGACCATGTGAGAGTTTCAGATTCAATCTTCTGCATGTGAATATCCAGTTCAACTAGAACTATTGGTGGAAAAGGCAGTCCTTACTCAACATAGTATTTTGTCACCTTTATTGAGGATCAAATGACTGTAGATATTTATTTTACTTTGAGTTCTCTATTCTGTTCCATGTCCTCTCTTTTATGTCAACGCCATGCTGTTTTGTTCCTATGGCTCTGTAATATTTCTGGAAGTCAGATATTGTGATGCTGCTAACTTTGCTGTTTTTTGGTCAACATATGTTTGAACATTCAAATCTTTTTTGCCTTCATTTAAAATTTGGGGTTGTTATTTTCTAGTTTTGTGAAAGATTACATTGGTAGTTTGATGATGTTTCCTTTGAATGTATATGTTGAGTTTTTCTTTATTTCTAGTATGGACATTTGAACAATATTGATTCTTCAATGAGAGTACAAGAGGTATTTACACATTTTAATATTTTCTTCAAGATCTTTAACCATCAGTATTTGGTAGTAATTTTCATCAATGGAGGTTTTTACTTGTATAGTTTAGGCTGTTTCTACTTTTTTTTTTTTTTGTGTGTGTGTGTGTGTGTCTTTCTGTGTTTGTGTGTATAAGACTAATGTAAGTGGAGGTAATTTCATGATATCTTTCACTGAAAATTTATTTTTAATGTATAGAGAATTGACTGATTTTATAGCTGCTACTTTATTGAATTCATGAGTCTTTAGGTTATTCCATGTATGGAATCATGTCATCTATTAACAGGGTTAATTTGGCTTCATCATTTCCTATTTGTGTACCTTGTATTTATTTCCCAGGCCAAAATTTCTAGTAGTATACTGAATAAGAACTGTGAGAGTGAACATTGTTCTCATCTTCCTGATCTTAGAGGAAATACTTCCAAATTTTCCTCATTCAGTTACTTGGCTGTCTTTGCAATATATGCTTTTATTATGTTGATTTATCATCCATCCTTTTGTAATTTGTTCAGAGATTTTTATTACAAATGGATTTTGAATATTTTTTCAAATTATTCTGCTGCACTTATTGATGTGATCATGATTTTTGTACTTATTTCTTCTTAAATGGTGTATTATATTTACTGAAGTTCATGTGCTGATTTGAATCCTTGAATGAAGTCAGTGGTGATCTTTTTGATCTGCTGTTGACTTACATTTAGTAGTAGTACTTTAGGATTCTTTTCATTTATGTTAATCAAAGATATTGGTCTATAATTTTTTAGTTTTTTACTTTTCTATACCCAGGTCAGGTTTTTGTAGCTTTGCTCTAGCCTCAAAGAAGTAATTGTGGGTGTTCCCTAACATTAAATTACATGAAATAGTTTTAGAAGCATTGATGGTACTTCTTCTTTAAAAGTTTAGTTAAATTCAACAGTGGAGCCATTTGGGAATGGGCATTCCTCTGTTGAGTGACATTATTACTGATTCAATCTCATTACATATTACTAGTTCATTTACATTTGTTGTCCTCTTAAATCAACTGTTCCACCACATATGTATCCAGAACCCTGTCCAGTTCCTCCAGATTTTACAATTTGTTATTGCATAATTGCATTTATTTGCCTTCTTTCCTTTTACTTACTCTTGGCAAAGGATTGTCAATCTTTAGTTTCAAGGAACCATCTCTTCATTTTATTGATCTCATATATATCTCAGTGTCTATTTCTTTTGAGATTTTTCTTTAATATTGTTTTACTTCTAATTCTGGATTTTGTTCTTGTATTCTAATTCCTTGAGATACAAAATTTTTAAAATAATTTTCTGTATTTTTTGATGTACACAAACATTGCTGTCAATTTCTCTCTTAGACTGCTTCAGTTACACCTGATAGATATTGCTACACATGTTTCTGTAGTTTTTTTTGTTGTTCCAAGGTACTTACCTCTGAATTCCTCAGTGACCCATTCTATTTTTAAATGTCTTATTTAGTACACATTTATTTGCATTATTTCTAGTCTTACTCATGTTGTTAATTTGTCACATCATTTTCTTCTTGTGATCAGAAAAGGTAAAGGAATTGAATACAATTATTTTAAATTTTATGAGTACTTTTGATAGCTAATATATGTACAATTTTAGGGAATGACCTATTCACTGATGAAGACAATGTCCATTCTTTGTATATTGAACGTAATGTCCTGTAAATACTCCTTCAGTCCTTTAATATAAAATCTATTTTTACTCTGATAGTTTATTTTTGTTTTTAATATTTTTCTGCATTTCCTATCCACTGTGAGAGGAGGATATAGAAATCTGCCACTGTGATTAGACTGGAACACATTGTTCACTTTTGTTCTAATAGTGTTTGTGGTATAAAAATTTGTATTCTGACATTACATGTGTATAGACATAACTGTTAATTCTCCTTGATAAATTCATCAGTATGCATGGAATTTCTTTGTTCCCTTCTTACCATTTTTGTCTTAAATATTATTTTGCAGATGCCAGTGTAGATACCAGGCTCACTTTAGTATTCCAGTTCCATGGAATAGCATTTTACATTCTTTCACTGTCAGTCTACATGTGTCTGTACTGGTGAGGTGAGTTACTGTAATATTGTTGGATATTTCAATAACCAGTTTGTATGGGTCTATATATTTTAATTGGTTAATTAAAACCATTTATATTCATTGTTACTAATTAAAGGTATAAAAGTATGCTGGTATTTTTGTTGATTTTCTTCAAATTGTTCTGAATGTTCTTTTTAAAATTTCTTCCTATGTTATTCATCTTTGTCTTTTATGGTTTAAAGTAGAGATAACATTTCATTATTTTTATTTTTCTACTATGAACCTACTACTCTGGTGTGATTAACACTTTCACATGCTATCATGATCACGTTTTTTAGTAATTCCCCTTTCCCAAGTAATTCTTCTTTTCCTACCTCCTCCCTTCCCCTGTACCCTTTCCTCTATTCTACTAGCCTTTCTTCCACATATTAATAGATTAATTTTAATCAGTATATATAGATATTCATAAAAATGACAACCACCATTATATACTAATTTATGTGCATAGGCTAATTTGTTCATATACACTCCATTTCTCCCTTTTCACATCTCTTCTTCCTCCATTTCACTCCACTGACATAGCCTCTATTTTCATGTGATTAACCCCTTTCCCATTTTTAAATTTTTCTTGACTATGTCTAACTACTACATATGAGAGAAAATATTCAACCCTTGGTTTTCTGTGTCTGTCTTATTGCACTTATCAAGACATCCTCCAGTCCCATCCATTTCCAAGCAAATGTCATAATTTTATTCTTCTTTATGGTTGACTGAAGAACCACTGTGTGTGTGTGTGTGTGTGTGTGTGTGTGTGTGTGTGTATCTCACACTTTATTTATCCTTTCTTCTGTTACTGGGCAAACCTGGACTGTTCCATAATAGATTACTGTGAGTTGCACTGTTTTAAACATCAATGTGGCTCTATCCCTAGAGTATGCCAATTTTAGAAACTTTGGTTATAAACTAAGGAATGGCATAGCTGGGTCATCTGCTGGTTCCATTCCTAATGTTTTGGGAAATACACTTACTAGGTTCCTGAATGGTTCTACTAATTTGTAGCCTCACTACAAATGCATGATTATTGCTTTCTACTCACATCTGCAGCAGCATTTACTATTACTTATATTCTTTATCATTGTCATTCTGACTTAATATATCTTTTATATGCATATCTAAAATTATTGGTAGGGATGTTGAGTATTTTTCACATAGTTGATGATAATTTTTATCACTTCTTTTGAAAAGTACTTGTCTTTTGAATTCTTTTACCCAATTGTCAATTAGGTGATTTGGTTTTGTTGTTGTTAAGAGATTTGAGTTCTTTATATATTTGGGGTATCAATCCCCTATCCATCCGAGAAGCAGTTGTCAAAGATCTCCTAGGCTCTTGCTTTATGCTGTGCATTGCTTCATTTTCTGTTTAGAAGCTTTTAAATTTGATGATATTTTCTATTCATTGATTACTAGATTTATTTCTGGTGCTTTAGTAGTCTTGTTAAGAAAGTCGGGGCCTGTGCCAATATCTTGAAGATTGGGGCCTACATTTTCTTTTAGCAGTTGTAGAGATGCTGGTCTAATTTTTATGTCTTTAATCTACTTTGAATTGAATTTTGTGCAAGTTGATAGATCAAGTTTCATTCTTACATATATGTAAAACCTGTTTTCCCAGCAAAATTTTTTAAAAGGAAGTTTTTTCTTCAGTGCAGGTTTTTGGCACCTTTGTCAAGGATCAGATGACTGCATCTGTGTGTGCATTTGTCTGTGTCTATTTTAATATTTCATTGGTCTTCAAGTCTGTTTTGGTGTCAATACTTTGCTGCTTGTTATATAACCTGTTTTGTTTTGTTTTGTTTTTACATTTAAACTATTTATTACTAGGATTCATGGCCTGGCCATGGTAACACAGTAACAGGCTTTTACCTGGAATTGTTTAATTATTTGTACTTTACATTCCAGAAAATGAAAGTTCAGAATCTTAAGGTCTAGGGTGGTGTAAACACTGGTGTATGGGGATGGTCAAGGTTCTTTCAGGCTGCTGTCTGCACTGGGTGGTAGATCACAGACGTCTGTTCCTCTCTGGGCCCAAGTCTTATTGACGTGGAGAAAACCTTGTCCTACACAACACAGATGAGATAAGAGAGGGTATATATATATAACCTGCTGTAGGTTTTTATCCATTTGGTATGTTGGCTTTGGGTTTGTTCTGCATAGCCTTCACAATGTTGAAATAAGTGCCCTCAATAACTAGTTTCTCTAGTTTGAACAGAAATAAGTGCTGAACACTGTCAAATGATTTTTCTGAATCTATTGAAATAGCTATGTGATCCTTTCCCTTAAATCTATTTATGTGGTGAAACACATTTATTGATTTCATACAGATTTCTATCTTGTGAATAAGATTTTAATTTTTTTCTGTTCTTACTTCATTGAAATGAACATACGTTGCTTTAGTTTGAATCTCATAGTGTTCTTCTGAATCAAAGATTCTTAAATTTGCTCTCCTTTTGTTATTTCTGTTTTTAAAAAAATAGTTGTGGATAGACAAAATTTCTTTATTTATTTTTTATGTTGTTCTGAGGATCAAACCCAGTGCAGGGTGAAAGAGAAGGGTTAAATTTAATTCTACTGCATATGGATTTCCAGTTCTCTTCTCCAATATATGTGTTTGTCACCTTTGTCTAGTATGAGGTAACGGTATTTATGTGGTTTGTCTCTGCCGCAGTCTGGCTGGGCACAATTCAGGAGCCACTTGTCAAAAGAAACTAACTTTATTTTTAGAACTACACACGCCAAACAAAACAGCTCCTCAGGAAAAAACCCTCAGAGCCCAACTGCCACCACCGGCTTCCCCCAAGCCTCTCACCCCCCACACCAGCCTCTCCACCTCCCACAATCCTCTTGCTCTTGAGGCCGATTGGCTGGGTCGCGTGGGCAGAGCCAAAGAAGTCCCCCAATGAGCAGCTCCGTGGTCTGAAAGGGCAGGGAAATAGCCCAATGAACATCACTGCAGAGGAGCCAATCAGCTAGATGTTGCTGGGGCCGCTGTGAGCCAATCATCAGCCGGCAGCTGGAAGTTTACTGGCAGCTGGAAGTTTGCTGGGGCCCCTTTGGCTGTGGCTCTCAACACTCTATGTCTTCTATTCTATTGTTCTTCAGGCTGGTTTTGGTGCCAGTACCATGCTGTTTTTGTTACTCTATCACTGTAGTCCAATTTAAGGTCTGGTATTGTGATGCCTTCCACTTGTTTTCTCACTAAGGATTGCTTCGGCACTTCTTGATCTTTTATTTTTGCACACATACACAAAAATCATGACTGCCTTTTCTATTCTCATGAATAATTTCATTGGAATTTAAATAGGCATTACAATAGATCTCGGATAGTATGTCCACTTAGCCAATATTAACTTTGCCTATTCAAGAACACGGAGACCTTTCCATCTTCTAAAGTCTTGTTTAATTTTTTTCTTTAATGTTCTTTAGTTTTGATTGTGAAGGTCATTAACTTCTGTTTTTTTTTTTAGACTGATTCCACATAGTTTTGAAGCTTTGATGAATGGGATAGTTTCTTTTTTTGTTGTTTTTAGTGTCCTTTCAGTTGATTCATCATTGGTGTATAGAGCCCATTTGATTTATATGTGTTAATTTTGTAGCCTTCTACCCTGTTGAATTGATTTATGAGTTCTAGAAGTTTTCTGGTGTAGTTTTTGGGTCTTCAGAGGCAAAAAGAGTGGCAGTATGAACTCTTTTTTTTCTATTTGTAACCCTTCAATTCCTTTTTTTTTTTTTTTTTGCTTAATTAGTCTGGCTAGAGTTTCAAAGAGTATGTTGCATAGAAGAGACTTGTTCTAGTTTTTAGAGAGATGGCTTTGAAATTTTCTTCATTTAGAATGATACTGGGAGAGCCGCAGCCCTCACCTGCAAGGTAGGCAGACCTGCAACCCACTGGCAGAACAGGCCCAGCAGCCTGTCAACGTGGTAGGCACATTGCCCTGGTTGGGGGAGGGGCAGAGATGCCGCCCGCGCCTGCAAGGTAGGTGGACCTGCAACCGACCAACAGAACAGGCCCAGTGGCCTGCCAGCGTGGTAGGCACATTGCCCCAATTGGAGGAGGGGCAGAGACGCCGCCTGCGCTTGCGAGGGAGACTTTGCAACTATACAAGAGCAATATAAATATATAGGGGGAAAATTCAATAACACAACAGTTTCACCAAGCAGAAAGAAACGCGAGCAGTATGAAAAGACAAGGAAAGAAAGGACCACAAGCAATGCAGGTCAACTCAACGTTAGAAGAGGTAATATCTTCAGCAGATGGTGTTGAGACCACAGCCAAAGGGGCCCCAGCAAACTTCCAGCTGCCGGCTGATGATTGGCTCACAGCGGCCCCAGCAACATCTAGCTGATTGGCTCCTCTGCGGTGATGTTCATTGGGCTATTTCCCTGCCCTTTCAGACCACAGAGCTGCTCATTGGGGGACTTCTTTGGCTCCGCCCACGCGACGCAGCCAATCGGCCTCAAGAGCAGGAGGATTGTGGGAGGTGGAGAGGCTGGTGTGGGGGGTGAGAGGCTTGTGGGAAGCCGGTGGTGGCAGTTGGGCTCTGAGGGTTTTCTCCTGAGGAGCTGTTTTGTTTGGCGTGTGTAGTTCTAAAAATAAAGTTAGTTTCTTTTGACAAGTGGCTCCTGAATTGTGCCCAGCCAGACTGCGGCAAGATGGAATGTCAGATAAAGAATTCAGGATATACATGCTTCAGATGATCTGGAGTCTCAAGGAAGACATTAGACAGCAAAATCAGACAATGAAAGATGACTTTGACAATGAATTACATAAACAAATTCAAGAAGCAAAAGATCAACTATACAGGGAGATAGAGGTTATAAAAAACAAACAGAAATCCTAGAAATGCAGGAAGCAATGAACCAACTTAAAAACTCAATTGAGAATACTACCAGCAGAATAGAAAACTTAGAAGATAGAACATCAGACAATGAAGACAAAGTATTTCAACTTGAAAAGAACATAGACAGCTCAGCAAGACTGTTAAGAAACCATGAGCAGAACATACAAGAAATATGGGACAACATAAAGAGACCAAACTTAAGAGTCATTGGGATACAAGAAGGTATAGAGGTCCAAACCAAAGAAATGAACAATCTATTCAATGAAATAATATGAGAAAACTTCCCAGACTTGAAGAATGAGACAGAATTCCAAATCCTAGAAGCCTACAGGATGCCTAATGTGCAAAATCATAAGAGATCCACACCTAGACACATTATAATGAAGATGCCCAACATACAGAATAAGGAGAGAATTTTAAAAGCAACAAGAGAAAGGAAGCAGATTACATTTAGGGGTAAACCAATCAGGATAACAGCTCATCTTTCAACACAGACTCTGAAAGCTCGAAGATCCTGGAATAACATATTTCAAATGCTTAAAGAAAATGGGTTCCAACCTAGAATTGTGTATCCAGCGAAATTAAGCTTCAGGATGGAAGATAAAATTAAAACCTTCCATGATAAACAAAAGTTAAAAGAATTTGCAGCTAGAAAACCATCTCTTCAAAACATCCTAGGCAAAACATTACAGGAAGAGGAAATGGAAAATAACAATGAAAACCAACAGTGGGAGGTAGTACAGTAAAGTGGGAAAATAATCAAAGAGGAAAAACAAACCATGTTAAGTAACATAAATAAACAAATATGGCTGGAAGAACAACCCATATCTCAATAATAACCCTAAATATTAATGGCTTAAACTCACCAATTAAGAGACACAAGCTAGTAGAATGGATCACAAAACATGACCCAACAATATGCTGCCTACAGGAGACGCATTTGATAGGAAAAGACATACATAGACTGAAGGTGAAAGGTTGGGAAAAATCATATCACTTATATGGACTTCGGAAACAAGCAGGAGTGTCCACACTCATATCAAATAAAATAGATTTCAAGCCAAAGTTAATCAAAAGGGATAAAGAGGGACACTACATACTGCTCAAGGGAACCATACACCAAAAAGACATAACAATCATAAATATATATGCCCCCCAAAATGGTGCAGCTATGTTCATCAAACAAACTCTTCTCAAGTTCAAGAATCTAATAGACCACCTTACAATAATTATGGGAGACTTCAACACACCTCTCTCACCACTGGACAGATCTTCCAAACAAAAGTTGAATAAAGAAACTATAGAACTCAATAACACAATTAATAACCTAGACTTAATTGACATATATAGAATATACCACCCAACATCAAGCAGGTACACTTTTTCTCAGCAGCACATGGATCCTTCTCAAAAATAGATCATATATTATGTCACAAGGCAACTCTTAGACAGTATAAAGGAGTAGAGATAATACCGTGCATCTTATCTGATCATAATGGAATGAAAATGAAAATCAACAATAAAAGAAGGAAGGAAAAATCATGCATCACTTGGAGAATGAACAATAGGTTACTGAATGATCAATGGGTTATAGAAGACATCAAGGAGGAAATTAAAAAATTCTTAGAGATAAATGAAAACACAGACACAACATATCGGAATCTATGGGACACATTGAAAGCAGTTCTAAGAGGAAAATAGAAGAAGATCTTAGAAGATGGAAAAATATACCCTGTTCATGGATAGGCAGAACTAACATCATCAAAATAGTGATATTACCCAAAGTTCTCTATAGGTTTAATGCAATGCCAATCAAAATCCCAACAGCATTTCTTGTAGAAATAGATAAAGCAATCATGAAATTCATATGAAAAAATAAAAGATCCAGAATAGCAGAAACAACTCTAAGCAGGAAGTGTGAATCAGGCGGTATAGCGATACCAGACCTCAAACTATACTACAGAACAATAGTAACAAAAACAGCATGGTACTGTACCAAAACAGGCAGGTGGACCAATGGTACAGAATAGAGGACATAGAAACCAATCCACAAAACTACAACTATCTTATATTTGATATAGGGGCTAAAAGCATGAAATGGAGGAAGGATAGCATCTTCAACAAATGGTGCTGGGAAAACTGGAAATCCATATGCAACAAAATGAAACTGAATCCCTTTCTCTCGCCATGCACAAAAGTTAACTCAAAATGGATCAAGGAGCTTGACATCAAATCAGAGACACCGCGTCTGATAGAAGAAAAAGTTGGCTACAATCTACATACTGTGGGGTTGGGCTCCAAATTCCTCAATAGGACACCCATAGCACAAGAGTTAATAACAAGAATCAACAAATGGGACTTACTCAAGCTAAAAAGTTTTTTCTCAGCAAAAGAAACAATAAGAGAGGTAAATAGGGAGCCTACATTCTGGGAACAAATCTTTACTCCTCACACTTCAGATAGAGCCCTAATATCTAGAGTTTATAAAGAACTCAAAAAATTAGACAATAAGATAACAAATAATCCAATCAACAAATGGGCCAAGGACCTGAACAGACACTTCTCAGAGGAGGACATACAATCAATCAACAAGTACATGAAAAAATGCTCACCATCTCTAGCAGTCAGAGAAATGCAAATCAAAACCACCCTAAGATACCATCTCACTCCAGTAAGATTGGCAGCCATTATGAAGTCAAACAACAACTAGTGTTGGCGAGGATGTGGGGAAAAGGGTACACTTGTACATTGCTGGTGGGACTGCAAATTGGTGCGGCTAATTTGGAAAGCAGTATGGAGATTTCTTGGAAAGCTGGGAATGGAACCACCATTTGACCCAGCTATTCCCCTTCTCGGTCTATTCCCTAAAGACCTAAAAAGAGCATGCTACAGGGACACTGCTACATCGATGTTCATAGCAGCACAATTCACAATAGCAATACTGTGGAACTGACCTAGATGCCCTTTATTAGACGAATGAATAAAAGAAATGTGGCATTTATACACAATGGAGTATTACTCTACATTAAAAAAATGACAAAATCATAGAATTTGCAGGGAAATGGATGGCATTAGAGCATATTATGCTAAGTGAAGCTAGCCAATCCCTAAAAAACAAATGCCAAATGTTTTCTTTTATATAAGGAGAGTAACTAAGAACAGAGTTTGGAGGAAGAGCATGAGAAGAAGATTAACATTAAACAGGAACGAGAGGTGGGAGCGAAAAGGAGAGAGAAGGGAAATTGCATGGTAATGGAAGGAGACCCTCATTGTTATACAAAATTACATACAAGAGGAAGTGAGGGGAAAGGGGAAAAACAAGGGGGAGAAATGAATTATAGCAGATGGGGTAGAGAGAGAAGATGGGAGGGGAGGGGATGGGGGATAGTAGAGGATAGGAAAGGCAGCAGAATACAACAGACACTAGTATGGCAATATGTAAAACAGTGGATGTGTAACAGATGTGATGCTGCAATCTGTATACGGGGTAAAAATGGGAGTTCATAACCCACTTGAATCAAAGTGTGAAATATGATATGTCAAGAACTATGTAATGTTTTGAACAACCAACAATAAAAAAATAAAAAAATAGAATGATACTGGCCTTGTTTTGTGATATATATAGCTCTTCCAATGTTGAGATATGTTCACACTGTCCCTACCTTTTCCAGGGTTTTAAAGATGAATGAATGCTGTATTTTTTCAAATGCTTTTCCTGAACCTATTGAGATAATCATGTGATTCTTTTCTTTAAGTCTATTTACGTGGTAAGTTACATATTTTTATTTCTCTATGTTGAAACAACTTTACATCCCTGGGATAAAAATCACTCCATCATCATGCCCTATCTTTTAAATGTTTTTTTGTATGCGATTTGTGGATAATTTATTAAGAAATTTTGTGTCTATCATCATTAAGACTATTGTTCTGAAGTTTTCTTTCCTTGATGAATCTTTGTATATTATTGGTGTCAGCATGATGGTAGCTTCATAGAATGATTTTGGGAGGTTTCTTTTCTTTTTATGTTGTGGAATAATTTAAGAAGGATTGGTTTTTATTTCTTTTAAAATTTGGTAGAACTTGGCTGAGATAAATCTGGTCCTGGGATTTTCTTTGTTGGTAGGCTTTTGATGATTGTGTCTTTAATTTCATTACTTGAAATTGATCTATTTCAACTTTCTATATCCTCCTGGGTTCCATTTGGTTAGGTTATATGTTTCTAGAAGTTTGTAAATGCCTTCAAGTTTCTCTAATTTATTGCAGTTAAAATTTTCAAAATAGTTTCTGATTACCCTCTGTATTTCAATGGTGATATTTCTGTTTTCATCACAATTTTAATAATTTGAGATATTTCCTCTTTCCTTTGGTTCATATTGACTTTTTAATTTGGTATATTGAGTTTCCATTAATTTCTCTTCATTCTATTTTAGAATTGCTATTCCTTTATTGGAATTATCTTTCACTTCCTGCGTTTTCTCTCCAGTTTCATGCCTTAGTTTTGTTTTCAATTCAATTAACATTTTAACTATGAACTCTCTGTATTATTGCTGTGGCATTTCCTCCACTGTCTTGTCAATTGAATCAGTTTTTGCAATGTTGTGGGCTCACTGAAGTGGATTTCTCCCTTACTTTCAAATACTGATTGTATGTCTACCCATCTTTTAGAATGATTATCACTTCTTCTTTAATATAAAGCCCTATTTATTGAGCTTTTTCCCCCAAGATCCCCAGGTTGTGTGGCTATCTAGGTATTGATATGGGCACTCAGTTTGTGCCCATTGCTATTCTCAGTGCCTGCACCATGTCAAGGGAAGGGACTAAACCCTAATTACTATAATCTCCTCAGAGCAAACTACATAATAACCAACCTTAGGAACAACAAAAACGGTCCTCCACTGTTTCCCTAATCCATGCAAAAACTCATAGTAATGTTTTGGAATGGGTTGCAAAATTATTAATTAAAGGGTAAAATTGTTATGACATTATATAAAATCTGAAAAGTGATGGACTCAAAAATTAGGCTAAGGACAAGAGAAAAACAAAAATAATGAAAGAGAGGATTATGCAAACTAAGCAAAAAAGAAGAAAGAAGTTGGATGTGGGGTTGGGGCAGTAGCAAGTAATCTAAGGTTGAAAAGGGGGGCTACAAGAAACAAATGTAAACGTGAGCTAGGAAAACCAAGATAGTGAGAATGATTCCAATTTATGCTTCAGAATATTGAAAGAAGTACAATCAAATGGTTTGAGGGCACAATGTTGAACTTGGGTAACCATTGTGAAAGTCAAATTGAAATGAAGCATTACATGCGTTTGATCAACACTGACCTCACAGCTATTTATAGCAAACCATGCCAAGTTGGTGAAAATTCTTATTGAGTCTTCCTGGTTTGTATCTCATCAAAATTTGGGACCCTTAGAAGATGTCCATAGTCTTCAGCTTTAAATCCCCCTAGAGATTCTGGGGGTACAGGAGTCACTCCCCTAGTTGATATAGACCTCTCATCATCTGGTTCTTGTATATTAGCCCAGGAACCTGAGTCTGGACGCTCAGGGGGTGTTGTTCTGGGTCTGTTGACTGTTTGTATTGTGTGCAGGAGCACAGAATGTGGGTCTCAAGGCTGTTACTCTGACTTCAGTGGAACACTGTGCACCTGCTCCCCTCCACAGGGCCATATACAAGGTGGCATAGAGCCTGGTGGCTGTCTGCAAGTGCAGGACCTTTGTGTGGTCTCTGTTGTATAAATGTTCCCCCTTTACCCCATGGATTGCAAGGGTTGTAGAATTCCCAGGCCCTGCAACTTAGCTGGTTCCCTTGCATCCAAGCTCCCACTGCCTAGTTAAGAATGATGGGCACTTCTACCCTCTGCTAAATGGGCCAGAGACAGCCACTGTCCTGACTGTGCCTGACACCTTACTGTGTACTGCTGTGAATCATAGGCATGCATTCCCAGTGCTACCCAAGCAGCCACTGAGTCTGTGTGGATCAACATGTTAGGTTAGCACTTCCTGGGAGTGATGTGTTCTCATGTCTGTTTCACCCCATTCCTCTTGTCTGGCAGTGAAGGGGAGTGCTTTTCAGCAACTTTCAGCTGGCAGTGATACCTCTACCAGTTCATTCTAGACCGGTTATTGAGACATCCTGCTGCTGAGATACTCCTTCTGTTTCTATTTCTTGCTGTCTGAAGGTGGGGAGAAGCTGCATTGATATACTCTCTCTTAGGGAGGATAGCAAATTTGGATTCCACAAAATGTCTTCCATGCCCAGTGCAACATTCAGTCCACAATTTGCATTAAATGGCTTGATCTCCCTCACTGACTTGGCTGATTCTGTTGTATTTTAATTTGGTCTGTTTTTCTTTCCTTCTCTTGTTAAGGAAGTGAGTTTATGTGGTTTTCTGCCCCCTTACTTTCTGTTCTCACTTCCCCCTCTACCACCTGCATCCAGGTTCAGGGTTAATAAACTCTGCCATAATTTTCTTCTCAGTAACAAAATTTCAAGCCTCTACAAGTCTCACACTTTCTGATATTGAGTACTGAAGCATTTGCTCTCTGACACTCACCTCTCTCTGGCTGGCTGTTCTTTCACTGCCTTCCTTTCTGGCCTGTGGAGGGTTTGTGTGCCACTGGGACTCAAACTCTGCTCCACTATCTCCCTGGTCTTTAGGTATTCTGAAGAGAAATTTGCTTAAGTCTAATGGAATTGCCCTCTAGTGTTATTACACACCTTATTTTTTCACGGATTCTTAAGTTTTTCTCTATCTTGTACTTCTGACAGATGGACTTATACATGTCATGCAAAGTACCTTTCTTGGTTATGGAAAATTGGTTTTATATAAATTTTCTGCACATGAATATCCACGTATTTCTCAGGATTCAAAAGTTTCCTCCTGTTGTTTAATTTTCTATGCCCTTACCATGTATTTCACCCTTATTAGAAATGACAATTATATAGATGTTTGATCATTTAATTGTTGGCCTCAGATCTTGAAAGCTGTCTTCATTCTTCCTTTATTTATTTTATTGCTTGTTGCCTGGATTTAATGTGTAAATTCTGTTTTCTGTAACTGTGACCAAAGTTTCCAAGAAGAACAACGTTGTTTTATTGTGGCTCATGGTTTCAGAGAATCAGTGCGTGGTTGGCCAGCTCCATTGCTCTGGGTGCAAGGGGAGTGAGAGTCTCAAGGCAGAAGGGTGTGGTGGAGGAAAGCTGCACACATCATGGAAGTCAAGAATTAGAGAAACAGAAAGGGGAGTCAGGGGGTGTGATATGATCCCCAAGGACACACCCCAGCTACCCACCTCCCCCAGCTGCACCCCACCTGCCTTCAGTAACCACCCAGTATAATAATCCTTTCAAGTTACTAATCCATCAAATGGATTATTCCAAAAATTAAGTTATAGTTATCATATCTAATTTTTTTCACTTCTGAACATTTATTCATTAACACATAAGCTTTTTGGGAAACCACATATCTGAACCACAACATGAAATATTTCAGAACACCTGTCTTTATGCTACATTATTCTTTCATTCTTCTGCTCTACCTTTTTGTTGAGGCTTTTGACTAATATTTTAATCCAGGTTATTTTTTCTTTTCCTTTTGTTTTGGTGGTATTAGGGATCAATACCAGGATGCTCTATGACTGAGCTATACCCTCATATCATTTTTTTTACCTTTTCAATTTTGTAAGAGGGTTCCTCTTAATTTGATGAGACTAGTCTTTGACATGTGATCTTCTGGAATCAGCCTCCTAAATCTTTGGGATCACAGATGTGTGGCACCAAGCCTTGATTTACTTTATTTTCTGAGCTCTTAATTTTAAACATTTAGGTTTGTTTCTTTTTCAAAATATCTGTTTCCTTGTTGAATTTCTTGTTCATTTATTGCAGTGTTATCCTTAATGGTTTATCTCTATTCTCTGGGATATGATTTAGATTTTCTAAATTCTTTCTTTGGATTCTTTGTGAAGCACTTTATTCTCTTTGATATCTTTGTAATCTGTTGATAGAGAGTTAGAAATCTCAAGGAAGTGTCGTGCTATTTTGTTCTTACACATTCTTTTGTTCCTATGTTGAAAATGGCATGTCTTCTGGCATGGATACCTCTCCCACTTTCATGGGATGAACTTCTTGGTAAGCACCTGATTCCCAAAGAGACAGGTGCTGTGTTTTGGTGTATTTATATATTGTGCAATGTTATTTCCAGTTGGGACCCTTCATGGTATCTCATGGTAGCTGCCTGGGCTATGATCAGTGCATTTTGGCACAGAGCATATTTTATCAGAATCAAAGAGAACCACTGTCTTTGTGGATAATGCAAGGGTGAGGACACTTTGAAATTCAGGAGTGTGGTGTACACAGCAGGGCTATGGTTGTACCCTAAATTGCTACTCCTACAATTGGATTATGGGGGATTTCCAAGAGATATATCTCTTTAAAATTAAATATTGGGATTTACCTTGATTTTGTGCATCCATTTTAAATAACTGCATTCATTATAAGATTTAATTTTGTTCCTTCTCTATAGCCTGTGAATTTCATGCTTAATTATAATCTCCATTAATATCTTTCAAAATTATTAGTAATAAATTACTTTCATTGAGGTATCATTTTTAAATAAACTGTTCTCTTCCTATTGGACATCTTTAGTTTTTTTTCCCTTGAGTTAATAGTAGGGAGTATAATAATTTTGTGGGTCAAATGATGTGGCTCTCTTTGTTCTTTCTAAAAGTGTTATAGAGACAGCTCTTCCATAACACTCACAATTACATGCTAAATATCACCACTCCATGCAAAAATTGGAAAGAAAATGTGAAGTTTATGGGTGAAAAAGAGTTGTGCTGAAACACCCAGAAATGTCCTGAGTGATGTATTTTTAATACGAAAGGAAACTAACAAACATTATAATACTATTTCATGTGTTTTAAGTTGTTAAGGAATATATTGACAATATAAGTTTTGTATTTTCCCTCAAGGGAGAGGAGAAGGAAGACCTGAAGCTTGTTTTTGTAAGTGGCTGGCACGTTGCAAAATCTACCTGTGAATGCAAAGTGGTGGATGGTAATTATCTGAAGTGGGAAGGAAAGCCATAACATAGCACATGGGAGTGTGTGGCTCATTACACAGGCCACACAGCAAAGGTAGCTGGTACCTTCCTGAGATGTCTTGAGGAGTCCATTATTTTCATTCCTATGTGACTTTGCACAGCTGACTGCACGTTTATGGGTTCCCTTCACAGATAAACCAATCATACACAAACATAAAATATTCTCCCTGCTCACTTTTTCCACAGATGCACCTATTGTGCATTGTACTATTCAGAGTTCTCTATAGGAATAGAATCATCAGGAAGTATGATCATAAAAGGAATTTATTAGATTGGCTTACATGACCAGAAGCTGGATTGTCCATAATGGCCACCTGCATGCTGGAGAGCTGTAGGAACAAGTAGCTGTACAGCCCAAGAGGCTGAAGCCTCAGAACAGGAGGGATCAATGATATTGCCCTAGTCTGAGACCAAAGGATTCTGGAAGTTCCCTGGAGAACCAGCAGCAGAGTCTGCTTGGGGAGAGTGAAGGAGCTACAGTCTGATATCCTCAGGCGATTGCAACAGCAATCAAGTACCCATTCAAGAAGAATCAAGTTTACATATACTGCTGCTTCCTTGTTCTTCCAACTTTATTATATCCAAGCCACCTTCCTTTTGGATGGAGCTGCCCAAGCTTAGGGAGGATCTCCACTTGGGTTCACTATCCTACATGTCAGTCATTCCTAGGCACACCCTCATAGACACACCCAGAAACCTCTTAATCTCAGGAATCTCTGAATCCAGTCTAGTTGACAATACAAATTAACCATTACATGTCTGCCCCTTGTCAACTTGATATCCAAAGATGATTCTTTGCAGCATGCTTAATCTCCAAATACACACAATAATAAGGTCATAATCCCACCTAACAAAATATTACTATCCTTTGTATGAGCAAAAATGCACTAGTTCTTTCACAAGAATAGGAAGAAACAAAAACATTACTTAAGGAATGATGTTAAATCAATCAATATTTCGCTACATGAAGAATAACAATAATATAACAAACATTCATATGTAAGTATGCACAAACATATTCTTAATGAAATAGAGAACATATATCATTGGCAGTTACAATCCTCGATTCTGTAACTGGTCACATGGCCGTAGTTGTTATATATGACTGCTTTTTTCTACTGTCCATTCTATATTTCCTCTACCTTCAGCAAGTACCTCAACAGGTCTTGGCTCTACCTGGAGATGTGACCCACACCTTAGTTCCTGAAGGTTCTGAGACATTTGTTGTCTTGCCTGGATTGGGTTGTTTTAGTTTCCCACTGACCTTAATAGCATCCCTGGGCAATACCAAAAGACACCCTAAGGGATCTCCTTCCCTCCATGACTACTCTTCCTTACCTCCATTGTGGAGTAGGAGCTCAATGCCCCCTTGGTGATTTGGATCAGTCACTCCCACTAGCACTGTAACTCCCTTCTTAGCCTGTTGACTCAGAGGTATGAGGAACCCAAAGAGGCCAGGGGAAAATGTTAACTTCCATTTTAATGAAATAATTGTGATATATCCTGTGGAAGCATAAGGTTGCAGGGAAAGAAAGCAAAAACTTTCCTAGTGGATTACTAGTAGTAATGGTGAGTTTTTCCATGCCTGACTCCACCCCTGAACCTATGAATTCTATCAATACAAGAGACAGTGCCATATAGCGGACACTGATTTAGAGTATAGCCAGGCTTCTGAAGACCCTTGCACCAATACAATCCCTGCAATGTGTGGCCAATAGCCGATGCTGTAACTGCAACTTCAAAAGTCTATTCCATCCTTCTATCAAACCAGCTGCTTCAGGATGGTGGGGATCATAGTAAGGGCAGGGAATACCATGAGCATGAGCCCATTGCCTCACTTCTTTTGCTGTGAATTGAGTTCCTTGGTCTGAAGCAATGAATGCTGTGCAGAATATCATGGTGATGAATAAGGCATTCTGTAAGTCCACAGATGGTGGCTTTGGCTGAAGCACTACATGTGTGGAAGGCAAATCCATATCCCGAATAAGTGTCTATTCCAGTAACGACAAACCAGGGCCCCTTCCATGCTGGAAGTTGTTCCATAGTTTCAACCTGCCACCAGGTTACTGGCTGATCTCCTGGGGAATGATGACATATTTGAGGCTTAGGATTGGTCTATGCTGCTGGCAAATTGGACACTCAGCATTGGCTGTAGCCAAATCAGCCTTGGTGACTGGAAGTCCATGCTGTTGAGCTCATGCATAACTGCCATCGTTGCCAACATGACCACGTTGTTCATGAGCCTATTGGACAATGACAAGGGTGGCTGGGGAAAGAGGTTGACTGCTATCCACAGATCAGGTCATCCTATCTCCCTGATTATTAAAAGCCTACTATGCTGAGGTCACTTTCTGGTGGGCATTTACATGAGACACAAACATCTTTACATCCTTTTGCCTTTTCAGAGAGGAATATCCACTTCTGTACCTCTTCTCCAATTGTTCTTGTTGCCAATTCTCCAATTATGTTCTTTCCAGTTCCCTGACCAGCTATGGCCCATGAGTCTTTATACACTCACACATCTGGCCACTTTTCTTTCCAGGCAAAATTCATAATCAGGTGCACTGCTGGAAGTTCTGCCCATTGTGGAGATTTCCCTTCACCACTGTCCTTCAGGGCTGTTACAGAAAGGGGCAGCAGTGCTACAGCTGTCCACTTCCAGGTGGTACCTGCATATTGTGCAGAACCATCTGTAAACGAGGCCCTAGTTTTCTTTTCCTCTGTTAAATGATCTTAAGAGCTTCCCTGCTCCTATGGGGAAATTATTTTCCAGTACTTCATGGAAGAGGCTCAAACACAGGCTGTAATTGAAGGACACCAATTGGGTCATATATGGTGGTGGGTTTCTTCTGAGGGTATCCTACTACTAACTCAAACATCCCTATTGACAATTTTAAAGTCTCTAACACAGCTCTACCATTGGGAAGAGATAGTACTCTTACCCTAATGGAAAAGCTGTTTTAAGGAAAAGGTGTGAAGGACACAGTCCTACAGATAATCCAAATCTGTGAAATCTGCCAATGGGTTAATTGCTCTAATAAATGTCTCTACCCACCCCCACCTCCCAGATATCAAAGAAAAGTTTGTTATTTGATAGTGAACTGACAGTTACATTTTGTTCTTATGATGAGGGAAACAAATTCAAATTATTTACAGTTCTGTTAGATACATTTATAGAGTAGTGATAGAAAAGTCTTTCTTTGCAGATCTAAAAAGGCTATCAAAATTTCAAAAGTTCTACTTTGATTGATGAATCCTTGACTTCTGAGTCTTCAAACTCTTAAAGGACCTGATATAAAGTCAAAAATAACAGAAAATATCTTCCAAGCTTTAGAAACTAACTTTCATCTACATGTTCTTGGAAACCTTAGTCTTCGGGCTAGGTAGAAAGACAAAAACAAACATAGAGAAACAAACAAACAATAACAACAACAAAAACCAATGGATTTCTAAGGTACACTTAAGAGCATTGCTTTGTTTTCTTTTATTTCTCTATTTTTTTCTTTCCAGATATAGGTGACAGTAAAATGTACCTTGACTTATCATGCATACACAGAATTCATATAACTTGTTACAATCAGGATCCCATCTTTGTTGTTGTACACAATGTTAAGTTACATTGCTCTTATACTCATGCATAAGGATAGGAAAGATATGTCTGATTCATTCCACTGTCCTTTCTATTCCCATCCCCACTCCTTTCCCCTTCATTCCACCCCCTTGTGGAGTGCACTGAACTTCTAATATTCCCCTCCCTTGTTGTGGGTTAACCATGCACATATCAGACATAACATGCTGCCCTTGAATTTTTGGCACTGGCTTATTTCAGTTAGCATGGTAGTCTCCAGTTCCATCCATCTCCAGGTAAATTCCATTCTTCTTTATGGCTGAGTTATATTCCATTATGTATACAGGCCACAATTTCTTTATCCATTCATTTGTTGTAAGGAACTTTAGGTGGGTTTTCTACTTAGGTGGCTATTGTTAATTGAGTTGATATAAGCAGCATTGATGTGGCTGTGTCACTATAGTTTGCTGATCTTAAGTTTTTTTCTGTATAAACCAAGGAGTGGAATAACTGGGTTGAATGGTGGTTCAATTCCAAATTTTCTAAAGAAAATCCATAGTACTTTTTAAAGTGATTGCCCCAAGTCTCATTCCCACCAGCAATTGATAGGTGAAACTTTTTTCCTAACATCCTCACCAACATTTACTGTTAAATGTATTCATGTTAATTGCCATTCTGACTGGAAAGAGATGGAATCTTAGTGTATTTTTATTTGAATTTATCTAATTGGTAGAGATGTTGAACATTTTTCATATACATTTTTGACCCTTCATATTTCTTCTTCTGTGAAGTGCCTGTTCAGTTTCTTAGTCAATTTCTGGCTTAGGTTATTTGTTATCTTTGGCGTTAAATTTTTTGAGTTATTTGAATATCCTACAGATTAATGCTCTATCTGACATGCTGGTGGTAACCTTTTTGCTCTCATTCTGTAGGCTTTCTGTTCACACTCTTGATTGTTTCCTTTGTGGTGAAGAAACATTTTGGCTTGAGGCCATCCCATTTAATGATTCTTGATTTTACTTCTTTTGCTTTAGGCATCTGATTGAAGAAGCCAGTTTCTAAGCCAATATGTTTGAGAGTTGGGCATACTTTTTCTTCTAGTAGATGCAGAGTCTCTGGTCTAATGCCTAAGTCTTTGATCAACTTTCAGTTGAGTTTTCTACAGAATTTGAGAGATAGACATGAAATTTCATTCTAGTGCATATGTATTTCCAGTTTTCCCAGAACCTTTTGTTGAAGAGGCTACTTTTTCTTCAATGTATCTTTATGGCACCTTTGTCTAGCATGAGATAACTGTACTTACATTGCTAAGACTCTGTGTTTTTCTATTCTGTTCCTTTGGTCTTTATGTCTTTTTTTGCCAATACCATGCCAGTTTTGGTACCATAACTTTGTAGTATAATTTTAGTCTGGTATTTTGATGCCCCTCTCATCACTTTTCTAAGAATTGCTTTGCATATTCTGGGCCTCTTATTTTTCCAAAAGAATGTCATGATTGAATTTTCTATTTCTATAAAGAATGTCCTTGGAATTTTAATAGGAATTCTATTAAATATTTACAGCATTTTTGGTAGTATGACTATTTTTTACAATATTAATTCTTCCTATCCAAGAAAATGGGAGTTCTTTCCATCTTCTAATGTGTTCTTCAATTTCTTTCTTTAGTGTTCTGTAGTATTCATTGTAGAGGTGTTTTCCCTCCTTCATTTCCTTCATTATATTGATTCCCAAATATTTCATTTTGGAGGCTATTGTGAATGGGACAGTGTTTCTGATTTCTCTTTCAGTTTATTTGTCATTTCTTTATAATTTTATATCCTGCTACTGCGATGAATTTATTTATGAGTTCTAGAAGCTTTCTGGTGATGTTTTTGGCTCTTCTAAATATACAATCAGGGGAAATAGGGGTCATTTGAGCTCTTCATTTCCTGTTTATGTCCCTTCCATTCTTTTCTTTTGTCTAATTGTTCTGGCTACGATTTCAACGACTATGTTGAATATACGTGGTGAAAAGGGTATCCCTGTTTTGCTTCAGTTTTTACATGGAATTCTTTCAATTTTTCTCCATTTAGAATAATATTGGCCTTGGGTTTAGCATATTTAGCTTTTTATAATGTTCAAGTATTTTCCTGTTATTCCTAGTTTTTCTAATGTTTTGAGCATGAATGGATGCTGAATTCTGTCAAATGCTTTTTCTGCAGCTATTGTGATGATCATGTGATTCTTATCTTTAAGTCTATTGATGTGATCAATTACATTTATTGATTTCCATATGTTGAATCAGACATGTATCCCTGGAATGAACCCTACTTGATTGTGGTGCACTATCATTTATAAATGTATTTGTAGGTGGTCTTCCAGGAATAGAATGAGTTTTGAAGGTCCCCTCCTTTACTCATTCATGGAATAATTTGAGGAGTGTTTGTATAATTTTTTTTGAAGGTCTGGTAGAACTTGGGTAATAATACATTGGGCCCTGGGATTTTTGAATTGAAAC
This sequence comes from Urocitellus parryii, assembly GCF_045843805.1. Taxonomy (NCBI): domain Eukaryota; kingdom Metazoa; phylum Chordata; class Mammalia; order Rodentia; family Sciuridae; genus Urocitellus; species Urocitellus parryii. Next base: position 68,666,664 of record NC_135547.1, read on the forward strand.
CAGTGCCTCACACATGATGGGCAAGCACTCTATACAGAACCACATCCCCAGCCCCTGTTGGTAGATTTTTATTGGCATCAACAAATTCATTGATTGAAATTGAGCTGTTTCAATTTTCTATGACCTGCTGATTCAATTTGTGTAGGTCATACTCTCTAGAAATTTGTCAATGTGTTCATGATTTTCTATGATTTGAGTATACATTTTCTAGCAGTTTGTCATTATCCATTGTATTCCATTGGTGTCCATGGTGATATTTCTTTTGTCATTACAAATTTTAGTAATTTGAGATTTCTCTCTTTCTCTTCCTTAGCCTGGCTAAGTGTTCCTCAATTTTATTTATTTTTTTCAAAGAATTAACTTTTCCTTCCATTGATTCTTTCAGTTGCTTTTTATTTGTTTTAATTTTATTAAAAATTTTGGCTCTGATTTTAATTATTCCCAGTCTACTACTACTTTTGTTGGTTTTTTCTTCTTTTTCTAGGGTTTAGAGATGTTATGTTACATTATTTAATTGGTGATTTTCTATTCTTTTAATTAATGAGCTCAGTGCAATGAGTTTTCCTTTTAGAACAAACTGCACAGAGTCCCAGAGAAGTTGAGTAGTTGCTATTTTCATTTTCTCTTACATAGTTTTTTGTTGTTGTTGCTGCTGTAGTTTTTTGTTTTTGTTTTTGTTTTAATTCCTGATTCCTTCCACTATGCATTGGTTATTCAATAGTGTTGTTGTTGTTGTTGTTTTATTTAGTCTCCAGGTGTAGTGTCTATTTTGTATTTCATCGTTAATTTCTAATTTTATTTCATTATGATCTGATTAAATGCAAGGTATTCTCTCTCTCTCTCTCTCTCTCTCTCTCTCTCTTCTAGGAGGTTATTTGTAGTCTAAGATATGGTCTATTTTAGGGAAGGATCTCTGTGTTGTTGAGAAGAAAGTGTATTCAATCATTATGGATGAAATATTCTATATATATGTTAAGTCTAAATTATTAATTGTAGTGTTTAGTTTTGTGGCTTATGTATTTAATTTTTGTTTTTAGTCTTTGTTCAAGTGGTGAAAGTGACATGATAAATTTACCAATTATTACTGTGTTGTGATCTATTTGATTCTTGACTTTGTGAATGGTTTGTGTGATGTATGTAAGTGCCTCATTGTTTGGGGCATAAATATTTAAGATTGCTATGACTTGGTGATGTATAATTCCCTTAAACAGTATGAAATATTCCACTTTTTCACTTCTGATTAACTTTGGCTTGAAGTCCACTTTATATGATATGAGAACAGAAACCCCTGTTTTTTTTTTTAAACAAGATCCATGTGAATGATTGGTTCCCCCCACCCCATTCATTTACCTTCAGTCTATGCATGTTTTCATCTATGAGGTGAATTTCTTAGAGATGGCAAATTGTTGGGTCTTGTTTTTACCCAATCTGCCGGTCAATGTCTTTTGATTCTTGAGTTCCAGCCATTTACATTCAGAAATCCCAGAGAGAATTTCTTGTTTCAACCACAATTGGTGTAGAGTAAGTCCTATTTCCTTTCAGAAAAAGGATAAGTTTATAAAGACTTACCACCAAAACCAAAATTTTCCCTGCAGATTTAGCAAACCTAAGTGATCACTTTTACAAAGTGTCTTTTTGCCTTTTTTGTTTCCAGCATTTAATAGAAAAGTATGATTTTAAAAAGTTAAAGAAGAAATATTAATCATTTTATTACATGCAACTCTTCTGAAGATATTTCTATTTTTAAAATGATGCAATTCATATCTTTAAGACTTCTAATTATGGCATTTTAAGGACACATTGGCTCAATATTTGATATCCTTGACTTCAGTCCAAAATGTAGTAGCCTCTTGGAAGATCTCTCCATGGTTTGTAAAAAATTATAAGAAGTTATTCAGAAGCATCTGGCTGAAAGCTTAAGCAGTGCATAGTGCTATTAGCCCTGTAATGGTGGCAAAACTCTCTTTATCCTGGAACTAGGGCTCAGAGAGAATTCCAATGAAAGGCCAGAAGACATACCTTGAAATTCCTTGTATTGCAGAAGAAGTTCAAACCTTATTTATCCTTACAAATTTTAAGTGACACAGTTGTAAATTATGAACAAAATGGTTTTACTTCATTTATTTTATCCATATTTTGGAGATGACATATTTTTATTTATTTTATAGAAAATAAACTACATTCAAATCATAACTTCTGCACCTAGTTTTGTATGATTTTGTATAAAGTAATAATTGTAAAATGGATTTCAGAAAATATGACTTCTGTTCATCAGATGTTCAAAACATGAATTATTAACATATACATATTGAAGATATACAAGCAACTGAACAAGCAGCATAAATCAAAGAACATGTTGATACAGTAATAAGTGCTTTGGGAGCTTCATAGTTAACAGGGCATTTTCTCTGCAGGAATTGACTACCCAAATTGCATTTATTTTTCCCCTTTTTACGTTTTGTTTGTTTTTTGAGACAGGATCTCACCATGTTGCACAGGCTGGTCTCTAACTCCTGGTGTCAAGCCATTCTCCTGCCTCAGCCTCAGCCTCTGGAGTAGCTGGTATCACAGGTGCATGCCATTGTTGCAGCTATGCATTTTTTTCTTTAAAACAAAGAAACTTTAAATATGAGGTAGAAATGTAGATGATAGGAGAAGTTACTTTTGAAAAAATATTGGGCAAAAATGAAAGAAATGTGTGATGCAAAGTACATAGGTAGGAAATGAGTGGCTTTAGGATTTCAGGGGGTGCAGAGAGAAGTGGTGACATTATAAATAGAAATGAAATGTATTGGTCACAGGGACTGAACATACATATCAAAATAAAGGAATGGAATAAGCACAGAAAACATGAGGAATAAGCTGATGCAGAGTTAAGCTGGTGAGCATGCTGATACTGGAGTCCACTGATACATATTTTTTGTGGTTATTCCTTTAGGGTAAAAAAAATGTTTGAAGAGTGTTGAAGGCTACTGAGAAAGGTTTTTTTTTCCTGCTTTCAAAAGTACAAAAATATTATGTATCCTTAAAACTGAAAATAGATAATAATTTACTGTTGTTCATAGAGTCAATAATTTTATGACATCATAGAAATTTTCAAAACTTGATATTGATGAACCTAAAAAGGCAAAATGTCTTGGTCTCAGTGCAATTATGTGAATCGAAAGACCCTAACCAATTCTGTTCATGGGCTGGTATTGCATCACAAAGCTCTGGTCAGGAGGCATGGGTTTAGACCAATGGTAGGGGATAAGAAAATGAAAATTTTTGTGGCAAATTTAAGATTTCAACTATGGATCTGCTACCAGAATGCCTAGCAGAAACAAAATTACATTAATGACATTGTATCAAATGAAAAACCTTCTTAAAAGTAATGGAAACAATGAAGAATAAAGAGGAAATCTTTAGAATGTGGGTCAATGTGGGCAAGATATATAAGTATCTGCCATTGGCAGTACATATAAGAAACTGAAACAATATAAATTAAAGTAGTAGAAGAAGGCATGATCAGGGGTAGGGATGAAAGAAGGAAAAGAGGAAGTCCTGGGAACTGAAATGGAGAAAAGTATATTCCATGCATGTATGAATATGTCAAAATGAAGTCCACTAGCATGTTTATATACAAAATACTAACAAAAATATTTTTAAAGACTGATTTAAAAGTAAATAACAGAATTAAATACATTTTTTCTCAAAAGAAGTGATAAAAGTTGACAAGTACATTGGAAACAAACTCACATCACTAAGGGGGGGGGGCTGGGGTTATGGCTCAGCAGAGCGCTTGCCTAGCATATGAGAGGCACTGGGTTCGATTCTCAGCACCACATCTAATTAAACAAAATAAAAGTACATTGACAACTAAAAAATATTTTTAAAAATCATTAATCATCGGGCTGGGGATATGGCTCAAGTGGTAGCACGCTCACCTAGCATGCGAGAGGCACTGGGTTCGATTCTTAGCACCACATTTAAAAAAAAGATATTGTGTCCACCTAAAAATAAAGAAATATTTTTTAAAAATCATTAATCATCATGAAATGCAATTTAAACAATAATGAGATATCATCTTACTCCTGTTAGAATTGCTTTGAGAAGGTGTAAAACAGGAATCCCTTGCAGACTGTTGATGGGCATAAAAATCACCATGGCCATTACTTTAACCTGTACAGAGAATTCTCAAAAACATAAAAATAGCAGTACCTCAGGATCCATAAACCCTACTACTAATTCTGTAGCCAAAATAAATGGAACCCTTATGTCAGGAGACATGCATTCCCATGTCTGAATATAAGAGCCATATAGTGGAGTCAAACCTAGTGAACCTTAGATGATATTTAACATTATTGTTTGGATCTGGAATGCCTCCCAAAAACTCATGTGTTAAAGGTTTGTTCTCAGTTGATGGTTCTGTAAACAGGAGTTGAAGAACTTAGGAGGTAGGTTCTCATTGGCTGAAGTTATGTACTCAGAGGTATATCTTGTGCTGGCCCTTCTTCTGTGTCTCTCTATACTTCCAAGTTTCCAAGCCTCCATGAGGAGAGAGAGCAGATCTGCTCAGCCACATGCTCCCTGCCTCTCCACAGGCCCATGGTAATGGGGATAAGCAAACATGAACTGAAACCTCTGAGACCATCAGCTTAAATAAGACTTTTTGTCACAGAGATGAAGATATGATTTACATCAGGAGTGGGATCACTGCTGTGACTGTACCTTATGATGTGATTCACAAGTCTTTGGTATAGTCTCATTGGATGAGTCCAGAAATTTGGAGATCTAGGGGAGAGAAACATTAGAGGGTTGTAAGCATAGATTTCATGGGAAATTCTGATGAGAGTTCAGAAGACCATAACGCTGGTAGGAATGCAGACAGTAAAGTTCATGCTCATGAAGTTTCAGATGGAAATGAGGACTCTATTAGAAATTGGACTAGATGGCATTCACATTGTATTTGGGAACCAGCTTGTCTATATTTTGTTCATGGCCTTGGAGCGTGGCTGAGTTTATTTACAGGTGGTGGTGTTTATCTAGTTTATCTGCCTGAGGAATCTTTACAGCAGCAACAGATTTCCAGATCTGGCATGGGCCTTGAAGTCTGTTTTAGCCATATCTACAGTGAGAATTGGGAGAAAAATTGGAGTGGAAATATTTCAACAACTTGCAGTTCAGCCAGAAATGTTGTGACCAAGAACAGTGTGGTTGCTGAAGAGTCTGGTGCCATAAAAAAGAAGTCAATTACTTTACACCAGAATAAAAGAAAAAAATGCATTGAAGGAATGTCAATAATTGTCCAGACCCTACCTGTTGAAGCTCAAAATGGCTGTAAAATGTAACTACTTTGAAATACTGTGCTTTAGGAAGAGAACATCTAGTATGGTTGTATAGCATAACTAATGTGAATTCAGTTGCTATAAACATTGATGTGGCTGCACAATGGGATTTTACGCAGACACACACATGTGCCCATACACACACACACACACACACACACACACACAAGACTGACTTTGTGACTTTTGCTGGTAAATGGATAGATTATAACAAGATTCCAGAACCTCAAGGCACCCTGCTTACACAAGACTTCCTAGGGGACAGGATACCCAGCATTCTCTTTCCCGTGCTCACCCATTCAAGCCATCAAAATATGATGCAGCTATGATCCAATAGAAGAGATCAGCTGCTGCCCAAACCAGCTACAGACTTGGCTGGTTGGGTAAGCAAGAAGAACACAAGAGTTGTGATGTCATGGAGAGCTCCACCAAGATTTCAAAGGATAAGTAAGGCAGTATGTGATAGAGTTGGATTTCCTGAGGACAGCCCCCTAAGGCGACTGTGTATGAAGCTGTGAGAATGAATCCAAAGCTTCAGTCTAGACCCCTCAGGTAGTTAAATGTGGAAGAAGCCTGAAATGTGTCTGTCAAGGGAAGATGCAGGAAGCACGAACAGACAGTCCAAGAGACAGGTCACATGGGCCATGGCCAGCAAGGCCAAAGCATGGGGCTTCTCATGTCCATTGGAGCTTACATCATTCCAACATGCACACCAAGTAGAAGAAATGAAGCTACAGGATTTAATGTTTACTATGGCAGACTTCAGGATTGCTTTAGTCCCATCCTTCTCTGGTAATCTATTTCTCCCTTTTAGAATAGTAATGTTTACCTTGTGTAATTGTGAGTGATAAGGATGTAATTTGTTTGTTTCTTTGTTTTTACAGATACTATCAGATAAATTTTGCCTTCATCCTCAGAGGAGACTTTGCTTTGGAATTCTGAGCAATATTGGACCTCTTAAAACTATGGGAACTCTTGGAAATGGACTGAAAGTATTGCATGCTGTGAGGTGTGATAAGATTTTGGAGTCCATGGGTGTAATTTTATAGTTTGAGCCAGGAATCCACCCCCCAAAATGCTAAAGTTCTGAAGATTTTGTCCTAAAATGGTAGTTCCATTTGGAGGTAATGAAGGCTTCAGTATTTGGGATATAGTTGGAGGAAGTGGACCATGAGGAGCATGTCCCAGAAGGGTATACCTTTCAGTAGGCGCCATAATCTTTCTCTCACTCTGCACTGTGGTTTCAAATTTGATCCACCACAAACCATCTGCCATTCTGTTCTGCCTTACCATAGACCAGAGAGATGGGGCCAAGTGAAAATAAATTAAACTCTGGAACAAAGAGCCAACATAAAAGGTTTCCACCTGTAAAGTGATTTTCTTAAGTATTTCTTCTCAGAGCAACAAGGTATGGATATAGAAACATAAAGTGGGAAAAATAGTTTCACCGGGTGGTGCTGGTATTGGTGAAAAGTGTTTCTTATTCAAGAACCTAAAAATCTGTTACCACTGAGTATCCTGACCACTCAATTCCATCAATCACTGATGCATTCCCATTGGTGTACAGGGAAGATCAGGCTTATCTATATCATGATCAGATAAATAACATCTGGCAGCATAAATTTCCAATAAAATATTCTCACAAGAGCGGAGAGGTTTCCCCCCCCCCTTTCCTCGGATAAGAAAGAAGTTGGATTGAGAATCTGAGAAGTCTTTAAGGAAATTTCAGTTCCTTCCAACAAAAGGTCCTGATGTTTGTGTATATGGCTCTCTATTAACCAAAGACTATACTTATAGAAATTAGGATTTTTGCTATGTTGTGGGAGGTAAGTACAGTCAGACACCCTCCCAGAGTAAGTTTGTGTTCCTCAGGGACTGAGTCCCTGTGCAATCACAGCTCTAATACATTCAAGGCCAGCCCTTGGTGACTTTGTCCAAATCTTTACATAGGTAACGTACAGACTGAGGAGTGCCCCTCCAACAATTGAGTAACTATTTTCAGCACCACTCCCTTATTTTCTGTTGCATATAATTGAAAGATTTCCTGAGTAGGTAGACTCAAAGCAGGTGCCTGGTAAGTTATATTTGTAATGTATTGAAGGTCTTTTCTTGCCTCTGGAATCTAGTTAATAATTGGCCTGTGAAAGTCCCCGTGCTTCCTAAAAGCATCCATAGTAGGGTTATACACTTTCAGCATATCCAGGGATCCAAATTCTACAGTAGCCAGTTCCCTGAAAAGTGCTGAGTTTGACTGTCTGACGAAAGGGACATGAGTGTATGGGTTGAATATTTTCTGGGCCACAATTTTGAGTTTCGCATTCCACTATTATTCCCAAGTAGGTAACCTGGGGTAGGCACATTTGAGCCTTCTTTTACGATACTTTATATCCCTCATTAGCCAGGAAATTGGGAAGAGAGCCAGTCCCTTCAAGGATAAAATTTTTGAAGTTCTACATAAGAGAAGGCCACCTACATATTGAAATAATACAGTTTTACTTGTTTAAACACTGTTTAACAACCCGTGAGGTCCTGTACCAATATTCCCAACAGATGAGGGCTCTCAATGAATCCCTCGGGGAAGGACTGTCCAAGCTACCTGTCTACCACCCTTAGAGATATAAATCTCATAGGTAAATAGTGGCTGGTTCCTTGGATGCAGAAGAATGCAGAAAAAAAAATGCATTCGTTAAGTTCAGGACATTATGATAAGCAGCTGCCTCAGGGATCTGCGTTGGGGGAGCATATGGATTTGGAACCACAGAGTTTAGAGGAACCATTGCATTAATGATTATATGAAGATGCTAAACTAACCTCAATTTATGGAGGCCCTATGGGATCCCACATATAGGAGAATGATAAGGGCTAAAGCATTCTACCAAAAGTTCCATCATTTTAAACTCCCTTTCTAGCTTTAGGTTTTCAGGGACACTATTGTTGGTTAAGAAAATTTGGAAGAATTCTTGAGATGGATTTCAACAGGGGTTGCAGTTGTGCTCTTCCCACTGTATTGTTATACAAAACCGTGGGGTCCACCTCTGTGTTTTTAAAGTTAGGTGGCTCTATTCCACAGTTGGCAACAACAACTTGACCCTTAATTGAGATGATAGGTCACTTCCTAGGATAGGGGTTGGGGCCTGTGGCAAACTGAGAAGATCAACAAAGGGGAAAATCCTTCCATTAACAAGCAAGAGGTCCAGTAAAATACTGCTCAAGGAGCCAGCCCAAGGTGCCCAGAATGGTCACTTGTGAAACGGAAAGTCTGAGCTCGGTCTGGGATGTTGTATAAAATCCTGAATATTTTGTGATGATTACTAGATGTAAATTTAAATTCAGGTATCTGAGTAGCTAAGCTTTTGTCCAAGGTGATTTCTTTATTGTGGAACAACTCTGCCAATATTTGGGTTGCCTGCATTAACTTTCATGTTCCCCGATAATTCTGCTAGTATACTCATAAGGTTGAGCAACCACTTCCTGTTTTCCTCTCACTTTCTGCTCAACTGCAGACACCTTTGGGAGAAGGGGTCATCTTCTTCAGCATGATGCAACCACCCCCACCAGTGACTTTCATAGATCCTGGCACAAGGAAGTGGTCAGATATTTGTTGAATGAGTAATCTCACAGTTTGTACTCAAATGTCTTGAGGATATTTACCCACAATTAATGATTCAGTACTCAGTCTCCAAAAGGCAATGTGGTGGGAAACTGCCTCAACATCTAAACAACAAACATATTTTGATCTTTCTACTGAGATTCCAAAGTCATTCACCTGAAAAATAAAAAAAAAATTATAGTTTTGTTGTTGTTGTTTTCAAACTTACTAACAGCCTTCCCCTACCCCATGCCAAACCTGGGCCCTGCCTGCTGCCCACCAGCACCACCACATGTCCAAATGAAAGCCAGGAATGGTGTGCCATTTCCCAGTTGGAAGGTCTCTGTTACCTCTGAAGGTGCTCTGACCTTCACCCGCTCAGCCTCTCAAGGGTACTAAAAAAGCCAGCTGGATGAACCCCCCGCCCCCACCAGGAAGCAGAGATGGAAACTCTGGACTAGATGTTTTTCTTCAGGCCTGCATGTTAGGCACAATAAAAGTTATGACTGCTGCTGTGACCACTTATGATACTGATATGGTATGAGACAAAATCACTTAAAAGGAAAAATAAAAGTCAGTATTATCTGTTTCCTGAGGGCCCATTTTTGACATGTACTGTTGTTTTGTTCACTTGCCTTCTTTTCTTTTTCTAATAGTGGTCTGAAAGTAGTAAGTATGGGTACTTGGGACTGCCTTTAATCACAGAGCTCTTTTGTTTCACACTTAGTGCTCAAATCGTGGGGCGTGGGAGGAGCAGGAAAATGATGATGAGTGATCAAGTGATTTGTTTTCCCTGCACTGTGCTAATATTTTAAAATATCCAGAGGAATTCAATAGCTATGCCAAATTAATTTAAAATTCATGATTTAATCATGGTAAACCTGTTCTTTCAGGGTTTTTTATATTTATTTTTAGTTGTGGTTAGATACAATATCATTCATTACTTAATTTATTTTTATGTGGTGCTAAGGATCAAACCCAAGGCCTCGCCCTTGCTAGGCTAACTAACTTTCTACCGCTGAGCCACAAAACCCCAGCCCCTGTTAGTTTTTTTGTTTTTTGTTTGTTTTTGCTAAAATTGTTTCTGTAAGAGAACCAAAAGGAAATTACAGTCTTCTCCATACAATTATGCAATAATGAGGTGGCCTGCTTTAAGAAAAATCAGACAACATTGATAACAGTTGAAAGCAGGATGAAATGATTTATTGAGAAATTGACCACTTGTCAGATAGTCTTCAATATTTTATAATTATTTTCATGCTGTTCAATTTAAAATGGAAGCCATTTTCTAAAGAGTTCAACTAATTCAACAGGGAATTCAGAATACTAACTGTGGTCCTGGTGATCAGAAATTTTATGTTCAGAGTTGGGTGCTAGCATGTATACTGAAACTTTGGAGGCAGATGCTAAGATGGTATTTAGAAATACATGGATCTTGTAGGTTACTCCTCAAATCTTGGGTAAAGGGTCATGTATTTTTCTCATGGCGAGTCCAATATTGAATGTCTATTTTTCTAACTGCCCTTTGGAGACTAGGTCACACCAAAGGGCATCATCATCTCCTCAAAGGGACTTCACCTGCAGCACAGGCCAGGTAGTCCCTGGAGAGAGATCCAAGCCGCTACTCGGCCTGGGCTGCAGAGGAGGCATCTGGGACGTCAGGGTCCTCCTTCTCAGCAACGCTGCTCTTCTTATCCACAATAGCACAGACAGGAGTTTCAGCTGGGCCCATCCCAGGGTTCTTGCCCTCTTTCTCCTGAAGGTCTTGGCCCTCAGTGCCGTGTGCCTTCTGGGGATGACGGATCGGGTTGTTGGGACGCCGGGATCCATAGCGTGGTGGTGGCCTCTGCTGAGGGCCACCTGCTTTGCGCCTGCTTTCCTTATTTTCTGCCTCCAGGCCCTCAGAGATGACCGCTGAGGTTCCTGCCCCCTGAGGCATTCCTCTGCCCCTGGGTCGACTCAGCAAGTAGCTGGGGCCCAGCCCCCTCCTTGGTGTGACCTCAGGCTTTGAGGCTGGCACTGACCAGGCCAGGTGAGAGGCCCACGGGCCGTGGGGATGAGGGAGGAGCGATGGACTGAGGGCCAGGACCTGCGGCCTGCGGAAGGGCGGGAAGCGCCAAAATGATTGATCTTGAGGTCGACCGGGAAGGTAGCGCCGCGGGGCCTGGGCTACTGTGAAGCATGCGGAGAAGCCCACGCAGCTGTCCTCGCCTTCATCCAGATGGTCCTTGGCATCCCGGGATCTTCCCGGTGGTGGCTCACGGTGATTAATGTAGCAGCCTGGGCGGAAGCGGGGACGGTTAGCCGCATAGCGGCTGCCCTCCACTGGAGCACCTGCGGGCCCAGTAACGTTAGCGGCCTCGGTGCCCCGCTCACCTTGCACTACATCGAACTCAACCGTCTCTCCATCGCCCACGCTGCGTTGATACTTGTGAGGATTGTTCCGGGTGATAGCAGTTTGGTGAACAAACACATCTTCCTGAGTATCATGCCTGCTGATGAAGCCATACCCATTCTTCACATTAAACCACTTGACTGAGCCTCGCACCCTCTTGGCGATGAGCTTCTTGGGAGCCTTTCCCTTGGTGGCCCCTGCCACAGCGGCCTTAGTGATCGGTTCCCCGCTGAGGGTGCCGGTGACTAGGGCCCCTGGAGGATCTCCGCTTCCCAGTGATATGAGTTGTTTCTGTGCGGCTTGGGGAGAGATTGAAGCGGCCATCTCTGTGGAGGTGCCCTCTCCAGCTTCATTCATGAGGCCGTCGTCTTTGCTCTCTTTTCTCAAGAGAGTCGGGGGGGGGGGGGAGGAAATGGGCCCTTGGGAGCTAAGGGAAGGGGTACCTTCCTGAGGCGAGGGCTGGCCAAGGGAAAGGACTCTCTGGCTTCACCCTGAGGCTATTGGAGAGGCCCGTCGTGTCTCCCAGGGAAACAAGAAGTAGACCCAACAGTGGCTGCTGATGACGTCTCAATGGGGGAATACTAGGAGCTCCAGCTGGTGGGGGAGGGGCAGATGGACTCCTCCCCTTGCTCCCAGCCCCGAGACAAAGCACAGCTAAATCCCTCTTGGAGGTGCAAAAGATTTGATTCTCCAGGTTGAGGTCTCTTTGAAGGTCCTCTTGCTTCCCTGAGCAGATGTGAAGAAATGACCCAACATCCATCTCTCAGGCACAGTTGAGGAAATTCAGTCTCGTGAGGGCCCTCTCTAAAGATCTCCACAAAACCCTTGTCTTCTTCCAACCCCTTTTGTCCTCAACCACCTGAGTGAGGAATTTTATGTAACTTGAGACATAATGACAAAGGCATGACATTAAGACCCAGAGAGAGAGTGAAAAGACCCATGTGTGTGTGCACACGTGCGCAGTGCTTCTGTGTTTCCTTCAGAGGAACAGTGAAAGCCTGACAGGGATTGAATTCTTGTACTGAGAGAACAATAAACTCCCCCAGGCAAAGAATACCTCAGACTAGCTCTAGGTTGCAAAGCTGAGTGGAAACACTTTTGTACCTGGATTATTCTGAAAACTCTATTGGGCTCTGTGCTTCTGCCCACAGCCAGCCAGAAAACAAACCCTGTCACAGATTGAGGAGCATGGGGTTTTTTTTTTGTTTGTTTGTTTGTTTTGTTTTGTTTTTTTACCATGGTGGTGTAATGAAAAATGGAAGAAAGGGATCTTGGTTTCAATTTTACTGTTCAAAACACATTTATTCACACTACATATCTTAAAGTTTTTACAACACACATGAATGTGCAACAGCCGCTAACATGACAATATGTATCTTGGATATGTAAAGTCAATGACAAAGTAGAGTGAAAAAAAAACCACTGAGGTAATTTTCACTTATGCCTGACTGCACATCTGAACCTTATTTTTTAACAGCCCATCGATTCTGTGATCTTCTAGGTTAAAATTCTGATGTTTTTTTTTTTAGACAAAGACCTTCAGAAACCAGCCTCACTGCTGAGCTGATAGTGTGCTAGAGCACAGCTAGATCTCTGAAATATGACGTTTTTTTCACGTGATGACAGGGCACGCCAACATAGTAGCTGGCCAAATAACCCAGGATTATTATTATATTTTTTTAAAGAGAGAGTGAGAGAGGAGAGAGAGAGATAGAGAGAGAGAATTTTTTAATATTTATTTTTTAGTTCTCGGCGAACACAACATCTTTGTTGGTATGTGGTGCTGAGGATCGAACCCGGGCCGCACGCATGCCAGGCGAGCGCGCTACCGCTTGAGCCACATCCCCAGCCCCCCCCCCCCAGGATTATTTTGATAAGAAGAAAAATAAAAATAACTTGTCCTATCACTTTAGCATTTACATGATCCCCTCGTGTGTTGTGCATATGATCTAACCCTCTCTACAAGCAGGTGGAACAGGTGCCATTTTAGTTCAATTTAGGAGGTGAGGGGTCAGGGACCCTAAGACAGGAAATTGCTTGCATAAGCTCAGATGTTCATTATAGTGCGAACCCCAAAATCTCATCATCTCAGGTTTCACTCCAGGTCCAGGTCTACTTCAACAGTACCCCTTTGGTCTTCATGAACAGTTTTTTCACCTGTCTCTTATGATGTCCGAGATCAGGAACCTCTTTCACAGAAGCCATGATCCCATACATCCCAACATTCCTGCCAAGATCCACCACTTGCAGGAGTGACCAGCCTAGTCCCCTCAACGATGAGGCAAGCGTCACCCTCATATCAATTAATCAGCACCCTCTGCCCTGCCACATGGTGACCTTCTGCCTGGAGTTGACACAAAAGAAAAAACCTGCTGTATGTAGATTGAGGAAATTTTTGTTCACCATGGTGGTGTGATAAAAAATGGAAGGCAGAGGTTTGGGCTTGGAATTTACTGTTTAAAATATACTTCTTCAGGCATCATCTCTCGAGGATTTTATAACATGCACGAGAGTTCAACAGATGTTCACGCAAGACAACAATTAAGCCAGGGCACAAAGCACCTGAGTGGCCCAACCGAGACCATTCACTCCATAAGTGCAGAGACAACAGAATCCCTTGGGCCTTCTGCTCTGTTTCCCAGTTCACTGTATCCTCCAGCATCTCATGAAATTCGTTCCTGTGATGTCACCAATGGGTCTTTCTTTCATGTCCAGTTTGCTGTTGTCCTTTCCACACATGCCACACTCATGGGCATTTCTCTGCTGTGTTCGTTTTCCCTCATTCTTCTTCCAACTCTCTGCATGAATCCCACCAACCCATCTCTTTCTACTTTTGGAATCCCTTGCCACCCCCTTTCCATATGCACCAGTACACCTTGATCTCCTTCAAGCCTAGGTGCACTTATGGATCAATGTCAAATGACTTTCTAATTTTCCTCTACCACATTCCTATGGGTAAAGCTTCATTTCACTCTTGGTCCCAACGAGGTTCTAAGCTCACCAAGACTCCAAAAGGAGAAAACACTTTAAGTTTCTTCTCCCTGTCTCCTCTCTGAGAACCCTGATGCCTGGAACACTGCTTGATGGATGAAAGACCACCACGAACACATGCTGATGAATGAAATCTATGCCTTGTTAGATTCTTGTGGATTTTTCTATGACGGTGCTTCGGGATGAAAATAACTGTGAACCGTGGTCAGTGAGTAAAGCATATTGTTCTCCACAATGTAAATGGGACTCTTCTATGAGTGGAAGGCTTGGAGAGACTAAAACCTGGACCATACACAAGAAGCAAGAGGGAATTCTTCAGGAGATATATACTTCATAAGTCTGGAAATGAAGCAGCGGTTACTCCTTGGAACTCCAGGCTGCCCTGCCACCTTACAGATGCCTGCAGATTTTGGAGTCAGCACCTTGCATAATGGTGTGTGCCAACTCTTTGAAATGCACAGATATATATATATTCATGGCCTCTGTGTCTCTGGACAACAATGCATAATAAGATTTTGGCACCAGGAATAGTTCCAGAGAATGGAATCCTAAGCACAAGTTCTCAGGAAGGTTTCTGAGTGCCTAGCGAGCTGCAGAAACGGACACTGAGTGGCCAATGTGATAGACAAAGCGAGTCCCCATGGTGATCATTCAAACTACCTGGCTGCAGGTGGCTTACATGAACCACTGCCATAGATTCGAGGGAAGAAGGGAAGTGCCTTGTTCTTATTATAATAGACCCTCACTCTGAATGTGAATTTGCCTTCTCTGTACAAAGTGCTTTTTTTTTTTTTCCAACATTGGCATTCTTGTCAATACGCAATGTCTTAGGCACCGTTTATTTATTAGTTCTTTATAGTTATACATGACAGTAGAATTCATTTTGATAAAATTTCACAAGCATGAAATATGTCTTATTCTTTTTAGGACCCAATTCTTTTGTATACACATGATGGTGGGATTCACTATGCCCCATTATTCGCATAAGTGCTTAGGAAAATTATTTTTGTATTTATTCCACTGTCTTTCCTTTTCCTCTCTCCCTCCCTTACCTCCGTGTCCCTTTGTCTAATATATTGAATGTCTCTTCTTCCCTTCTCCCCTCTTATTGTGGGTTAGCTTCCACACATCAGCACAAACACTGGACCTTTGGTTTTTGGGGACTGGCTTATTTCACTTAGCATGACGGTTTCCAGGTACATCCATTTACTTGAATAGGTCATAAATGCACTCTTCTTTATGATTGAGTAATATTCCATTGTTTATATATACCACAATATCTATTTGCATCCATCTGTTGATGGGCAGCTAGGTTGGTTCCATAGCTTGGCTATTGTAAACTGTGCTACTATAAATATCGTTGTGGCTGCATCACTGTCATATGCTGATTTAAAATATTTTTTGTATAAAACAAGGAGAGGGGATTGTTAGGTCAAATGTTGATTTCATTCCTAGTTTTTTGAGGAATCTCCATATTGCTTTCCAGAGGGGTTTCACCAATCTGGAGTACCACCAGCAGTGTTTCAGTGTACCTTTTTTGCTACATCCTCAGCCACATTTTATATTACTTGTATTCTTGATAACTGTCATTCTGACTAGAATCAGAGAGAATCTCAGCACAATTTTAATTTTTATTTCTCTGAATGCTGGAGATGTTGTGCTTTTTTTTTTGTCATATATTTCCTGACCATTTTTTTTCCTTTGAAAAGTGTCTGTTCAGTTCTGTTGCCCATTATTAATTGGTTTATTTTATTTTATTTATTTTTGTGCTAAGTCACATAAATTAACATTTTATCTGATTTGCAGGTGGCAAATATTTTCTTCCATTCAGTAGGCTCTCTCTTCACAAACTTGATTGTTTTCTTTGCTGTGAAGAAGCATTTTCCTGTGATGCCACCTATTTATGGATTCTTGATTTTATTTATTGTGCTTCTGGAGTCTTGTTAAGGAAGGTAGTTCCTGAGTCAATAGGTTAGAGTATGGAGACTACATTCTCTTGTAGTATGTGTAGGTTTTCGAGTCTAAATTCTAGGTCTTTGATCCACTTTAAGTTGAGAGGAGAGAGGAGAGATAGGGGTTAAATTGCATTCTACCACATATGGATTTCCAGTTTTCCCATCACCACTTGTTGACAAGCCTATCTTTTCTCCAGTGTATGTTTTTCACACTTTTATCAAATATGAGGTAGCCATAGTTTTGCCAGTTTGTCTCGCTGTCTTCTATTCTGTTCCCTTGGTGTTCTTCTCTGTTTTGGTGTTAATACCATGCTGGTTTTGTCACTATAGATCTGCAGTATAAATTAAGGTCTGGGATTGTGATGCCTCCTGCTTTTATGCACCATCTTAGCACATCGTGTAGAATTACTTCTGATCAAATGCCTTGCTTCATGGAAAAATATGTTTAACAATAGGTCCATGCTTTTGGATTCCACTCATCTTGGCGTGGCCTCCACTATCCTGAATCAGCTGGCTTGTTCAAACCGTAAAATGATCTTTTGAAGACTCGGTTGCAGCATCCATTAGTTGGCAAAATTTTCCAGGCCTGTGGCAAGGTCCTCAAAGTGTCTGTGTGTAAATATAATTCAGTGGCCGGGGGCTCTGATTTAGTGTGACACCATTTCTCTTATAACCACAAGTCATAGTTGGAGAATCAGAGTGTTGGAATGGGAGTGGCTGCAGGCCACTGTTGTCCCGAGTTGCCCTCTAACAATATCTATTTGTTGTTTTCTGACTGAAGTCCTTATTCTTGGTTGGCATAGAGTTATTGGTCTCAGAATGATGAATTTTTTTTTTACAAACAAAGGGCCCACCAATGATTCCACCGACCTAAAAGTTAAGACTGCCACCTGGAGTCAACATCCAGAGAAATGAGTTACTGTGATGATTGGGGGCATTTAACTAGACCACTGGCGGGGGAACTCAAGAGATCAGTAACAGTATCACTGTGTATGTGTAGGATAGATGAGGGGCCTTGGGTGTCCATTAGTAATACCACACTCTTTGATTAAAGTCAATGGGAAATTACAACAACCCAATTCAGGCTAGACTTACAATGGCCTAGAGCCCTCAGGAATGAAGGCTTGGGGCACCCTAATGCATAAAGTAGCATGGCCAGCTAAAATACTCACTAAAGACAAAGGGAATGTGAAGTACATAGTTATATACTCCAGCAATGACCACTTGTGCAGTTCTAGAAAGGACTGTATTTGTCATGAATATCACTTAAGTCTCTTACATAAGTGTATTTCGGTAGAGAACAGCAAATTAGCTTTCTTCCCTCTCTTGACATTTTACCTTGTGACATAATTCACATTGACTTTATACCATATTACATAAGAATTGGATTTTATTTTATTTTATTTGTTATTGATTTTATTATTTTTTTAAATACACAGCAACCGTGGAATGCAGTACAATCCTTATTATGCATATAGAGAACAATTTTTGTACCTCTGTATATGAAGTATGTTTATGTCAATTTATGCCATTATACATGTACTTTTTTCATTACTATTCTTAATACACATATATACCACAACTTTTCATATCTCTGTTTGTATATAAGGTAGGTTGACACCCAATTCAAATCTTCATACGTGTACTTTTTTATAATGATGACCATCACATTACACCATCATTACTAATACCCTTCCCCCTCCCTTTCCCTCTCACCCCTCTTCCCTATCAAGAATTAGTCTAATCCTCTCATGCTCTTCCTCCCTACCCCACTAAGAGTCACCCCCCTTATATCAGAGAAAACATTCAGCATTTTTTTTTGGGGGGGGGGATTGCCTGACTTCACTTAGCATTATTTTCTCCAACGCAGTCCATTTACCTGCAAATGCCATGATTTTGTTCTTTTTTAATGCTGAGTAATATTCCATTGTGTATAAACGTCACATTTTTTAATCCATTCATCCACTGAAGGGCATCTTGGTTGGCTCCACATTTTAACTATTGTGAATCCTGCTGCTATAAACATTGATGTGGCTGTGTCTCTGCAGTGTGCTGTTTTTAAGTCCTTTGGGTATAGACCAAGAAGAGGAATAGCTGGGTCAAATGGTGGTTCCATTCACAGATTTCCAAGGAATCTCCATACTGCTTTCCAAATTGGCTGCACCAATTTGCAGTCCCACCAGCAGTGTGTGAGTGTATCTTTTCTCCACATCTCCGCCAACACTTGTTGTTGTTGTTTGTCTTCACAAGAGCTGCCATTCTGACTGGAGTGAGATGATATCGTAGAGTAGTTTTAATTTGCGTTTTCATATATTTGTTGATTGATTTTTATATCCTCTTCTGAGAATTGTCTGTTCAGGTCCTTGGCCCATTTACTGATTGAGTTATTTGTGGTTTTTGTTGTTGTTGTTGTTGTTTATATGTTTTGCTTTTAGTTTTTTTTGGTACTTAGGTTCTTGAGTTCTTTATATACCCTAGAGATTAGTGCTCTATCTGATGTGTGAGGGGCAAAAATTTGCTTCCAGGATGTAGGCTCTCCTTTCACCTCACAAATCCTCTGAGAAGGAAATGAGGAAAACTACCCCATTCACAATATCCTCAAAAGACAGTAAGATACTTGGAAATCAACTTAACAAAAGAGGTGAAAGACTTATACAATGAAAACTACAGAACCCTAAAGAGAGAAATAGACGAAGATCTTAGAAGATGGAAAAATATTCCCTGCTCATGGATAAGTAGAATTAATATCATTTAAATGGCCATATTACCAAAAGCACTTTACAGATTCACTGCAATTCCAATCAAAATCCCAATGGTATTCCTTGCAGAAATAGAAAAAGCAATTATGAAATTCATCTGGAAAAATAAGAGACCCAGAATAGCTAAAGCAATTCTAAGCAGGAAGTGTGAATCAGGCGGTATAGCGACTTCAAACTAAACTACAGAGCAATAGTAACAAAAACAGCATGGTACTGGTACCAAAACAGGCGGGTGGACCAATGGTACAGAATCGAGGACACAGAGACCAATCCACAAAGTTACAACTATCTTATATTTGATAAAGGGGCTAAAAGCATGCAATGGAGGAAGGATAGCATCTTCAATAAATCGTGCTGGGAAAACTGGAAATCCATATGCAACAAAATGAAACTGAATCCCTTTCTCTCGCCATGCACAAAAGTTAACTCAAAATGGATCAAGGAGCTTGACATCAAATCAGAGACACCGCGTCTGATAGAAGAAAAAGTTGGCTACAATCTACATACTGTGGGGTTGGGCTCCAAATTCCTCAATAGGACACCCATAGCACAAGAGTTAATAACTAGAATCAACAAATGGGACTTACTCAAGCTAAAAAGTTTTTTCTCAGCAAGAGAAACAATAAGAGAGGTAAATAGGGAGCCTACATCCTGGGAACAAATTTTTACTCCTCACACTTCAGATAGAGCCCTAATATCCAGAGTACACAAAGAACTCAAAAAATTAAACAGTAAGAAAACAAATAATCCAATCAACAAATGGGCCAAGGACCTGAACAGACACTTCTCAGAGGAGGATATACAATCAATCAACAAATACACAAAAAAATGCTTACCATCTCTAGCAATCAGAGAAATGCAAATTAAAACCACTCTAAGATACCATCTCACTCCAGTAAGAATGGCAGCCATTATGAAGTCAAACAACAATAAGTGCTGGCGAGGATGTGGGGAAAGGGGTACATTTGTACATTGCTGGTGGGACTGCAAATTGGTGCGGCCAATTTGGAACGCTGTATGGAGATTCCTTGGAAATCTGGGAATGGAACCACCATTGAACCCAGCTATTCCCCTTTTTGGACTATTCCCCAAAGACCTTAACAGTGCATATTATAGGGATACAGCTACATTGATGTTCATACCAGCACAATTCACAATAGCTAGACTGTGGAACCAACCTAGATGTCCTTCAATAAATGAATGGATAAAAAATGTGGCATTTATACACAATGGAATATTACTCAGCACTAAAACATAACAAAATCATGGCATTTGTAGGGAAATGTATGGCATTAGAGCAGATTATGCTAAGTGAAGCTAGCCAATCCCTAAAAAACAAATGCCAAATGTCTTCTTTGATATAAGGAGAGCAACTAAGAACAGAGCAGGGAGGAAGAGTATGAGAAAAAGATTAACATTAAACAGGGATGAGAGGGGGGAGGAAAAGGGAGAGAGAAGGGGAATTGCACGGAAGATGGAAGGAGAACCTCATTGTTATACAAAATTACATATATGATGGTGTGAGGGGAAGGAAAAAAAGAGAGAGAGAAATGTATTACAGTAGATGGGGTAGAGAGAGGTGATGGGAGAGGAGGGGAGGGGCGAAACGAAGGGGATAGGAAGGCAGCAGAATACAACAGACACTAGTATGCAAGTATGTATAAATGTGGCTGTATAACCAATGTGATCCTGCAATATATACACATGAGAAAAATAAGAATTCATAACCCATTTGAATCAAATGTATGATATATGATATAGCAAGATCCTTGTAATGTTTTGAGCAATTAATAAAAAAAAAGAAAGAAAGAAATTTAGAAACCTGACAAGACAGAAAACAACTAAAATATAGGCAAAGGCTTTTCTTCAGGATTGCATTTCTGAAAAAGCCATAAATGACTAACCGTAATTTTGAATTTATTTTTCTATTTATTAATGCACTATAGTTATTCTTAACTGTGGGTTTCATTTTGACATAATTATAAATGTATATAATTTACTCCATTTCAATCCTCAGTACTAACCAATAGGTAATTTTAAAATGCTCACTATTACTATTCATCAGGAAAATAAAATTATAATCATCATGCATTGTTAATTTATACCTACTATAATGGATTTTATTTAAAAAGGTAAATATAAGGATTTGTGGTATGTGGATAAGGAAAATTGTTATACATTACAATTTAGAATATAGATTCTGTACTCACTATAGAAATGTTTATGTACTTTCTTCAAAACTAAGTAATTACCATGCAAGCCAGCAATCTCACGTCTGTCTATATGCTCCCAAAATGAAATCAGTATGTTGAATAAATGTTTGAATATTCACTTTTATTTTAGCAGTATTCACAATAACATAGGTATAAGAACAACCTAAGTAAGGGTCTAACAACAAATGAATGGAAAATAAAAAACTCATATAAATATACAAGGAAATTCCACCTTACAGAAGAAGGAAATATTTACATTTCCAACAGCATGGATAAAACTTGAAAATATTATACTAAGTGATATAAACCAGGAAAAAGCAAAAAAAATACTGTGTTATTTCGTTTATGTGTAGAATTTTAAAAGCTTGAGTTAAAGGATTTGAGAGGAGAATTGTGGTTGTAAGGTGTTGAGGCTGTGAGAAAGCAAGATGTTTGTAAAAGGGCACAGACTTAGTTAGGCAGAAGCAATAACTTCCATATATGTATTGCACAAGGGATGACTGTAATTAATAATGTACTGTATACTTGAAATCACAGAGAATATAGATTTTAAATGGCCTCACCACAAAGTAGTAAGCATTCCACAAATTATAGATATCAAAATATTATGTTGTACTAAAACAAGAGTAAAGTTCAAGCAGTCAGTGCATGTAATGAATGACAGGGGTTAAGAGGGTGAATTTGAGTTATCAAAGAGAGAACAATGGGTTGCTAATGGTTAACAACCACAAATGTACTTCTTGGCACACTAGGTTGCTAATAATTGACCTCCACTCTCCTGATCCTAGTTACATACATGGGAAAGAAAAAGAAGACAATGATTAAAAAGAGGTGTTATGACATCTATAAGAAAGCAGTTTGGAACTTTCTGGAGGAGTCTTCCCCCATTACATTGTTAAAACTTGTTTGCTATACTTGCCTCAGGGTTACTGGTGTGTTCATTCTTCAACACTAGGGAACAAGAACCCATTCCTCATCTGCTCCAGACATATATCAGTACTCCACAAATATATAAAGGAAATATTCAAACACTTTTGTCAAACTATAGAATATATTAAGATTGCTTGGTTACTCCCAATATTTTTGTAGAAAAGACACAAAAAACAGATATGTACAGATATTCAAAAGCCCTATAAATCATTCAAAAGACCTTAACAGACACCTCACCAAAGAAAATATACACATAGAAAATAAGCATTTGAAAAGATGCTCCATATAAAATGTCTTCAGGAAAATGTTAAATTTAAACAATAATGAAGTCATTGTACAACTATGGCCAAAATCATAAACACTGACAACAGAAATTGTTGGTGATGATATTGAACAAAAAGAACATTCATCCTTTGCTGATTGGAATGCAAGATGATGTAGTCACTGTATATGCTTCTCATCAAACTAAACATGCAACATGTTCTAGCAGTCTCACTCCTGTATATTTATCCAAAAGAGTTTTAAAAACACATTCATACAAAAGCCAGGATGGTGAAGTCTATAGCAGTTTTATTTATTGCAATGGTTTAGATATGAGATGTTACCCAAAGTATCATGTGTTGAAGGCTTGATCCCCAATGCTTCAATGTTAAGAAGTGCGGTTTTTGTGAAGTGCGGTTTTTGTGGATCCTGAGTGCTCTGTTGCACTAATTCATGTATTAATCAATTGGTTGGTTCATAATTGAAGGGATTTCTGGAGATGTTAGAAAATGTAGGAGGGGCCTAATTGGAGAAAGTAAGTCACTGACATACATGTTCTGAAAGCATATATCTTATCCCTGGCCCTTTCCTGATTCTTTCTGATCCTGGTTGCCATGTGAGCTTTACTTTGCCAAACCATTCCATCATGATATTGTGCCTTGCCTCACCCAAATGATAGAGCCAGCTGGTTATGAACTGAAATCATGGTCCAAAATAAACATTTTCTTCACTAAAAAAATAAAAACCTAACAAGTGCTGGTGAGGTTGAAGAGAAAGGGGAATTCTTTTATGCTGTTGATGTAAATGAAAAATAGCCATTATGGAAACTGCTATAGAGGGTCCTAGAAAATATGTAAAAACTTTATAGTACTTAAAAATAGAACACCATACAATACAAAATTCCCACAACTGGAATAGGGATTGATTGATTACATGAATATTCATATCACCTTTATTTTGACCATAACATCAAAAGGAGATACAATGCAAATGCCCACAAGTAGGTGACTATAAAAAGTATTGGTTGAATATCCATATAATTGAAAAATAGAAATAACACAAAACAGTAAATATATAATAAAAATTTCTAAAATAATATCTTATGTAAAAGAGGTCATACATAAAAGAATATCTGCCAAATAACTCCACATATACAAAATGCAATAACAGGAAAAGTTAATGTAGCATTAAATTAATAAAAAGAGTTTTCAACCCTAGATAAGTCTGTAAGGGATGTTGTCTAAAGATAAACAGAGAAATATATTAAAGTTGTTTTGTGTGGTGGTTATTGGGGAATATAAGATTGTGAAAACTATTCTAACCAAATTCTTTATGAAACCACAGAAAGTTTATCTCTTGATAGTGACATTAAGAATGCAAGTAAAACAAATTAAATTGAGAATAATATGGTCTCTAATATTTGCAGGCATGTCTTATACGGGCATCATGAAAATATAGGATTAAGAATAAATACACACTAAAAATTAAACTGTGATTATCTCCAATGAGGATCATGAAATTTGGAGAACAGACTACATGCCTTTCCTATACCTAAATACCTATGCCTTGGCCTATTTCTGGACAGCAAATTATTGGACTCTTGTTTGAGAATGACACATGCAGGTGAGAAAAAAATTTTTGAGGCCCCACCAAGACTCAGATATATTTGATTTTGTCTTTCTCTGGTCTTGAGTTCCACAAGTTCACAGACAGGAGATGGATGAGAAGTGGCCACTACACAAGCAGTGTCCCATTTGGACCTGCTCCTGGCCACTGAGAACCCACCTAGAGCAGCAAGGTAAATTTAAGCAGAAGAGCCTGGGGTGATCCTGAGTTCATCCAGAGGCTCTGATACCCTCAGAGTAACTGCCCAAGGGATCACTGAAAAGTGTGTTTCAAATATGTTGGATGCAAATGTTGAAGTCTCTAAAACTGGATTTAACCCAAAGGAAATGAAATCAGCATGTTGAAGAGACACTTGCACTGCAAGAAAAAACTAATAAGAACTAGGATGTAGAAAAAACTAAATTATGATCAATAAATGGATAAGGAGTATGAACATCTTTGGGAAACTGGCTTGTTTCAGTTATCATAAG
This sequence comes from Urocitellus parryii, assembly GCF_045843805.1. Taxonomy (NCBI): domain Eukaryota; kingdom Metazoa; phylum Chordata; class Mammalia; order Rodentia; family Sciuridae; genus Urocitellus; species Urocitellus parryii. Next base: position 68,691,180 of record NC_135547.1, read on the forward strand.
ACTTTAAGTTCCTTCCATTTACTGGAAAGTATTTCATGCTTCATAATTATATCAAAATTAATCCTATTGTCATGTTTAAATAAAAAGGACCAAAAAAATTGAATAATGAAAAAATAACATAATGAAAAAAAAACTTATTTAGAAAATTAAAAAATAAATAAAGAAGAGTATGTATTACATATACACAATAGCCATATAAAGCATAAAAGCTTTACTTTTACAACAAAGTGGGTGGATCTAGAAGACTTTACCTTAATTGAGATAAGACACACATAGAAGCCCTGCCCTTATATGTGGAATCTAAAAATAAGATTGGGATGCTAGGCATTAATATAGACTATTATTAGTTACTAGAGACTGGTTAAGGTGGGGTTGAGGAGATGGGAAGTGGTCGATCATTGGGTACAAGGTTTCAGTTACATAGGAGGAATAAATTCCAGTGTTCTATTACACAGTGGTATTAACATAGTTAACAATGGTGCATTGTGTACCTTCAAATATGTAGAACAGAGGATGTTGGATCTACTAACCATACAGAAAGGATAGAATTTAGGTGATGGATATGCAAATTAGACTAGCTTAGTCACACTCAAGGTGTATATGAATTAAGAAATTACAATGTAATTAATAAATATGTAAACATATTTATAAAAGATAAAATAAAAGTCATAAAAATGGAATAGTCATACAAACCCAGGCCTACGACATTGGCTAGATGATTGTCCTATTCCTAAAAGTAAAGCCCACCATATTTGTATACATATGATGAATGATTTCTAAGTTCAGTGAATAAAAGTCAAATTTGATTCATGAAAACAGAGCTATAATTCTTTAGTCAGTAAGATAGAGAAAAGACAGATACTAATCATGGGAATATAAGGCTAAGGGGATAATTCTATAAACTGGGCCCACACAGCTGACTCCCCGCATCACACACACATGCAAGTTTTCTTTTCAAAATAAATTTAACTGGAACCCTTCCCAGCTTATGGCAACAGGGATGTAACATTCCTCAACAAATAACCTGTGATCTGCAGGGGGAATGCAGGTCTGAAATACCAACAGAAAGAATCCAAGTTACTCTGATTAGGCAGAGGGGAGTATGTGAACCTTACACAGACCAGATGCCAGAATTCAGAGAAATAAGGATAATTCCCACTAAGCATAAAATATATAAGAACAGGTTTCAATTAGAACCAATCAATATGGTTCAAAATGACCTAGAACTGTCATGCACAATGGGGACTGAAAAGGATGGGGTTATCCTGCTGTCAGTAAAAAGTCAAGAGGTGGGCCTGGGTGGGATTCACTGGAAACTTCCCTGGAACCTGAGAGGGTACATTCTCTCCTATGAGCATGTCCCCTTTCCCTTTTCCTAAACTTTCAATAAACTCATGCTTGTTACTATGAGTGACATGTCTGAAATGTTTCTGGCATGATTGTAAGAAATGGTATAGAGATAAACTGCTGTGGCTGTGGCAGCTGCACACATCAGTCCTTTGTCCCATAACAAATCCACAGATTGAGCCAGTTTACAGACCAACAGCCTCTTGAATGAGAAGGGTGTCAGTTCTCCTTGATAAATCATACTGAAAATTCAAGATGAATGAAGAGACATGCCCAAAACTCAACTTCTCTTTCAAAAAGAAGAATCAAAATAAAAGACGTAAGGTTACATCCTGAGGGATGTGACCATGGGAGAACACTGGAAATTGATAACTATAATCTGGACACATAAGATTCAGAGACCTTGGAAAAATAATACAGCCAAAGAAACAAAATATCCCAATATTTGCATCTAGACTTCACAGTTCTGAAGGGGGGAACCCTACAGGAAAGGCAGTAAAAGACTCACAGAAAATGCTATCAGCATGGAAGCTATCAATGCCAGCTACTGTAAAGTTTTACAGTTCTCACAGGCCTGCGGCCAACCTAGATAAGTAACCTGAAATCTGAACCAGAGCCTTACTTTGAAAGTGGATCTTATATCATACCACAGCAACAACAACCCGGGTGCTATAGTTAGAATCATTTTGAGGAGTTTGAGATGATGATGATGATGATGATGATGATGACCACGACGATGACGATCATTATATGAGTTTGGGCTTCTCGAGGGGTCAGAGGCACCTGCATATTCACACATCCAGAATTCCACAGACATTCTAATTCACTGGCTTTTTGGGTGGTATCTGTCTTTTAAATTCAACTTTGCCCAGCATAGTGACTATGACATAGACCTGGATGCTCTAGAAAGAATGTGGCAAGGCAGAGAATAATAGAGGGCATCATTCACAGGAAACAGAAAATCATGACACTTACCCTCTGTGAACAAGGTTGCAGACAGCTATGTTTTAATCCACATGGGCCAAGAAAGAAGGCAGGCACCAAGGTGCATCCCAATGGACCATCCCCTGTTACTGAGAGGGTAATGAAGGAATATCACCATGGTTCTCACTGTTACACTGCCTGCATCACTGTGAGATGGCCTTGAGCAACTCCATTACTTGAGGCACTGATCCTACCCATAGGCCCACAAGGTCAAAGTGGGCACTGGTAAGAATTGTCCTTGGCTCTGGCCATATACTCAATCCTGGGCAGACATTGTCAACAAAGTGGCAGACAGAAACATGAAATTTCCTTTTGCAACTCCACCTATGAAGTTCCTAATGCTGCCTCAACCATCTCTGTCAGAACATAGCATTTACTGGCCAAATAATAAGTTATATGGCTCCTGGCCACTACTGGGGTATCTAATACCAGAGAACTTCACTAGAAGCAGAGCTGGCACTACATATAAAAATCCCTACCACTGTATAGAGGCCCCACATCCCATTTTAGAAGTTGTCACACCATGAGGACCCCACATCCTCAGCTGTTTATACCATACCTACCTGAACTGCATGGTCTGAAGATAATAGGTCTCTCCAACACTAACACAATACACAATGTGTGCCAAATCGTTAATAAAAATCACAGAAACTATAGGGATGTCACATAATGGTGCCCAGCTAGAACCAAATCTATTGTTGCATAACAAAACAAGATATTAAGATGCATCTTCAGAAGAATGTCAGTAAGAGGGCAACCCTATAAAAGTGGTAGACATATCTGATCTAAACAGGTGCACAAATCCCAAGGATGGAGCACAAGAAATATGAAAATGCAAGATAATGTAATACTTCCAAAACAACATAATAATTCCCTAGGATCCGATTTCAAAGAAACCTAAATATATGAAATACCTCACAGATAATTAAAATAATAAAATTTTAAAGTGACAATGAAAGACAAGAGAATACAGAAAAACAGCTAAATGAAATTTGGATATAATTTAGTATATGAGGAAGAAATTCAGCCAGGAGGTATAGAGTTTAAAATGAACAAAACAGAAATATTGGAAATTAAGATTTTAGTGAGTTAAACTAAAAATAGTTGAAAGTATCAACCACACACTAGCAAAGACATTTTGAACAAATGTTCAAAATAATTAGCAGGGAAATGCAAATAAAACCTACAACTGGGTGCCTTTTCACTCCAGTTAAGATGGATATTATTTAAAATAAAATAACTATAGCTATTGAAGATGTAGAGAGAAAGAACCCCTTATGGACTGTTTATAGGTAAGTATATTAATGTAGACATTATGGATAATATATGGAGGATCCTCAAGAAAAATAAAAAATAAGATAAAAATATAACTACTGCATGATGGTCCCTAATCCAATTCTTGGTATATAACTGAAGAGATGAAATCAGCATACTGAAGAGATATTCGCATTCCTATGTTTATTGTGACATTATTCATAATACTAAGGTATGGAATCAGCCTAGGTATCCATCAAAAAATGAACAAATAAAGGAAATTATATATATATATATATATATATATATATATATATATTTAATATATTTATATTAAAGTCTCCAATGAAGTATTATTCATCCCTAAATAAAACTAAAATGCTGCATTTACAGCAAAATGGATGGAACTTGGGATTTTATATTAAATCAAATAAGTCATTCACAAAAAGACAAGTACTATGTGTTCTTCCTTATATTTGAAAGATAAAATGATTGGACCTGAAAGTTGAATATGGATGACTAGAGATTGGGAAAGATATGTGTTGGGAGAGAGATGAGCAGAAAAAGGCAGCTTGTATTTGAGCAGTACTCACTGAATCAATGTATGGGAATATCACACTGAACCCCATTAGTGTGTACAGTTAATAAAATTTAGTATTAAAAAATAAAAAGCCGAGGCTTTTTTTATTTGCATTTCTATGGTGATTAGTGATTTTGAGAATTTATTCATATACTTGTCATTTGCGTGTTATTTTCAAAAATATCCATTCATATGATGTACCTATTTTAAATTATGCTTTTTATGTTCACTTTTTTGAGTTTCTAACATAGCATACATTTAACCCCTTTTCAGATGCATAGTTTGCATGTATTTTTCCACTCAGCTGGTTTTCTGTTCACTGTGTTAAATTATTCCTTTGGTGTAAAAATTATTTTTAGTTTAATATTCTGCAATTTGCCTAATTTTCTATTGTTGCCCTTCTGTATATTATTTAAAAAAAACTTGTTCAGGAGAAAAGAGTTGAGTACAAGCAGAATGATGACCCCAACTCCTCCACAGTTTGGAATCAAACAGTGAGAGAATAGCTAATCATTCATGTGAGTAACAGAGGAAATCTATTGAAGCCTAACATTAGTCAGTAAGTAACTGGGAGAGACTCAGAACTTTGGGTTACTAGAAAAGAAAGCAAAAAATAATTCACCACTGTACTTACAACAAAAGCATTGAGGCAGGGCAGGCGGAGGGGTGACAAATAAAGAAAGAGAAGCAAACCCAATGAGCTTGCCTCAGAAATAGGGGTAGAAGAGAAAGTCACATGATATTAAGTTGTGGAAGAAGATGCAAAGAGGGCCAGCACATAAGAGCCCTGCTTTACTAATTTGTTGGTGGAAAACAGTGGTGGACAGTGATTTTTTTTCTTTTAAAGAGAACACCTAAATCAAAAACTCTGGGCCAGGGTTGTGGCTCAGTGGTGGAGTGCTTGTGTAGCATGAGGGAAGTACTGGGTTTGATCCCCAGCACCACATAAAAATAAACAAATAAAATAAAGGTATTGTATGCATCTACAACTACAAAACTATTTTTAAAAAACTCTGAAAAGAACTAAAATCCTATAGAATTGTCTCATCTAGAGATGTCACAAATGTTTTCATGGGGAATGCCTTCAAACCAGGCCACCTTATTAACATATGTAGTGGGATTTCGGTGATGTGCAAGCCATTGAGCCCTGCCAGCACTGGCAATAAAATGGAGTGGAGTGGACCAAGAGGAGCAGGCAGGGTGCTCAAACTGTCCAAGAATAATACCTTACTGCATACTGGGAACCATGTGGTTACACATATTTTGCAACCCAGCACGTTTTAATTTGCCTCATTTGTGGGAAATAAAGTGCAATATTTCATAGAATCACTTCCAGAGCCACCTAGGCCAAAACAGAAGGGAGAGATGAAGTCTGTACTGAGTCCCAAGCTTGCTATTTCCCACTGAATTCATACAGTCTCATCTGAGCCAGGGAGACATATGGCCAATGGGCATCAGACAATACATAGCAATTTCCTTGGACCCTGCCAAGAGCTCCAAAGATCACAGACATGTCACAGAACTGCCAGACTCACTTAGGGTTCTGCCAGAAATTGTGGGATAAGGTCTGTGTGGAGAGGCACCAGACTTGGAGTTCTGCAGTTTTTGAAGCAGAACTCTAAGCTAGATTGGGGAAAAACTGAATATACAGCTCCTTAATCCTAGGCAAACATAGGTGTGGCCATCACTACCTCATGCTAAGAGATGTTCTGAGGTCACGCTGATGAGGTTCAGGCATTTATCATGCTTGCCCAAATCTGGCAGAATCCCAATCTGAAAGGCCCAACAGGATATATCCCGTCTCAGCTATCTCAACAAGGAGTAATTCTAGAATATTTATTTATTGTTAGTTTTTGGATTTCATTGATTGTGTCTTCTGTGTTGGTAGGTTTCTGCTCATTACTTGACATTGCATACTTTAATCCAATTTAATTTTTTTATGTTTTAGTGTGGTTTTTGTGTTTATTCCTTCTTTTTCTTCTTCATGTTTTCACACCATATTTCCCCTTTATCTTCTCATGTTTTTGTCTTCACTCTTCCTTTCTTCACCCCTCAGTTTACTTTATTTATTTTATTTTTTATATCTTCATCTTTCCCCTTAATTTTCATCTTCTATTTAGTTTAATATTAATTTTACTTCCCCTTATACTTAATTTCAATGTTTTCTTACTCCCATTTTCTACTTTTGGATTAATGGAATGGAAGGAATCATTTTCAATAATTTTTCATGTTTTATAAGTATATGTTTTTTTTCCAAGGGGTTGCAGTTGCTGGTGATTATTATCACCTCTTAAAGTGATGCTAGGGACTCATCACAGCACTGTGAAAAGTTTAGTGGCTTCATCAAAGCAGAGATATATCCAAAGCTTGAGGCATATAGTAAACAGAAAGTACCTCACTAAAAATAAACTCATGTAATAGTGGAAGAGATGTCTATCCCAGTAGGTGGGTAAATCTCAATACACAAATATATTAAAACTGAGATTAAAAAAGTAATATGACACCTCAGGAGGTTCATAATCCTTTAATAATTGAACACATACATATTGAAGTTGAATAAATACAAAACAAAGAATTCAAAAATTGATTATAAAGATGATCTATGAGTGGGTGGATCTGGGCTGCTGGGCTTGACCTCCCATGGTAGTATGTTGGTTGGAAGGGGTGGTCCTGTGCCAGAGGCTAGGATCTGTCAGTTGTCTGCCCCACCTGAGGACGGGTGGACTGGGCCTGCTGTGCACCTGGGTTCAGCACAGGCAGGTGTGGATGGATCTGGGATGCTGGGATTAAACTCCCATGGTAGTCTACTGGTTGGAAGGGGTGGTCCTGTGCCAAAGGTTAGGCACTGGCGGTGTCTGCCCCACCGGGGGAGGGTTGAACCGAGCCTATTGACCACCAAGGGATGTCAAGCCCACCAGCCCAGATCCACCAACACCAACTTGTGCAGGACCCAGATCCAGGGTGCAGTAGCATTCATTGAGGGACACCAGCAAGGTCTGGAAGCCCAATATCAAGGTGAGGTACAGACAATCTGCACAGGTACTACAAGAATACAGGGAAGAAACTGTAATATCTCAGAGCCACATTGCAAGAAAGGGAGACACATAGACAACATGAAAAAACAAGGGTATAAAATGTCCCAAACAAACAAGGACACTATAATAACAGAACCAATGGACAGTGAAGTTGATGAAATTTCAGAGAAAGAGTTCAGAAGGTTCATAATTAAAATGATCTGTGAATTAAATAATGACCTCAATGAGCAAATATAGGCAAAAATTTATCATACCAACAATGAAATAAGAGAGCAAATACAGGTAGCAAAAAAATAATTCAAGAGAGAGACAGAGAGACTCCGAAAAAAAAAATAGTCTTAAATCCTTGAAATGAAGGATACAATAAATCAAATAAAAACTCAATAGGAAGTGTAAGCAACAGACTAGATCAATTGGAAGAAAGAATGTCAGATAATGAAGACAAAGTATAGAATCTGGAAAATAAAGTTGATCACACAGTGAAGAAAGTTAAAACAGAACCTCCAAGAATTATGGGACAGCATCAAAAGACCAAATCTAAGAGTTATTGGGATAGAGGAAGGCACAGAATTTCAAACCAAAGTAATGCACAATCTCTTTGATGAGTTTATATCAGAAAATTTCCCAAGCATGAAGAACAAATTGGAAAAAAACAAATACAAGAGGCTTACAGGACAGCAAATAGACAAAATTACAACAGATCTACACCAAGACACATTATGATGAAAATGTCTATCATACAGAATAAGGATAGGATCTTAAAAGCCACAAGAGGAGAAGAATCAGATCACATATGGGGGGGGGACAGATACCAATTCGTATCTCACCAGATTTTTCAACCCAGACCCTCAAAGCCAGGAAATCATGAAAAAACATATACCAAGCTCTGAAAGAAAAGGGATGCCAACCAACAATTTCATATCCAGTAAAACAAAGAATTAGATTTGATGCAAAAAAAAAAACTTTCCATGATAAACAAAAGTCAAAAAAATTTACAACTAGAAAGTCTACACTACAGAACATCCTCAGCAAAATATACTCTAAGAAGAGGAAATTTAAAAATGATGAAAATCAGCAGAGGGAAGGATTACACTAAAGGAAAATCTAATCAGAGTAGAAGCCAGTCACATTAAATACCAAAAATAAACAAAAATGGCTGGGAATGCAAATCATGTCTCCATAATATCCCTGGATGTTAATGGCTTAAACTCACCAATCAAAAGACATGGACTAGGAGATTGGATCAAAAAAGGACCCAACAATATGCTGCCTCCAAGAGACTCAACTCATAGGAAAAACAAAAAACCATTCACAGACTGAATGTGAAGGGTTGGGAAAAATCATACAACTCACATGAACTGCAGAAGCAAGCAGGGGTTTCCATCCTCATAGAAAATAAAATAGACTTCAAACTAAAGTCAATCAAAAAGGATAAAGAAGGACACTACATACTGCTCTAGGAAATCATACACCAACAAAACTTAACAATTATAAATATATATGCCCCAAACAATGGAACATCTATGTTCATCAAACAAACTCTTCTCAAGTTCAAGAGTCAAATAGACCAGAAAACAATAATTTTGGGTGACTTTAACACACCTCTTTCATCACTGGTTAGATCTTCCAAACAAAAGCTGAAAAAAGAAATTACAGAACTCAGTAATGCAATCAATCATTTAGACTTAACTGACCTATGTAGAATATTTCAACCTTCAATGAGAGAATATACTTTCTTCTCAGCAGCACATGGATCCTTCTCCAAAATAGAGCATATACTATTCCACAAAGCATCCCTTAGGAAATATAAAAAAGTAGAGATACTACTCTGCATTCTATCAGATCACAATTGAATGAAATTAGAAATCAATGATAAAATAAGAAATAAAATCCACTCCAAAACCTGGAGACTAAATAATATGCTACTGAATGAACAGAGTGTTACACAAGACATCAAGGAGGAGATAAAAAAAATTAGAAGTGAATGAGGACAGAGATACAACATATCAAAATCTCTGGGACACTATGAAAGCAGTTCTAAGAGGAAAGTACATTGCATGGAGTTCATTCCTTAAAACAAGAAAAAGTCAACAAATAAAAAACTTAACATTATATTTCAAAGCCCTAGAAAAAGAAGAACAAATCAACACCAATAGCAGAAGAAGACAGGAAATAATTAAAATCAGAGCTGAAATCAATAAAATTGAAACAAAAGAAACAATTGAAAAAATTGACAAAACAAAAACTTGGCCCTTTGGAAAAATAAATAAAATTGACAGACCCTTAGCCATGATAACGAAGAGAAGGAGAGAGAAAACTCAAATCACTAACATATGTGATAAAAAAGGAAATATCACAACAGACAACAGAAATACAGAAGATAACTAGAAATTATTTTGAAAAGTTGTACTCCAATAAAATAGAAAATATCAAAGGCATCGACAAATTTCTAGAGTCATATAATTTGCCCAAATTGAATTAGGGTGATATACACAATTTAAACAAATCAATTTCAAGTGACGAAATAGCAGATGCCATCAGAAGTTTACAAACCAAGAAAAGCCAAGGACCAGATGCATACTCAACCAAGTTCTACAAGACCTTTAAAAAAGAACTAATTCCAATACTCTCCAATTTATTTTAGGAGATAGAAAAAGAGGCAGCATGTCCAAACTCATTCTATGAGGCCAATATCACTCTAATTCCAAAACCAGGAAAGACACATCAAAAAAAAAAAAGAGAAATTCAGACCAATTTCTCTAATGAACATGATGCAATAAAATTCTAGCAAATTGAATACAAAAACATATCAAAAAGATAGTACACCATGATCAATTGGGATTCAGCCCAGGGATGCAAGGTTGGTTCAACATATGAAAATCAATAGATTTACTTCATCACATCAATAGACTTAAAGATAAGAACCATATGACCATCTCAATAGATTCAGAAAAAGCATTTGACAAAATACAACACCCTTCATGTTCAAAACTCTATAAAAACTATGGATAACAGGAACATATCTCAACATCATAAAGGTCATTTGTGCTAAGCCCCAGGTCAACATCATTATAAATGGAGAAAAATTGAAGATATTTCCTCTAAAAACTGGAAAAAGACAAGTCTGCCCTCTTTCACCACTTCTTTTTAACATAGTTCTTGAAACACTGGCCAGAGCAATTAGACAGACAAAAGAAATTAAAGGGATACATATAAGAAAAGAAGAACTCAAATTGGCACTATTTGCTGATTATATGATTCTATACTGAAAGACCCTAAAAGTTCCACCATAAAACTTCTAGAACTAGTGAATGAACTCAGCCAAGTAGCATGATATAAAATCAACACCCATAAATCAAAGGCATTTCTGTATATCAGTGACAAATCCTCAGAAAGGGAAATGAGGAAAATGACCCCATTTTTAATAGCCTCAAAAAATACTTAGGAATCAACCTAACAAAAGAGGTGAAAGATCTACATAATGAAAATTACAAAACTTTAAAGAAAGAAATCAAAGAAGACCTTAGAAGATGGAAAGAACTGGATAGGCAGAATTAATATTACCAAAATGACCATATTTCCAAAAGCACTATACAGATTTAATGCAATTCCTATAAAAATTCCAATGATATTCCTCATAGAAATAGAAAAAGAAATCATGAAATTCATCTGGAAAAATAAGAGACCCATAATAGCTAAAGCAATCCTTAGCAGGAAGAGTAAAGCAGGTGGCATCCCAATACCAGACCTTAAACTATACTACAGAGCAATAGTAACAAAAACAGCCTGGTATTGGCACTAAAACAGACTGGTAGACCAGTGGTACAGAATAGAGGACACAGACACTGACCTATAAAACAAAATTATCTCATATTAGACAAAGGTGCCAAAAACATGCATTGGAGAAAAGATAGCCTCTTCAACAAATGGTGCTGGGAAAACTGGAAATCCATAAGCAACACAATAAAGTTAATCCCCTATCTCTCACCATGCACAAAACTCAACCCAAAATGAATCAAGGACTTAGAAATACAATCAGCGACCCTGCATCTAGTAGAAGAAAAAGTAGGCCCTAATCTCCATCATGTCAGATCAGGCCCCAACTTCCTTAATAAGACTTCTATAGCACAATAATTAAAATCAAGAATCAATAAATGAGGTGGATTCAAACTAAAAAGTTTCTTCTCAGAAAAAGAAACAATCTGTGGGGTGAATATAGAGCCTACATCTTAGGAGCAAATCTTTACCCCTCACACATCAGATAAAGCACTAATCTCTAGGGTATATAAATAACTCAAAAAGCTAAACACCAGAAAAACAAATAACCCAATCAATAAATAGCCAAGAACCTGAACAGACACTTCAGTAGATGATGTACAATCAATCAACAAATACATGAAAAATGTTCATCATCTCTAACAATTAGAGAAATGCAAATCAAAACTACTCTAAGATTTCATCTCACTCCAGTCATAATGTCAGCTATTATGAAGTCTAACAACAATAAGTGTTGGCGAGGATGTGGGGAGAAAGGTACATTCTTACACTGCTAGTGGGACTGAAAATTGGTGCAGCCAATATGGAAAGCAATGTGGAGATTTCTTGGAAAATTGGGAATGGAACCCCCATTTGACCCAACTATCCTTTTCCATACTACAGGGTCAAAGTCACATCAATGCTTATAGCAGCATAATTGACAAGAGCTAAACTGTGGAACCAACCTAGATACTCTTTAATAGATGAATGGATAAAAAATGTGTCATATGTACACAATGGAATATTACTCAGCATAAAATGTGAATAAAGTCATGGCATTTGCAGGTAAATGGATGGAATTAGAGAAGATGATGGTAAGTGAAGTTAGTCAATCCCCCAAAACCAAATGCTGAATGTTTTCTTTGATACAGGGAGTCTCATCTATAGTGGGATAGGGAGCGGGAACATGGGAGGAATAGACAAACTCCAGATAGGGCAGAGGGGTTGGAGGGGAAGGGAGGGGGCATATGGATATTAATGATGGTGAAATGTGATGATCATCATTTTCCCAAGTACAGGTATGAAGACACAAATTGGTGTGAATATACTATGTATACCACCAGAAATATGAACAATTGTGATCTCTCTGTGTAATAAGAATTGTAATGCATTCTGCTGTCATATATAAATTTTTAAAAATTATCTATTAGTTAAAAAAGTCCTAAGAATTAAACTAATGGGAAGAATACAGGATATGAAAAATAATTTCAATAAAGTGGTAGAGATTCTATAAAAGAGCCAACATATACCTTGGAGGTGAACAAACACACAGTGGAGATTCTCACCAAAAAAAAATAATCAAGCAGAATAATGGCCATCAAGGGTTGAAGACAAAGTAGATGAACTAGAACACTCAGGAGGTAATGGAGAAAAAAAATAAGAAATTATGAGAGGCTGGGGAATAGCTCAGAGGTAGAGTGCTTGCCTAGTATGTATATGGTCTTGTGTTAAATCCCCAGTCAAAAATAATCATAAAAATAAAATAAGAACCTATCACCAGAATATACAATATATTTGAGACCATACTGACAGGTCAAACATAGGACTCATTTACACTTAGGAAGGAGGGGAGATACAGACTAATGTTATGTAAAATTTATTCAGCAAAATGATAGCAGAAAATTTTCCTAATCTTGGGAAGTAGATGGGCATATAGGAACTAGACGTGTTTACAATTACAGACAAGACCATAAAGGATCTTCATCATATATTATAATTAAAATGCCAAAATGCATAACAACAAAGCTACAAGAAAGTGTATAACAACGAAGCTACAAGACAGAAGCAACAAATCACACATACAGGTAAGCCCATCAGAATAACAGCAGAATTCTCAGCAGAAACTCTACAGACCAGGATGGCAAGGAATGGTGCATTTCAATCGCTCATTATCTGTGTGGGGCATTGGTATCTGGAATTCTTATATATTCCAAAATCTGTTAATTTTTATATAAAATGGAATAGTATTTATATATACTTTAAATCTCCTATTACTTAATGTCAAATAAAATATAAATGTGGTATACAAAAAGTATCTCAATACTAAAAGAACAAGCAAGAAAACTAATCAATAAATGGCCAAATGAATGCAAAGGGTTTAGGAAGTCAAACAACAATAAGTGCTGGAGAGGATGCGGGGAAAAGGGCACTCTTGTTCATTGCTGGTGGGACTGCAAATTGGTGCAGCCAATTTGGAAAGCAGTATGGAGATTTCTCGGAAAGCTGGGAATGGAACCACCATTTGACCCAGCTATTCCCCTTCTCGGTCTATTCCCTAAAGCCCTAACAAGAGCATGCTACAGGGACACTGCTACATGGATGTTCATAGCAGCTCAATTCACGATAGCAAGACTGTGGAACCAGCCTAGATGCCCTTCAATAGATGAATGGATAAAAAAAATGTGGCATTTATACACTATGGAGTATTACTCTGCATTAAAAAATGACAAAATTATAGAATTTGGAGGGAAATGGATGGCATTAGAGCAGATTATGCTAAGTGAAGCTAGTCAATCTTTAAAAAACAAATACCAAATGACTCCTTTGATATAAGGGGTGTAAACAAGGACAGGGTAGGGACGAAGAGCTTGAGAAGAATATTTACAGTAAACAGGGATGAGAGGTGGGAGGGAAAGGGAGTGAGAAGGGAAATTGCATGGAAATGGAAGGCGATCCTCAGGGTTATACAAAATGTCATATAAGAGGTAAGGAGGGGTAAGTCAAGAGAATACAAATGGAAGACATGATTTACAGTAGAAGGGGTAGAGAGAGAAAAGGGGAGGGGAGGGGAGGGGAGGGGAGGGGAGGGGAGGGGGGATAGTAGACAATAGGACAGACAGCAGAATACATCAGACACTAGAAAGGCAATATGTCAATCAATGGAAGGGTAACTGATGTGATACAGCAATTTGTATACGGGGTAAAAGCGGGAGTTCATAATCCACTTGAATCAAACCGTGTAATATGATGTATTAAGAACTATGTAATGTTATGAACGACCAATAAAAAAAAAAAATTAAAAAAAAAAAAATGAATGCAAAGGGCACTTCTCAAAAGAAGATGTGCTAATGGTAAATAGTATGTAAATAAATATTATTCAATATCTTTAGCCATCAGGAAAAATATATTCAAACTACAAAGAAATTCCCTCTGGCTCCAGTTAGAAAGGTAAATATCAAGAATAAAAATCACAATAAATATTAGTGAGGATACAGGATAAGGAACATTTATATACTCTTTGTGGGAATGTAAATTAGAGTACTTTGGGAACCAGTATAGAGGTTACTCAAAAATATAAAATTAGGGCTAGGTCTTTAGCTCAGTGGTGGAGTGCTTGCCTCGCCTATGTGTGGCACTAAGTTCAATCCTCAGGACCACATAAAAATAAAGAAATAAAAAACAAAGATCAATAAAAGGAAAGCTTTTTAAAAAATCTAATATTAGAAGTAGTATAAAGTCCACTTTACCATTTTTTGGTATTTCTCCAGAAGAAAAAATTAAAATCAGTGTTTTAGTCAGCATTTTTTTGACTGTGACTAAAAAACCTGACCAGAACAATCAAAAAGGATAAAAAGTTTATTTGGGGACTCACACTTAGTCCAGGGGCTCATGGTAGAAGACTGTGGTGAAGGGAAGCTATTCACATGATGATCAGAAAGCAGAGAGAGGCTCCACTCACCAGATTCAAAATACATACCCCAAAGGCATGCCCCCAGTGACCTACTTCCTCCAGTCACACCCTACCCACCCTCAGTTGCCACTTAGTTAATCCCATCAGAGTACTAATCCACTGATTTGGTTAAGGCTGTCAGAACCCATTTTTTTCTCCTCTAAACTTTCTTGCATTGTCTCACCCGTGAGCTTTTGGAGGGACACCTCATATCTAAACCATGACATCCATCAAACTTAAGAGATACATGAATACACATGTTTATTGCAGTGAAATTCACTGTAGCCAAGTTATGGAATCAGTCTAGATGTCTTTCAAATGATGAATGGTGAAAGAAAATGTATGTATACTCAATGGAGTTTTAATCAGCCATAAATAATAAAATTACTTCACTTGCAGAAAAATGCACGAAACTGGATATAATAATATTGAGCAAAATAAGTCTGACTCAGAGCAAAAAATATCTTACGTTTTGTCTGGTATATGGGAACTACAGAAATACAAAGAAGAAGTATGTCTCTTCATCAAAATAGAATTTACACCATAAGTGTAAAAAAGGGGATTGACAGGGGAGGAAGGGACATTGCAGGAGGTACTGGGGAATTAGAATGATAAAAATAATATTTTAATAATGAAGGAATATATCACAATGAAATCCTCTATTTTTTTGTAATTAATATGCTAAAAAATAGACTTTCTCCCATCTAATGTCATGGGACATTTCCCATAGATTTTCTTCTATTAATTTCATATTCTGGGTTTTACGATTGACTGTTAGTTCATTTTGAGTTGCTAGTTTTATATGGTGATAAATAGTCTACTTTGTCCACATATGGACATCCAATTTATTCAGCAATATTAAATAAAGTGTGTCCTTGCCAAATATGTGTTCCTGATGTTGTTTTTCAAAACAATATGAGTATAAGCAACCCAATTTATTTATGAGTTTTCTCTTCAATTACATTGGTCTATGTATCTATTTTTAATGTCACTTCCATGTTGTTTGGGTTAATATAGATTTTTAGTATATTTTCAAGTTTTTTCTATTTTATCAAGATTGTTTTGGTGATTTGGATTTTTTGTATTTCTTTACAAATCTTAGGTTCTTTTTTAAAAAAAAAAACTATTTCATTGAAGTCTGACAACAGTGGTTTGATAGAGATTGTATTAAATATGTAAATACATGGGTTTTGTGAATATTTTAATATCAATCAAATTCTTAAGCTTGTATAATAAGTCTGTTATATATGCTTACTTTTCAATTGCTTTCATCAAAGTAGTATAATTTTATCTGTAAGAATCTTTCACTTCTTGGTTGCTTTCACCTAGATATTTTTATAGATACTATAAATGACTTGATTTCTTAATCTACTCTTATTATTATTATTTTGTTATTTATTATTATTATTATTCTATTATTATTATTAATTTAGATTATTGTTGGCACATAGAAATGACATGAATTTTTGTGTGCTAATTCCATATCCTGAAACCTGACTGAATTTAAACATAAAACTATGTTATTTACAAACAACACTACTTGAATTCTATTTAGCAATTTGGATTCCGTTGATTTCCTTCTTAACTAATTGCTCTTGCCAAGACTTGTTTTCTTGAGGAGAAATTTGGATCCCTTTTGTTATTCATTGTATTATATTGAATGGTTTTAATTTTTCTCCCATTTGTAAGATATAAGCTCTAAGATTGCTATATTAAGCATTTATTATGTTAAGGTATGGTCATTCTGCATATACTATATGTTACTTTTACAATAAAGGAATGTTGGATTCTATAAAATGATGTTTTCAGGTTTTCAAGGGAACCATACACCAACAAGACATAACAATCATAAATATATATGCCCCAAATAATGGCGCAGCTGTGTTCATCAAGCAAACTCTTCTCAAGTTTAAGAGTCTAATAGACCACCATACAATAATCATGGGAGACTTCAACACACCTCTCTCACCACTGGACAGATCTTCCAAACAAAAGTTAAATAAGGAAACTATAGAACTCAATAACACAATTAACAACCTAGACTTAATTGACATATATAGACTATACCACCCAACATCAAGTAGTTACACTTTTTTCTCAGCAGCACATGGAACCTTCTCAAAAATAGACCATATATTATGTCACAGGGCAACTCTTAGACAATATAAAGGGGTAGAGATAACACCATGCATCTTATCTGATCACAATGGAATGAAACTGAAATTCAATGATAAAAGTAGGAAGGAAAAATCAAGCATCACTTGGAGAATGAACAATAGGTTGCTGAATGATCAATGGGTTTTAGAAGACATCAAGGAGGAAATTAAAAAATTCTTAGAGATAAATGAAAACACAGACACAACATATCGGAACCTATGGGACACATTGAAAGCAGTTCTAAGAGGAAAATTCATTGCTTGGAGTTCATTCCTCAAAAAAAGAAAAAAACAACAAATAAATGATCTCATACTTCATCTCAAAATCCTAGAAAAAGAAGAGCAAAACAACAGCAAAAGAAGTAGAAGGCAAGAAATAATTAAAATCAGAGCTGAAATTAATGAAATTGAAACAAAAGAAACAATTGAAAAAATTGACAAAACTAAAAGTTGGTTCTTTGAAAAAATAAATAAAATTGACAGACCCTTAGCCAAGCTAACGAAGAGAAGAAGAGAGAGAACCCAAATTACTAGCATACGGGATGAAAAAGACAATATCACAACAGATTCTTCAGAAATACAGAAGATAATCAGAAATTATTTTGAATCCTTATACTCCAATAAAATAGAAGATAGTGAAGGCATAGATAAATTCCTTAAGTCGTATGATCTGCCCAGATTGAGTCAGGAGGATATAGACAACCTAAACAGACCAATAACAATAGAGGAAATAGAAGAAACCATCAAAAGATTACCAACTAAGAAAAGCCCAGGACCGGATGGGTATACAGCAGAGTTTTACAAAACCTTTAAAGAGGAACTAACACCAATACTTTTCAAGCTATTTCAGGAAATAGAAAAAGAGGGAGAACTTCCAAATTCATTCTACGAGGCCAACATCACCCTGATTCCTAAACCAGACAAAGACACTTCAAAGAAAGAAAACTACAGACCAATATCTCTAATGAACCTTGATGCAAAAATCCTCAATAAAATTCTGGCGAATCGGATTCAAATACATATCAAAAAAATTATACACCATGATCAAGTAGGATTCATCCCTGGTATGCAAGGTTGGTTCAATATACGGAAATCAATAAATGTTATCCACCACATCAATAGACTTAAAAATAAGAACCATATGATCATCTCGATAGATGCAGAAAAAGCATTTGACAAAGTACAGCATCCCTTTATGTTCAAAACTCTAGAAAAATTAGGGATAACCGGATCATACCTCAACATTGTAAAAGCAATCTATGATAAGCCACAGGCCAGCATCATTCTGAATGGAGAAAAATTGAAGGCATTCCCTCTAAGATCTGGTACAAGACAGGGATGCCCTCTCTCACCACTTCTGTTCAACATAGTCCCCGAAACACTGGCCAGAGCAATTAGGCAGACGAAAGAAATTAAAGGCATAAAAATAGGAAAAGAAGAACTTAAATTATCACTATTTGCAGATGATATGATTCTATACCTAGCAGACCCAAAAGGGTCTACAAAGAAGCTATTAGAGCTAATAAATGAGTTCAGCAAAGTGGCAGGATATAAGATCAACACGCATAAATCAAAGGCATTCCTGTATATCAGCGACAAATCCTCTGAAACAGAAATGAGGACAACTACTCCATTCACAATATCCCCCCAAAAAATAAAATACTTGGGAATCAACCTAACAAAAGAGGTGAAAGATTTATACAATGAAAATTACAGAACCCTAAAGAAAGACATAGAAGAAGACCTTAGAAGATGGAAAAATATACCCTGCTCATGGATAGGCAGAACTAACATCATCAAAATGGCGATATTACCAAAAGTTCTCTATAAGTTCAATGCAATGCCAATCAAAATCCCAACAGCATATCTTGTAGAAATAGATAAAAGAATCATGAAATTCATATGGAATAATAAAAGACCCAGAATAGCAAAAACAATACTAAGCAGGAAGTGTGAATCAGGCGGTATAGCGATACCAGACTTCAAACTATACTACAGAGCAATAGTAACAAAAACAGCATGGTACTGGTACCAAAACAGGCGGGTGGACCAATGGTACAGAATAGAGGACACAGTAACCAATCCACAAAACTACAACTATCTTATATTTGATAAAGGGGCTAAAAGCATGCAATGGAGGAAGGATAGCATCTTCAACAAATGGTGCTGGGAAAACTGGAAATCCATTTGCACCAAAATGAATCTGAATCCCTATCTCTCGCCATGCACAAAAGTTAACTCAAAATGGATCAAGGAGCTTGATATTAAATCAGAGACATGGCATCTGATAGAAGAAAAAGTTGGTTATGATCTACACGCTGTGGGATCGGGCTCCAAATTCCTCAATAGGACACCCATAGCGCTAGAGTTAACAAATAGAATCAACAAATGGGACTTACTCAAACTAAAAAGTTTTTTCTCAGCAAAAGAAACAATAAGAGAGATAAACAGGGAGCCTACATCCTGGGAACAAATCTTTACTCCACACACTTCAGATAGAGCCCTAATAACCAGAATATACAAAGAACTCAAAAAATTAGACAATAAGATAACAAATAACCCAATCAATAAATGGGCCAAGGACCTGAACAGACACTTCTCAGAGGAGGACATACAATCAATCAACAAGTACATGAAAAAATGCTCACCATCGCTAGCAGTCAGAGAAATGTAAATCAAAACTACCCTAAGATACCATCTCACTCCAGTAAGACTGGCAGCCATTAGGAAGTCAAACAACAATAAGTGCTAGAGAGGATGCGGGGAAAGGGGCACTCTTGTTCATTGCTGGTGGGACTGCAAATTGGTGCAGCCAATTTGGAAAGCAGTATGGAGATTTCTCGGAAAGCTGGGAATGGAACCACCATTTGACCCAGCTATTCCCCTTCTCGGTCTATTCCCTAAAGCCCTAACAAGAGCATGCTACAGGGACACTGCTACATCGATGTTCATAGCAGCTCAATTCACGATAGCAAGACTGTGGAACCAGCCTAGATGCCCTTCAATAGATGAATGGAAAAAAAAAGTGGCATTTATATACTATGGAGTATTACTCTGCATTAAAAAATGACAAAATCATAGAATTTGGAGGGAAATGGATGGCATTAGAGCAGATTATGCTAAGTGAAGCTAGTCAATCTTTAAAAAACAAATACCAAATGACTCCTTTGATATAAGGGGAGTAAACAAGGACAGGGTAGGGATGAAGAGCTTGAGAAGAAGATTTACATTAAACAGGGATGAGAGGTGGGAGGGAAAGGGAGTGAGAAGGGAAATTGCATGGAAATGGAAGGCGATCCTCAGGGTTATACAAAATGTCATATAAGAGGAAAGGAGGGGTAAGACAAGATAATTCAAATGGAAGAAGTGATTTACAGTAGAAGGGGTAGAGAGAGAAAAGGGGAGGGGAGGGGAGGGGAGGGGAGGGGGGATAGTAGAGAATAGGACAGACAGCAGAATACATCAGACACTAGAAAGGCAATATGTCAATCAATGGAAGGGTAACTGATGTGATACAGCAATCTTTATACGGGGTAAAAGCGGGAGTTCATAATCCACTTGAATCAAACCGTGTAATATGATGTATTAAGAACTATGTAATGTTATGAACGACCAATAAAAATAAATAAATAAATAAATAAATAAATAAATAAATAAATAAATAAAATGACCATAGTTCATTATTGATTCTGTTGATGTGGTGTAATTTGTTTATAAATTTGCATATTTCAAAACATTTTTGCATCCCTGGAATGATCGTGCCTCAAATACAGTGAATGATCTAAGTCTCAAATACCATTTACTAGTATTTGTTTTTATATTTTTTATGTAAATGCTCATTGGATGTATTGCCTTGTAGTTTTGTTGTTGTTTTGACTGATTTTCATATCAAGGAGGTGCTTGTCCTATAGAATAACAATGGGAAAGCTTACTCTTTCTCATTTTTGAAATTTTGAAAGAATTGGTGTTATTTATTCAAATGTTTGGTAGAATATATCTCTGAAACCATCGTGTCTGAAAAGTTTCTTTATAGGTGCAATTATTATTACTAAGTCAGTGTTGCTGCTCATGATTGGTCTCTCCAGGTTTTCTAGTTCTGTGTAGTTCTATTTAGGAAGCTTTTATTTATTTAGAATTGTATCTTTTTCTACTGGGTTTTCCAATTTATTGGCAAATATTTTTCCACAAAATTTTTCTATTATGGTATCTACTGTAATATTTTCATTTTTGGTTTCTGACTTTATTTGAGTCCTTTCAATTTTTGCAAATGCAGCTAAGGGTTTGAAAATTATTTTCCTTTCATTAAAACAATAAATTTTTTCCTAAGGTTAGTGGAGTAGAAGACAGAGTTTGAGACGAAGGGAGGAGGAATGGAAAAGATGAGGATCACAGAGAAAATTTGAGAAAATTAGACTCTATCCATGTATATATACCATATATCACAAGTGAATTTCACCTCTATGTATATCTATAAAGGACCAATTAAAATAAACAAATAAGGGGTTGGGGTTGTTGCTCAGTGGTAGAGCACTTGCCTAGTATTTGTGAGGCACTGGGTACAATTATCAGCACCACATAAAAATAAATAAATAAGGGGCTGTAGATATAACTCAGTTGGTAGAGTGCTTGCCTCCCATGCACAAGGCCCTGGGTTCAATCTCCAGCACCATAAAAATCTGTTTCTTTAAAAAAATTATATATATATATATATATATATATATATATATATATATATATAATGAGTGGAAGGTAGACTTGTAAAAACGGTAGAACAGAGATAAAGGAATAATGAGGAGATAAGAAAGGAGAGAAAGGTGGAACTGAGGATTGAATTGGAGTAAATTAAATTAAATGTATGTATAATGTCTAAATGATACCAAATATCATGTACAGTAGTACATGATGTATCAAAGCAAGCAAAAAATATTTCATTGAACTTTTCTATCATTATTTCTGTCTTTACTTTTTTATTTCAACTTTGATCTCTATTAGGTCTTTCCTTCTACTAGATATAGGGGTTAGTTTTTTCTCCTTTATTACCTTTAAATGCAACATTAGATTGCTTATTTGTGATTTTTCTACTTTCTTGATGTAGGCTTTATTAAAATAAGCTTCCTTTCAATATATTTTCCATATCCCACAGGCTTTGCTAATATGTGTTTTCATTTAAATATGTACTGGGACAATTGATTTTTTAATTTGTTTTTGCTTTTATTGGTGCATTATAGTTACACATAAAATTGGAGTTCATTTTTATTTATTCAAATACATATGGGATATAATTTGCTCCAATTCATTCCCAGTATTTGCATTTTTATACCCCTCCTCCCTTGTCCTACTCCCTTTCCTCTACGCTAGTGGTCTTCGTTATATTTATTTTTTTTTTAATTTTCTATTTGATGCATTATGAATACACAACAAAGAGGATTTCATTATGATACCATTTTACAAGCACATACAATGATTTGGTCAAATTCATTGCAAAGTTTCTCCCTTTTTCAATCCCTCTTCCATTCTGCATGATTGCCTTGTTCTCTATTCTCCCTTCTGATTTCATGAGATCCCCCCTTTTAAATTTTCTTATTTTGGTAGAGCTTCCACATGTTAAATAAAACATTTGACCTTTGAAATTCTAAGTCTGTCTTCGGTTACATAGCATGATGTTCTCCAGTTCCATCCACTTATCATCAAATGAAAAATTCATTCTTCTTAATGGCTGAATAAAACTGCATTGTTCATGTATGCTACATTTTCTTGATCTATTCACTTGAAGATGGAAATGTGGACTGCCTCCATAACTTGGCTATTGTGAATTTTGTTACTATAAATGTTGATATGAATGTTTCAAACTAAGAGAGAGAGAGAGAGAGAGAGAGAGAGAGAGAGAGAGAGAGAGAGAGATCCCAAGCAGGCATTGCAGAAATCCAGAGTAAAATTAGGGACTATTTTAAAAGTAATTGTTCAAGAAATTGGAAAATGTAGAAAATTTTGACAAATTTCTGGCTCATATGACCTGCCTAAATTAAACCAGGAGGATATAGAGGACCTCAACAGAGAAGAATCAAGTAAGCACATTGAAGCTGCAATCAAAAACCTTCCAAGAAAGAAAAGCCTGGGACCATAAGGCTGGTGAGATGAGTGCTACCAGACCTTTAAAGAGAAATACTTGAAAATTTCACTCAAGTTATTCCATGAAATAAAAAGAGGGGGGACTCCCAAATTCATTCTCTGAAGCCAATATCACTATGAAATGAAAGCCAGACAAAGACATATTAAGGAAGGAAAACAATAGTCCAATATCCCTGACAAGCCCAGACTCAAAATGCCTTCATCAAATTTTGTCAATCTGCATTCTAATTTCATTAAGAACACTGGAAACCATGATCAAATTGACGTCATTGCAGGGATGCAAAATTGTTTCAAGATACATATAAAAAAATGCAATTCATCACATAAATAGAATTAACACCAAAAATCATATGATAAGCTCAATAGATGCAGAAAAAGCTTTTGACAAAATTCAGTAAACAGGTATGATAAAAACCTTGGAGAAACTAAGACAGAAGAAACCTACCTCAGCATCATATAGGTCATGTATGAAAAACCTAAAGCTAACTTCATAATGAATAGGGAAAAATTGAAAGCATTTCCTCTAAAACCAGGAACAGGCCAGGATTGTCCACTACCACTATTCCTAAACCATGAAAGTCTAGCCAGAGAAATCAGGCAAGAGAAGGACTTTTTATGGATACAAGAAAGAAAAAAAGTCAAATAATCTCTGATGAGGACAAAATGTTCTAGGAAAACCAAAAACACTCTACCAGAAGAATTCCAGAACTTATAAAATCTGCAATTACCAGAATACAAGATCAACATAAAGAAGTCAAAATTTCCCTATACTCCAATATACTGCTGTGAAAGAAATCAGAAGGGACAATTCCATTCGCAATAACCTAAAAAGAGGAAAGAAAAAAGAAGAAACTTGGGAGTAAATCCAACCAAAGAGATGAAAGAACTCTACAAATGAAAACTATTAAATAACAAAGAAAGAAATTGAAGAAGGTTTTAGAGGATGGAAAGACACCCCAAGTTTTTGGATTGATAAAAATAATATTGTCAAAATAGCCATATGACAGAAAGCAATACACAGACTCAATGCAGTTCCCATCAATATACAAATGTCATTCTTCACAGAACTAGAGAAAAAACAGTGCTAAAATTAGTATGGAAAAGTAAAAGACCCAGAATAGCCAAAGGAATACTGAACAAGAAGAGGAATGCTGGAAGCATCCAAATATCTGAACTCAAATTATCCACAGACCTATAGTAACACAAACAGCATCGTAGTGCCATAAAAGTAGACATGAAGACTAATGGAATAGAGTAGTAGACAAAGAGACAAAGACTCATGCTTGCAGTTATCTGATATTTGACAAAGGTGCCAAAAACACATTTTGGGAAAAAGATAGACTTTTTCACAAATTGTGCTCAGAGAACTAGATATCCATATGTGGAAACATACAGTTACCTCCTTATCTTCCACCCTGCACATAACTCAAGTGAAAGTGGATCAAAGATCCAGGAATTAGACCAGAAAATCTGTAACTGTAAAAACATAAAACGGGGTCAGCACTCCAACACATTGGATCATGCAAGACTTCCTTAAATAGACCATTGAAGAAATAAAACCAAGAATAACTAAAAGGAATGACACCAGGTTAAAAAAGCTTCTTCATAACAAATTACAAACATTCTGCATAACAGAATCAAGCTAAAACAGCATTAGTATTATTGTATGGGAGTGTGTGAAGAGATAAACTATCGAATGGGAGAGATTATTTGACAACTAGTCCTCCAAAAAGGGATTCATATCCAGAATATATACAGAACTTAAAAAAATAAACACCAAGCTCCCCCCAGAAAACCAAATCAATAAATGGACAAGAGATCAACAGAAATTTCTCAATAGAAAAAAAAAGACACAAGTGATCAACGAATACAGGAAAAAAAATGTTTAATGGAATAAATGTTGCATGAGTTCACATTCAGTCGGTTTCCTATATACAGGACACACTTGGTTCTTGCTTTCCTTTTTAATCTGCTTGTTCTATCCATTCTATATCTTTAATTAGAGAAATCAATCCATATATATTCATGGTAATAAATGATTTGTAAGTAATTTTTACTACCTGTTCTTTCTGGTTTTCTATGTGCTTTATAAATCATTTCTTCATCTCATTGACTTTTTGTAAGTAGTAGGCTTTAGATATTTGATTTCTAGTCTACCTATCATCCATTTTGATTTGTGGTTGCAATGAGGCTTACAAAAATATCTTATTTTTACAACAACTTATTCTAGGAAGAGAGCAACTTGTTTTGATACCACCCAACAAGAAACAAATGGAATAAAATTCAACAAATTACATCTAGTTACTGTTACATATTTATAATACTAATGTTACAATTTTCATATATTTATGTTGTACATTGCTTCACAATTTGTTTCCAGTTTAAATCTGTTTTATTAGTTCTGCCTTTTAAGGAGAATGGGACACACACACATACACACACATACACACACACACACACACAAACACACACACACCCTGATGATGTTGGAGTGTTTTGAGGTTTTCTGTATATGTATATTGACTGTTATATTTTACATTTACTACTGTTTTCTTCCTACATGTTAGGATTCTTCTTGTTCATTCTGAGCGACTACCTTTGGCATTTCTTCTTCTGAGGAACACCTATGCAGATCATTCACAAATTTTAATTTGATTTCTTGTATAGTTAAGTATTTCTTGTTTTGATTTCTTGTATAGTTAAATAGTTCTTGTTTAGTTAAGTATTTTGTCAGTTTCTATATTACATTTGTTTGTATATATTTTAACAAATATATATATTAACATTCTGATGTGGCATATATTTTCTTCATTAATGTACATTGGCTCTTTATCAATTGTGCTAATGGCTGTGCAGAAGTTAACTATCTAAAGTTATTTATCTATATTTGCTATTTATTTACTTATTTATCCTCTGAGTTTCATAAAACAATCATTGCTTATGCTGATAAGGATATGTTTTTAAATGTATTCATTTAGTCACATAAGTTTTCTTGTAATTTGAAAGTTTCAGCTCTTTCATTTAAGTATTTGATCCATGTTGATCAATTTTTCTACAGAGTATGAAATAAGCATGACATTTCAATCCATTATACATAGATATCGGATTTTCTAAAGACATTTTTTTGAAAAGATCATCTCCTCTCCAATGCAGATATTTTGGGACCTTTGTCAAGAATATATTGGCTATGTGGGTGTTTCATTCTGGGATCTCTATTGTGTCCACGATGTTCTCTGTCCATTTATATGCCAGTGCCATGTGATTTGCATTACCACATCTGATGTGCATCTTGAAATCATGATGCACATCATGATTTGTGATGTTTCCAGCTCCGTAGTTTTTTTTTCATTCAAGATTGCTTTGGATCTTCACAGTCTTTGTGATTCCACATGAATTTTGGATTTTTATAGTTGTGGGAAGAATGTCATTGGCAATCTAATGGGGACTTTAGTGAATCTATAAAATACCATGAGTATTATGAACTTTTGAAAAATATTAATCATTTCAACCCATGAGCATGGGAGGTCTTTTAATGCTTTGTATCTCCTTGAATTTATTTCATTAGTATTTTATAGTATCCTTTGTAGATGTCTTTCACTTCCATGGTATAATTTATTCCCAGGTATGTATGTATGCATGTTTGTGTGTGTGAGTGTGTATGTGTGTGTGTGTGTGTGTATGTGTGTGTTTGTGTCTGTGTGTGTATGTGTATATACATGTATATATTGTTATCTGGGATTGCTTTCCTGATTTCTTTCTCAGAAAGTTTGTTACTGGTGCACATGAATGCTACAGATTTCTGCATGTTGATTTTTGCCCCCTGAGAGTTTGCTGCATTCATTTGTCAGTTCTAATATACTATTGGTAAAGTCTTTGATTTTTTTATATACATATAGGCTCATGTCTTTGGGAGAGATGGCTATAGTTTTACCTTTCTTCCTATTTGTATGATCTATATTTTCTTCTCTTGCCTGACTGTTCTGGCCAAAACCTCCGGTAGTTTATTGAATGACTCATACAGGAAAAAATATCTTTCCCCCATTCAGTAGAGGTTGCTTGGTATGAGTTTGCTGCATATGGCCTTGATCATGTTCAAGTGTGATCAACATTTCTTTAACCAATTTGGTAGATTTTTATAATGAAGTAATGTTGAATGTTTTTGAAAGCTTTTTATATACCTATTGAGATAATCATACCAGTTTTAGCCTTCATTCTTTTGATGTGATGCATTACATTTATTTATGTGTGTATGATGATCCATCTTTGCATCCCTGGAATAATTTCAGTTTGAGCATGGAGAATGGCCTTTTTTCATGTGCTGTTAGATTGAATTTGCTTTTATTTCACTATTATCACAACTGTGTTCTTCAGATGTATGGTTTTCAGTCCATGGTTTTCTTGTTTGATGTGTTCTCATTATGTTTTGATATCAAGCCTTATAGAATGAGTTTGGAAGCATGGGTTCTCTTCCAAATCCTTGGAACAGTTTGAGACTATCAGCTTTTGTTCTTCCTTAAATGTTTGGTGAAATTTGGCAGCCACCTAATCCTCGGATTTTTCCTTTTGGTGAATGTATTAGGGCTGATTCATATTTATTATGCTTCATTGACCTATTCAGGTGTTTATATTCCCATAATTTCAGCTTTGATTGGTTATGTATAATGTGTCCATTTCTTGGATTTTTCCAATGCATTAGCATAGATTTCATCATAATTGTCCCTAAAGATCCTTTCTGTGGGCTGTAATGTCTCCTTTTTCATCTCATATTTTCTGTAGGTGCCCACTCTTTCTCGCCCCCCCTCACTATTTTTTTTAATTAATTAATTTTAATAACATTTAAAAGCTTTTTTCTAATTAGTTATATATGATAATAGAATGTATTTTCACATGCTATACATGTATGGAGTATAACTTCTCATTCTTCTGGTTATACATGATGTAGAATTACATTGGTTGTGTAGCCATATATGCATATAGAATAGTACTGTTCAATTCATTCTACTATCTTTCCTATTCCCACTCTCGCTCCCTCCCCTTCATTCCCCTTTGTCTAATCCGAAGTACTTCTGTTCTTCCCAACCCACCTTATTGTAAGTTAGCATCCAAATACCAGAGAATACATTCAGCCCTTGATTTTGGCAATTGGCTTACTTATGTCACTTAGTATGATATTCTCCAGTTCCATCATTAAACCAGCAATTTCCACAATTTCCTTCTTCTTTATGGCTGAGTAATATTCCAGTGTATGTATATGTGTGTTTGTGCATGTGTGTGTGTGTATGTGTGTGTGTGTGTGTGTGTGTGTATCACATTTTCTTTGTCCTTTCATTTGTTGAAGGGCACTTAATTTGGTTCCAAAGTTTAGTTATTGTGATTTTAGCTGCTATAAGTGTTGATGTGGCCGATTTTACGTCCTTTGGGTATATGCTGAGGAATGGAATAACTTAGTTGAATTCCAAGTTTACTAGAGACTCTACACTGCTTCATAGGATGGTTGCACCAATTTACAATCTCACCAGCAAGGTATGGGTGTACCTTTCCCCCCAAATCCTTGACAATATTCATTGTTGCTTGTATTCTTGATAATTGCCATTCTGACTGGAGTAAGATGAAATCTCAGTGTAGTTTTAATTTGCATTTCTCTAAGTGCTAGAGATGTTGAACATTTTTTTCATATATTTGTTGATTGATTATATTTCTTCTTCTGTCAAGTTTATGTTCAATTCCCTAGCCCAGTAATTGAATGGGTTATTTACTTGTTTGTTTGTTTGTTTATTTTTTTTTGTGCTAAGTTTTTTGAGTTTTTATATCTCCAGGAGATTAATGCTCTATCTGAGGTGCAGGTGGCAAAGATTTTCTCCCATTCTATAGGCTCTCTCTTCACCTTTGTGATTGTTTACTTTGCTGTGAAGAAGCTTTTTAGTTTGACTCCATCTGATTTAATGTTTTTCTTTTTTAATTTTACTTTTGTGCTTTAGGAATCTTGGTAAGGAAGTCAGTTCCTAAGCTGACATGATGTAGATTTGGGCCTACTTTTCCTTCTATTAAGCACAGTGTCTCTATTCTAATCCCTAAGTCCTTGATCCACTTTGAGTGTTTTTCAAGGTGAGAGATAGAGTTTAAATTTCATTTTCCTACATAAGAATTTTCAGTTTTCCCAGCATCATTTGTTGAAGAAGCAATCTTTCTCCAATGTGTTTTTTGCACCTTTGTATAGTATGTGATAACTCTATTTATGTGGGTTTGTCTCTGTGTCTTCTATTCTGCACCATTGCTCTCTGTGTCTGCTTTGGTGCCAATGCCATGCTGTGTTTATTACTGAAGCTCTGTACTATAATTTAACATCTCGTACTGTGTTGCCTCTTGTTTCACGTTTCTTGCTAAGGATAGTTTTGGCTATTCTGGCTCCCTTACTTTTCCAAATGATTTTCATGAATGCTTGTTCTATTTCTATGAAGAATGTCTTTGGACTTTTAATAGAAATCCCATTAAATCTGTATAGCATTTTTCACCTGTTATTCTTGATAAAGTTTTATTAATACTTTTTAAACTTTTCAAGAAAACATCTTGCATGTCATAGATCATTTATATTCTATTTTCAGTCTTCACTTATTTCTCCTTTGATGTTATCTCTCGTCTTCTGCTCAGAGTAGATTGCTTTGTTCTTTCTTTCCTAGATCCTTGGTATGCAATGTTAGGTGTTTTCTATTCTTCGGCATTTTGAAATCTTTTTTTTTTTTGGATGTAGGTAGTTATTGTTATTAAATACCCTCATGGTCACAATTTTGCTTTATTCCATAACTTTAGTAAGTCATATTTCATTTTCATTTTCATTTGTGTGGCAAAAATTTTATGTTTCCCTAATGATTGCTTCCATCACACATTATTCAAGCAGGATGTCATTTTCAGGCTCCATATTTTATCATAAATTCAAACTGTATTTTGTTTTAATTTTTATTTCTAGTTTTATTCTATCGTGATCAAAAAGGTTGCCTTTTGGCTTTTGTAAGTCTTGTATTTGTTTCATGTGCTGAGGAAAAGAACACATACTGTTCAGTTTTTTGGTTTAATATCCTTTAATTTTCTGTTGGTGCCCATTGTTCTGTAGGGTAGGTTAAATCTGAAATTTCTGTATTGATATTTTGTCCAGATGATCTGTCCACTGGTGAAAGTAGGGTGTTGAAGTCACCCATTACTACCCTACTGGACCCTACCTCTCCCAAGAGATCTAATAGTGTTACTGGGTGCTCCAACATTAGGGGCAGGTGCACTTACACTCATTTTCTTCCTGTAGCAGTGATCCCTTGATTATTATATGGTGGTCATCCTTGACTCTTCTAACAGTTTCTCTCTCTCTCTCTCTCTCTCTCTCTCTCTCTCTCTCTCACTTTGCTGTAAAAATGTCTGTTTCGTGTTGCTTAATTTGAATTGATTTTTGTTGAATGATTTTTCCATTATTTTGCTTTCAGTCTCTGTAGTTTCTTGAGTAGTGTGTTTTTATAGACAGCATACCATGGTTAGTAGTTGTTGTTTTTTTTTGGTGTTGTTGTTTTCTATTCCACAAGACTATATCTTTTACTTGGGAGAATTAAGTGCATGAACAAGAATGTTTATTATTGAAAGGTCAGCATATATTACTGTCATCTTGTTAATTATCTCTCTCTCTCTCTCTCTCTCTCTCTCTCTCTCTGAATATGCTTTGTTCTTCCTCTACTTTTCTCATTCATATCCATGGGGTTTTTTTTTTTTGTTTACTGTGCCAAATATATTTGGTTATTTTTGTTTTTCCTTTGTGTACTTGCTCTTTTGGATGGACATTGTACTTTCAGGATGACAGTGATCTTTCTTTCACTTCTAGATGTGGAGATCCCTTAAACATCTTTTGTAAGGCTAACATGGTTTTGATTAAGACTTTCAGCTTTTGCTTGTCTTAGATGGTCTTAATTATTTTTCCCCAAAAGAGAGCCTCTTTGACTATAGAATACTTGGTCGGCATTCATTTTCTCTCCCAACATGGATGCCATTTCATTTCCTCTTGACCTGTAAGTTTTCTTCTATGAAGCATGTGGTTTGTCTAGTGGGGCTACCCTGAACACTTATCCAGTTTCTTCAGTTCTTTCCTTATCTCCTACATGTAACAGTTTGTCTAAAATATTCCACTGTGTCAAACTTTATGGGTCATATCTATTTGTATTTCAGCGGACCTCCCATGTATGGATGTACATATCTGTCCCAAGAGGTTATGGATGATTCCAACTATGATTTCTTTGAATGGGGTTTCTATATTCTTCACCTTCATTTATCCAATAAATGTGAGTATTCCTTTTTTATGTTTTCCAAAAGGCCTTGAAATCTATAAGTCTGTCCATTACATCCAGAAGTCTGCCATTTTACCCCTGTATTTTTGTTCTGACAGGGATCCTGCAAATACTGATAGGGATATTGTTCCTTTCTGTGCTTGATCAAAAGTAGACTTTCTTGGAATCCACACTGTTTTGGAGGATTTCAATTGTATTTCGCTTGATGTGTTGAGTTCTTCACTTCCTTTATTTCTCTTTGGCTCTTTTTTAAGATCTTCATCCTCTTCCAAAATTCTTGCTCATATCATGATATTTTCTTCTTATTATCAGTGAGTCCATCCGTGTTCTCTTGATTCCTGTTAGTTCTCTTATCATCAGTTTTCTGTACTTTTAATCAGGCATTTGTTCAATATTATTTCCTTTGATGTCTAATGGTACAGTTATTTTGTACTGTTGGTGTCATGTTACTTTGTTTTCTATTTTTCATATCTCTTGGTACCATACATCAAGATTTGCTTATCTGGTGTACGATGGTCTTAACACCTTTATAAGCTGACACTTGTTGTAAATGTCTTTCTCTTGAAGATGTGACCTGGGGTGTTGGTTTTGTAAGTGACAATACAATGTATTTGGCTCCAGTTGGCTGCCATGCAATAGTGTCCTTATAGGTTATTTGGCTTTAATAGAGTAGTTTGATTCTGGTGCATGAGGTGGTGGGTCGAGAGAGCCCTTTGTCTCCAGGGGCCATGAGAGGACACTGGTCATACAGGATGGAGTAGCATATTGAGAAATATGGGTGGTTCACCCAATGTGTGGCTACTGCCACAGTGAAGTTGATGATGGAAGAAGCAGGGAATACAGTGGGTTGTTTCTTCAGCTGTGGTATAAAGCCCTCACAATATTGGGAGGAAAAAAAATTGAAACTTTCAAACTGTTCAACCTAAATTGTTTGGAAACTACCCACAAAGATGCACTCAGAATGCATGGGAAAACCAGCATGTGACTCCCTTCCAAAGAACTAGTAGAAAAGTTCTCGTCATATAGCCTGACTCATTACCATAAGTGTGTGTTTATGTTTGTGTATGTATGTATGTGTATGTGAATGTTTATGTTTTAAGAGATTGGATGGTTAAGGTTGGTCCACAACAGTTGGGGACATTAATCGTGGAGTGGAATGTCCACTCAGGCCCAGTGGTGGCCGGACTGTGGAAGTGGCTCTGGTCTATCAGGGAATTGGCTCAGAAAAATTATAAGGTGATTCAGACTACCTTTGTGACTTGGATCAAATAGGGTATCAGTGTGGCTGACGTTGCCCCTTGAATTTATTACCGAGGTGGCTGGGGCCACCAAGTGCCCTCAGGCCCAGCAGCATGATGTCAGTATTGGGTAACTGTTGTAGCTCCAGTTCCAATAATTTGTGCATGCTGCAGCAATCCGTGCTCCAGGAATTGAGTGCATAACATTTCAAGTTCCTTATTAGAAGAAAAGCTACTATTCAGACTCTAAGAATTTCCTTTTGCATTTTCCAAGCCAATGGGGTTGGGTTAACACCATCTGTGCCGAGGTTCTTTGCTTGCACAGTGAAGAGGCCGGGTAGGACCCCCTCCTTCACTTTTTCCCCTGAAGTAAGGTGTCCCTCCATCTGGGCAACTGGGTTTGTGGTTGCCAGTGTACTATATCCCATCCTCTATGCTGCTATTCCAGGTCTCTGTGTCTTAACGCATTCTCAACTATACCTTGCTGAAGTCCAGTGTCAGCATCCATTATTTAAGTAAATGCATCCAGTTATTTATTTGGATTCCTCTTCATGGAGGAAGAGGTGAGCACGGAGCTGATTTTGTTGCGCCACCTTGCCGTTCCATCTGTGCCTGTTTTTAATGTTGTATCTTTCTAGTGATGTATACAGACAGGTTGCTGAATTCCCTTAATCCGAAGTAAATGCCTCCTTTAGACACAAGATGGCGAGCTAAGCTCAGGTTGCTGACAATTTTGTAATGATTTTGAATTGAGCAAGATGTAAGATCTAAATGATCCTGAAGAGGAACCCAAACATACACTGAGAATGCACAGGAAGGCCTGCGTGGGACTCGCTTCTGAAGGACCAGTAAGGCAGGTCTCCTGCAGCATGGCTCATTTCGATAGAGCCTCTCAGAAATCACCAGAGGTCTGTGCCTAGCTCTGACTAGCCCCACCTCGGCTTTATATTTAGTTTAGTTTTGCTTCAGCTGTCTTAAGGAGCCTTGATCCTACAGGCTTTGGCAACCCTCCTGGAGCTGATGTAGCAACATATTTGTTTAGCCTTGAAACTGTAAGACTGCATGGAATTTTCCTCACAGAACTTGTTGCTGTTGGAGGGGGTGTTGTCAGAATTGCTGATGTTTCTTATGATTCACTCCCAGACACAGCTCTCTACTGCTCTCTGGCCAAAAGGGATGGTCACCGACTCAGTTTCAAGTTCTGATGTGTTCTGGCCTCCTGTGGGAGAGTGAAGGCTCATTGTTTTGGTTAAGCCGTTTTGGTGACAACACATTCCATTTATCTCACCTTTGATTTCTTCTTTGGCCCCTATTAAGGGTTTCCCCTCTGTGGTTAACATGAGGCTTACATAATATCTTTGGTGACCAGTGTCTGTTTTACAGTGACATCTTGGAACAAACAAAAGGTCTACTCTTTATATTTTGTATCTGTTCTGCTGTTTTGGTGAGAACACATTCCATTTATCTCTCCTTTGATTTCATCTTTGGCCCAACTGTACAGGAGTGTATTTCATTTCCACATATTTTTTTGATTTTTCTGAAATTATAACTATTATTCATTTGTGCTTTAATACTGTTGTGGTCAGAACTGTAATCAAAAAAGATTTCAATCTTCTGGAATTTGTTAAGACTTCCTTTGGGTCCAACATATCATCGGTCCTAGAGAATATTGTAAGAGGTGTTGAAAACAGTATGTGCTCTTCAGCTGGTTGTTAGAATGTCCTGTGTACATCTTCAGTTCCATTGGGTCTACAGTGTTGGTCAAGTTTGCTCTTTGATTAATGATTTTTTTTTTTGGTCTATATTACCTATCTACTGCTGCCAGTGAGAGTTTGGTGTTTCTTTGTAGTTATTGCATTTTGGCTTATTTCCCCCATTCAGTTCTGCTAATATTTGCATTATATACCACTGTTTGTTGCATATGTATTTAAAGCTGTTACATCCTCTTAATGAATTGACTCCTTCATTAGGTAAAGAACTTCCATGCCTCCTGTCACTGTTTTCATCTCAAATTCTGCTATGTGGTACAAATATAACCACGATAGCCACCCCTACTATATTTGGGTTGTCATCTGCATGGACTATTATCTCCAAGCCTTGCCAATCAGCCTATGTGTGCCCTTGCAAGTGCAGTGATTCTCTTGTAGGTAGCACAGAGTCAGATCTGGATTTTTAATCCATCATCCGCACTACATCTTGTGATTGGAGAATGTAATCCATTTACACTGAATTAATGAGAGGTATGGACTTATTAATGCCACTTTGTTTTTTATCTGTTTGTGTCTCCATAGTTCCATTCTTCTTTTCCGGCTTTCTTCCTTTGTAGTCGGATAATTTTTTTCGTCATTGTGGGCTTTGAAAATCTCTCTTATTTTTGTGTATCTACTAAAGGTTTCCACTCTGTGGTTAACATGAGGCTTACATTATATCTTTGGTGACCAGTGTCTGTTTTATAGTGACATCCAGAAACAAACAAAATGTCTACTCCTTACATTCTGCTCCCTTCATATTATGATATTGATGTCATCTAAATTTTCATCTTTTATATCTCACGTATCTGTTACCTAATTATTACTGTCACAGTTATTCAAATATTTGTGTCTTCTCTTGTCTTCTGTGGGAGAGTGAAGGCTCATTGTATCTGCCATTTTGGTGAGAACATATTCCATTTATCTCTCCTTTGATTTCTTCTTTGGCCCCATTATTCAGGAGTGTATTTCTTTCCCACATAACCAGAAGTAGTAGTTATATTTGTACCACCATTATAGCATAACTTTATTTGAAAGTTGACTGTATGTGTGTGTGTGTGTGTGTGTATAGTTTGTTTGTTTGTTTGTTTGTTTACACTGAGTTTTGTACTTTGACATGATTTCATGTTGTTAGTGTCTTTTCCTTTGACATCAAGAATTCCCTTTAGTAATTGCTGTAAGGCAGTTCCAGTGGTGATGAAGTCTGACAGCTATTTTGTTCTATGTGGGGATATCTGTACCTTCCATTTTTTTCCCAAAGGACACCCTTCTGTTGAGAATTCTGCTGATAGTCTTGGGTTGGGGTATTCCTCTTCATGTGATGAGTCACCTTTCTCTTGTTTCTTTCAAAATTCTCTCCATTCATTGTTTAGAAAAGTTTGATTATAATAAAGTGTCTCAGTAATGTCTTGGCTCTAAGTTTGCCACAGGGTAGTTGTAATTGGTTTCCAGTGGGAGAGTGAAATCTCACTGTCTCTATTCTGTCATTTTGGTGACAACACATAAATTGCCTGATTTGGGGTGATACTGGATGTCTGTATTACTCTATTGCTCCTCAAGTCTTGGAAGTGTTCAGCTGTTTCATTTGTACATAAGCTTTTCCACCCCTTTCTCTTCCTCTCCACCTTATTATACTCCCATAATAGGCATATATTAGTTCATTTGATGGCATCCCATAAAACTCATGGGCTTCCTGCACTCTTTGATTTTCTTTTCATTCCTCCAACTGGCTAAATTACAAAACCTCTCTCTTTGGGCTCACTGATCCATCTTTCTGTATGATGGAAACTGCTATGAAAGTTCTCTATGGAATTTTTTTATTTTGGTCATTGTGTTATTGCATTCTGAAATTTCTGTTTTTGTTTCTTTCATGACGTATATCTCTTTGTTTTTTTCTTCTCATTTTATTTTTGCATTGTTTGCTTGATAATATTCATTTTCTTTTCTTTTTTGGGGGAGGGGTGAGGGACCCGGAATTGAACTCAAGGTCACTGGACCACTGAGCCACATCCCCAAGCAAGAGAGAGGTGACTCATCACATGAAAAGGCGTACCCCAACCAAAGACTATCAGCAGTATTTTATTTAGAGACAGGGTCTTACTGAGTTGCTTAGCACCTCACTTTTGCTGAGGGTGGCTTTGAACTCGTGATCCTAGTGTCTCAGCCTCTCAAGCCGCTGTGATTACAGGCATGCACCACTGTGCCCAGCATTAATGTTCATTATCTATTTGTGTTCCTTTGCATTTTAATGATCTGACTTAAGTCATTTATCTGGAATACATTGTCAAGCAATGACATCTTTAGGGTCATGTACTGGTGTTGCACATTGCCATTTTGCTGGTGTTGTGATTCCCTGATTGTTCATGATACTTGTGGTCATGCATTGGTTTCTGTGAAGGGGAAGGCACCGGTTTGGTCTCCAGAGACCAGATTATTCAGGGCAAGCCATTTGGCATTCAGTAGATCCAGAGATTGATTCTGAGCAGGCCATCTTTCAGAGTTCATGGGTGAGTTTGCTGCTGGAGTGCTTGTGTGGGATGGCCTAATGCTTGGGTTCAGTATGTGGTGCATAGGTGCCTGGTACGT
Source organism: Urocitellus parryii (assembly GCF_045843805.1). Classification (NCBI taxonomy): domain Eukaryota; kingdom Metazoa; phylum Chordata; class Mammalia; order Rodentia; family Sciuridae; genus Urocitellus; species Urocitellus parryii. The sequence goes on from NC_135547.1 coordinate 68,728,260, forward strand.
AGGTGTGCTGGGGTGGGCCTAGAGCCTGGGTCTGTGGTGGTGGCCCAACAGTGGTTGGGCAGGCATGCTGGGTCGTCTAGAATGTGAGTCCAGAACCCAGGCACACAGGCTGTTGGTGGACACCAGAAAGGCTTGGTAAATGAGCCTGAAACCAGCCTGGCGCTGGGTGGGAACAGAAACGGGAGTGTGTAGAAGCCAGCCTGTAGCCTGGGTCCACAGGTTCTACACTGGCACTGAGTTTCACTGAGGTAGGCATGGTTCTGGAATCGGTCATACTGTCAGTGGTTCACTTCACTTTCTTTTCAGCATGTTGAGGGTATCTTTTCTGAGGTCATCATCCTTAGTCCGCAGGAGAGGTGACACAGGTAGTGTGAAGCTGTCATTTCCACCTTCTTCAAGGGGTCTATTTTAAATCTGTGCTATACCCACATGCTGTAACCTTTCACCTGGATTCCTTAGCTCCCTGATGAAGGTAATTTTGTGCAGGGAAAACTGTCCAGATTTATTTTTCTGGAAAATTCCATTCTGCCATGTTGCTGAGCTTAGTTTGCTCATCTTTTCTCTATAGGAATTTTATAGAGTCAGTGAAACAGTCAACTGAGGTGTCGATAGGAGTTTCATTTAAACTACAGATGGAATATTTCTGTCTTGAAATATTGTCTTCCTCTATGTGAACAGCATTTGTTTCCCCATACATTGAAAGCCTTGAATCTTTTCAAAAACTTTATTTTGGTTTCTTCCCATGTGCAATCTAGTCCTTGCACCTCTTTTGTTAAATTTAATCCTAATGATTTTATTCCTTTGAATGCTAGTCTAAATGAAAGCTTTCCAATTCCATTTTCATTACTAGCATATGGAAGTACAGATGCTTTTTGTATGTTGGTCTTCTTTTTTGGAATCTTAGGGGAAAGGTGCATTACCCTGACAGTTTTGTGGATTCTTGTGTATTAACTACCCATAAGATCATGGAATGATCACTTAACTCATTATTTTTTTTTTTTTTTTTTTTTTTGCTATCTGGTTGTCCTCCCTTTCTTTTTCTTTCCTACTTTCCCTAGCTAGAACCTCCAGTATGGTGTTGAATACAGATGGTGGAGGACACTTCTCTTTGTTTGTAATGATAGGCAGGAAACTCTCCTTTCACCATCAAGTGTGCTGTTACCTTTGCGTTTTCCTTAGATACCCTTAATCAAGTTTAAGAAGTTCCTTCTCTTTTGACTTTGGAGTCCTTTTTTGTTTTTCCTTTTCTACCAATGTTACTATCTGGTTTGTTAACAAGGTAATGGTTAAAATGAGTAGAAAAACATTCCTTCTCCCTTTATTTGGGGCAGGAATTTGTGAATGTGCGCTGTTAACTTATCTTCAAATGTTTTTACAATTCACCTGTGTAGCCAGCTGGCCCATGGGATTTCCTTTTGGGCCAGCTCTATTGTTTGTTTTACTTCTCTTTATTGTTTTACTTGTAATACCATCTATTCCCTTGTAACATACAGATTATCCTTTTTTCTTCCTACACAATTTTGACAACTTATGTCTTTCTAGGAATTTGTCCATAGTTTTTTTTTTATTTTATTAAGAGCCAATGGTAATGTTCCATCTTCCATTTATAATTTAATTATTTAATTCCTCTCCATTTCTTTGTGTTTGATCTAAGTGATTTATTGTCAGTTTTGCAGATATTATCAAAGGAAGAATTTTGGCTATGCTAATTTTCTTTTTCCTTTCTTAGTTCTCAACTTCTCTCCCTGACAATCTTATCTCTTCTGCTTGTTTTGAATTTTGTTTGGTCAGCATTTTCTCATGCCCTCAGTTGGATGTTTGAATTATCACCTTAAGGATTTCTTTATCTACAATAATTTTTCACAGCTTTATGCCTTCTTAACATTGCTCTCACTGTATCTCACTTCATTGCAGCCTGAAGGACTCCCTGAATACTACTCAAACACAGAAGAACAGTGGTCAAAAGTAAAGAACTGCAGGACAGATCCTAAGCTTTAAGGTAGAAGACACTCTATACATAAAAGTGTCAGGCCTCTAACTCCACTGAGTACAGTAACGAATGTGTTTCTTTATATTCCTGAGCTCCCTTCAAGTCTTTTCCTCTCTCCAACATTTGATGAAGGTTGGTATAGGGGGCCTCTAACCTGTGCTGGCAAACTGGGGTCATCATGTGGGACTCTAGCAGGACCTCTGAATGCTTTTTCAAAGGCATTACTTTCACCACCTTCAGCTTTCATCCATTTAAATGTTTTTCTTGTAATATTTCTGCTTTTTTGTTCATCACTTTTCCATTGACCAATCACTCGCTCTCTTGATTGTCACCATACCATTCTTGATCTTGATCTGCCTCATTAAAAGAAGTCAGCCATGGTCCCTGGAGTTCCAATGAAGAGGGAGTGGAAAACCAGGGCAAACCGGGAGCCCATTTCCATTTTTGCCAGGATGCCTACAGAAAATTCTTTCATGCTTTTCTTTATGTACAAATATCTTCAATTTTCTATCAGGTTTAGGGGTTATAGCTATGCTAGGTATAGAATTCTTGCTTGGCCAACTTTTTCCTTCAGGACTTATAATATTTCACTCCATCACCTACTAATATCCATAGTCCTAATGAAAAGTGAGCTGTTGACCTTACTGAAGACTCGGCATACATTACATGATGATGCACTTCTGTCTTTCTGCTGTTAAGGTTGTCTCTTGATCTTTCATTTTCAAGAGTTTCATGTTGACGTGTCTATGTTGTAATCTGCTTGAGTGTTCTCCACTTTGAGTTCAAGAAACTTCCTAGTTGTGTAGATTACTCTTCTTGGAAATCTGAAAGTCCATAGCCATGATTTCATAGAAAGTTATTAAAATATTATAAGAACACTTTGCTTTATAAAAGGTCAAAATAACCCAATTATTTGCAGTTTTTGCAAATCTCAGTCATATTTCCACTCTGCTTATGCATACGCTTATACATGGACACCAATTGTAATATTCAACTCATTTTGTATTTTCTTTTGTTCATTTAGGAGTGTAGCAAGGACTATCAATCCTACTGTCCTTATAATTGTTTTAGTATACTTTTATAAGTGGACATCAAAGGACATTAAATTAAATTAATCAATTTTAGAATTTAACCATTTGATGGTGCTTAGCACATTCACAGTGCCATGAAACCATTGCCTCTATCTAGTCTTAAATAATTTTCATCCCACTAGAAGAAAACAGCTAAACATGACGCAGTCTTCATTCTCCCCTTCCCTGAGAACCTAGCCACCAAAAATGTTCTTTTGGTCATTGTGGAACTACTCCTCTAGACATTTCCTAACAAGTGGGAACATACAATATGCGACTTCTTGTGCCTCGCATAATTTAACACAATGAATTTGAGTTTTATGCACATTGACACATGTATCAGTATTTCATTCCTTTTTAGGCTTGAATATTGTTCCATTTCACATATATACCACGCTATACTTCTCCATTCATCTCTTGATGGACTTTTGCATTGGTTCTATCATGTGAGAAAAACGTTGCTGTGAAAAAATCAAAATACAAGTACTTGTTTGAGTTCCAGTTTTCAGTTATTTGAGGTATAAAACTAGAAGTGGGATCACTGTGCCATATGGTAATGTGGCTTAACTTTTTGAAAAACCACCATGGCAGCCACTGAACCATTTTACATTTCCAATAGTAAAGAGTTCCAATTTCTCCACAGTCTTTTCAACACTTCTTATACTCCATCTTTCTAAAAATAGATAGCACTGTGCATAAGAAGTACTGTCCTACTGTGATTTTTGTTTTGTTTTGTTTGTATTTCCACAATGCTTAATGATGTTGGGTGTCCATTCATATGATTGTTGGACATTTGCTGATCTTCTTTGGACAAATGTCTCTTCTTATTCTTTTCCCATTTAAAAAAAAAAGTATTTTTAGACATTGATGGATCTTTATCTTATTCATTTATTTATATGTGGTGCTGAGAATCAAACCCGGTGCCTCACAAATTCTAGACAAGAGCTCTACCACTGAATCAGAACCCCAGCCCCCCTTTGCCCATTTCTTAATTAATTTTTATCTGTCTTTTCAAGGTGATGTTCTTCATGTGTTCTAGATTATTGAGACTTATCAAATGTATTGTCTTCATATATTTCTCCCATTCTGTGGCTGTGTTTATGTTTAGGATGAAACACCAAGAACATATAGATGTACAATCCATTAATTAATTAGTTATTTCTATATCATGGTGTGAGGTAGGTCTCAACTGCAGTTCTTTGTATGTGGATATCCAGTTGTCCCGGTCAGTAGCTCAAGTGAACTGGGGGAAACCAAGCCTCCACGTATCTGAGCAACCAATTAAAAACAACGAGCCAAAATGAAAGTGTATATATGCACCTTTAACCAATTGCCTTTTTTGGTGTAAGAAACAGCACAGAGGTTGAAAGTCAAGTAGATCAATGCTGGCATGGGGTTCATGTCCATGCCCCATGAGGCCCCCCATAAACATTTATTGTAGAGAACCTTCTTTACCCAATGAACATAATTGGCTCCCATGCCAAATTTCATATGTCATTGATGTATGGGATTATATCTTGCCTCTAAATAATACTCAGTTGATCTATGTCTATGCCTGTGCCATTATCATATGGTTTTGGTTCTTGTAACTTTATAGGATGCTTTGATGTTGAAAAGTGCTAGTATTTGCTGGAAGGAGGTGGTGTGCATAGATTCGAGTGCTGATTTGCCTTTGTTGTTGGCCTCATTGAATGGGTTTGGTTGTTCACACACTGCTGCTTTTAATTGAGTATGAGAAGAATACATGTTATTTCTTGTATTTTGATAGAGCTCACCTGTGAAGCCAGCTGGTTCAGAGATTTTTTTGTGTTGTTGAGAGGTTTTTGATTATTGACCCAATCACTTTAGTCATTTTTTTTTTTTGCTTTAGGCTTGCTCAGATTTCCTATTACATTCATATTAGTTTTGCTAATCTGTGTGCATGTAGGGAATTGGCCTTTTCATTCAGCTATATAATCTGCTGGTATAAGACTGAGTATAGTTTCTATCGTGTCATATCTTCATATTCTGTGGTTATTACTATTAGAGATTTATGGTTATTCACAGGAGTTGGGTTCATGCCAACAAACTCATACATATATGCACAGAAATCAAATTCTATTCAAGAAATCCCCTCTTTCCCTCCCCATTTTCCACCCCTCCTTCTTCCCCTTCACCATTCTCCTCCTTCTACTCAACTAGATATCCTTCCTCTTGGTTATTAAATTTTGGTACTTTATGTAATTTTAATTTTTCTTTTGGTACAGGGGCAATCGGCCACTGAGCCACATCTCCAGCCCTATTTTGCACTTTATTTAGAGACAGGGTCCCTCTGAGTCGCTTACCACCTTGCCATTGCTGAGGCTGTCATTGAAATGGTGATCCTCCTGTCTCAGCCTTGCGACCCACTGGTCTTTATGTAATCTTATCTTTCCCTCCCTCATTTCTTTATTTTAATCTAGCTTCCACATATGACTGAAAGCATTAAACATAAGATATTGTGGAGTATAAACATATATATGCCACAATTTTTTTAATTCATTCATCTACTGATGAGCATCTGGGTTGATTTTATATCTTACCTATTGTGAATTCTGCTACTATAAACATGAATGTTGAATGTTGCTGTATCACTGTAATTTGCCAATTTTAGTTTTTTTGGGAAAATACACGAGAGTGGGTTAGCAGGGTATTATATAAGTTCCATCCTTAATTTTTGGAGCAATCCCTATACTGCTTTCCAGACTGGTTGTACTAGTCTGCAGTCCCACCAACAATGTACAGGTGTTCCTTTCTTCCCACACTCTCACCAGCAGTTAGTTATTCTTCATACCCCTGAACATTGCCATACCTACTGGATTGAGATGAATTCTTAGTGTAGTTTTGATTTGAATATACCGGATTGCTAGATGTGTTGAACTTTTGCTCACTTTTTTTGTGTGTGTTTCTTCGTTTGAAAAATGTGTCCTCAGTTATTTTGCATTTTTATTTATTGGGTTATCATTTTTTTGGTGTTATGCTTTTTGTGTTCTTTGTAAATTCTGTATACTTATCCCCTAATGGACATGTAACTGGCCAAGTTAACTTCCATCCTGCATGCTCTCTCTTCATGCTTTAATCATTTCCTTATCTGTGCCAAATATTTTATGTTTAGTGGCATCCCACTTATCTATAATATCTTTAAATTTGTAGCAATGTCAGTGTGTTCAGTTCTTAGTTGATATTTGCACCTCCCCTCCTCTTTTCCTAGGTAATTCTATGTAAAGTTGTATCAATTTTCTGGATTTTTAATAAAAAAACCAACATTTGCATGTGGAAATGCTTTGCATTGTGTTTTTTTTCCCCTTTTCTTTCCTTTTTATATTACCTGTGTTCTGATCTTTACTATTTCTCTTTCTGTTGCCTTGGAAATGCGTTTGCTCTAAATTTTGTATTTCTTTAAGGTATTGAGTTAGAATATGGATATAAAATCTACATTTTTTATCAATGTAGGCACCTACAGGTATAAACTTCTAGCAATCAGAGAAATGCAAGTGAAAACTACTCTAAGACATCATCTCACTCCAGTCAGAATGGCAGCTATTACGCAAACAACAATAAGTGTTGGAGAGGATGTGGGGGAAAAGGTACACTCATACACTGCTGGTGGGACTGTAAATTGGTGCAGCCAATATGGAAAGCAGTATGGAGATTCCTTGGAAATCTGCAAATGGAACCTCCATTTGACTCAACTATCCTTCTCTTTGGCCTATACCCAGAGGACTTAAAAACAGCACACTCCAGGGCCACGGCCACATCAATGTTTATAGCAGCACAATTCACAATAGCTAAACTGTGGAGCCAACCTAGATGCCCTTCAGTGGCTGAATGGATAAAAAAAATGTGGTATGTATACAAAATGGAATTTTACTCAGCAATAAAAGAGAATAAAATCATGGCATTTGCAGGTAAATGGATGGCATTGGAGAAGATAATGCTAAAAGAAGTGAGACAATCACACACAAAAAAAACAAATGCCGAATATTATATATGGAGGCTGACTCGGTCGGGTAGGGAGGGGGAACATGGGAGGAATAGATGAATTCTAGATAGGGAAGAGGGGAGGGAAGCAAGGGAGGAGGCAGGGTATTAGCAAGGATGGTGGAATGTGATGGACATTATTTTCAAACTACATGTCTGAAAACACCAGTTGGGTGTCAACCTACTTTATATACAAACAGAGATATGAAAAATTGTGATAAATATGTGTAATAAGAATTGTAATGCCAAAAATCCCAAAGTACATGTATAAAGACATGAATTGGCGTGAACATACTTTATATACAGATAGGAAAAATTGTGCTATATTTGTGTAATAAAAATTGTAATGCATTCCGCTGTCCTGTATTTAAAAGAATAAAATCAATAAAAATAAAGAAAAAGAAAAAAAAACTTCTGTTTGAGCACTTCTTTCTCAGTATCACGTTGTTTTGCTTCATCCTATTTTTATTTATGTTCTCTGAATGTGTTTTCTAGTTTCCCTCCTTATTTATTCTTTAGTTATTTGGACAGCCACTGTTTATTTCATCACATTTAGCAGTTTTGGAGATTTCTTTATGTAATTGTTTTCTTCGCTTCATTTTACTGTGTTCAGAAAAAAATGATTTGCATGATTTCACTATTTTTAGTATTGAGAAGTTTCCATGGCCCCATCAGGGTATATTGTGGTGAATGTTCCATGTGATTAAACTTGTTTTTTTTTATTTTAAATTTATTTATACATGGTGCTGAGAATAGAACCCAATCCCTCACACACGCCAGGCAAGTGTGCTACCGCTGAGCCCAGCCCCAGCCCCCAAACTTAGCTTTGATTCTTTTCTCATTGGATGCAATGTTCTTTATGCTTCTGTAGAGGCCTTGTTATGTGGGTGTTTTGGTGTGTCCAAGTGCTCTATTTACTTACAGATCCTTGCTATAGGGTTTCATGCATTAGTTAAAGTAGGATGTGGAATTCTCTAGCCACTGTTGAAGAATGCTGTGTTTTCCCTAAAGTTCTGCCCACTTGGTTCTGGTACTGTTGCATGTGGCCTGCATATTAAAATTGTTTTCCTCTTTTGATGAACTGAACGTTATATGCATACCCTTCTTCTGTCACAATTTTCACTTAAAGCCAACATCTTTTGAAATTAATGGTGGCTGATGGTCCTTTGGTTATATGCTGAGGAGTGGGATAAATGGGTCAAGTTTTCTGAGGAATCTCCATACCACTTTACAGAGTGGTTGCACCAATTTGCACTCCTATCAGCAATATATGAGGGTAGCTTTCCCCCCACATCCTTTCCAACATTTATTGTTACACGTATTCCTGATAATTGCCATTATGACTGGAGTGAGAAGAAATCTCAGTGCAGTTTTATCTTGCATTTTTCTTGATTCTGTACATTATTTCATATATTGATTGATTGATTGATTGATCAGTTGTATTTATTCTTCTGTGAATTTTCTGTTGATTTCCTTAGGTCATTTTATTTATGGTGTTATTTGTTTTTTTTTGTTGTTGTTGTTGTTGGCTTTGGTTTTTTGTTTGTTTGTTTTAAGTGTTTTGAGTTCTTTATATGTTCTGGAAATAAATGCTGTACCTGAGGTGCAAGTGGCAAAGGTTTTCTCCCATTCTGTAGGCCCTCTCTTCACATTTGTGATTGTTTCCTTTGCCATGAAGAATATTTTTAGTTTCATACAATCCCATTTATAGATTTTTGATTTTACTTCTTGTGCTTTCTGAGGCTTGTTGAGGAATTTGGTTCCTAAGCTGACATGATGGAGAATCGGGCCTACTTTTTCTTCTAGTAGGCATAGGGTTTCTCTGGTCTAATGCTTAGGTTTTGATCCATTTAGAGTTGAGATTTGTGGTGGGTGAGAGAGAGGGGTCTAATTTCATTTTATTGCATATGGATTTCCAGTGTACCCAGCACTGTTTGTTGAAGAGGCTATCTTTCCTCCAATATATGTTTATGGTGCCTTTGTCTACTATGAGATATAACCAAGGGACTAAAAATCAGCATACTCTAGTGATGCACCCACATCAATGTTCATAGCAGCTCAATTCATGATAGCTGTCCCATGGAACCAACCCAGGTGTCCTTCAATAGATGAATGGATAAAGAAAATGTGGTACATATGAAAATTTTAACATTACGCGGACATAAAGAAAAATTCAGTTATAGCATTTGCCAGTAAATGAATGGAACTGGAAGCCATCATGCTAAGTGAAATATGCCAATCCCAACAAACCGAAGACTGAGGGTTCTCTCTGATATTTGGATGGTGGCTCTCAAAAGGTCAGGGGATGGAGGTTCACTGAATTGGAGAGGGGAGAACAGTGGGGATGAGGGAATGGAAATGGGAAAGACAGTTGAATTGGTTGGACATAACTTTCCTATGTTCATGTGTGAAATCACAACCAGTGTAAATCCACATCATGTACAACCACAGGAAAGGGAAGATATACTCCATGTATGTGTGTTATGTCAAAATGTATTCTACTGTCATGTATAACTACAATAAGGAAATTTTAAAAATTAAAATTAATGGTGGCACCCTAGGTGTCTTTTTTAAAAAAATATTTCAATGTAATTCCTTTTCTCCGTCTTTCCATGTTCAATCTGTGTTGAACCTATGTTGAAGTGTTTGGATCTGAAACAGAATTTTCTTACAGGTAGCATAGATTTGGATCACGTCTCAATTGTACTTTTATTTTTTTTTTCTTGAAATCATTCTGTATATCTAGGATTTTGAATTGATGAGCTCAATGCCTATATATTTAAGGGGATTATTGATAAGGAATTCCTGCACTTCTTTCATTTGGCCATCTGTATCATCTAGTTTTCATTCATGTATATCCCCAACAGTGTCTTATCTTTTGCATAGCTGGTTTTTCTACTGTACCATTTTGACTTTATCCTAGCTTTTGTCTCTGTATATTTTCCAGTATATTCTAAGTAGCTGTATTAATGTTTACTAATATCATCCCAACTTATTAATTAGCTCGTTTGAATTGATACATGATCATTTTCAATAGCACATAAACTGTAGGCTCGTAAACAGCTGTCTCAATTCTTTTCTTATTCCCACCGAGTCCGTATTCATAGACCGTGTGTTTATTAACATACTTATATAATTAGTGTTCTATACTTTTGTGAAGAGGCTATCTAAATCATGGAGCAAACAAAAAGCATTTTATCATGAAAAAAACATATTTGTTACAGCTTTTATTTTTAGCTACACAGTTTTACTTGTGATCTTCGTTTAAAAAAAAAATTGAAATACGGTGTCATTTAACTTCAGCCTTTGGTACTCCTCTTAGCATTTGTGTATGACAGATCTTCCTCAGTGTTTTGCTCACCAGGGAATGTCTCCATTTCTCTTTGATTTTTAAAAACAGGGCTGTTACTTATAGAATCCTCTAACAGCAAGTTTTTTCTTTTACCATTTGAAGTATGGCATTCCACTGCTTTTGTGGTTCCTGATCAAACTTAGATCTTAATTTTTTGAGGATATCCTTTACTTGGATAGTCAGCATCGTCTTGCTACATTCAAGATTCTCCTTTTGCTCTTCTTCATCTACAGCTTAACTATATAATATGGTCCAGTCTAAATTCTTTTGATGATATCCCGCTGGGCACTTATTGAGCTTCTTGGATTTGTAGTTGCACATCTTTCTTCAAGTTTGGGGTGTTCATCCACCATTTCTTCAAATACTCATTCTCTTCCCTTGTCCCTCTATTCTTCTGTTCATGTGTATAGTCATTCACTTCATGATGCTTTACAGGACCCTTGGGCTCTGTCCTTTATTTTTCTTCTTCATTTTTTGTTTTCTGTTCTTCAGAATTGAATATTAACAGTGTTCTTTATACACATTCACTCATCCTTTATCCTTTCTGCTCAAACATGCTGTTGAAATCCAGTGGTGATGTTTTAATTTCTGCTGTTTTATTGCGAATTTCAGGATTTTCATTTAGTCATTTTTTAAAATACATGTTTTTATTTCTTTAATGATATTCCAAATCATTCACATATTGGTGTCCTGTTTTCTCCACAGATTTTCTTATTTCATGGAATGTTTTTATTTTTTTTTAAATTTAATTTGTTATATATGACAGCAGAATGCATTACAATTCATATTATACATATAGAGCACAAATTGTCATATCTCTGGATGTACACAAAATAGAGTCACATCCTTCTTGTCTTCATACATGTACTTAGGGTGATGAAGATCATCACATTCCACCATCTTTCCTCCCTTATGCCCCCGCCCTTCCCCTCCCTCCCCCTTTCCCCTTTTTCCCCTTTGGTGGAATGGGACTTACCAGTTCTTATCTCTCCATGGAAACATCGCTCATAAAGATAGTCCCAGAACAGTTTTCAAAGATACTGGAAGGATTTTTGTATGTGGCAGTAGCACAGAAATGGGAGGGAATGCATTGAAGAGGGCAAGGGTGAGACTTTGTATTATTTGCATTAATTTTCGGCAGACCCCAGTCAGCACATTGTGCAGAGACACACCTTCTCGTTGGCTAAGTAAGAGGCAATGAGCATTGGCCTTTGCCTTGCACCCCCAAACCATGCCTCTAGCAGTAGAACTGAGAGCCAGGCAGTCTTCCACAGCTCCAGGGTTAAGGCTAGTATATGCAGACTGAGCCTTTATAGGCACACCCCAGAGATAGGCTGGGTCCCAGGACCTAATGCTCCAGCCCTGCCTGACATACATGGTATCCATTCCCACCACAGAGTGAGGCCAGAAACTCCAGATACCAGGAAAAACAGAGCACCCATTGGCCCCCGTGGCCCTGCGTTTTGTGCTTGTCACAGCCCTGGACCATCTGCCACAGAGCAAAGCTCTAAGGCCTCACCAGGGAATGAATGGCCTCAGTGTTCCTTTGCTCTGAACTACCCCCTACACCAGAAGGTCCTCACCTCTGAAGGGTTCAGTCATTCCCCGACACCAAGTCAGCCTCCGCAGCTCTAATCATCCGGCAGGTCCCCCACAGTGACTGACATAACCAGACCACCTACACGGGTTGCAGGCTCCAGGCCAGCCATCATGGACCCAAGTGCAAGGACAGCTCCCACAGAATCAGTATCTCAATGTCCAAGGTACTAGTCCAGGTTCAGTGGATCCAGGCACCAGGTCAATCACAATGATCCAAACCACCAGATGACATACACAATCCTGGCTCTACACTGGCCCTGTAGCCTTAAGCTCCCAAGTTCCAGATAGCCTTCAGTCTCCAGTAGCACCAGTGTCCAGGAGCAGAGGCCTTTAGTGTCTGGTGCAAGGCTTTTGCTTAGGCAGCAAAGTTCAAGGCCAGTCCCAGGATACTCGAGAACAATGTTCAGTAAAGAGCCAGGCTAAGCTTTGTGAAGAAAGCCTTCATGGGCACAGGACCCAGGACCCCAGCTCAAACACCCAGTGTCCAGATTCACCCAGTGGGCTTGACCAGTAGTCTACTCTAGTGGAGCCAGGTTTCAAAGACTCCACCTTGGAGGCAGCAACAGTCCTGCTCACATGAAATATAGAAACCAAGGCAGCCTGACAAAGGATTCTTTAAGCAAGGACACCCTTCGACCATAGCATATGAGACACCCAGAATCTCTGGTTGCTGAAGGGCATTGTTAGACAAAGCCATTCTGGAAAGACTGGAAAATTTCCATAATTCTTCAGATGTTACAAACTCCAAAGCACAGACATGAGGATTAAGGTCAATCAAGAAAACACAAAACCTCTAAAGAAAGAAGATAAATTGCCAGAAGTAAAAGAAAAAGACAATTCTGGAACTTAACATTACAAGGAGTGAAATGTAGAATGTAATAGAAAATCTTGTCCAATCATGAGAAAGAATTGGGATGAGATCTGTTTTATTTTTCTTTTAAAGATATTTTCATTAGTGCTTTACAGTTATACCTAACAATGGGGTTCATTTTGACTTTATCACACATGAATGCAATATAATTTGCTCCATGTCAGTACCCAGTACTTTCTCTTTCCTTCTACTTCTCCCTCCCTTTGTTCCCAATCCTCTTTTCTACTGATCATCTTTGTTTCTAAAATTGATGCTTTATAGGTATACACAAAATTGAAAATCACCATGGTATATTTATATATGTACACAGCATAATATGGTCAATTAAAATTTGTAGTTTGTCTCTTCCTGGCCCTCTTCCTTCCCCTATGTTCTCTTCCTGTACTTAATTAGTCTCCTTTCTGTTTTCATAGGGGCCCCCTGTTTACATTTAGTTTGATCTAGCTTCCACATATGACAGAAAACATTTGATCCTTGACTTCTTGGCATGGCTTATTTCATTTAGCCCGATGTTCCCCAATTCCATCAGTCCCATCCATTTAACAGCACATGATGTTCAATGTCATTGTCCTTTGTGGATGTGTCAACTTCCATTCACTATGTGGAAAACATTTTATTTATCCATTCATTAGTTGATGGGCACCTGCACTGGTTCTGTAACTTGGCTCTTGTGAATTGAACTGCTATAAACATTGAGGTTGCCTACATCAGTATTTTGATTTTTGTACTTTTGGATAAAAAACAAAACAAAAAACAAAAACAAAATAATTAATGAGATATCGAGGTCATATGGTTGGTCCACTCCTAGAGTTTTGAGGAATCTCCATATTGCTTTTCAAGGTAAAGTGGCTGAACTAATTTTCAGTGTCCTTTTACATTTGCTTTTAAATGATGTCCCCAAAACGGACAGTTTCTGATGTTTGAAACTCCACACATAAAGGACTCTATTATAGAAACTTCAGCAATAATTTGTCTGAACTACTGAATGATAATTAACCTATTAACTGATTAATATTAGTTAAAACCTACTGTCTCCTACACACAACTGTCCCATTTCAGCTTCCTCTTCAGTGTCCAATTTACTTTTCCTGTTTTATCTTCTGTTACCCTGCCCTCTCCCACCCACATGCTTCAATCTTAACTTAGATTTTTCTCTGTGTATTTTCATTCTTTGTAATCCCTTCATTGAATTCTATTTAATATACAATTGTGAATGATTAACCAGTACAGCCTGTACTATATTAATTTGTCTGCACCCACCTTCCCCCTGAGCTGTTAGAGTCACAGAAATAATTAGCAATTGCATGCCTATTATACACTGTCATACAGTTTACTTTAGAGAAAAAATATTTTTTTAACATGAAACTTTTTTCTATGTATTTTCCACCCACAGTTGGTTGAATCTGCAAATACAGAACCCTTGGAAGCAGAGGGATAATAAGCAAAAATAGGTATTGATTGGCAGCTTATACACAGTCACCTTCCATCATACATAAAAGGGGTTCATAATCATTGCTTTTAGGTGTTACCTTCCATTCCTCCGACGAAGCCCCTTTACTTATTTTAGTGCCTTTATGACCAGAAAAATGTTAGGATTACACTTCAAATCACTGTAGTGCAAACAATCAGTAGAGGGGCTTATGGTGACTACTTAAGATCCCCAGATATTGTCACTCATCTTCCTCTAAATCATATAATGCTATCTTGATGAGTAGAGTTACATCAGTATGGTATCTTGAATCCAAATGTTGATTTTAATCAATTATTTTGTGTTTTTATTTATTTATTTTGGTACTGGAATTTAACCCAAGGGCACATTACTGCTGAGCTTCTTCCCCAGTCCATATATATATATATATATATATATATATATAATTAATTTTGAAACAAGGTCTCAAAAGTTTCTTAGGGCCTCACTAATTTGCTGAGATTGGCTTTGAACTTGCAATCCTTCTGCCTCACCCTATTGAGTCTTTGGCATCTGTCACTGTGCCTGGCTCTTCCAAATGTTTATCAATGAACATTTAAAATATGAGAAATGTTTAATTTGGAAAGATTTGTGTGCAAAATTCAAGACCACCGAGTTTTGAGTAGAGAATTGAAAAGTATCTACCATCTCACATTCAACTCAAGTTTTGGGGATCCATAATCTATCTATAGGTATAAAAAGTAATTTCTCTACTAAAAGACAAGAGTAACAATCATAATTCAGGCTAAAGGACAATAACACAAGAAGAAAAATTGTGTCTTTCATTAGTTAACCAAAACTACAATCTGGAGTAGAAGAAAGTCCATACAGTCTATACAAATTGGCCTCTCATAAAGCACACAAAACAATGTTTTCAGCTTTCCGGGAACTTAGATTTGACACTGTGATTAGTTTTTTTTTCTTTTTTCCATGAAATAAATGTAACATGATACAACGCATAATGACCCTTCTTTAACTCAGAGATATTAGGATTCTTTTCCCCAGTTCCCAGCTACATAGACAAATCTTACGCAGGCAAGAGATACAGGATAACTTTATGTCTGCAGTCAAATAGAGTGGATGGGCAGCCACCAAAATTACACTGAAATCATAATCATATTATCATTAAGATAATGCTATAGTAGATTGATTGCAATAATTGCTGCAATCAATGGCTTCCTCATATCCACAATCTTTGAAATATTACATTGCAAGATTTGCAAGAGGGGGTATCTGTTTTTTCTCCGCCATTTAAATCTGTGTGGGCTATGGGATATGTTTAGCCAACAAAATGTGGCAGGAATGATATTATTATGGGTTAAATTGTGTATGCCTCCCCAAAATATGTGAAAGATATGATGAAGGCAGAGCAGTGTGGTACTTCCACAAGTCAAGGAATGCCAAAGATTTCTAGGAAAACACCAGAATGTAGGAATGGATTCTTCTTCCCAACCTCCTCCTTCAGAAGGAACCGAGCCTGCCAGCCCTTTGATCTCAGACTTGTAGGGCCAAAAAGACGACAAAGTATTATTTTGTTATTTCTTGCTTACGCCATTCATTCCATGGTGTTTTGTAACATCCCAAGCAAACTATTACAAGCTGTGATGAGGAAGCAATTTTTAAAAATCTTATTAAAATCAATCTTATATGATTGGTTTTAAACTATCATTGTTACTTGCAACAAACTGACATTGAAATTAACACTTGGATTACCCTGACCTTTTGTGTTAAACTTGAGGTATACCATCAGAACAGGATGTATTAAACAGAGATGAGAAAACTCACCCCAAAGCCCCACATCATCAACAGATGTTCAAGGCTAGGAGCTCCAGAAACTTGCAAAGACACACAAAGAAGTCTCCCCCCAAAATATGCACTCCCGCAACAAAAGAAACCACAGATATATAAAGGTGCAAAACTCCAGAGATAGAATACAAAAAGCTTGTTGTTAAAATGATTAATGAGCTACAAGAAGATCTAAGGCATGGATTTAGAGAGAAAATACAGGAGGTAAAAGACCACTTCAATAAAGAGATTCTGAAAAGAAACATATCAGAACTCATGGAAATGAAAGATACAATAAATTGAAGTTTAAAAATTCAGTTGAAATTGTCTACAAAAGATTAGATTATGTAGAAAACAGAACTTCAGGTTTTGAAAACAGAACTTCCAGACAGTTTAGAAACTGCAGAAAGCGGTGAAAAAGTACAAACAAATACTGTGAGGGGAATGGAGAATAACTCTGGGACAACAAGAAGAGACCATAATTCAGAGTCACTCTTCATTGAAGAGAGCATGAAGATACAAGCTAATGGCATTAAGAAATTTGGCACCTAGATACCCTTCAATAGATGAATGGATAAAAGTGTGGCATTTATACACAATGGAATATTACTCAGCACTAAAAAACAAGATTATGGCATATGCAGGGAAATGGATGGCATTAGAGCAGATTATGCTAAGTGAAGTTAGCCAATCCCTAAAACTCAAATGCCAAATGTCTTCTCTGATATAAGGGGACGGGGGTGACTCAAAATAGAGTAGGGAGGAAGAGCATGAGAAGAAGATTACCACTATATAGGGAAGAGAGGTGGGAGGGAATGGGAGGGAGAAGGGGAATTGCACGGAACATGGAAGGAGACCCTCATCGTTATACAAAATACATGTATGATGATGTGAGGGGGAAGGAAAAAAAGAGAGAGAAAGGTGTCACAGTAGATTGAGTAGAGAGAGGGGATGGGAGGGGAGGGGAGGGGGGATAGGAAGGGCAGCAGAATACAATAGACACTAGTATTGCGTATGTATATATGTGGCCATATAACCAATGTGATCCAGCAACCTGTACACGTGGAAAATGAGAATTCATACCCCATTTGAATCAAATGTATGATACGTCAAGATCATTGTATTGTCATGAGCAACTAATAAAAAAAAGAAATTTGGCAGTGAAGCAATTGCCAGGAAAATTTCCAGACCTTAAGAATGAGATGCACATTCATATACATGAGGCATATAGGACCCATACAGACAAGATTAACAAAAAAACTTTCTTAGACATGTCATCATCAAATTGCCTAACAGAAAAAAAGGAGGGAATAGCAAAAGCCTCAAGAGAAAAATAACATATTGCATTTAGAGGTAAACCAATAAGGATCTGACTTCTCTGCTAAGACTCTGAAATCCAGAGGAGCTTGCAATGAGGTAGTCCAAGTTCTGACAGAAAACACTTGCCAACCATCATGGCTATATCCCAAAAAGCTATCCTTCAGGACTGAAGGAGATACAAGGACTTCCTAAGATAATCGTAAACTGAAAGAATTCATGACTACGAAGCCAGCTCTTCAGAAAGCACTTTAAATGAGAAGAATTTAAAAGCATTCCCCAGAGGTTTTGAATGGAAAAGCTCCCTAGAAGAGCCGATGAAGTAATGAAAACCAAGACCAGATGAAAGAGTGGAAGTAAATCAAAGGTCTGGGAACATTAAACTGCTCTTTCACAGTGACTCATAATGGAAATGGTCTCAACTCTCCAGTTGAAAGACAGACTGGCAGAGTGGTTTTAAATTCTGCAACTTGTATTTGGGGTAAAAAATGGGAGTTCATAACCCACTTGAACCAAATGTATGGAAGATGATATGTCATGAGCTTTGTAATGTTTTGAACAACCAATAAAAAAAAATCATAAATAAAAGTTTTTTCTAAAAAAAAAAAAAGAAGAAGAAGAAGGCCCAACAATGTGTGTGTGTGCAAGAGACTCGTTGTACAGGCAATTCCATCTCCAGGCTGAAATTAAAAGGATGGAAATAGATATCCCATGGGAACGGGGACCAGAAGCAAACAGTAGTAGCTACTCTCACATCTGACAAAGCAGATTTTGTTCAAAAATTAATCTTAGGCGACAAGGAGTTCACATCACATTGGCTAAGGGAACAATCCACCAAGAAGATTAACTATAGAAAATATTTATGTCCCACAATTTGGTACACCTAATTTTATAAAACAAATACTTCTTGACTTTACATCTCAGATTCTAATACCTTAATATGGGGTTGTGTCAATACACCCTTCTCACCAATAGACAGTTTTTATAAATGTGCTCCTCATATGCCCCTGTAAGTAGTCTCAAGGCTTAGGGGCCACACACTTGAACAAACCTGTGGGTCGCCACAGAGAAACATATTCAGTTGGTCTCAGTTGTCATCTCAAGCATGCTAGCCAATCTGACCCCAAGGAACAGCTGCTCAGCTCTCAAAACTTTTGCAGAGGTCCACTCTCTAAGAGGATGTACAGGAAGTTGCATGCCATCTATATGGGGAAGATCACATCTTGCCTACATGCCTCTGCATGTACTAAGGCCACACACAGTACAAGGCCTTTTCGAACACTACTAACATTTTTTTTTCACAGTTACAAATGTTACCAATGTAACTAAGTCATAGCTTTCACTTCTAAAACTAAGTATGTTGCACTCTCAAAAGTTGCATTCAATTGAACTTGTGCTCCTTATAGGACCCTTATATTGTGTTTGATTGACATAATAGTTTCTGTGTAACTTCCAAATCCCCTTTGCAATGATGACTTAGACTTCAGGAAGGGGATTTATTTTTGGCCTTCCAACACAAAACACAATAAGTGTCCTTGGGGAAACATTCTTAGTCCAGGAAAGCTGAAATGATCTAGGAGGGTTTGCGATCACAGATTTCTCTGGACTCCTAAAACAACGTTTCCTGGGGCCCTAAATGACTTAGAATTGTCTCTCCTTGATAAATCGTGTGTGACCGGTTCATGAAAATATTTTTATTTTAGCACTTTCTTTTCTGTCCACAGTCCCGACCTCCTCTGCAACATGTTGTTTGCTCAAAATATCTTTTAATATGTAAAACTTCACATTTCTTTGACTCATTCCTAATTTTTCCTTCATTGAAGATGTATGAGGTGACAGGCTTCATACCTGATCTTGAGAAGCAGGTCAAATCACATGTAGTCCTTCAATGGTGACAAAGTGGCATGCTAGGAAAAAAAAAAATAACTGCTGGTGTATGGGGATACAGAGCTGATCAAGGCCTTATGGAAGTATAGTTGTTGAAGAAGTTTTAGAAAATGTGAGGAAAGGTGTTTGAGCCGGAGCTCACACCTTGAGTAATGCATAGGATTTGACAAGCAACAGGAAAAAGGCTACAGGCTTTGACTCAAGATGTACAAACAGTTGGAAGGAAAAAAGTCATAGAAGGCATTCTCGGAGCTGAAGTTCTTCCTCAAAGGTGAAGTTTGGGTGTCTGTGAAGAATGAAAGCATGAATCCAAAGCATCTGACTTGGAAACCCGCGCAGTTTAAAAGACTCTATAGCTGAGAACACTATTAAAATGTTTTGTTAAAAGTTAAAAATCAAAGTAGAATTTGGGACAAAAAATAATTAACACCTTTACCATAGAAAATGGCTTCACTGACTCAAGTGGTGAGGTAATTGGAAAAGTTACTAAGAATCGAAGATGCCTGGAGGACAAAGTTGGGACTCAGAGGCAATTCTCCAAAGGATGTTAAGTGTTTAGATGGGAAAATGCTCCTTGTGTTCTTGAAAGTAATGGGAGAAATTTGTTTCAAAATTGCTTGCATTCCAGTGTCAGCCTGTGAAGGGAGCCCCAGAGGCAGTATTTTGGAAGGGAAGGTGCACAGTGTGGTCCTCCCTGGTAGAGTGCGCCCTTGTTCAATAGGGTTGAGGGCAGAGTGGGGCGTGGCTTGTCTTGGCGTCAGTGTTGACGTTGGGGCAGACGTAAGATTTCCCAGCAGCCCCCCGGGCAATCGCGGCCCTTGAGGTTCACAGACCATGGGGGCACTAAGCAGTCGGATGATGTGGCTCAGGCGGGATCGTGCCCCAGAGGAGCCAGGTGCTGTTAGAGATGGGCAGGAGGCAGTGGAGATGGAAGCAGCAGTGGTGCAGGGGGAGGAGGAGGGTGAAGAAGCCCAACTCTCCACCAGTCAGGTAGGCCGCAAGCGGAAGACCAGCCCAGGAGGGCCGCTGGCCAAAGCTCCTCGCAGGGAGAGGATCAAGGACAAGTCCAGGTCCATTTACCAGGCGCTCTTCCTGAGGGGTGAGGGCAGCGACATACAGATCCGTGCATTGGGGGAGGAGTGGAACTTACACAGGGTCTACCTGTGCCAGGCAGGGTACTTTGCTAGCATGTTCAGCGGCGCCTGGCGGGAGACACACATGAATACCATAGAGATACAGATGCCTGATGAGAACATTGATTGTGAGGCCTTGCATGAAGTTTTGGGCTCCTTGTACCGCGATTCCATGATCATCCCTCCCTGTCGAGTTGTTGCCATCCTGGCCACTGCCAGCATGCTTCAGTTGGACGAGCTAATTCAACAGTGCAGGGAGATCATGAAGGACACTGTCAGTGCCCAGAGTGTGTGCAACTACTACTACTCAGCCGAGAACTATGGGCTTCAGGACATCAGGACCATTTGCCACCAGTGGCTGTTGGACAACTTGATGACCCAGCGTAATGAGGAACTTTTGATGGAAGTCAGTCTGGATCTCATGAGAGAGCTTATTGCCTCTTCAGATCTCTTGGTGATGGAGGTGGAGATGGACATATACACCACACTGAAAAAGTGGACGTTCCTACAGCTGCAGCCCACATGGAGGGGCACCCGAAGAGCATTACTGCCTGATGCCAACTCGTGGTTTGCCAGGCATAGAGGGGAGTCAGAAGGTGCACCTTTTCTGGAGACTGAGCAGGGCAGAGCCTTCATTCCAGTGTTCCAGCAGCTGCGGCTAGCCTACATCATCTGTGATCTGCCATCCGCACACGTTATTGACCAGGATGCACTGATCCCTGCCGCATGGTTGACCCCGGTATACAAAGAGCAGTGGCTAGCGCTTCTTCGGGCTGAGCAGACAAAGGAGATTGGGCCTGTGGATGTCCACGTGTCTGACCTCCAAGGAAACAGCATGCGGTGTGGGGGCCAGCTCCAAAGAGATGAACAATGCAGCTGGAGGTGGGCAGGCTTTAACTTTGGCTGGGACCTGGTGGTGTGCTACAACAACCGTCGCATTGTATTCCGTCGCAGTGCACTGAACAAGTCCTGTGGTCTTGGGGTCAGCTTACTCTGGCAGAGAAAAGTTGCATTCCGCCTGCGACTTGTCTCTTTGGACAGGAATGGAAGAGCCACTTTTAGGAGGGATACAGAATATCAGATGCTTTCCCTAAGAAAGGATCAAGAACTAGAGGTAGTGAACCTAGAGAACCAAGATGTGTTCTTCCCCTTATACATGGCATGTAATTTCCTGTACATCCCCCGGGAGAGGGGCACTGCCCAGAGTGAGGACTCTTGCAAAAGCCCGGAAAGCTGAGCAGGTCTTCCCTCTGCTCAGGAGTGGGCAGTGTGCCCCAGATGCCAGCTGCCTTTATGACAACGGGACTTGCTGATCTGTGATGATGCGCACAGGTTTTATTGAAGTGTAGGCCCTAACGCTTGAAACTGTTTACAGGGGCATAGGAGGAGCATACATTTCAAAGCCAAATCACCTCCAGAACTTAACTGTGCTGTTAATGTGGCAACCTGTCCACCTGGTTTACCCTCCATCAACTGCCACATAATTTCTGAGAAGACAAAGACCAACGGACTTTAGAGAGAAGCTGAGCTTTACCTACTCTACTCTTCGTGAAACTCTTTAAAACATGGCTTTCCTGTAGTTCAATTAAGTGGATGTTGAAGGTATATTCTGACTCCTCTTTCAGTTGGCACTTTTAGAGCTCCTATGCTCCACTCATTAACACCACCAACACTGGTTTCATTCCTTGCCCCCCCCTTCCCATATTTCCTGCCAATGATTGCACTGCTTACTTTCCGTAGTTTCCCATTGCGTGTACCCATGCAGACTACACAGATGTCTTCTTTGTGTTGGTTGGTCTTCAGTGAAAGATCATCTTGATGCAAATTGGAACTTACTTCAATTTTCATAGCATATTAATCCCAGAAAGTCATTTCAAAATGTATAAAACCGTACTTTGGGACTGAGTGGTAGGAAGCAGTTTGTTCTATGAGGATATTCTTTTACTAAATACATATTTGTGTGTGGCACCGTCAAGAATTATCTTTTCACCAGAAAGTGCTCTTTAAGCAAGCTCATGGTCTTTGCTCTTCAGAATCTTTTGCTTTTCAAACTGTATGTGGGGGCTAGGTGGTGGATTGGTTCATGACTACTGGTAATTTAATTACTGTCACTGCTAATTTAAATACTGTCATTCTCTTGCTCCCTGCCAAATGTCCACCTTGTTTCATTTCATTGAGTGACTGTGGTGAAAGAATGTCAAAGAATTTTTTAAAACTCTGTTTAAGAATTCATACGCGTAATAAACATATACTTTGGAGAAGTGTAAAAATCTACACCAAGATTTACAAATAAAAAATAACTCTACAAGAGTAGCATTTTACTGATTTGAAACCAGAATTTTTTATGGGTTTATATTTCTCTTCCCAATTACATCTTTTTCCTTTTTTAAATTTTTTTTTATTGTTGGTAGTTCAAAACATTACACCGTTCTTAATATATCATATTTCACAGTTTGATTCAAGTGGGTTATGAACTCCCATTTTTACCCCGTATACAGATTGCTGTATCACATCAGTTACACTTCCATTGATTTACATATTGCCATTCTAGTGTCTGATGTATTCAGCTGTCTATCCTATTCTCTACTCTCCCCCCTCCCCTCCCCTCCCCTCCCCTCCCCTCTTCTCTCTCTACCCCCTCTACTGTAAATCATTTCTTCTCTTACCCCTCCTTTCCTCTTATATGTAATTTTGTATAACCCTGAGGATCAACTTCCATTTTCATGCAATTTCCCTTCTCTCTCCCTTTCCCTCCCACCTCTCATCCCTGTTTAATGTTAATCTTCTTCTCTAGCTCTTCGTCCCTACCCTGTCCTTAGTTACTCCCCTTATATCAATGAAGTCATTTGGCATTTGTTTTTTTAAGGATTGGCTAGCTCCACTTAGCATAATCTGCTCCAATGCCATCCATTTCCCTCCAAATTCTATGATTTTGTCGTTTCTTAATGCAGAGTAATACTCCATTGTGTATAAATGCCACATTTTTTTTATCCATTCATCTATTGAAGGGCATCTAGGCTGGTTCCACAGTCTTGCTATCGTGAATTGTGCTGCTATGAATATCGATGTAGCAGTGTCCCTGTAACATGCTCTTATTAGGTCTTTAGGGAATAGACCGAGAAGGGGAATAGCTGGGTCAAATGGTGGTTCCCTTCCCAACTTTCCAAGAAATCTCCATACTGCTTTCCAAATTGGCTGCACCAATTTGCAGTCCCACCAACAATGAACAATGTGCAGTAGATTAGACAATGGGGTATGGTGGGGAGGTATGGGAGATAGAGAAAGAAAGACAGTTGGATGAATCTGACATAATATTCTCATGTCCATGTACAACACAGTGAATCCCACCACCATGTACATCCATAAGAATGGGATTCTAACAATAATGAGATATATTCCATGCTTATATAATTATGTCATAGTGGATTCTGCCATGAATAACTAAAAACAACCAATAAATAAAAGAGACTTAAAATCATTAAATATTTGTACATAATAATTTACATTTAATCTTTCATCATGACTTTTAATCCTTCATCATGACTTAGATTTTGCTCCTTAAAGATCAAGCATATATATCCATTCAGAATTCATCCCAATTATTTTTATATTTGTAGTTGGTTCTGTCATCTTACATCCGCTTCCAAATTACCTGTTTTTGTTTGTTTGTTTGTTTCTTTGTTTCTTTGTTTTTTACTCTTTTTCTCTTGCATTAACCTTTCTTATTACTGGATTTTTGTTTTTATTGCCATTGGATGGATTGAATGTTCTTTACTGCCTTATTACTTGTAGTGGCTTGGAAGTAGGGTATGATACCATGAATACATATTTGTGCAAAGGATGACCTACCCCAAGTCAGGGTCCATTTGGACACAATTTAAGACCTCAACAGTCATTGCAAGTTAAAACTAAACTGGTTATTTTGCCCTGGAGATTGAAGGGTCGTGATAGAGCAGGAATCTAAGATCTACTGAATAGCATAAATATTCTTAATGCTTTATAATGCATAGTTTTCTTCATTTGATCATCACAAACGTGATGCCACGTATCCATTCTTACATCCTCATTGAACATGGGAAATGATTAAGTATCAGAGTGGTTAAGTTACCTTTCCAATATGACATAGTCAAAATTTCTGCATTGCAAATGTAAATCTAAGTCACTTTTAGTGAATTTCAGCAAACTTACACCATTGCACATTGTCTTCAAAGGTAGATATATAAATGGTAGCCGTACGTGGCCTTTCACATCAAGCAGTTAAATATGTAATTTTCCCGAAGGTGCACAATCACAGGAAGATGAGATTTTATAGGTCTCAAACCACAATTTTTATTACATCTGCATAAAAACTGTCACTGCCATACACCGACACAGAACCTGTCCTTCATGGATTTGTTTCAGAAAAAAAAAAAAGATAAACTAGGATGTATAACTTTCATGGGTTATGTGTCATCATTCATTCCACGTCATTGGATATCTGTGAACTGTTTATTTCTTAGAAGAGAGATGGTCTCCAGTGATTTCCAAATACATAGATATAGGAGATGTGTGAACAGTGCAACAAAAAAATCTTCAATACTCAGAAACCTGTGTTCCTCAATATATGTTAGGCAATTTTTCACAAACAATTCACATTCAGTGGTTTAACCAAATTCCCTGCTTAACAATCCTAGCTCTCACATGCTCACTCAGTCACTCACTCAGTCATGAGGGGCCTGAGAGCCTTAGCTTCTATATATATGCAAAGTAGCACTACTCTACCACCAGAAAAGACTTAGAGATAATAGAAAATATCATTGAACATGTGCTAAGTACTCAGTACATTAAGAATTGATTACTAACATTTATTTTACAGTGTTTCACTAAAACATTGCTTGGTCAAATAATTTTTCTACATTGAGAACTGCAGATGATGTTATGGGTTTTGCTTCAAACATCCAATGGAATTTAGAGAATTCAAGGGAAGTAAATGCTTTTTGCATACAATTCTATGCTTTCTCCTGATTTTATATATATATATATATATATATATATATATATATATATATAATTTTTTAATTTGTGAAGGATCCATTGTATTTTCTTGAATCTTCTCTAGCTTTGGTGATACTTCCTATTCTTTTATTTTCTTTCAAGTGTTTTCATAATTTCCCCTTTAAGTGATTTAATGATGGCTGCTTCAAAAGCCTTGTCAGTAAATTCTACATATCTGTGTCATCTCAGACCACTCATGATCTTTTCTCATTAAAGTTGAGGTTTTGCTTGTTCTTGGCATGACAAGTGAACTTCTGTTGCATTTGGACATTTGGGGGTGTTACAAGGCTCTGTGTGTTACTTAAATCTTCTGTCTCAGTACCCCTCCTCTGCCACTAGGCCAGAGAGTGGAGGAAGTTCACTGTTGTCAGTTGGAAGTGGAAATCCATGTTCCCCTCTCGGTCCACGTTGGGGTTGATACCCTGGGGGAGAAAAGCGCCTGATTAACGTTGCCCTACGTGGGTTCTGTTGAAAGTGCATGAGGGTGGAAAGCTCGATACTCTTGGGAACTTGTTGTTATTTCTCTTTGCTGCTTCAACAAATTGCCTCAAACCTATCCTCATTTAAAATAACACATTGTCTTACAGTTTTCCAGGTCTGTGTCACACTCATCAAAAATCCAGGTCTTATCAGGCCATGTTTTTTCCAGAAGCTCTGGGAGGATCTATTTTCTGTTTACATCGGTAGTTAGTGAATTTAAATTCCTTGTGGTAGTGGGATTGAGGTCCCTGATCTTCCTTCCTATATCTGCAAAGTAGCACTACTCTACCACCAGAAAAGACTTAGAGATAATAGAAGATATCGTTGAACATGTGGTAAGTGCCTGAAAGTTAAGATCCATTCTGTTTCTATATACTACCATTTATAGCCTTTGTTTCTATGGCCACCTTTCTCCAATTGCAGAGCCAGCAGTGAAGGGCCAGGGTGCTCACATATCCCATCTCTTGCCTCCCTCTTATACTTTTGAGAGCTCATGTGACTAGGAGTCCTACTGAGATAATCCAGGAAAATCGTCATGTCTGAAATTCAGGTTATAAGCAGTAAAAATGCCATCTGCAAATTTAATAATATTTTTCCAGGTAAGGTAGCGTATTCACAGATTCTGAGGATTAGGCCATAGACCCATCACGAAGCCATCATTTTACCTATCACAGCACTGACTGTGATAGGTAAACTGACAGTCATGACTCCTGTAGTCCTCTTCTGACATCATTCCAATGATGAAGGTGAAGGTTACCTAATTTTTGCCTAATGTGCATGAATGGCCTGGCTTCCCACCCAACTTTTAATGATACCACTCTAGTGGGGATAAGGCGGTTAGGACATATGATTTCAGCACTATGAGGGTAGAACTTTAAGTTTCTCATCCTGTGTTATTTGCAACGGGCCATATTGCAAGACCACTGTTTTCCTCTGGTGTGTCACAGTTCTTATATAGAATTTTCTCTGCTGCTAGGCTGTCTCTTTCATGATATTTTGGTTAAGGAGTTATATATTTTGGAGGATCTTTTCTTCTCTATGTCTGTTGTCCTTTCAAGGATGCTGCATTTCTGGATCCCACTCTAGTCTGGGCTATATGAAAGAAAGATACAAACAAATATACCCCAAAAGAATGACCACCTGGTTTCACTGACTCCAAGTTCTCTAGCTGGTTGCCCTTCTTCTCAACACCTTTCATGCTCTTGTTGTTTATTTTATGTATACATCATTTATATGCAAATGTATAAGTAAATATATGTATTCATATGTGTGTGTGTGTGTCTGTGTGTGTGTTTATATTTGGGTGTTTTAACTGAACTTAGTGGAAGAATGGAAAACTGCATCTTTGCCATCTTTACTCCAAACCAGAAATATGTAAAACATTTATAAATATTATTGAAATATTTATTGTAATATGATTTCATCTTTAAATTAAATTATATTTTAATTTCATTTAATTATTAAAGATTTTTAAATGTGCTCTTAATATATCATACTTGACATTCATCCCTGTCTTCTAGGCTAATGACAGAATTCAGATGGAAGCACAACATAAAGCACTACATAAACTGGTTGTGAATTAGGGACACTTAACGGCAAGTGATAACACAGGGAACACTTAAGAACGATTCAGATTAGGTTCACAGTACAGAAAACTTGCCTGATCACGAGTATGTGACCTTGAACTAATCTTCAGCCCCTTTGTTGCTCACCCATCTCAAAAATGGACAAATAATGGTTCCAAGAGTACAGATGTGTGGGATAAATGGTTATTATATGTATTGTGGCTGGCAGGTACAAAGCACTGGCAACATACCCATTTTTTTGTGTCCCGTGATACATGTGAAGCTGCAGAGAATGCTAGAGAACAGACAAGGTAGATCTGATATTACTGAACTGAAAATGAATCAATTCTTACTTCTAGAAGAAATTTGAAAGAGTTCTGGGAGAGGGACAGTGTTTCATATCACTGTGACTTTGGATTCCAAGGACATTTCAGAAACCTAGAAATCAGTGTCTCTAGTTCCCATAGACCCTCTTGCCTCAGAGAAAAGGAAGGGACTGCAAAATTGTTAGAAGATGCTTTTGATTTGATCTCAGTTCACCGCTTGAGCTAAATGTAACCCATGCTCCACCAAAAGCAGCATTTTGTTTTTTTACTTTTCAATACTATTGATGAATTGCAGTTTCTATTTAGCAAACATCAAGGTGTCTAGGGATTTAGATAGTAGCACATCAATAGTCTGGCATGTGTGAGGCCCTAGATTCAATTCCAAGAACTGGAAAACAAACAAACAAACAAAAAACTCTTACCAGTGTATATTAGGGCCCACAGAGGTTATATTATAGCTGTCTCATACTTTTTTTTTTAGATGAGGATGAGAGAGAAACTCATAAGTGTTTATCTTTAACTTAAGAACTTCCCCAGCCTAAAGACACAGTAGTCTCTGTAGTAGGAAATCCACATATTGAGACAGAACAAGGGCATTTTCAAGCTGGTTATGCAGTCACTGTTTCCAAAGAGCTTATAGTATCCAATCACCTTTCTAAAGTCAAGTAAGAACAATTAGTCAAACTTATAGCCTTGACTTGAGCCTGTCTCCCACCAAAGGATAAAAGGGCTACCCAGCAGTAGCAGCAGATAAACCTTTGGTGTGTTTAATAATTTGGGAATGCTATGGATGCCTTGCTTCTTTCCCATTCCCTTCCACAAATTGGATGTGATTAAGCTAGAAGAAGTATAAGCAAAAGGAGGCATTTTGGCTGAGCACTGTTATAAAGAGACTGTTTCCACTCATGTTCAATTGGCTCAACAAATAGAAGACAATTTGATTATTCTGAATAATTTCTTCAAAACCTTGAGCAAATTTCTGTCCTTGAGTACTATATTCTGTATTGGGAGAAATCTGCATATGAACCCAAATTAGAGGGATTATGGAATCCCCAAACTTGCTGCTTGATGTCTCTAAGCTCTCCACTCTCAAGGTTGGTGAAAAACTTGCACCTGTGACCTATCACAGTAAACCAGCTTGAAAATTATTATTGAATATCATCGATGGGATGATTTTACTTGGATATCAGAGAGGTGTTCTCAGTGCATGCAAGACCTGCTTGCTTCTCTAAATCTGGGTTTATGTGAAAGAACTGAAATTAAGGATTTTAAAGGATATAAGAGATTCTGTCTTTGATGGATTCCCTGTTTTGAGAGAGAACCATGCCATGTGTATTTTACTGCATTGCAGTTATACACTCAACAAATATTTTCTGAGCACCTAATGTGTGCATCTGGTTCTCTGTTGCAAAACAGAGATAAAGTGGTGAGCAAGAGATTCCAAATGACTGCTCTCTGAAATTTACATACTATTAGGGGTTAGACATTAAAATGTAAACACAACAGGGACTTTCAGACCAATGGTCAATGGGATAGAAAGTGGCTAATTATTATAGTATACTTAGAATGTTGAGGGACATGTGACATTTGAGCTTAGTCCTAATATAAACAAGAAAGATTCAGTCATATGAAAACCTGGGATAAAATGCAGTAGTCAGGTATGTCAAAATTAAGTAATGGGATATGTTCCATGTACAGAACAAAAGTTCTGTGTGGTGGTTTCACAGTGAAAGGGGAAGAATGGAGGTAGATAGGGAACTAATGGATTAATGCTTTCTAGGCCAAAGTATATGGACTAAATTTTATTCTTAGTTTAAAGAGAATCCATATTGAGATTCTATGCTAGCAAGTGATCAGAACCCATTTAGTCAGTCTGATATGTGGAGAGCAGACTAAGGCTGGGTAGAACATACAATGACAATTTTTCAAGTCAACCTCAATTATCCACTAACTACTTATGAGTATAACCCTCAATTTTTGTCAGTTATTTTGTTGGTTGGTTGGAAAAAGTATTACAACCAAGAATGATTATACTGATCCTGGGAATGTAGCTTAAATGGAATATCCTGAACTGAGAAGGACCCCTATCTTCCCTTCTATTTTACAACTGTCTTCATTCGCACAAAAGGGGCACAATAAATGATGTTCTAGAAGCCACACTGGACCATAATGAGGTCCAGATTCTTGGAGGTATGTGTCCAGGTGGTAGAAGAGAAAGATGGAGCCTAGGTAGCTCATGGGTATATGGAGGCGTCATACCCACCTTGAACTGATGATGTCCACATTTCTCCCATATGAGGAAGAAAAGCACATCGTTTTTGGTTGCTTATCCATTATTGTGTGCAAACAAGGCTAGACAGAACGGGTATAGGAAAGCTAATGTAGAAGCAAGAAATCCAGTCTGGGAAGATATTAGAGTAATCCTGGCTCGAGAGAAGGGTAGCTTTGGACACAGGCGATAGCCTTCAAGTTGAGACAGAGTAATAGAATGTTCAATATATTTTGAAGGTAGAGCCAATGAGATAATGTCAGATATTCAAAGTGAGGTGACTGTTGTTAACCTTCAATGAGAAAAGGACAATTTAGAGAAGAGAACATTTTGAAGAAAGTACAGACTTAAGTTTTGAACTTTACATTTATGTGGGGTTTAGTAGAAATCCAGGTGGAGATGATGAGGTGGCACTTAGATATACCTCAGGGAAGAAGCCGAGGAGGAGACAATGGCCTGGTAGTCATGAGTATTTAACTAGGATACAGGATGGTATCATCTAGAGTAAATGTAGGTAGAGAAGAGGGCTACAAATAGCTTCATGAAGTACCCTCACATTTAGAATATCATTGTGGTTACAAATATCACCAAAACGGACTGAAGAGGAGGGTTTAAGCAGATGAGCCAAGAAGGCAATAGAGAGAGGAATTGATAGAGACGAGGTAGGTGGCGAGGTCAGAAGGTGGGGGCAAAGAGATGGATAAGAGAGATGGACAAAGAAACAGAGACAGTACAGCTAGACATAGATTGAGACAGAGCTACAGGAAAAGAGAATCATAAAGAGATAAATAGAAATTTCGAGAGACACAGTCTGATAGAAAATCTCTGTCTGTGTCTCTCTCTCTCTCTCTCTCACACACACACACACACACACACACACACACACACTGGAGAGTGCAGCATGCAAAACACAGAGACAGTTATGGAGAAGACAAAGATAGAAATACAAAGAGACACAGAGAGGTAGATTTTCAGTCAGAGACAGAGAGAGCAACACACTGTAAAGCAGAATTGCACAGAGACAAAGATAGGCAGAGAAACATAGAAGCCAAGGCAGAGACAGAAGAAGCTAGTCTGCCTCTCTCTGAACATCTGTCTCTTTTTTCTTTTGTCTCTGACTCTCTTTCAAGAGAGGAAAGAGCAGAACAAGTTAGTATGTGAAGCCAGAACCCTTGTAGAGTAGAAGTTAGGCAGACACAGAACACAAAGTTTCCCTAAGTATATCAGATATTGATCTCAGACAACCAAAACTCCTTTGTCAATTAGAAATTTAATGAAGAAAGCAGGGTACTGTGCAATACCATGAGCAATCTACATTGACCCAATATTTAACAGACAAAAGTTGCTAAGGAGTTATTTTCATTATGGTAAATGAAGACGAACCCATTATAAGGGATGAATGCTAAGGAAGTATTTGGACTTCATTTATAACAGAGAAAAGAGGACTGAATGTTTTCTTGTTGTGTTTGTTTTTTGCTTTTTATGTTTTGCACTGGGGATTGAACCCAGAGGTACTTTACCACTGAGATACATCCTCACACCATTTTATATTTTGAGACAGGGTCTAGCTAATCTGCTGAGGGTCTAACTAAATTGCTGAGGCTAGCTTTGAACTTGTGATTCTCCTACCTCATACTCCTGAGTCATGGGAATAGTGGTATGAGCCACCACTGAATGTTTTGTTTTATTTCATACAATGTTAAATTGTTATGACTACCACAAATGAGATCTTTTTAAAAAGCTTTATGACGCTTTGGCAATAAGTTTTATTCTGGATTGTTAAAAAAGTTTTCAGTTGTTGGGCTAGGGAAGTGACTCAGTAGTAGAGCACTTGCCTGGCACTTGTGAGGTCTGGTCTCTCTCTGCAACACTGGAGAAAAAAAGAGAAAAGAACGTTTTATTTGTCCAAATAACTTCCAGAAACTGGCTAGAATAAATCAAGCTGGCACCACACATGAGCAGACTTTAAACCAGTCTTGTTCTGAGTGTACTTGGTGAAACTTGAGGGTAACACTTAAACATAAACCTCTCCTTCCCCTCCAAAATTCTGAAGGTTGTGAAAGAGAGGTATGTGGAGCATAAGTAAATTTATTTTTAAAATGACAGATTAAACTGTATGTGTATCATGTACAACATACTGTGGTGAAGTATATGTATACATTACAGAGAGCTAAATCCAACTAATTAACATCTTCATTATCTCATAGCTTTAAATATTTTATTAGTGTATTATAACTAAACATAATAGTGGGTTCATTGTGACATATTCATACATGCACATAACACAATTTGTTCCATTTCATTCCCCAGTGCTTCCCCTTTCCATCCCTTCCCTACTCCCCTGATTCTCTTGTTCTATTCTATTGGTCTTCCTTCATTTTTTATTTTTTAACTGGTGCCTCATAATTATACCTAAAGTGGGATTCATTGTGATATATTTATATATGCACACAGCAAAAATTGGTCGAATTTATCCTCCACTATCTTCTCTTCTCCCTATATTGATTCCCTTCCTATACTTTAATGGCCTCCTTTCTATTTTTGTGAGATGTCTCATTTTATTCTTTCTTTCTCTATAGCTTTCACATGAGGAAACATTTGAACTCTTAATCTTTTTGGTTTATTTCACTTTCCATGGTGTTCTCTGGTTCCACCTATTATCTCCATTTACATTACAAAATTTCCCTTTGTCTTTAAGATGTCACATCCTTCCCTCCCCTTCTTTTTTTCCTTTTTATTAAATTACCTTCCACATATGAGAGCAAACATTCAAACTTTTAGTTTCTTGGTTTGGGTTATTTCGCATAGCATTATATTCTCCATATTCACCCACTTTACCAGCAAATGCTGTAATTCATTCCCTTTTTTTATGGCTGAGTAGATATCTCTCTCTCTCTCTCTGTATGTGTGTGTGTGTGTGTGTGTGTGTGTGTGTATTCTTGGTTATCAACATTCTCACTGGAGAAAGATGAAATCTTGGTGTGTAGTTTTGGCTTGCATTTCCCTGATTGCTAGAGATGTTGAGCTTTTTTTTTCATATATTTGATGGTCATATGTTAGTTTCCTTTGAAAAGATTCTGTTCAGGTATTTTGTCTACTTATGGATGGGGTTACATTTTTTTGGTTTAAATTTTTTTGAGTTCTGGTTATATTTGTGCTGTTTATCCCGGTTTGGAGGACTCGCTAGACAAGAATTTCTCTCTTTTATTTTTTTAAAGAGAGAGAGAGAGAGAGAGAGAGAGAGAGAGAGAGAGAGAGAGAGAGAGAATATCTTTTTTTTTTAGAAGGACACAACACAATGCTTTTATTTTTATGTGGTGCTGAGAATCGAACCCAGGTCACACCCATGCTAGGTGAGCATTCTACCACTGAGCCACAATCCCAGCCCCAAGAATTTCTCTCTTTCTTTAGGCTCTCTTTTTAGGCTCTTCATAATTTTCATTTTGAAAAGAAAATTTGCTTTTTAGTTTAATGGTATCCTATTTCTTGATTCTTGGTTTTATTTCTTGTGCTTTGGGGGTCTTGTTAAGGAAATAGTTGCCAGCACTTATATGATAGAATGTTGTCCCTATGTTTTCTTCTAGCAGTTGTAAATTTTCTTTTCTGATCACTAAGTCTTTGATCCATTTCAATTTCAGTTTTGTGTTGGGTGAGATGTAGGGGGTCTCGATTCATTTTTCTACATAAATAGCTCTCCAATTTTTCCAGCATCTCTTGTTAAAAGGCTGTCTTTTACTCAAAGTATATTTTTGACTCCTTTGTCAAATACCAAATATATGTATGTATGTATGTATGTATGTGGATTTGTCTCTCTGTATTATATTCCTTTACTTTGCTCCTTCTGGTAATTAATAACATGAAGCTTTTGTTACAATAGATCTGTATTTTAGTTCCAGATCTGGTATTTTGATGCTTTCTGCTTCAGTTTTCTTGCTTAGTATTGTTTTAAATATTATGGAACTGTTATGATTCCAAATGAATTTAAGAATTGTTCATTCTGAGTTCATTAAATGTGTGTATGGCCTTAGATAGTATGGCCATTTAGACAAAAACTGATTCTATCAAAGAATATGGGATGTCTTTTCATCTTCC
Organism: Urocitellus parryii; assembly: GCF_045843805.1. Classification (NCBI taxonomy): domain Eukaryota; kingdom Metazoa; phylum Chordata; class Mammalia; order Rodentia; family Sciuridae; genus Urocitellus; species Urocitellus parryii. Next base: position 68,762,497 of record NC_135547.1, read on the forward strand.
AAAGTCTTCCTCGATTTCTTTCTTCTGTGTTCTATAATTTTCATAGTAGAGCTCTTTTAGTTCTTTGATTAGATCAATTCTCAAGGTTGTTTTGTTGTTTTTGTTTTGTTTTGTTGTTGTGTGAATGGGATGGCTTTTCTGATTTCTTCCTTGGCTGAATCACTGCTGGAGTAGAGGAAAGCTATTGATTTATGGGTGTTGATCTTATATTCTGCTTTGCTGAACTCATTTTTAAGCTCTAGATGTCTTCTGATAGACTTTTGGGTCTACTAGATATAGGAGCATATCATTGGAGAACAGATATTTTTATGTCTTTTCCTATTTGTAGCCATTTGATTTCCTTTCCTTCCTGATGACGTTTGCTAATGTTCCAAGGACTATATTGATTAGGAGTGGTGAGAGTGTACAACATTGTCTTATGCCTAATTTTAGAGGGAATGCTTTTAGTTTTCCCCACCTAGTGTGATGTTGGCTTTGGGTTTATCATAAATGTAATTTATGATGCTGAGGTAAGTTCCTTTGACCCTAGCTTCTCCGGTGTTTTTAACATGAATGGGAGCTAGATTTCATCAAAGGCCTTTTCTGAATCTATTTTGAATCCAAGATGATAATGTTATTCTTCTCATTAATTCTGTTTAATCTTTGAATTATGCTTATTGATTTCCATATGTTGTATCACCCTTTCATCTCTGGAATAAAACTCACTTGATCATGGATTATTATCTTTTTGATGTATTTTTATATTCAGTTTGCTCATATTTTATTAAGGGTATTTGCATCTATGTTCATCAAGCATATTGATCTGTATTTTTCTTTTTATTATGCATCTTTGTCTGGATTTGGATAAGTGTTATACTGGCTTCATAGAATGAATTTGGGAGTATTCCTCCCTTCCAATTTCATGGAATAACTTGAGAAAGATTGGTATTCGTTGTAAGATCTGGGAGACCTCAGCTGAGATTCCATCAGGTCCTGGGGTTTATGTTTTTAAGGCTTTTAATTGCAGTTTCAATTTTTTATTTGATATTGGTTGGTTTAAGTTTGTTATATCTTCTTGACTAAATATTTTTCTAGAAATTTGTAAATATCTTCCAGATTTTCCAATTTATTAGAATATAAATTTTTAAAGAGGATCTAATTATCCTCTGGATATCAGAAGGTTCTGTGATATATATCCGTGATATATATATATATATATATATATATATATCCTTGTACATGTCTGTTATCTTTGAGTCTTCTCAATCTTTCAGCTAGATTGACTAAGGGTTTTTTCCTATCTTTTCAAAAACTCTTCTTTGCACTGATCCTGTGTATCGTGATGTTTGTTTGTTTGTTGGTTTGTTTCCAAATTCATTGATTTCGGCTCAGATCTTAATTACTTCCTGTCTTATTCTGGTTTGGGGCTTAGTTTGTTCTTGTCTTTCTTGGGCCTTGTGGTCGAGCAAAAGCTTATTTATTTGGAATTTCTCTGATTTTTAATGTACATACTCAGTGCTATGAAATTTTATCTTAGAACTGGTTTCATAAAGTCCCAGTAATTTGGATCTTTTCTATCTTAGTTCTCATTCATTTTCTAAGAATTTCTTGATTTTTATTATCATTTCTTGTTTAGTTCATTCTTCATTTAAAAGTATATTCATGTGTTTATATGATTTCTATTCTTTTCCTTACTGTTGATTAATAGTTTCATTCCATTGTGCTCTGTTTGGATACATGGGATTACATCTATTTCTTTTGTATTTGCTAAGATTTGCATTGTGGCCTAGAATATGATCTACTTTGGAAAAAGTTCCACTCACATCTGAGAAGAAGCTAAATTCAGTTGTTTTGGAGTGAAATATGTAGAAATCCTTTAGGTACATTTGATTTATAGTATTACTTGGTTAGAGATATATTTATTAGCTTTATGTTTTAGTGAGCTGTCTATTAATGATAAGAGTTATTGAAATCACCCAGCATTATTTTGCTGGGGTCTATATTGAATTTAATATTTTTTCTATTTGAATAATTGGTTGTGTTGATATTTGAGGCTAAATGTTTAATATTATTATATCTTATTTGTTGGGAGCCAGCGACCGCACCCTGAATATGGCGCTGGTCTCTGCTTCCGCTTCGTTAGCGGTTAGAGTTGTTAGAAGTAAACAACTCCTTGTAAGGCTGTGGGGCTGGGCTCTGGCCTGCTTCCGCTGAGCTGTACCTATTAGACTTTCCTGCATGGTGCTACTTCATTGGCGAGGCTGGGTACTTAAGCTAGGGCAGACCGACCACTCTCTCTCTTGTTCCTGTTTTCTCATCATGATTCAAAGGTCCTGAGTAAACTGCTGAAAGAAGAATCCTGTGTCGTGTTTCCCTTGCCGGCGAGGGGTCGCGACACTTATTGTTGGATTATTTCTTTTACCAGGATACAGTGGCCCTCTTATTTCTTCTTACTAATTTTTGCTTGAAATCTTCTTTGTCAGATAATTTACTCCTGCTTGTTTTTATGGTCTACATGCATGGGATATTTTTACGATCCTTTAATCTTCAGCCTGGGAGTGATTTCACCTGTAGGTCAGGTCTCTTGTAAACAGCACATATTTGCTTCTTGTTTGTTTGTTTTTGTTTTTCGTCATTTTGATTCATTCTGCTAATCTGTATCTTTGAGTTAGGGAGTTGAGCTGGGTAGCATCCAGCATTAGTAAGAATATGTGTCTGGTATTTATTGCCATTTTGTATATTTGCTACATTTTATCCTGTCTTAATTTTCATTCAGTTGGTCTTTCTTCTATTGACCTTAATATGTTTGGGAGCTTTGAGATTTTATTTTCTTTTTTCTTTTCTCTTCTCTGAGTGAAGATTGTCTTTGAGTGTTTTCTGTAGTGCTTGCTTGGTACTCATGAATTCTTTTAGTTTATTCTTGTCATGGGAAGTTTTTATTTCCCCCTTGAATTTGAAACTGAGTTTTGCTGGGTATACTAAACTTTGCTAGAAATTTGTTGTTGTTGTTGTTTTCTATCAGGGCTTGAAATAACTCAATCCAGGCCCACCTTGGTGGGTATGAGAAATCATAAGTGAGCTTTATTGCTGTGCCTCCAAAGTTGACCTTATGTTTTGTACTTGCAGATTTCAATATTCCTTCATTATTTTCTATGTTTAGCATTTTTGATTATGATATGTCATGGTGAGCTTCTCATTTGAAAAGGTCTATTTGGGGAATAGAAGACTCCTGCATGTCATCGTCTATATCATTGCCAATGTGGACATTTTTTCCCTGCAACTTTCTCATTGAAAATGTTTTTTTTTAATTCCTTTAGTTTGAATCTCCTCATTCTCCTCCATCCCAATGATTCTCAGGTTTGCTCTTCCAATGTTGTCCCAGAGCTCTTGTATATTCTGGTCATGTTCAATATTTTTTCCTCTTATTGCATTTTGCATACTCAAGATCATATATCCTGTCTTCAAGGGCTAAGGTTCTATTGTCTATGCAGTCTTGTCTGTTAGTCATGCCTTTGTGCAAATTTATAATTTGATTGATTGTGTGTTTTCATTTGCAACAGTTCTGCTTGATTTCTTTTCACTAATTCTAGTTCCTTATCTTGTCTTTCATTTGCCATAATTTCTCTCTTATTTCCTTCCCCAGATCATCTTTAAATTCACTGAACTTTTTAATAATCAGTTTTCTGTAATCTTTCTCTGGGATCTATAACTAAGAACCTTTTTGTTGGCAGGGGGACATGGCTTTTAAACTTTATGGGGAGATTTGTTTACCTATTTCTTCATGTTTTCAGAGTTCCTAGACTCTCAAATCCATTGAGGTAAATTCCCCTACTTCTATTGTCTGTCTCCTTTTGTTTGTAATTGTCTCATTTGTTCTGAAACTTCTCTCTGTTTTTGATATATGAGTAGATGCCAAGGGTGGGAACTGAGGTCCCCCTCAGACTGTTCCTCCTTGAACACTTATTGGTTTTCTTTGTAGTTTTAAACTGCATTTGACTTCTGATTAGTAATGCTGAGCATGTTTCCAAAGTACATGTTTACTATGCAAATGCTTTCTTTTGATAAAATGTCTTTTCATGTCCTTTACTCATTTTTATCATTATTTGCTTTCTTGCTACTAGACTGAGTTGTATGAATCATTTGAATATTAACCCAGACTGACTTGTGTAAATATTTTGAATATTAACTGAGTATCAGATGGGTAGTTTGGACATATTTTTTTTCCATTCCCTGGATGCTATTATCATTTTGTTGGATGTCTCTTTGTGTGGATGCTTTCTTATTTAGGTATAATGCCATTAGTCTATTTTTGCTTTTGATGCCGTGTTTTTGGTGTCATTTATAAAAAAAAAAAATCATTGTCCATAGCAATGTGATAGAGCTTTACCCCAATTGGGTTTTTCTCTGTTTTTATATTTTTCTTGGGGGAGAGGGATGTTATATCTAAGTCTTTAATCCATTCTGAGTGGATTCTTGTTTAATGGCATGACTTTCTATTTTCATTCTTCATTGTGAAACTTCAGTTATCACAGTGCCATTTATTGACATGAACATCCTTTTTTCTCTCATGTGATCTTGCCAACTTTTTCAAGCATCATTTTGAGGCAAATGTGTGGGTTTATTTCTGGGTTGCCTATTTTGTTATATTTGTCTTAGGTGTCTGTTTTAATGGCAGTGACTTTCTGTTTTGGTTGCAACCATTGTGTGGGCCATTTTGAAGTTAGGTAGTGTAATGGCTCCTGCTTTGTTTTTCTTCCCCACCCCTTCATGATTGCTTTAATTCATCTTACGTGGTTCCTTTTGAATCTTAGGATGCATTTTTTGTTTGTTTGTTTGTTTGTTTCTATTTCTTGAAGAATGTCATTGCCATTTTTAAATGAATTGTATTGAATCTGTAGATGACTTTAGACAGTATGCATATATTAACATTAACTTTTCAATCTATGAATGTGAAATGTATTTCCATTTATTTCTTTCCTCTTCCAAATTTTCACCAATGTTTCGTGGTTGCCAATGTAGAGACCTTTCAGCTCCTTGTTTAAAATTTATTTCTAAGTATTTTATTTTTGAAGCTATTGTAAATATGATTGAATTCTTGACTTCTTTCTTCAGATTTCTCACACTCAGTGTACTGTAGGGACACTACTGATTTTTGCATGTTGATTCAGAATCTGACACTTTTACTAAATTCATTTATAAATCTGACTGGTTTTAGTAAAATAATTTGGAATTTTTTTATATAAGATTCTGATTATCTGCAAATATAGGCCATTCAAATTCTTCCTTTACAATTTGTATGGTATTTTTCTTCTCTCTTGCCCAATCACTCTAACACTTCTGCTACTATGTCAAATAGATACAGCAAGATTTCCATTCTTGTGTTGCTGTGGAACGTAGAGAAATATTTTGTCCACATTGAGTATCATGTTAAGTGTGGGTTTATCATAAATGACCTTATTGAGTTGAAGTACCTTTCTTCTGTAACTACTTTGTTGAGGCCTTTTATTATGAAAGAATGTTGACGTTTTGAAGACACACACAATTTAAATTGATGACTGACATTGCTCTACTGGAGACCAAAGCTGGTTTGTACAGCTAAATCTAGAACAGCTATGACATCCTCAATAATATTTATGATTTAAGACATACCACTCATGGTGTTAAGAGACCATATTACTCCAGTTTTGTTGTTATAACAAACTATATGAGATTGGGAACTTTATGATGAAAAGAAAATTATTTAGCTTACAGTTATAAAGCTTGGAGAGCATGCCACTGACTTCTGATTGGCTCTGTTGAGAACCTTCCTGCTCCGTGACAACATAGCAGATGACACTGTAGTGACAGCACGTTCAAGAGGGGGAGAACACAGCAAACCAGGAAGGAAAAGGAATTCAAGCACAAGGTTCACTCCCTTTATACATACTCTCTCATGTGCTGATCACTTCCAACAGTGACTACCTCAGTGACCAAATTAATAGGCATTAAGCCCACCTATTTTGGGTTCCACCACTTCTCAATGTTACCACATTGAGGACCAAGATTTTTAGTACATGCACTTTTGGAAGTCACACTCAAATCTTATCCAAATCATTTTAGAAACCTGGACAAAGAGAAGCATTGCAAAGAGAACAATGAAGGAAAACCTACTAGATGGCAAAAGTAGAATATATTAAATAATATGTTGCTTTGTTATGGTTAGATATTAGATATCCCACCAAAGATCATGTGTGAGACAATTTAAGAATGTTCAATATTTGAGGTATGAGAACCTTAATCCAATCAGAGCATGAATCCTCTGATAACGATTAACTGTGTGATAAATGTAAGCAGGTAGGGTGTGGATGGAGGAGGTGAGTCACAAGAGTGTGCCTTTGAAATTTAGTTTTCTGTAGTGAGAAGAATCAGTCTCTCTCTCTCTCTTTCCATTAAATCTCAGATGAGATATTGGACTTGGACTTTTGGGTAATTCCGGAACTGTTAAGACAATTGGAACACTTAGAAATAAACATAAAACTAAATCTACTTTGCTTTGTGACATAGGAATTTGCATTTGGGGCCAGGAGATGAATATTATGGTTTGGATATGTGGTATTCCCTGAAAAGCTCATATATAAATAATACAAAAACATTCAGAGGTAAAATGATTAGAGTATGAGAGTAATAATATAAAGAGTGGATTAATTCACTCATAGGGATTAACTGTGTGGTAACTATAGACAGATGTGGTGTGGGTGGAGGAGCTAGGTCATTGAGAGCATACCTTTTTTGTCTATATTTTGTCCCTAGGACCAGAATCCTCTTTGCTTCCTATTGTGATATCCTGAGCTGCTTTTCTCCACTATGTCCTTCCACCATGATGTTCTGCCTCACCATGGGAAAGAGCTATGAAGTTGGCCATCCATTGACTGAACATTTAAAAACCTAAGACTCCAATAAATATTTGTTTCCTCCTCTAATTTTGATATGGGTACTTTTGGTCACAGTGACCAAAAAATGCTGACTAAAACATCTTGCATTCTCTTGAAGTTCATTGCAATTCACAGAAAGTTATTTTGAATTCTTTCTTTTGCATTATATATATATCACCATCTCTTTATGATCACTCCTTGCACATTATTCTATGGGGTACTGGATCAATGTCTGTGTATTTACATAGTAGTTATTTATTCAAGTATTGCCATTATGCATGTGTGTGTGTGAATCCTTTCAAAAGCAAAACTACCCAGAAATACTGGGCAGAATACCTGGGAGGATCCCTAACCTGTGATTGCTGCAGGTGCTATACCAAAGTTGAGGGCTAAGCCTAAGACCAGGATGATGACAGATCTTGCATTGCCAAGCTACAATCATACAAACAATGATGGCTGGCTCACTGATCGTGCACATGGAGCAAAAATTGGGTAACCTTCATCCTAATCATTGGAATGATGTCAGAAGAGGTCTATAAGAGTCATGACTGTTATCAGTGTTGTGATAGGTAAATTGATGGCTCCCTGAAACGTCTAGAGCCTAATCTCTAGAATCTGGCCCAAGATAGTGGTGCCTGCTTTCAGAGGTGGGGGTCAGGTGGGGGGAGCCGAGCCATCGTGTTGGATGATGAGTTCAGTGATGAGCTCTGTGGCCTGCAGTGTGTGGCTGTCTGCTGACTTCAGAGTCTGGGTGAAGTTCTCTGGTGTAAACAGGCTATTGCACATAGGGGACTATGTCCGCTGCTGCAGGATCCCAGGATGGCAGCAGCCAGGGGAGCCCACGTTGGTAGATGGGTGTCCACACAGGAGTGGCGGCAGGAATTCCTGTGTGTGGGAAGCTACCGGGTGTCCTGTGTGGGAGCAGCATCAGTGATTTCTGCTAGGGTGGGTGGCCGAAAGTTTTGCATGGGTATTGATGGTTCTGCTTGGGTACCCAGTAGTCCTGTGTTGACAAGTATTTGGGAGACCTACTCTGACCTTGAGGCCTGGAGGCCTGGAGCCCTGACTGGGCATGTTGGCCATGATTCCTGTGTGGCAGCAGGAATGTCACTTGCAGAGAAGCAGTATTCTCACTACTTGAGTCCCAGGTCACAGAGAGACACAGAATGGTGCCTCCTTCTGGCCCGCCATCTTGGATCAGCCCAAAAGAGCCAATTTTAAAAAGAATGATGGATATGTTTATTTTTCAGAGATTTCAAAACGGCAAACCCTTGAAGTGGCAACTTCAGTACCACTGGTCACTTTTAGCCAAATTTACATAACCAAAAAGAGTAAGGTGGAAAGATTTGGAAGATTTGTACCCTGGCCACAAAAGTAGTGGAAATTTTCATAAAGATTCAGACAAGGAGGATGTGGTTGATAAAGGTATTAGTACTGATAAACAGAAGATAATAACAGATAACTGATAACAGAAGACAATCTTATTGTCATTAGGACAATAAGATGATGCCTCAAATTCAGGCAAGAAAATTTTGAGGCCACTGTTCCTATCACAAGATCAAAAGTTTAGAACTGCAAAATTGTTCAAGAATCTTCCAGGAAAGAATCCTTTTAAGTACGAGCTTTGGTATAACTTGAATGCCAAGGAAAGCCTCTAGATGTCTTTCCCCATGCTAAACTGGAAAAACAATTCATTGTCATAGCCATGGTTCAATCAATATCAGGTAAAGATCCTGCTGGGAGAAGAGCTTGGCATTGTACATGGGAATCAGGTTAAACATAGGTACTGAATGCAAGAGTAATGGATTCATGGCAGCTTCCTCTCTTATTTTGGAAGAAAGTCTGTGGAAACAAATAATGTGCCACAACATTGGAGTCATTGCTGAGAGTCACTGACAGGGTGAGGACCTTGCAAAGCTGTGGGAGTGAAGCCAAAATGGAGAATACAAAGAAGTTAAAAATCATCTTTTCAGACTAATCTCAAGAAACAACATCTGTCTGCCTGCATTCTCAGAGAACAGCTACTCAAGTGGCAATTAGCAAAGCTGTAGGGCTATAAGGGCAGGGCTGCTCAAGTACTTGGAACTTGCCTGACACTGTGTGTCTAAGATGTCAGACACTTTAATGCTTGCTTTTTTGGTTTTCTTCATGATCTATGCCGATTCTTCTTTTCTTTTTCCCTAGTCCTTCCTTTTGGAATAGCATTGTTGAACCTGTGCTGTCACTGTCACTCCATATTGAAAATATGTAACATATTTTTGGTTTTCACAGGGAGTCGCAACTGACAGTTAACCTTCAATCTCAGATGAGACTTTCCACTTAGATTCAAACAATTCTAAAACACCGAGACCCTGAGATACTAGAGTACAAAATGAATGCAGTTTTCATTGTGTGATAGGCATGAACCCACTGGGGGTTAGCAATGGAAGGCTAAGATTCAGAACTTGAATAACCCCAATGGACCTATATTCAAATATTTAGATCCCCAGGTTGGCAGTACTGGGAGATGCTGTGTACATTCTTGCATTTTCTCACACATGAACTTTTGGGGAACACTTCTTATGTAATCCATAACTCTAGGTCACTGGCACTGTGTCCTGATATTGGTACTGAACCTCATCATGTCTCTTTCTTTCTTTGCCACCATGCCATGGTGCGGTGGAGTTTTCTCTGTCATGCTCACTTTCATGACAACCTCTTTTGCCACAGACCCAAAGGCAATGGTTCCAAGTGATCATGGACTAAAAACTTCATCTTTGAGACAGAACCAAAATTTTCTTTCTATATGTTGATTTATCTTTTATTACAATAATAGAATGCTAAAATAGAAAATTTCTACTGAGAATTAGGATCCTTGTTGTTACAACACCTGATGATGTGATTAAGAAGCCCTTGGGACAAATTTGTAGGAGTTAGGAAAAGTTTGGAGGAACAGACTAGAGAAAGCCTAGAATGGTATAAACAGAGCTGCAGGAAAATCTGGTGAGGGTTCAGAAGACAAAAATCCTGACAGAAACATAGATGTTAAGTGTTATGCCCAAAGATTTCAGATGGAAGTAAAGACTCTACTGGAAATTAGAGTAGAGGATATCCATTACACCATGGCAGAAACTTGAATGCTTTATGTCAATGCCCTCCTGACTTTGTGAGAGCTGGAGCTCAGAAGTGATGAATTAATTAATGTGGTCAAAGAAATTTTAAGACAACACAGCATTTAGGAATTGGCATTGATATTGCTGGCTGCTATCATAAAGATTTACAGGGAAAGATAAGAGCAATGGAAAGCACATTGGACATATTTTTTAAATGTTCAGTTTGTTCAGAAAAGGATAACAGTTAAAGGTCTGCCGAGAAGAGTTCAGTTGCTGAAGAGATTATTGCCACTGAAAAGAAGCCAACTACCTTGCATTGGCTCAATAATAAAGATGAATCAAAGGCATCTCAGTATTGCCAGGTCTTACCCATCACAGGCTGGAAAGTATAAGTATAAATTTAAACAGAAGTTCATGCCTTGAGAAGACAGCCCTAAGAAACTCAGGTCACATATGGCTGGCTAAGCAGAAATTATTTTCCACAAGGTTTAGTTTCTAATGCTCAGTCATTAAGGCATTCAAGATCCCATTGTAGCTTTGATTTAAGTGGGCAGGTGGAACTTTGCTCCATCACATGCTCTTCATCATGATTTCAGGCAAAGGACCTCAATATCATCACATGATGATGGTTTGCCAGGGTTGTGGGGGTCATAGAGGCTTCCACTAGAATTTCAAAGGAAAGTGTGGCATATGATATGGTGTATGGCATGATCAAAATCCCAGAAAGTAGCCTTTGTCAGGGTAATGTATGAAGCTATTTGACTGAACCCAGAGCTGTAATGGAAAACTTGGAAAATTATGAATGCCAGCACAACAGAACATATGCCAAGGAAAGATGGGGGATAGGGGAATAAGGGGTAGTGAGATGCAGTCAAGAGTAGTGAGATGCAATCAAAGGGTACAAACTTTCAGTTATGAGGAATGTTTTACTGACTATTGTACTGTATGGCGGCCAAACTTAATAAAAATTAATTTCATATTTTAATGTTGCTAAAAGAATACATTACTAGTATCATCACCACAAATATGATATGTTGATGAGGTGATGGATGTGTTAAGTAGTTTTATGCTTTCTTCAATGAATACTTAGATAATTATGTCAAATATTCATTTGTCTATTCAAAATAAATATCGTTTTAAAAAATACCAATTCTAACTTAGGGAAGTGGGTTTCTGTTATAGTTTTGATGTGTATTTCCTTGATCACAAAGGTTATATATAATTATTTCATGTATTTACTGGCCATTTGCATTATTTCTTTTGAGAAATACCTATAGAGATCATTTTAGTTTTAGTTGGATTATTATTAGCTTTTTTGTGGAAGCTATCAACCTGAATTTAGAATAGTTATTAATAGGGGTTAGGAAGAATGTGGGGGGGGGGCAGGAGAAAAAGGAAGATCAGATTTGATAGGTGCATGCTGTCTGTATGTAAGGAAATATCACCCCATTAACATGTGCAATTAATACATGCTAATCAAAATAATAAAGGTAAAAAGTAAACAACAAAATAAAATTGTGGGGGTGGGGATCTAGGGATTGAACTCAGGGACATTCGACCACTGAGCCACATCCAGACTATATTTCGTATTTTGTTTAGAGACAGGGACACACTGATTTGCTTAGTGCCTTGCTTTTGCCAAGGCTGGCTTTGAACTTGTGATCCTTCTACCTTAGCCACCCAAGTCACTGAGATTACAGGTCTGTGCCAGTTTACCTGTCAACAAAATAAATTTTAAAAAATTAAAAAAGAACTAAACAAACAGATATTTCTCAAAAGAACACAAACAAATGACCATTAATCTTATGGGACAAAAGAGTTGAACATCATTATTCTCCACTGAAGCCCTTGTTTAGTGTTGGCTAACAAACAACTAATAACTGGGGGATGATTTACTTTTGTGTCTAAGACCAACTAGTCTCCCAGTCTGCCAAGTTGCTCTGTATAAGTTTTGGTACATTCCTTCCACCAAGCCTAAGCAATTGTCAGCTCCATTTTAGTGTTCATTTTGTACTTGTACAGAATTTCATGTTCAACTTGAGTAGAGAGCTTAAGGTCCTTTAAGGTCTTTAGCATGGACACAAGCCTATGCATATGCCAGCCCTTTTAGAATTTCAATCATATGTAGGAACTTGTCCAAGTTCCTATGGATATAGACACCTCAATTCCCACAACTCCCTTTCATCATTTTGTTTAACTATGGGTTTCCCTAGCTATTTATCTATTGAGACAGTCCGCTGTGATCACAACAAATTACCTCTAGTAATTTTTGACTTTTACAACTTGGAAAAATATTTCCCACTGTAGAAACACTTCTGAGTCAATAAAATGAAGAAAACTTCATGAGTGGTGGCTTTGGGGGTAATCTCGGGAAAGGTTATTTCTTTGAGTTCCAACCTTTTGCTATCCCTTCTGTCAGGCATCAGGCTGCTTGTTTCCACTGTGATGACAGGTTGTTGGCTTTGAAGGCTATCATAAATAAGAGGGTGAAGTAGAAATAGGAAAAGTTCAAATACTCAAAAAGAATACTGCTCGTATAATATTCAGTCATTTATATAAATTCTTCCTGGTATTCTCCAAGCCTTTGTTCAGTGCCCAGAGTTATGTAAATGTTCACACCAACATATTATTGCCAGTTTTCTGGTGACCTTTAAGAAGTAGAGTGTTTCTCTTCCTTTCCACTAATGCCATAATTAAATTTAAATGAAGAATATATTTTCTCCAGGAATATGGGGGTTTGTGTAAATTATTCTAAGTACAGGAAGATACTTTTCGAGATGTTTGCTAAATAGAAACTGCAATTCATCAATAGTATTGAAAAGTAAAAAAACAAAATGCTGCTTTTGGTGGAGCATGGGTTACATTTAGCTCAAGCGGTGAACTGAGATCAAATCAAAAGCATCTTCTAACAATTTTGCAGTCCCTTCCTTTTCTCTGAGGCAAGAGGGTCTATGGGAACTAGAGACACTGATTTCTAGGTTTCTGAAATGTCCTTGGAATCCAAAGTCACAGTGATATGAAACACTGTCCCTCTCCCAGAACTCTTTCAAATTTCTTCTAGAAGTAAGAATTGATTCATTTTCAGTTCAGTAATATCAGATCTACCTTGTCTGTTCTCTAGCATTCTCTGCAGCTTCACATGTATCACGGGACACAAAAAAATGGGTATGTTGCCAGTGCTTTGTACCTGCCAGCCACAATACATATAATAACCATTTATCCCACACATCTGTACTCTTGGAACCATTATTTGTCCATTTTTGAGATGGGTGAGCAACAAAGGGGCTGAAGATTAGTTCAAGGTCACATACTCGTGATCAGGCAAGTTTTCTGTACTGTGAACCTAATCTGAATCGTTCTTAAGTGTTCCCTGTGTTATCACTTGCCGTTAAGTGTCCCTAATTCACAACCAGTTTATGTAGTGCTTTATGTTGTGCTTCCATCTGAATTCTGTCATTAGCCTAGAAGACAGGGATGAATGTCAAGTATGATATATTAAGAGCACATTTAAAAATCTTTAATAATTAAATGAAATTAAAATATAATTTAATTTAAAGATGAAATCATATTACAATAAATATTTCAATAATATTTATAAATGTTTTACATATTTCTGGTTTGGAGTAAAGATGGCAAAGATGCAGTTTTCCATTCTTCCACTAAGTTCAGTTAAAACACCCAAATATAAACACACACACAGACACACACACACACATATGAATACATATATTTACTTATACATTTGCATATAAATGATGTATACATAAAATAAACAACAAGAGCATGAAAGGTGTTGAGAAGAAGGGCAACCAGCTAGAGAACTTGGAGTCAGTGAAACCAGGTGGTCATTCTTTTGGGGTATATTTGTTTGTATCTTTCTTTCATATAGCCCAGACTAGAGTGGGATCCAGAAATGCAGCATCCTTGAAAGGACAACAGACATAGAGAAGAAAAGATCCTCCAAAATATATAACTCCTTAACCAAAATATCATGAAAGAGACAGCCTAGCAGCAGAGAAAATTCTATATAAGAACTGTGACACACCAGAGGAAAACAGTGGTCTTGCAATATGGCCCGTTGCAAATAACACAGGATGAGAAACTTAAAGTTCTACCCTCATAGTGCTGAAATCATATGTCCTAACCGCCTTATCCCCACTAGAGTGGTATCATTAAAAGTTGGGTGGGAAGCCAGGCCATTCATGCACATTAGGCAAAAATTAGGTAACCTTCACCTTCATCATTGGAATGATGTCAGAAGAGGACTACAGGAGTCATGACTGTCAGTTTACCTATCACAGTCAGTGCTGTGATAGGTAAAATGATGGCTTCGTGATGGGTCTATGGCCTAATCCTCAGAATCTGTGAATACGCTACCTTACCTGGAAAAATATTATTAAATTTGCAGATGGCATTTTTACTGCTTATAACCTGAATTTCAGACATGACGATTTTCCTGGATTATCTCAGTAGGACTCCTAGTCACATGAGCTCTCAAAAGTATAAGAGGGAGGCAAGAGATGGGATATGTGAGCACCCTGGCCCTTCACTGCTGGCTCTGCAATTGGAGAAAGGTGGCCATAGAAACAAAGGCTATAAATGGTAGTATATAGAAACAGAATGGATCTTAACTTTCAGGCACTTACCACATGTTCAACGATATCTTCTATTATCTCTAAGGCTTTTCTGGTGGTAGAGTAGTGCTACTTTGCAGATATAGGAAGGAAGATCAGGGACCTCAATCCCACTACCACAAGGAATTTAAATTCACTAACTACCGATGTAAACAGAAAATAGATCCTCCCAGAGCTTCTGGAAAAAACATGGCCTGATAAGACCTGGATTTTTGATGAGTGTGACACAGACCTGGAAAACTGTAAGACAATGTGTTATTTTAAATGAGGATAGGTTTGAGGCAATTTGTTGAAGCAGCAAAGAGAAATAACAAGTTCCCAAGAGTATCGAGCTTTCCACCCTCATGCACTTTCAACAGAACCCACGTAGGGCAACGTTAATCAGGCGCTTTTCTCCCCCAGGGTATCAACCCCAACGTGGACCGAGAGGGGAACATGGATTTCCACTTCCAACTGACAACAGTGAACTTCCTCCACTCTCTGGCCTAGTGGCAGAGGAGGGGTACTGAGACAGAAGATTTAAGTAACACACAGAGCCTTGTAACACCCCCAAATGTCCAAATGCAACAGAAGTTCACTTGTCATGCCAAGAACAAGCAAAACCTCAACTTTAATGAGAAAAGATCATGAGTGGTCTGAGATGACACAGATATGTAGAATTTACTGACAAGGCTTTTGAAGCAGCCATCATTAAATCACTTAAAGGGGAAATTATGAAAACACTTGAAAGAAAATAAAAGAATAGGAAGTATCACCAAAGCTAGAGAAGATTCAAGAAAATACAATGGATCCTTCACAAATTAAAAAATTATATATATATATATATATATATATATATATATATATATATATATATAAAATCAGGAGAAAGCATAGAATTGTATGCAAAAAGCATTTACTTCCCTTGAATTCTCTAAATTCCATTGGATGTTTGAAGCAAAACCCATAACATCATCTGCAGTTCTCAATGTAGAAAAATTATTTGACCAAGCAATGTTTTAGTGAAACACTGTAAAATAAATGTTAGTAATCAATTCTTAATGTACTGAGTACTTAGCACATGTTCAATGATATTTTCTATTATCTCTAAGTCTTTTCTGGTGGTAGAGTAGTGCTACTTTGCATATATATAGAAGCTAAGGCTCTCAGGCCCCTCATGACTGAGTGAGTGACTGAGTGAGCATGTGAGAGCTAGGATTGTTAAGCAGGGAATTTGGTTAAACCACTGAATGTGAATTGTTTGTGAAAAATTGCCTAACATATATTGAGGAACACAGGTTTCTGAGTATTGAAGATTTTTTTGTTGCACTGTTCACACATCTCCTATATCTATGTATTTGGAAATCACTGGAGACCATCTCTCTTCTAAGAAATAAACAGTTCACAGATATCCAATGACGTGGAATGAATGATGACACATAACCCATGAAAGTTATACATCCTAGTTTATCTTTTTTTTTTTTCTGAAACAAATCCATGAAGGACAGGTTCTGTGTCGGTGTATGGCAGTGACAGTTTTTATGCAGATGTAATAAAAATTGTGGTTTGAGACCTATAAAATCTCATCTTCCTGTGATTGTGCACCTTCGGGAAAATTACATATTTAACTGCTTGATGTGAAAGGCCACGTACGGCTACCATTTATATATCTACCTTTGAAGACAATGTGCAATGGTGTAAGTTTGCTGAAATTCACTAAAAGTGACTTAGATTTACATTTGCAATGCAGAAATTTTGACTATGTCATATTGGAAAGGTAACTTAACCACTCTGATACTTAATCATTTCCCATGTTCAATGAGGATGTAAGAATGGATACGTGGCATCACGTTTGTGATGATCAAATGAAGAAAACTATGCATTATAAAGCATTAAGAATATTTATGCTATTCAGTAGATCTTAGATTCCTGCTCTATCACGACCCTTCAATCTCCAGGGCAAAATAACCAGTTTAGTTTTAACTTGCAATGACTGTTGAGGTCTTAAATTGTGTCCAAATGGACCCTGACTTGGGGTAGGTCATCCTTTGCACAAATATGTATTCATGGTATCATACCCTACTTCCAAGCCACTACAAGTAATAAGGCAGTAAAGAACATTCAATCCATCCAATGGCAATAAAAACAAAAATCCAGTAATAAGAAAGGTTAATGCAAGAGAAAAAGAGTAAAAAACAAAGAAACAAAGAAACAAACAAACAAACAAAAACAGGTAATTTGGAAGCGGATGTAAGATGACAGAACCAACTACAAATATAAAAATAATTGGGATGAATTCTGAATGGATATATATGCTTGATCTTTAAGGAGCAAAATCTAAGTCATGATGAAGGATTAAAAGTCATGATGAAAGATTAAATGTAAATTATTATGTACAAATATTTAATGATTTTAAGTCTCTTTTATTTATTGGTTGTTTTTAGTTATTCATGGCAGAATCCACTATGACATAATTATATAAGCATGGAATATATCTCATTATTGTTAGAATCCCATTCTTATGGATGTACATGGTGGTGGGATTCACTGTGTTGTACATGGACATGAGAATATTATGTCAGATTCATCCAACTGTCTTTCTTTCTCTATCTCCCATACCTCCCCACCATACCCCATTGTCTAATCTACTGCACATTGTTCATTGTTGGTGGGACTGCAAATTGGTGCAGCCAATTTGGAAAGCAGTATGGAGATTTCTTGGAAAGTTGGGAAGGGAACCACCATTTGACCCAGCTATTCCCCTTCTCGGTCTATTCCCTAAAGACCTAATAAGAGCATGTTACAGGGACACTGCTACATCGATATTCATAGCAGCACAATTCACGATAGCAAGACTGTGGAACCAGCCTAGATGCCCTTCAATAGATGAATGGATAAAAAAAAATGTGGCATTTATACACAATGGAGTATTACTCTGCATTAAGAAACGACAAAATCATAGAATTTGGAGGGAAATGGATGGCATTGGAGCAGATTATGCTAAGTGGAGCTAGCCAATCCTTAAAAAAACAAATGCCAAATGACTTCATTGATATAAGGGGAGTAACTAAGGACAGGGTAGGGACGAAGAGCTAGAGAAGAAGATTAACATTAAACAGGGATGAGAGGTGGGAGGGAAAGGGAGAGAGAAGGGAAATTGCATGAAAATGGAAGTTGATCCTCAGGGTTATACAAAATTACATATAAGAGGAAAGGAGGGGTAAGAGAAGAAATGATTTACAGTAGAGGGGGTAGAGAGAGAAGAGGGGAGGGGAGGGGAGGGGAGGGGAGGGGGGAGAGTAGAGAATAGGATAGACAGCTGAATACATCAGACACTAGAATGGCAATATGTAAATCAATGGAAGTGTAACTGATGTGATACAGCAATCTGTATACGGGGTAAAAATGGGAGTTCATAACCCACTTGAATCAAACTGTGAAATATGATATATTAAGAACGGTGTAATGTTTTGAACTACCAACAATAAAAAAAAATTTAAAAAAGGAAAAAGATGTAATTGGGAAGAGAAATATAAACCCATAAAAAATTCTGGTTTCAAATCAGTAAAATGCTACTCTTGTAGAGTTATTTTTTATTTGTAAATCTTGGTGTAGATTTTTACACTTCTCCAAAGTATATGTTTATTACGCGTATGAATTCTTAAACAGAGTTTTAAAAAATTCTTTGACATTCTTTCACCACAGTCACTCAATGAAATGAAACAAGGTGGACATTTGGCAGGGAGCAAGAGAATGACAGTATTTAAATTAGCAGTGACAGTAATTAAATTACCAGTAGTCATGAACCAATCCACCACCTAGCCCCCACATACAGTTTGAAAAGCAAAAGATTCTGAAGAGCAAAGACCATGAGCTTGCTTAAAGAGCACTTTCTGGTGAAAAGATAATTCTTGACGGTGCCACACACAAATATGTATTTAGTAAAAGAATATCCTCATAGAACAAACTGCTTCCTACCACTCAGTCCCAAAGTACGGTTTTATACATTTTGAAATGACTTTCTGGGATTAATATGCTATGAAAATTGAAGTAAGTTCCAATTTGCATCAAGATGATCTTTCACTGAAGACCAACCAACACAAAGAAGACATCTGTGTAGTCTGCATGGGTACACGCAATGGGAAACTACGGAAAGTAAGCAGTGCAATCATTGGCAGGAAATATGGGAAGGGGGGGGCAAGGAATGAAACCAGTGTTGGTGGTGTTAATGAGTGGAGCATAGGAGCTCTAAAAGTGCCAACTGAAAGAGGAGTCAGAATATACCTTCAACATCCACTTAATTGAACTACAGGAAAGCCATGTTTTAAAGAGTTTCACGAAGAGTAGAGTAGGTAAAGCTCAGCTTCTCTCTAAAGTCCGTTGGTCTTTGTCTTCTCAGAAATTATGTGGCAGTTGATGGAGGGTAAACCAGGTGGACAGGTTGCCACATTAACAGCACAGTTAAGTTCTGGAGGTGATTTGGCTTTGAAATGTATGCTCCTCCTATGCCCCTGTAAACAGTTTCAAGCGTTAGGGCCTACACTTCAATAAAACCTGTGCGCATCATCACAGATCAGCAAGTCCCATTGTCATAAAGGCAGCTGGCATCTGGGGCACACTGCCCACTCCTGAGCAGAGGGAAGACCTGCTCAGCTTTCCGGGCTTTTGCAAGAGTCCTCACTCTGGGCAGTGCCCCTCTCCCGGGGGATGTACAGGAAATTACATGCCATGTATAAGGGGAAGAACACATCTTGGTTCTCTAGGTTCACTACCTCTAGTTCTTGATCCTTTCTTAGGGAAAGCATCTGATATTCTGTATCCCTCCTAAAAGTGGCTCTTCCATTCCTGTCCAAAGAGACAAGTCGCAGGCGGAATGCAACTTTTCTCTGCCAGAGTAAGCTGACCCCAAGACCACAGGACTTGTTCAGTGCACTGCGACGGAATACAATGCGACGGTTGTTGTAGCACACCACCAGGTCCCAGCCAAAGTTAAAGCCTGCCCACCTCCAGCTGCATTGTTCATCTCTTTGGAGCTGGCCCCCACACCGCATGCTGTTTCCTTGGAGGTCAGACACGTGGACATCCACAGGCCCAATCTCCTTTGTCTGCTCAGCCCGAAGAAGCGCTAGCCACTGCTCTTTGTATACCGGGGTCAACCATGCGGCAGGGATCAGTGCATCCTGGTCAATAACGTGTGCGGATGGCAGATCACAGATGATGTAGGCTAGCCGCAGCTGCTGGAACACTGGAATGAAGGCTCTGCCCTGCTCAGTCTCCAGAAAAGGTGCACCTTCTGACTCCCCTCTATGCCTGGCAAACCACGAGTTGGCATCAGGCAGTAATGCTCTTCGGGTGCCCCTCCATGTGGGCTGCAGCTGTAGGAACGTCCACTTTTTCAGTGTGGTGTATATGTCCATCTCCACCTCCATCACCAAGAGATCTGAAGAGGCAATAAGCTCTCTCATGAGATCCAGACTGACTTCCATCAAAAGTTCCTCATTACGCTGGGTCATCAAGTTGTCCAACAGCCACTGGTGGCAAATGGTCCTGATGTCCTGAAGCCCATAGTTCTCGGCTGAGTAGTAGTAGTTGCACACACTCTGGGCACTGACAGTGTCCTTCATGATCTCCCTGCACTGTTGAATTAGCTCGTCCAACTGAAGCATGCTGGCAGTGGCCAGGATGGCAACAACTCGACAGGGAGGGATGATCATGGAATCGCGGTACAAGGAGCCCAAAACTTCATGCAAGGCCTCACAATCAATGTTCTCATCAGGCATCTGTATCTCTATGGTATTCATGTGTGTCTCCCGCCAGGCGCCGCTGAACATGCTAGCAAAGTACCCTGCCTGGCACAGGTAGACCCTGTGTAAGTTCCACTCCTCCCCCAATGCACGGATCTGTATGTCGCTGCCCTCACCCCTCAGGAAGAGCGCCTGGTAAATGGACCTGGACTTGTCCTTGATCCTCTCCCTGCGAGGAGCTTTGGCCAGCGGCCCTCCTGGGCTGGTCTTCCGCTTGCGGCCTACCTGACTGGTGGAGAGTTGGGCTTCTTCACCCTCCTCCTCCCCCTGCACCACTGCTGCTTCCATCTCCACTGCCTCCTGCCCATCTCTAACAGCACCTGGCTCCTCTGGGGCACGATCCCGCCTGAGCCACATCATCCGACTGCTTAGTGCCCCCATGGTCTGTGAACCTCAAGGGCCGCGATTGCCCGGGGGGCTGCTGGGAAATCTTACGTCTGCCCCAACGTCAACACTGACGCCAAGACAAGCCACGCCCCACTCTGCCCTCAACCCTATTGAACAAGGGCGCACTCTACCAGGGAGGACCACACTGTGCACCTTCCCTTCCAAAATACTGCCTCTGGGGCTCCCTTCACAGGCTGACACTGGAATGCAAGCAATTTTGAAACAAATTTCTCCCATTACTTTCAAGAACACAAGGAGCATTTTCCCATCTAAACACTTAACATCCTTTGGAGAATTGCCTCTGAGTCCCAACTTTGTCCTCCAGGCATCTTCGATTCTTAGTAACTTTTCCAATTACCTCACCACTTGAGTCAGTGAAGCCATTTTCTATGGTAAAGGTGTTAATTATTTTTTGTCCCAAATTCTACTTTGATTTTTAACTTTTAACAAAACATTTTAATAGTGTTCTCAGCTATAGAGTCTTTTAAACTGCGCGGGTTTCCAAGTCAGATGCTTTGGATTCATGCTTTCATTCTTCACAGACACCCAAACTTCACCTTTGAGGAAGAACTTCAGCTCCGAGAATGCCTTCTATGACTTTTTTCCTTCCAACTGTTTGTACATCTTGAGTCAAAGCCTGTAGCCTTTTTCCTGTTGCTTGTCAAATCCTATGCATTACTCAAGGTGTGAGCTCCGGCTCAAACACCTTTCCTCACATTTTCTAAAACTTCTTCAACAACTATACTTCCATAAGGCCTTGATCAGCTCTGTATCCCCATACACCAGCAGTTATTTTTTTTTTTCCTAGCATGCCACTTTGTCACCATTGAAGGACTACATGTGATTTGACCTGCTTCTCAAGATCAGGTATGAAGCCTGTCACCTCATACATCTTCAATGAAGGAAAAATTAGGAATGAGTCAAAGAAATGTGAAGTTTTACATATTAAAAGATATTTTGAGCAAACAACATGTTGCAGAGGAGGTCGGGACTGTGGACAGAAAAGAAAGTGCTAAAATAAAAATATTTTCATGAACCGGTCACACACGATTTATCAAGGAGAGACAATTCTAAGTCATTTAGGGCCCCAGGAAACGTTGTTTTAGGAGTCCAGAGAAATCTGTGATCGCAAACCCTCCTAGATCATTTCAGCTTTCCTGGACTAAGAATGTTTCCCCAAGGACACTTATTGTGTTTTGTGTTGGAAGGCCAAAAATAAATCCCCTTCCTGAAGTCTAAGTCATCATTGCAAAGGGGATTTGGAAGTTACACAGAAACTATTATGTCAATCAAACACAATATAAGGGTCCTATAAGGAGCACAAGTTCAATTGAATGCAACTTTTGAGAGTGCAACATACTTAGTTTTAGAAGTGAAAGCTATGACTTAGTTACATTGGTAACATTTGTAACTGTGAAAAAAAAAATGTTAGTAGTGTTCGAAAAGGCCTTGTACTGTGTGTGGCCTTAGTACATGCAGAGGCATGTAGGCAAGATGTGATCTTCCCCATATAGATGGCATGCAACTTCCTGTACATCCTCTTAGAGAGTGGACCTCTGCAAAAGTTTTGAGAGCTGAGCAGCTGTTCCTTGGGGTCAGATTGGCTAGCATGCTTGAGATGACAACTGAGACCAACTGAATATGTTTCTCTGTGGCGACCCACAGGTTTGTTCAAGTGTGTGGCCCCTAAGCCTTGAGACTACTTACAGGGGCATATGAGGAGCACATTTATAAAAACTGTCTATTGGTGAGAAGGGTGTATTGACACAACCCCATATTAAGGTATTAGAATCTGAGATGTAAAGTCAAGAAGTATTTGTTTTATAAAATTAGGTGTACCAAATTGTGGGACATAAATATTTTCTATAGTTAATCTTCTTGGTGGATTGTTCCCTTAGCCAATGTGATGTGAACTCCTTGTCGCCTAAGATTAATTTTTGAACAAAATCTGCTTTGTCAGATGTGAGAGTAGCTACTACTGTTTGCTTCTGGTCCCCGTTCCCATGGGATATCTATTTCCATCCTTTTAATTTCAGCCTGGAGATGGAATTGCCTGTACAACGAGTCTCTTGCACACACACACATTGTTGGGCCTTCTTCTTCTTCTTTTTTTTTTTTTAGAAAAAACTTTTATTTATGATTTTTTTTTTATTGGTTGTTCAAAACATTACAAAGCTCATGACATATCATCTTCCATACATTTGATTCAAGTGGGTTATGAACTCCCATTTTTTACCCCAAATACAAGTTGCAGAATTTAAAACCACTCTGCCAGTCTGTCTTTCAACTGGAGAGTTGAGACCATTTCCATTATGAGTCACTGTGAAAGAGCAGTTTAATGTTCCCAGACCTTTGATTTACTTCCACTCTTTCATCTGGTCTTGGTTTTCATTACTTCATCGGCTCTTCTAGGGAGCTTTTCCATTCAAAACCTCTGGGGAATGCTTTTAAATTCTTCTCATTTAAAGTGCTTTCTGAAGAGCTGGCTTCGTAGTCATGAATTCTTTCAGTTTACGATTATCTTAGGAAGTCCTTGTATCTCCTTCAGTCCTGAAGGATAGCTTTTTGGGATATAGCCATGATGGTTGGCAAGTGTTTTCTGTCAGAACTTGGACTACCTCATTGCAAGCTCCTCTGGATTTCAGAGTCTTAGCAGAGAAGTCAGATCCTTATTGGTTTACCTCTAAATGCAATATGTTATTTTTCTCTTGAGGCTTTTGCTATTCCCTCCTTTTTTTCTGTTAGGCAATTTGATGATGACATGTCTAAGAAAGTTTTTTTGTTAATCTTGTCTGTATGGGTCCTATATGCCTCATGTATATGAATGTGCATCTCATTCTTAAGGTCTGGAAATTTTCCTGGCAATTGCTTCACTGCCAAATTTCTTTTTTTTATTAGTTGCTCATGACAATACAATGATCTTGACGTATCATACATTTGATTCAAATGGGGTATGAATTCTCATTTTCCACGTGTACAGGTTGCTGGATCACATTGGTTATATGGCCACATATATACATACGCAATACTAGTGTCTATTGTATTCTGCTGCCCTTCCTATCCCCCCTCCCCTCCCCTCCCATCCCCTCTCTCTACTCAATCTACTGTGACACCTTTCTCTCTCTTTTTTTCCTTCCCCCTCACATCATCATACATGTATTTTGTATAACGATGAGGGTCTCCTTCCATGTTCCGTGCAATTCCCCTTCTCCCTCCCATTCCCTCCCACCTCTCTTCCCTATATAGTGGTAATCTTCTTCTCATGCTCTTCCTCCCTACTCTATTTTGAGTCACCCCCGTCCCCTTATATCAGAGAAGACATTTGGCATTTGAGTTTTAGGGATTGGCTAACTTCACTTAGCATAATCTGCTCTAATGCCATCCATTTCCCTGCATATGCCATAATCTTGTTTTTTAGTGCTGAGTAATATTCCATTGTGTATAAATGCCACACTTTTATCCATTCATCTATTGAAGGGTATCTAGGTGCCAAATTTCTTAATGCCATTAGCTTGTATCTTCATGCTCTCTTCAATGAAGAGTGACTCTGAATTATGGTCTCTTCTTGTTGTCCCAGAGTTATTCTCCATTCCCCTCACAGTATTTGTTTGTACTTTTTCACCGCTTTCTGCAGTTTCTAAACTGTCTGGAAGTTCTGTTTTCAAAACCTGAAGTTCTGTTTTCTACATAATCTAATCTTTTGTAGACAATTTCAACTGAATTTTTAAACTTCAATTTATTGTATCTTTCATTTCCATGAGTTCTGATATGTTTCTTTTCAGAATCTCTTTATTGAAGTGGTCTTTTACCTCCTGTATTTTCTCTCTAAATCCATGCCTTAGATCTTCTTGTAGCTCATTAATCATTTTAACAACAAGCTTTTTGTATTCTATCTCTGGAGTTTTGCACCTTTATATATCTGTGGTTTCTTTTGTTGCGGGAGTGCATATTTTGGGGGGAGACTTCTTTGTGTGTCTTTGCAAGTTTCTGGAGCTCCTAGCCTTGAACATCTGTTGATGATGTGGGGCTTTGGGGTGAGTTTTCTCATCTCTGTTTAATACATCCTGTTCTGATGGTATACCTCAAGTTTAACACAAAAGGTCAGGGTAATCCAAGTGTTAATTTCAATGTCAGTTTGTTGCAAGTAACAATGATAGTTTAAAACCAATCATATAAGATTGATTTTAATAAGATTTTTAAAAATTGCTTCCTCATCACAGCTTGTAATAGTTTGCTTGGGATGTTACAAAACACCATGGAATGAATGGCGTAAGCAAGAAATAACAAAATAATACTTTGTCGTCTTTTTGGCCCTACAAGTCTGAGATCAAAGGGCTGGCAGGCTCGGTTCCTTCTGAAGGAGGAGGTTGGGAAGAAGAATCCATTCCTACATTCTGGTGTTTTCCTAGAAATCTTTGGCATTCCTTGACTTGTGGAAGTACCACACTGCTCTGCCTTCATCATATCTTTCACATATTTTGGGGAGGCATACACAATTTAACCCATAATAATATCATTCCTGCCACATTTTGTTGGCTAAACATATCCCATAGCCCACACAGATTTAAATGGCGGAGAAAAAACAGATACCCCCTCTTGCAAATCTTGCAATGTAATATTTCAAAGATTGTGGATATGAGGAAGCCATTGATTGCAGCAATTATTGCAATCAATCTACTATAGCATTATCTTAATGATAATATGATTATGATTTCAGTGTAATTTTGGTGGCTGCCCATCCACTCTATTTGACTGCAGACATAAAGTTATCCTGTATCTCTTGCCTGCGTAAGATTTGTCTATGTAGCTGGGAACTGGGGAAAAGAATCCTAATATCTCTGAGTTAAAGAAGGGTCATTATGCGTTGTATCATGTTACATTTATTTCATGGAAAAAAGAAAAAAAAAACTAATCACAGTGTCAAATCTAAGTTCCCGGAAAGCTGAAAACATTGTTTTGTGTGCTTTATGAGAGGCCAATTTGTATAGACTGTATGGACTTTCTTCTACTCCAGATTGTAGTTTTGGTTAACTAATGAAAGACACAATTTTTCTTCTTGTGTTATTGTCCTTTAGCCTGAATTATGATTGTTACTCTTGTCTTTTAGTAGAGAAATTACTTTTTATACCTATAGATAGATTATGGATCCCCAAAACTTGAGTTGAATGTGAGATGGTAGATACTTTTCAATTCTCTACTCAAAATTCGGTGGTCTTGAATTTTGCACACAAATCTTTCCAAATTAAACATTTCTCATATTTTAAATGTTCATTGATAAACATTTGGAAGAGCCAGGCACAGTGACAGATGCCAAAGACTCAATAGGGTGAGGCAGAAGGATTGCAAGTTCAAAGCCAATCTCAGCAAATTAGTGAGGCCCTAAGAAACTTTTGAGACCTTGTTTCAAAATTAATTATATATATATATATATATATATATATATATATATATATATGGACTGGGGAAGAAGCTCAGCAGTAATGTGCCCTTGGGTTAAATTCCAGTACCAAAATAAATAAATAAAAACACAAAATAATTGATTAAAATCAACATTTGGATTCAAGATACCATACTGATGTAACTCTACTCATCAAGATAGCATTATATGATTTAGAGGAAGATGAGTGACAATATCTGGGGATCTTAAGTAGTCACCATAAGCCCCTCTACTGATTGTTTGCACTACAGTGATTTGAAGTGTAATCCTAACATTTTTCTGGTCATAAAGGCACTAAAATAAGTAAAGGGGCTTCGTCGGAGGAATGGAAGGTAACACCTAAAAGCAATGATTATGAACCCCTTTTATGTATGATGGAAGGTGACTGTGTATAAGCTGCCAATCAATACCTATTTTTGCTTATTATCCCTCTGCTTCCAAGGGTTCTGTATTTGCAGATTCAACCAACTGTGGGTGGAAAATACATAGAAAAAAGTTTCATGTTAAAAAAATATTTTTTCTCTAAAGTAAACTGTATGACAGTGTATAATAGGCATGCAATTGCTAATTATTTCTGTGACTCTAACAGCTCAGGGGGAAGGTGGGTGCAGACAAATTAATATAGTACAGGCTGTACTGGTTAATCATTCACAATTGTATATTAAATAGAATTCAATGAAGGGATTACAAAGAATGAAAATACACAGAGAAAAATCTAAGTTAAGATTGAAGCATGTGGGTGGGAGAGGGCAGGGTAACAGAAGATAAAACAGGAAAAGTAAATTGGACACTGAAGAGGAAGCTGAAATGGGACAGTTGTGTGTAGGAGACAGTAGGTTTTAACTAATATTAATCAGTTAATAGGTTAATTATCATTCAGTAGTTCAGACAAATTATTGCTGAAGTTTCTATAATAGAGTCCTTTATGTGTGGAGTTTCAAACATCAGAAACTGTCCGTTTTGGGGACATCATTTAAAAGCAAATGTAAAAGGACACTGAAAATTAGTTCAGCCACTTTACCTTGAAAAGCAATATGGAGATTCCTCAAAACTCTAGGAGTGGACCAACCATATGACCTCGATATCTCATTAATTATTTTGTTTTTGTTTTTTGTTTTGTTTTTTATCCAAAAGTACAAAAATCAAAATACTGATGTAGGCAACCTCAATGTTTATAGCAGTTCAATTCACAAGAGCCAAGTTACAGAACCAGTGCAGGTGCCCATCAACTAATGAATGGATAAATAAAATGTTTTCCACATAGTGAATGGAAGTTGACACATCCACAAAGGACAATGACATTGAACATCATGTGCTGTTAAATGGATGGGACTGATGGAATTGGGGAACATCGGGCTAAATGAAATAAGCCATGCCAAGAAGTCAAGGATCAAATGTTTTCTGTCATATGTGGAAGCTAGATCAAACTAAATGTAAACAGGGGGCCCCTATGAAAACAGAAAGGAGACTAATTAAGTACAGGAAGAGAACATAGGGGAAGGAAGAGGGCCAGGAAGAGACAAACTACAAATTTTAATTGACCATATTATGCTGTGTACATATATAAATATACCATGGTGATTTTCAATTTTGTGTATACCTATAAAGCATCAATTTTAGAAACAAAGATGATCAGTAGAAAAGAGGATTGGGAACAAAGGGAGGGAGAAGTAGAAGGAAAGAGAAAGTACTGGGTACTGACATGGAGCAAATTATATTGCATTCATGTGTGATAAAGTCAAAATGAACCCCATTGTTAGGTATAACTGTAAAGCACTAATGAAAATATCTTTAAAAGAAAAATAAAACAGATCTCATCCCAATTCTTTCTCATGATTGGACAAGATTTTCTATTACATTCTACATTTCACTCCTTGTAATGTTAAGTTCCAGAATTGTCTTTTTCTTTTACTTCTGGCAATTTATCTTCTTTCTTTAGAGGTTTTGTGTTTTCTTGATTGACCTTAATCCTCATGTCTGTGCTTTGGAGTTTGTAACATCTGAAGAATTATGGAAATTTTCCAGTCTTTCCAGAATGGCTTTGTCTAACAATGCCCTTCAGCAACCAGAGATTCTGGGTGTCTCATATGCTATGGTCGAAGGGTGTCCTTGCTTAAAGAATCCTTTGTCAGGCTGCCTTGGTTTCTATATTTCATGTGAGCAGGACTGTTGCTGCCTCCAAGGTGGAGTCTTTGAAACCTGGCTCCACTAGAGTAGACTACTGGTCAAGCCCACTGGGTGAATCTGGACACTGGGTGTTTGAGCTGGGGTCCTGGGTCCTGTGCCCATGAAGGCTTTCTTCACAAAGCTTAGCCTGGCTCTTTACTGAACATTGTTCTCGAGTATCCTGGGACTGGCCTTGAACTTTGCTGCCTAAGCAAAAGCCTTGCACCAGACACTAAAGGCCTCTGCTCCTGGACACTGGTGCTACTGGAGACTGAAGGCTATCTGGAACTTGGGAGCTTAAGGCTACAGGGCCAGTGTAGAGCCAGGATTGTGTATGTCATCTGGTGGTTTGGATCATTGTGATTGACCTGGTGCCTGGATCCACTGAACCTGGACTAGTACCTTGGACATTGAGATACTGATTCTGTGGGAGCTGTCCTTGCACTTGGGTCCATGATGGCTGGCCTGGAGCCTGCAACCCGTGTAGGTGGTCTGGTTATGTCAGTCACTGTGGGGGACCTGCCGGATGATTAGAGCTGCGGAGGCTGACTTGGTGTCGGGGAATGACTGAACCCTTCAGAGGTGAGGACCTTCTGGTGTAGGGGGTAGTTCAGAGCAAAGGAACACTGAGGCCATTCATTCCCTGGTGAGGCCTTAGAGCTTTGCTCTGTGGCAGATGGTCCAGGGCTGTGACAAGCACAAAACGCAGGGCCACGGGGGCCAATGGGTGCTCTGTTTTTCCTGGTATCTGGAGTTTCTGGCCTCACTCTGTGGTGGGAATGGATACCATGTATGTCAGGCAGGGCTGGAGCATTAGGTCCTGGGACCCAGCCTATCTCTGGGGTGTGCCTATAAAGGCTCAGTCTGCATATACTAGCCTTAACCCTGGAGCTGTGGAAGACTGCCTGGCTCTCAGTTCTACTGCTAGAGGCATGGTTTGGGGGTGCAAGGCAAAGGCCAATGCTCATTGCCTCTTACTTAGCCAACGAGAAGGTGTGTCTCTGCACAATGTGCTGACTGGGGTCTGCCGAAAATTAATGCAAATAATACAAAGTCTCACCCTTGCCCTCTTCAATGCATTCCCTCCCATTTCTGTGCTACTGCCACATACAAAAATCCTTCCAGTATCTTTGAAAACTGTTCTGGGACTATCTTTATGAGCGATGTTTCCATGGAGAGATAAGAACTGGTAAGTCCCATTCCACCAAAGGGGAAAAAGGGGAAAGGGGGAGGGAGGGGAAGGGCGGGGGCATAAGGGAGGAAAGATGGTGGAATGTGATGATCTTCATCACCCTAAGTACATGTATGAAGACAAGAAGGATGTGACTCTATTTTGTGTACATCCAGAGATATGACAATTTGTGCTCTATATGTATAATATGAATTGTAATGCATTCTGCTGTCATATATAACAAATTAAATTTAAAAAAAAATAAAAACATTCCATGAAATAAGAAAATCTGTGGAGAAAACAGGACACCAATATGTGAATGATTTGGAATATCATTAAAGAAATAAAAACATGTATTTTAAAAAATGACTAAATGAAAATCCTGAAATTCGCAATAAAACAGCAGAAATTAAAACATCACCACTGGATTTCAACAGCATGTTTGAGCAGAAAGGATAAAGGATGAGTGAATGTGTATAAAGAACACTGTTAATATTCAATTCTGAAGAACAGAAAACAAAAAATGAAGAAGAAAAATAAAGGACAGAGCCCAAGGGTCCTGTAAAGCATCATGAAGTGAATGACTATACACATGAACAGAAGAATAGAGGGACAAGGGAAGAGAATGAGTATTTGAAGAAATGGTGGATGAACACCCCAAACTTGAAGAAAGATGTGCAACTACAAATCCAAGAAGCTCAATAAGTGCCCAGCGGGATATCATCAAAAGAATTTAGACTGGACCATATTATATAGTTAAGCTGTAGATGAAGAAGAGCAAAAGGAGAATCTTGAATGTAGCAAGACGATGCTGACTATCCAAGTAAAGGATATCCTCAAAAAATTAAGATCTAAGTTTGATCAGGAACCACAAAAGCAGTGGAATGCCATACTTCAAATGGTAAAAGAAAAAACTTGCTGTTAGAGGATTCTATAAGTAACAGCCCTGTTTTTAAAAATCAAAGAGAAATGGAGACATTCCCTGGTGAGCAAAACACTGAGGAAGATCTGTCATACACAAATGCTAAGAGGAGTACCAAAGGCTGAAGTTAAATGACACCGTATTTCAATTTTTTTTTAAACGAAGATCACAAGTAAAACTGTGTAGCTAAAAATAAAAGCTGTAACAAATATGTTTTTTTCATGATAAAATGCTTTTTGTTTGCTCCATGATTTAGATAGCCTCTTCACAAAAGTATAGAACACTAATTATATAAGTATGTTAATAAACACACGGTCTATGAATACGGACTCGGTGGGAATAAGAAAAGAATTGAGACAGCTGTTTACGAGCCTACAGTTTATGTGCTATTGAAAATGATCATGTATCAATTCAAACGAGCTAATTAATAAGTTGGGATGATATTAGTAAACATTAATACAGCTACTTAGAATATACTGGAAAATATACAGAGACAAAAGCTAGGATAAAGTCAAAATGGTACAGTAGAAAAACCAGCTATGCAAAAGATAAGACACTGTTGGGGATATACATGAATGAAAACTAGATGATACAGATGGCCAAATGAAAGAAGTGCAGGAATTCCTTATCAATAATCCCCTTAAATATATAGGCATTGAGCTCATCAATTCAAAATCCTAGATATACAGAATGATTTCAAGAAAAAAAAAATAAAAGTACAATTGAGACGTGATCCAAATCTATGCTACCTGTAAGAAAATTCTGTTTCAGATCCAAACACTTCAACATAGGTTCAACACAGATTGAACATGGAAAGACGGAGAAAAGGAATTACATTGAAATATTTTTTTAAAAAAGACACCTAGGGTGCCACCATTAATTTTAATTTTTAAAATTTCCTTATTGTAGTTATACATGACAGTAGAATACATTTTGACATAACACACATACATGGAGTATATCTTCCCTTTCCTGTGGTTGTACATGATGTGGATTTACACTGGTTGTGATTTCACACATGAACATAGGAAAGTTATGTCCAACCAATTCAACTGTCTTTCCCATTTCCATTCCCTCATCCCCACTGTTCTCCCCTCTCCAATTCAGTGAACCTCCATCCCCTGACCTTTTGAGAGCCACCATCCAAATATCAGAGAGAACCCTCAGTCTTCGGTTTGTTGGGATTGGCATATTTCACTTAGCATGATGGCTTCCAGTTCCATTCATTTACTGGCAAATGCTATAACTGAATTTTTCTTTATGTCCGCGTAATGTTAAAATTTTCATATGTACCACATTTTCTTTATCCATTCATCTATTGAAGGACACCTGGGTTGGTTCCATGGGACAGCTATCATGAATTGAGCTGCTATGAACATTGATGTGGGTGCATCACTAGAGTATGCTGATTTTTAGTCCCTTGGTTATATCTCATAGTAGACAAAGGCACCATAAACATATATTGGAGGAAAGATAGCCTCTTCAACAAACAGTGCTGGGTACACTGGAAATCCATATGCAATAAAATGAAATTAGACCCCTCTCTCTCACCCACCACAAATCTCAACTCTAAATGGATCAAAACCTAAGCATTAGACCAGAGAAACCCTATGCCTACTAGAAGAAAAAGTAGGCCCGATTCTCCATCATGTCAGCTTAGGAACCAAATTCCTCAACAAGCCTCAGAAAGCACAAGAAGTAAAATCAAAAATCTATAAATGGGATTGTATGAAACTAAAAATATTCTTCATGGCAAAGGAAACAATCACAAATGTGAAGAGAGGGCCTACAGAATGGGAGAAAACCTTTGCCACTTGCACCTCAGGTACAGCATTTATTTCCAGAACATATAAAGAACTCAAAACACTTAAAACAAACAAACAAAAAACCAAAGCCAACAACAACAACAACAAAAAAAAACAAATAACACCATAAATAAAATGACCTAAGGAAATCAACAGAAAATTCACAGAAGAATAAATACAACTGATCAATCAATCAATCAATCAATATATGAAATAATGTACAGAATCAAGAAAAATGCAAGATAAAACTGCACTGAGATTTCTTCTCACTCCAGTCATAATGGCAATTATCAGGAATACGTGTAACAATAAATGTTGGAAAGGATGTGGGGGGAAAGCTACCCTCATATATTGCTGATAGGAGTGCAAATTGGTGCAACCACTCTGTAAAGTGGTATGGAGATTCCTCAGAAAACTTGACCCATTTATCCCACTCCTCAGCATATAACCAAAGGACCATCAGCCACCATTAATTTCAAAAGATGTTGGCTTTAAGTGAAAATTGTGACAGAAGAAGGGTATGCATATAACGTTCAGTTCATCAAAAGAGGAAAACAATTTTAATATGCAGGCCACATGCAACAGTACCAGAACCAAGTGGGCAGAACTTTAGGGAAAACACAGCATTCTTCAACAGTGGCTAGAGAATTCCACATCCTACTTTAACTAATGCATGAAACCCTATAGCAAGGATCTGTAAGTAAATAGAGCACTTGGACACACCAAAACACCCACATAACAAGGCCTCTACAGAAGCATAAAGAACATTGCATCCAATGAGAAAAGAATCAAAGCTAAGTTTGGGGGCTGGGGCTGGGCTCAGCGGTAGCACACTTGCCTGGCGTGTGTGAGGGATTGGGTTCTATTCTCAGCACCATGTATAAATAAATTTAAAATAAAAAAAAACAAGTTTAATCACATGGAACATTCACCACAATATACCCTGATGGGGCCATGGAAACTTCTCAATACTAAAAATAGTGAAATCATGCAAATCATTTTTTTCTGAACACAGTAAAATGAAGCGAAGAAAACAATTACATAAAGAAATCTCCAAAACTGCTAAATGTGATGAAATAAACAGTGGCTGTCCAAATAACTAAAGAATAAATAAGGAGGGAAACTAGAAAACACATTCAGAGAACATAAATAAAAATAGGATGAAGCAAAACAACGTGATACTGAGAAAGAAGTGCTCAAACAGAAGTTTTTTTTTCTTTTTCTTTATTTTTATTGATTTTATTCTTTTAAATACAGGACAGCGGAATGCATTACAATTTTTATTACACAAATATAGCACAATTTTTCCTATCTGTATATAAAGTATGTTCACGCCAATTCATGTCTTTATACATGTACTTTGGGATTTTTGGCATTACAATTCTTATTACACATATTTATCACAATTTTTCATATCTCTGTTTGTATATAAAGTAGGTTGACACCCAACTGGTGTTTTCAGACATGTAGTTTGAAAATAATGTCCATCACATTCCACCATCCTTGCTAATACCCTGCCTCCTCCCTTGCTTCCCTCCCCTCTTCCCTATCTAGAATTCATCTATTCCTCCCATGTTCCCCCTCCCTACCCGACCGAGTCAGCCTCCATATATAATATTCGGCATTTGTTTTTTTTGTGTGTGATTGTCTCACTTCTTTTAGCATTATCTTCTCCAATGCCATCCATTTACCTGCAAATGCCATGATTTTATTCTCTTTTATTGCTGAGTAAAATTCCATTTTGTATACATACCACATTTTTTTTATCCATTCAGCCACTGAAGGGCATCTAGGTTGGCTCCACAGTTTAGCTATTGTGAATTGTGCTGCTATAAACATTGATGTGGCCGTGGCCCTGGAGTGTGCTGTTTTTAAGTCCTCTGGGTATAGGCCAAAGAGAAGGATAGTTGAGTCAAATGGAGGTTCCATTTGCAGATTTCCAAGGAATCTCCATACTGCTTTCCATATTGGCTGCACCAATTTACAGTCCCACCAGCAGTGTATGAGTGTACCTTTTCCCCCACATCCTCTCCAACACTTATTGTTGTTTGCGTAATAGCTGCCATTCTGACTGGAGTGAGATGATGTCTTAGAGTAGTTTTCACTTGCATTTCTCTGATTGCTAGAAGTTTATACCTGTAGGTGCCTACATTGATAAAAAATGTAGATTTTATATCCATATTCTAACTCAATACCTTAAAGAAATACAAAATTTAGAGCAAACGCATTTCCAAGGCAACAGAAAGAGAAATAGTAAAGATCAGAACACAGGTAATATAAAAAGGAAAGAAAAGGGGAAAAAAAACACAATGCAAAGCATTTCCACATGCAAATGTTGGTTTTTTTATTAAAAATCCAGAAAATTGATACAACTTTACATAGAATTACCTAGGAAAAGAGGAGGGGAGGTGCAAATATCAACTAAGAACTGAACACACTGACATTGCTACAAATTTAAAGATATTATAGATAAGTGGGATGCCACTAAACATAAAATATTTGGCACAGATAAGGAAATGATTAAAGCATGAAGAGAGAGCATGCAGGATGGAAGTTAACTTGGCCAGTTACATGTCCATTAGGGGATAAGTATACAGAATTTACAAAGAACACAAAAAGCATAACACCAAAAAAATGATAACCCAATAAATAAAAATGCAAAATAACTGAGGACACATTTTTCAAACGAAGAAACACACACAAAAAAAGTGAGCAAAAGTTCAACACATCTAGCAATCCGGTATATTCAAATCAAAACTACACTAAGAATTCATCTCAATCCAGTAGGTATGGCAATGTTCAGGGGTATGAAGAATAACTAACTGCTGGTGAGAGTGTGGGAAGAAAGGAACACCTGTACATTGTTGGTGGGACTGCAGACTAGTACAACCAGTCTGGAAAGCAGTATAGGGATTGCTCCAAAAATTAAGGATGGAACTTATATAATACCCTGCTAACCCACTCTCGTGTATTTTCCCAAAAAAACTAAAATTGGCAAATTACAGTGATACAGCAACATTCAACATTCATGTTTATAGTAGCAGAATTCACAATAGGTAAGATATAAAATCAACCCAGATGCTCATCAGTAGATGAATGAATTAAAAAAATTGTGGCATATATATGTTTATACTCCACAATATCTTATGTTTAATGCTTTCAGTCATATGTGGAAGCTAGATTAAAATAAAGAAATGAGGGAGGGAAAGATAAGATTACATAAAGACCAGTGGGTCGCAAGGCTGAGACAGGAGGATCACCATTTCAATGACAGCCTCAGCAATGGCAAGGTGGTAAGCGACTCAGAGGGACCCTGTCTCTAAATAAAGTGCAAAATAGGGCTGGAGATGTGGCTCAGTGGCCGATTGCCCCTGTACCAAAAGAAAAATTAAAATTACATAAAGTACCAAAATTTAATAACCAAGAGGAAGGATATCTAGTTGAGTAGAAGGAGGAGAATGGTGAAGGGGAAGAAGGAGGGGTGGAAAATGGGGAGGGAAAGAGGGGATTTCTTGAATAGAATTTGATTTCTGTGCATATATGTATGAGTTTGTTGGCATGAACCCAACTCCTGTGAATAACCATAAATCTCTAATAGTAATAACCACAGAATATGAAGATATGACACGATAGAAACTATACTCAGTCTTATACCAGCAGATTATATAGCTGAATGAAAAGGCCAATTCCCTACATGCACACAGATTAGCAAAACTAATATGAATGTAATAGGAAATCTGAGCAAGCCTAAAGCAAAAAAAAAAAATGACTAAAGTGATTGGGTCAATAATCAAAAACCTCTCAACAACACAAAAAAATCTCTGAACCAGCTGGCTTCACAGGTGAGCTCTATCAAAATACAAGAAATAACATGTATTCTTCTCATACTCAATTAAAAGCAGCAGTGTGTGAACAACCAAACCCATTCAATGAGGCCAACAACAAAGGCAAATCAGCACTCGAATCTATGCACACCACCTCCTTCCAGCAAATACTAGCACTTTTCAACATCAAAGCATCCTATAAAGTTACAAGAACCAAAACCATATGATAATGGCACAGGCATAGACATAGATCAACTGAGTATTATTTAGAGGCAAGATATAATCCCATACATCAATGACATATGAAATTTGGCATGGGAGCCAATTATGTTCATTGGGTAAAGAAGGTTCTCTACAATAAATGTTTATGGGGGGCCTCATGGGGCATGGACATGAACCCCATGCCAGCATTGATCTACTTGACTTTCAACCTCTGTGCTGTTTCTTACACCAAAAAAGGCAATTGGTTAAAGGTGCATATATACACTTTCATTTTGGCTCGTTGTTTTTAATTGGTTGCTCAGATACGTGGAGGCTTGGTTTCCCCCAGTTCACTTGAGCTACTGACCGGGACAACTGGATATCCACATACAAAGAACTGCAGTTGAGACCTACCTCACACCATGATATAGAAATAACTAATTAATTAATGGATTGTACATCTATATGTTCTTGGTGTTTCATCCTAAACATAAACACAGCCACAGAATGGGAGAAATATATGAAGACAATACATTTGATAAGTCTCAATAATCTAGAACACATGAAGAACATCACCTTGAAAAGACAGATAAAAATTAATTAAGAAATGGGCAAAGGGGGGCTGGGGTTCTGATTCAGTGGTAGAGCTCTTGTCTAGAATTTGTGAGGCACCGGGTTTGATTCTCAGCACCACATATAAATAAATGAATAAGATAAAGATCCATCAATGTCTAAAAATACTTTTTTTTTTAAATGGGAAAAGAATAAGAAGAGACATTTGTCCAAAGAAGATCAGCAAATGTCCAACAATCATATGAATGGACACCCAACATCATTAAGCATTGTGGAAATACAAACAAAACAAAACAAAAATCACAGTAGGACAGTACTTCTTATGCACAGTGCTATCTATTTTTAGAAAGATGGAGTATAAGAAGTGTTGAAAAGACTGTGGAGAAATTGGAACTCTTTACTATTGGAAATGTAAAATGGTTCAGTGGCTGCCATGGTGGTTTTTCAAAAAGTTAAGCCACATTACCATATGGCACAGTGATCCCACTTCTAGTTTTATACCTCAAATAACTGAAAACTGGAACTCAAACAAGTACTTGTATTTTGATTTTTTCACAGCAACGTTTTTCTCACATGATAGAACCAATGCAAAAGTCCATCAAGAGATGAATGGAGAAGTATAGCGTGGTATATATGTGAAATGGAACAATATTCAAGCCTAAAAAGGAATGAAATACTGATACATGTGTCAATGTGCATAAAACTCAAATTCATTGTGTTAAATTATGCGAGGCACAAGAAGTCGCATATTGTATGTTCCCACTTGTTAGGAAATGTCTAGAGGAGTAGTTCCACAATGACCAAAAGAACATTTTTGGTGGCTAGGTTCTCAGGGAAGGGGAGAATGAAGACTGCGTCATGTTTAGCTGTTTTCTTCTAGTGGGATGAAAATTATTTAAGACTAGATAGAGGCAATGGTTTCATGGCACTGTGAATGTGCTAAGCACCATCAAATGGTTAAATTCTAAAATTGATTAATTTAATTTAATGTCCTTTGATGTCCACTTATAAAAGTATACTAAAACAATTATAAGGACAGTAGGATTGATAGTCCTTGCTACACTCCTAAATGAACAAAAGAAAATACAAAATGAGTTGAATATTACAATTGGTGTCCATGTATAAGCGTATGCATAAGCAGAGTGGAAATATGACTGAGATTTGCAAAAACTGCAAATAATTGGGTTATTTTGACCTTTTATAAAGCAAAGTGTTCTTATAATATTTTAATAACTTTCTATGAAATCATGGCTATGGACTTTCAGATTTCCAAGAAGAGTAATCTACACAACTAGGAAGTTTCTTGAACTCAAAGTGGAGAACACTCAAGCAGATTACAACATAGACACGTCAACATGAAACTCTTGAAAATGAAAGATCAAGAGACAACCTTAACAGCAGAAAGACAGAAGTGCATCATCATGTAATGTATGCCGAGTCTTCAGTAAGGTCAACAGCTCACTTTTCATTAGGACTATGGATATTAGTAGGTGATGGAGTGAAATATTATAAGTCCTGAAGGAAAAAGTTGGCCAAGCAAGAATTCTATACCTAGCATAGCTATAACCCCTAAACCTGATAGAAAATTGAAGATATTTGTACATAAAGAAAAGCATGAAAGAATTTTCTGTAGGCATCCTGGCAAAAATGGAAATGGGCTCCCGGTTTGCCCTGGTTTTCCACTCCCTCTTCATTGGAACTCCAGGGACCATGGCTGACTTCTTTTAATGAGGCAGATCAAGATCAAGAATGGTATGGTGACAATCAAGAGAGCGAGTGATTGGTCAATGGAAAAGTGATGAACAAAAAAGCAGAAATATTACAAGAAAAACATTTAAATGGATGAAAGCTGAAGGTGGTGAAAGTAATGCCTTTGAAAAAGCATTCAGAGGTCCTGCTAGAGTCCCACATGATGACCCCAGTTTGCCAGCACAGGTTAGAGGCCCCCTATACCAACCTTCATCAAATGTTGGAGAGAGGAAAAGACTTGAAGGGAGCTCAGGAATATAAAGAAACACATTCGTTACTGTACTCAGTGGAGTTAGAGGCCTGACACTTTTATGTATAGAGTGTCTTCTACCTTAAAGCTTAGGATCTGTCCTGCAGTTCTTTACTTTTGACCACTGTTCTTCTGTGTTTGAGTAGTATTCAGGGAGTCCTTCAGGCTGCAATGAAGTGAGATACAGTGAGAGCAATGTTAAGAAGGCATAAAGCTGTGAAAAATTATTGTAGATAAAGAAATCCTTAAGGTGATAATTCAAACATCCAACTGAGGGCATGAGAAAATGCTGACCAAACAAAATTCAAAACAAGCAGAAGAGATAAGATTGTCAGGGAGAGAAGTTGAGAACTAAGAAAGGAAAAAGAAAATTAGCATAGCCAAAATTCTTCCTTTGATAATATCTGCAAAACTGACAATAAATCACTTAGATCAAACACAAAGAAATGGAGAGGAATTAAATAATTAAATTATAAATGGAAGATGGAACATTACCATTGGCTCTTAATAAAATAAAAAAAAAAACTATGGACAAATTCCTAGAAAGACATAAGTTGTCAAAATTGTGTAGGAAGAAAAAAGGATAATCTGTATGTTACAAGGGAATAGATGGTATTACAAGTAAAACAATAAAGAGAAGTAAAACAAACAATAGAGCTGGCCCAAAAGGAAATCCCATGGGCCAGCTGGCTACACAGGTGAATTGTAAAAACATTTGAAGATAAGTTAACAGCGCACATTCACAAATTCCTGCCCCAAATAAAGGGAGAAGGAATGTTTTTCTACTCATTTTAACCATTACCTTGTTAACAAACCAGATAGTAACATTGGTAGAAAAGGAAAAACAAAAAAGGACTCCAAAGTCAAAAGAGAAGGAACTTCTTAAACTTGATTAAGGGTATCTAAGGAAAACGCAAAGGTAACAGCACACTTGATGGTGAAAGGAGAGTTTCCTGCCTATCATTACAAACAAAGAGAAGTGTCCTCCACCATCTGTATTCAACACCATACTGGAGGTTCTAGCTAGGGAAAGTAGGAAAGAAAAAGAAAGGGAGGACAACCAGATAGCAAAAAAAAAAAAAAAAAAAAAAAATAATGAGTTAAGTGATCATTCCATGATCTTATGGGTAGTTAATACACAAGAATCCACAAAACTGTCAGGGTAATGCACCTTTCCCCTAAGATTCCAAAAAAGAAGACCAACATACAAAAAGCATCTGTACTTCCATATGCTAGTAATGAAAATGGAATTGGAAAGCTTTCATTTAGACTAGCATTCAAAGGAATAAAATCATTAGGATTAAATTTAACAAAAGAGGTGCAAGGACTAGATTGCACATGGGAAGAAACCAAAATAAAGTTTTTGAAAAGATTCAAGGCTTTCAATGTATGGGGAAACAAATGCTGTTCACATAGAGGAAGACAATATTTCAAGACAGAAATATTCCATCTGTAGTTTAAATGAAACTCCTATCGACACCTCAGTTGACTGTTTCACTGACTCTATAAAATTCCTATAGAGAAAAGATGAGCAAACTAAGCTCAGCAACATGGCAGAATGGAATTTTCCAGAAAAATAAATCTGGACAGTTTTCCCTGCACAAAATTACCTTCATCAGGGAGCTAAGGAATCCAGGTGAAAGGTTACAGCATGTGGGTATAGCACAGATTTAAAATAGACCCCTTGAAGAAGGTGGAAATGACAGCTTCACACTACCTGTGTCACCTCTCCTGCGGACTAAGGATGATGACCTCAGAAAAGATACCCTCAACATGCTGAAAAGAAAGTGAAGTGAACCACTGACAGTATGACCGATTCCAGAACCATGCCTACCTCAGTGAAACTCAGTGCCAGTGTAGAACCTGTGGACCCAGGCTACAGGCTGGCTTCTACACACTCCCGTTTCTGTTCCCACCCAGCGCCAGGCTGGTTTCAGGCTCATTTACCAAGCCTTTCTGGTGTCCACCAACAGCCTGTGTGCCTGGGTTCTGGACTCACATTCTAGACGACCCAGCATGCCTGCCCAACCACTGTTGGGCCACCACCACAGACCCAGGCTCTAGGCCCACCCCAGCACACCTACGTACCAGGCACCTATGCACCACATACTGAACCCAAGCATTAGGCCATCCCACACAAGCACTCCAGCAGCAAACTCACCCATGAACTCTGAAAGATGGCCTGCTCAGAATCAATCTCTGGATCTACTGAATGCCAAATGGCTTGCCCTGAATAATCTGGTCTCTGGAGACCAAACCGGTGCCTTCCCCTTCACAGAAACCAATGCATGACCACAAGTATCATGAACAATCAGGGAATCACAACACCAGCAAAATGGCAATGTGCAACACCAGTACATGACCCTAAAGATGTCATTGCTTGACAATGTATTCCAGATAAATGACTTAAGTCAGATCATTAAAATGCAAAGGAACACAAATAGATAATGAACATTAATGCTGGGCACAGTGGTGCATGCCTGTAATCACAGCGGCTTGAGAGGCTGAGACACTAGGATCACGAGTTCAAAGCCACCCTCAGCAAAAGTGAGGTGCTAAGCAACTCAGTAAGACCCTGTCTCTAAATAAAATACTGCTGATAGTCTTTGGTTGGGGTACGCCTTTTCATGTGATGAGTCACCTCTCTCTTGCTTGGGGATGTGGCTCAGTGGTCCAGTGACCTTGAGTTCAATTCCGGGTCCCTCACCCCTCCCCCAAAAAAGAAAAGAAAATGAATATTATCAAGCAAACAATGCAAAAATAAAATGAGAAGAAAAAAACAAAGAGATATACGTCATGAAAGAAACAAAAACAGAAATTTCAGAATGCAATAACACAATGACCAAAATAAAAAAATTCCATAGAGAACTTTCATAGCAGTTTCCATCATACAGAAAGATGGATCAGTGAGCCCAAAGAGAGAGGTTTTGTAATTTAGCCAGTTGGAGGAATGAAAAGAAAATCAAAGAGTGCAGGAAGCCCATGAGTTTTATGGGATGCCATCAAATGAACTAATATATGCCTATTATGGGAGTATAATAAGGTGGAGAGGAAGAGAAAGGGGTGGAAAAGCTTATGTACAAATGAAACAGCTGAACACTTCCAAGACTTGAGGAGCAATAGAGTAATACAGACATCCAGTATCACCCCAAATCAGGCAATTTATGTGTTGTCACCAAAATGACAGAATAGAGACAGTGAGATTTCACTCTCCCACTGGAAACCAATTACAACTACCCTGTGGCAAACTTAGAGCCAAGACATTACTGAGACACTTTATTATAATCAAACTTTTCTAAACAATGAATGGAGAGAATTTTGAAAGAAACAAGAGAAAGGTGACTCATCACATGAAGAGGAATACCCCAACCCAAGACTATCAGCAGAATTCTCAACAGAAGGGTGTCCTTTGGGAAAAAAATGGAAGGTACAGATATCCCCACATAGAACAAAATAGCTGTCAGACTTCATCACCACTGGAACTGCCTTACAGCAATTACTAAAGGGAATTCTTGATGTCAAAGGAAAAGACACTAACAACATGAAATCATGTCAAAGTACAAAACTCAGTGTAAACAAACAAACAAACAAACAAACTATACACACACACACACACACACATACAGTCAACTTTCAAATAAAGTTATGCTATAATGGTGGTACAAATATAACTACTACTTCTGGTTATGTGGGAAAGAAATACACTCCTGAATAATGGGGCCAAAGAAGAAATCAAAGGAGAGATAAATGGAATATGTTCTCACCAAAATGGCAGATACAATGAGCCTTCACTCTCCCACAGAAGACAAGAGAAGACACAAATATTTGAATAACTGTGACAGTAATAATTAGGTAACAGATACGTGAGATATAAAAGATGAAAATTTAGATGACATCAATATCATAATATGAAGGGAGCAGAATGTAAGGAGTAGACATTTTGTTTGTTTCTGGATGTCACTATAAAACAGACACTGGTCACCAAAGATATAATGTAAGCCTCATGTTAACCACAGAGTGGAAACCTTTAGTAGATACACAAAAATAAGAGAGATTTTCAAAGCCCACAATGACGAAAAAAATTATCCGACTACAAAGGAAGAAAGCCGGAAAAGAAGAATGGAACTATGGAGACACAAACAGATAAAAAACAAAGTGGCATTAATAAGTCCATACCTCTCATTAATTCAGTGTAAATGGATTACATTCTCCAATCACAAGATGTAGTGCGGATGATGGATTAAAAATCCAGATCTGACTCTGTGCTACCTACAAGAGAATCACTGCACTTGCAAGGGCACACATAGGCTGATTGGCAAGGCTTGGAGATAATAGTCCATGCAGATGACAACCCAAATATAGTAGGGGTGGCTATCGTGGTTATATTTGTACCACATAGCAGAATTTGAGATGAAAACAGTGACAGGAGGCATGGAAGTTCTTTACCTAATGAAGGAGTCAATTCATTAAGAGGATGTAACAGCTTTAAATACATATGCAACAAACAGTGGTATATAATGCAAATATTAGCAGAACTGAATGGGGGAAATAAGCCAAAATGCAATAACTACAAAGAAACACCAAACTCTCACTGGCAGCAGTAGATAGGTAATATAGACCAAAAAAAAAAAATCATTAATCAAAGAGCAAACTTGACCAACACTGTAGACCCAATGGAACTGAAGATGTACACAGGACATTCTAACAACCAGCTGAAGAGCACATACTGTTTTCAACACCTCTTACAATATTCTCTAGGACCGAAGATATGTTGGACCCAAAGGAAGTCTTAACAAATTCCAGAAGATTGAAATCTTTTTTGATTACAGTTCTGACCACAACAGTATTAAAGCACAAATGAATAATAGTTATAATTTCAGAAAAATCAAAAAAATATGTGGAAATGAAATACACTCC
This sequence comes from Urocitellus parryii, assembly GCF_045843805.1. Taxonomy (NCBI): domain Eukaryota; kingdom Metazoa; phylum Chordata; class Mammalia; order Rodentia; family Sciuridae; genus Urocitellus; species Urocitellus parryii. Next base: position 68,806,298 of record NC_135547.1, read on the forward strand.
TGTACAGTTGGGCCAAAGATGAAATCAAAGGAGAGATAAATGGAATGTGTTCTCACCAAAACAGCAGAACAGATACAAAATATAAAGAGTAGACCTTTTGTTTGTTCCAAGATGTCACTGTAAAACAGACACTGGTCACCAAAGATATTATGTAAGCCTCATGTTAACCACAGAGGGGAAACCCTTAATAGGGGCCAAAGAAGAAATCAAAGGTGAGATAAATGGAATGTGTTGTCACCAAAACGGCTTAACCAAAACAATGAGCCTTCACTCTCCCACAGGAGGCCAGAACACATCAGAACTTGAAACTGAGTCGGTGACCATCCCTTTTGGCCAGAGAGCAGTAGAGAGCTGTGTCTGGGAGTGAATCATAAGAAACATCAGCAATTCTGACAACACCCCCTCCAACAGCAACAAGTTCTGTGAGGAAAATTCCATGCAGTCTTACAGTTTCAAGGCTAAACAAATATGTTGCTACATCAGCTCCAGGAGGGTTGCCAAAGCCTGTAGGATCAAGGCTCCTTAAGACAGCTGAAGCAAAACTAAACTAAATATAAAGCCGAGGTGGGGCTAGTCAGAGCTAGGCACAGACCTCTGGTGATTTCTGAGAGGCTCTATCGAAATGAGCCATGCTGCAGGAGACCTGCCTTACTGGTCCTTCAGAAGCGAGTCCCACGCAGGCCTTCCTGTGCATTCTCAGTGTATGTTTGGGTTCCTCTTCAGGATCATTTAGATCTTACATCTTGCTCAATTCAAAATCATTACAAAATTGTCAGCAACCTGAGCTTAGCTCGCCATCTTGTGTCTAAAGGAGGCATTTACTTCGGATTAAGGGAATTCAGCAACCTGTCTGTATACATCACTAGAAAGATACAACATTAAAAACAGGCACAGATGGAACGGCAAGGTGGCGCAACAAAATCAGCTCCGTGCTCACCTCTTCCTCCATGAAGAGGAATCCAAATAAATAACTGGATGCATTTACTTAAATAATGGATGCTGACACTGGACTTCAGCAAGGTATAGTTGAGAATGCGTTAAGACACAGAGACCTGGAATAGCAGCATAGAGGATGGGATATAGTACACTGGCAACCACAAACCCAGTTGCCCAGATGGAGGGACACCTTACTTCAGGGGAAAAAGTGAAGGAGGGGGTCCTACCTGGCCTCTTCACTGTGCAAGCAAAGAACCTCGGCACAGATGGTGTTAACCCAACCCCATTGGCTTGGAAAATGCAAAAGGAAATTCTTAGAGTCTGAATAGTAGCTTTTCTTCTAATAAGGAACTTGAAATGTTATGCACTCAATTCCTGGAGCACGGATTGCTGCAGCATGCACAAATTATTGGAACTGGAGCTACAACAGTTACCCAATACTGACATCATGCTGCTGGGCCTGAGGGCACTTGGTGGCCCCAGCCACCTCGGTAATAAATTCAAGGGGCAACGTCAGCCACACTGATACCCTATTTGATCCAAGTCACAAAGGTAGTCTGAATCACCTTATAATTTTTCTGAGCCAATTCCCTGATAGACCAGAGCCACTTCCACAGTCCGGCCACCACTGGGCCTGAGTGGACATTCCACTCCACGATTAATGTCCCCAACTGTTGTGGACCAACCTTAACCATCCAATCTCTTAAAACATAAACATTCACATACACATACATACATACACAAACATAAACACACACTTATGGTAATGAGTCAGGCTATATGACGAGAACTTTTCTACTAGTTCTTTGGAAGGGAGTCACATGCTGGTTTTCCCATGCATTCTGAGTGCATCTTTGTGGGTAGTTTCCAAACAATTTAGGTTGAACAGTTTGAAAGTTTCAATTTTTTTTCCTCCCAATATTGTGAGGGCTTTATACCACAGCTGAAGAAACAACCCACTGTATTCCCTGCTTCTTCCATCATCAACTTCACTGTGGCAGTAGCCACACATTGGGTGAACCACCCATATTTCTCAATATGCTACTCCATCCTGTATGACCAGTGTCCTCCCATGGCCCCTGGAGACAAAGGGCTCTCTCGACCCACCACCTCATGCACCAGAATCAAACTACTCTATTAAAGCCAAATAACCTATAAGGACACTATTGCATGGCAGCCAACTGGAGCCAAATACATTGTATTGTCACTTACAAAACCAACACCCCAGGTCACATCTTCAAGAGAAAGACATTTACAACAAGTGTCAGCTTATAAAGGTGTTAAGACCATCGTACACCAGATAAGCAAATCTTGATGTATGGTACCAAGAGATATGAAAAATAGAAAACAAAGTAACATGACACCAACAGTACAAAATAACTGTACCATTAGACATCAAAGGAAATAATATTGAACAAATGCCTGATTAAAAGTACAGAAAACTGATGATAAGAGAACTAACAGGAATCAAGAGAACACGGATGGACTCACTGATAATAAGAAGAAAATATCATGATATGAGCAAGAATTTTGGAAGAGGATGAAGATCTTAAAAAAGAGCCAAAGAGAAATAAAGGAAGTGAAGAACTCAACACATCAAGCGAAATACAATTGAAATCCTCCAAAACAGTGTGGATTCCAAGAAAGTCTACTTTTGATCAAGCACAGAAAGGAACAATATCCCTATCAGTATTTGCAGGATCCCTGTCAGAACAAAAATACAGGGGTAAAATGGCAGACTTCTGGATGTAATGGACAGACTTATAGATTTCAAGGCCTTTTGGAAAACATAAAAAAGGAATACTCACATTTATTGGATAAATGAAGGTGAAGAATATAGAAACCCCATTCAAAGAAATCATAGTTGGAATCATCCATAACCTCTTGGGACAGATATGTACATCCATACATGGGAGGTCCGCTGAAATACAAATAGATATGACCCATAAAGTTTGACACAGTGGAATATTTTAGACAAACTGTTACATGTAGGAGATAAGGAAAGAACTGAAGAAACTGGATAAGTGTTCAGGGTAGCCCCACTAGACAAACCACATGCTTCATAGAAGAAAACTTACAGGTCAAGAGGAAATGAAATGGCATCCATGTTGGGAGAGAAAATGAATGCCGACCAAGTATTCTATAGTCAAAGAGGCTCTCTTTTGGGGAAAAATAATTAAGACCATCTAAGACAAGCAAAAGCTGAAAGTCTTAATCAAAACCATGTTAGCCTTACAAAAGATGTTTAAGGGATCTCCACATCTAGAAGTGAAAGAAAGATCACTGTCATCCTGAAAGTACAATGTCCATCCAAAAGAGCAAGTACACAAAGGAAAAACAAAAATAACCAAATATATTTGGCACAGTAAACAAAAAAAAAAAACCCCATGGATATGAATGAGAAAAGTAGAGGAAGAACAAAGCATATTCAGAGAGAGAGAGAGAGAGAGAGAGAGAGAGAGAGATAATTAACAAGATGACAGTAATATATGCTGACCTTTCAATAATAAACATTCTTGTTCATGCACTTAATTCTCCCAAGTAAAAGATATAGTCTTGTGGAATAGAAAACAACAACACCAAAAAAAAACAACAACTACTAACCATGGTATGCTGTCTATAAAAACACACTACTCAAGAAACTACAGAGACTGAAAGCAAAATAATGGAAAAATCATTCAACAAAAATCAATTCAAATTAAGCAACACGAAACAGACATTTTTACAGCAAAGTGAGAGAGAGAGAGAGAGAGAGAGAGAGAGAGAGAGAGAGAAACTGTTAGAAGAGTCAAGGATGACCACCATATAATAATCAAGGGATCACTGCTACAGGAAGAAAATGAGTGTAAGTGCACCTGCCCCTAATGTTGGAGCACCCAGTAACACTATTAGATCTCTTGGGAGAGGTAGGGTCCAGTAGGGTAGTAATGGGTGACTTCAACACCCTACTTTCACCAGTGGACAGATCATCTGGACAAAATATCAATACAGAAATTTCAGATTTAACCTACCCTACAGAACAATGGGCACCAACAGAAAATTAAAGGATATTAAACCAAAAAACTGAACAGTATGTGTTCTTTTCCTCAGCACATGAAACAAATACAAGACTTACAAAAGCCAAAAGGCAACCTTTTTGATCACGATAGAATAAAACTAGAAATAAAAATTAAAACAAAATACAGTTTGAATTTATGATAAAATATGGAGCCTGAAAATGACATCCTGCTTGAATAATGTGTGATGGAAGCAATCATTAGGGAAACATAAAATTTTTGCCACACAAATGAAAATGAAAATGAAATATGACTTACTAAAGTTATGGAATAAAGCAAAATTGTGACCATGAGGGTATTTAATAACAATAACTACCTACATCCAAAAAAAAAAAAGATTTCAAAATGCCGAAGAATAGAAAACACCTAACATTGCATACCAAGGATCTAGGAAAGAAAGAACAAAGCAATCTACTCTGAGCAGAAGACGAGAGATAACATCAAAGGAGAAATAAGTGAAGACTGAAAATAGAATATAAATGATCTATGACATGCAAGATGTTTTCTTGAAAAGTTTAAAAAGTATTAATAAAACTTTATCAAGAATAACAGGTGAAAAATGCTATACAGATTTAATGGGATTTCTATTAAAAGTCCAAAGACATTCTTCATAGAAATAGAACAAGCATTCATGAAAATCATTTGGAAAAGTAAGGGAGCCAGAATAGCCAAAACTATCCTTAGCAAGAAACGTGAAACAAGAGGCAACACAGTACGAGATGTTAAATTATAGTACAGAGCTTCAGTAATAAACACAGCATGGCATTGGCACCAAAGCAGACACAGAGAGCAATGGTGCAGAATAGAAGACACAGAGACAAACCCACATAAATAGAGTTATCACATACTATACAAAGGTGCAAAAAACACATTGGAGAAAGATTGCTTCTTCAACAAATGATGCTGGGAAAACTGAAAATTCTTATGTAGGAAAATGAAATTTAAACTCTATCTCTCACCTTGAAAAACACTCAAAGTGGATCAAGGACTTAGGGATTAGAATAGAGACACTGTGCTTAATAGAAGGAAAAGTAGGCCCAAATCTACATCATGTCAGCTTAGGAACTGACTTCCTTACCAAGATTCCTAAAGCACAAAAGTAAAATTAAAAAAGAAAAACATTAAATCAGATGGAGTCAAACTAAAAAGCTTCTTCACAGCAAAGTAAACAATCACAAAGGTGAAGAGAGAGCCTATAGAATGGGAGAAAATCTTTGCCACCTGCACCTCAGATAGAGCATTAATCTCCTGGAGATATAAAAACTCAAAAAACTTAGCACAAAAAAAAATAAACAAACAAACAAACAAGTAAATAACCCATTCAATTACTGGGCTAGGGAATTGAACATAAACTTGACAGAAGAAGAAATATAATCAATCAACAAATATATGAAAAAAATGTTCAACATCTCTAGCACTTAGAGAAATGCAAATTAAAACTACACTGAGATTTCATCTTACTCCAGTCAGAATGGCAATTATCAAGAATACAAGCAACAATGAATATTGTCAAGGATTTGGGGGGAAAGGTACACCCATACCTTGCTGGTGAGATTGTAAATTGGTGCAACCATCCTATGAAGCAGTGTAGAGTCTCTAGTAAACTTGGAATTCAACTAAGTTATTCCATTCCTCAGCATATACCCAAAGGACGTAAAATCGGCCACATCAACACTTATAGCAGCTAAAATCACAATAACTAAACTTTGGAACCAAATTAAGTGCCCTTCAACAAATGAAAGGACAAAGAAAATGTGATACACACACACACACACACACACACATACACACACACACATGCACAAACACACATATACATACACTGGAATATTACTCAGCCATAAAGAAGAAGGAAATTGTGGAAATTGCTGGTTTAATGATGGAACTGGAGAATATCATACTAAGTGACATAAGTAAGCCAATTGCCAAAATCAAGGGCTGAATGTATTCTCTGGTATTTGGATGCTAACTTACAATAAGGTGGGTTGGGAAGAACAGAAGTACTTCGGATTAGACAAAGGGGAATGAAGGGGAGGGAGCGAGAGTGGGAATAGGAAAGATAGTAGAATGAATTGAACAGTACTATTCTATATGCATATATGGCTACACAACTAATGTAATTCTACATCATGTATAACCAGAAGAATGAGAAGTTATACTCCATACATGTATAGCATGTGAAAATACATTCTATTATCATATATAACTAATTAGAAAAAAGCTTTTAAATGTTATTAAAATTAATTAATTAAAAAAAATAGTGAGGGGGGGCGAGAAAGAGTGGGCACCTACAGAAAATATGAGATGAAAAAGGAGACATTACAGCCCACAGAAAGGATCTTTAGGGACAATTATGATGAAATCTATGCTAATGCATTGGAAAAATCCAAGAAATGGACACATTATACATAACCAATCAAAGCTGAAATTATGGGAATATAAACACCTGAATAGGTCAATGAAGCATAATAAATATGAATCAGCCCTAATACATTCACCAAAAGGAAAAATCCGAGGATTAGGTGGCTGCCAAATTTCACCAAACATTTAAGGAAGAACAAAAGCTGATAGTCTCAAACTGTTCCAAGGATTTGGAAGAGAACCCATGCTTCCAAACTCATTCTATAAGGCTTGATATCAAAACATAATGAGAACACATCAAACAAGAAAACCATGGACTGAAAACCATACATCTGAAGAACACAGTTGTGATAATAGTGAAATAAAAGCAAATTCAATCTAACAGCACATGAAAAAAGGCCATTCTCCATGCTCAAACTGAAATTATTCCAGGGATGCAAAGATGGATCATCATACACACATAAATAAATGTAATGCATCACATCAAAAGAATGAAGGCTAAAACTGGTATGATTATCTCAATAGGTATATAAAAAGCTTTCAAAAACATTCAACATTACTTCATTATAAAAATCTACCAAATTGGTTAAAGAAATGTTGATCACACTTGAACATGATCAAGGCCATATGCAGCAAACTCATACCAAGCAACCTCTACTGAATGGGGGAAAGATATTTTTTCCTGTATGAGTCATTCAATAAACTACCGGAGGTTTTGGCCAGAACAGTCAGGCAAGAGAAGAAAATATAGATCATACAAATAGGAAGAAAGGTAAAACTATAGCCATCTCTCCCAATGACATGAGCCTATATGTATATAAAAAAATCAAAGACTTTACCAATAGTATATTAGAACTGACAAATGAATGCAGCAAACTCTCAGGGGGCAAAAATCAACATGCAGAAATCTGTAGCATTCATGTGCACCAGTAACAAACTTTCTGAGAAAGAAATCAGGAAAGCAATCCCAGATAACAATATATACATGTATATACACATACACACACAGACACAAACACACACATACACACACACACACACACATACACACTCACACACACAAACATGCATACATACATACCTGGGAATAAATTATACCATGGAAGTGAAAGACATCTACAAAGGATACTATAAAATACTAATGAAATAAATTCAAGGAGATACAAAGCATTAAAAGACCTCCCATGCTCATGGGTTGAAATGATTAATATTTTTCAAAAGTTCATAATACTCATGGTATTTTATAGATTCACTAAAGTCCCCATTAGATTGCCAATGACATTCTTCCCACAACTATAAAAATCCAAAATTCATGTGGAATCACAAAGACTGTGAAGATCCAAAGCAATCTTGAATGAAAAAAAAACTACGGAGCTGGAAACATCACAAATCATGATGTGCATCATGATTTCAAGATGCACATCAGATGTGGTAATGCAAATCACATGGCACTGGCATATAAATGGACAGAGAACATCGTGGACACAATAGAGATCCCAGAATGAAACACCCACATAGCCAATATATTCTTGACAAAGGTCCCAAAATATCTGCATTGGAGAGGAGATGATCTTTTCAAAAAAATGTCTTTAGAAAATCCGATATCTATGTATAATGGATTGAAATGTCATGCTTATTTCATACTCTGTAGAAAAATTGATCAACATGGATCAAATACTTAAATGAAAGAGCTGAAACTTTCAAATTACAAGAAAACTTATGTGACTAAATGAATACATTTAAAAACATATCCTTATCAGCATAAGCAATGATTGTTTTATGAAACTCAGAGGATAAATAAGTAAATAAATAGCAAATATAGATAAATAACTTTAGATAGTTAACTTCTGCACAGCCATTAGCACAATTGATAAAGAGCCAATGTACATTAATGAAGAAAATATATGCCACATCAGAATGTTAATATATATATTTGTTAAAATATATACAAACAAATGTAATATAGAAACTGACAAAATACTTACTAAACAAGAACTATTTAACTATACAAGAAATCAAAACAAGAAATACTTAACTATACAAGAAATCAAATTAAAATTTGTGAATGATCTGCATAGGTGTTCCTCAGAAGAAGAAATGCCAAAGGTCAACAAGTATATGGAAAAATGCTGAGTATTGCTGGTCATCAGGGAGATGCAAATCAAAACCAATATATGATGTCACCTCATTCCATTAAGGGGGAGATTATCAAAAAGACAAAAAAAAATTAATATGTGAATAAAGTTATGGAGAAAAAGAAACTCTTATAAACAGTTAGTGGGAATATGAGTTAATCCGCCACTATGGAAAAGAGTATGTAGGCTTCTGTTTGAACTAAAAATAGATTGAACATTTCATTGAGCTCTCTCAATGCTCAATACCCAAAGGAGATAAAAATAAGCACGATAGAGTGATACCACCATTTCTTTGTTTACTGTGGCATTATCCACATCCCTTAGGTGTGCAATCAACCTCATTGCACTTCAGCAGAAGAATGGATAAAGAAATGTATATAAACAACAGAATATTTTTCATCCATGAAGAAGTATGAGATCCTGTCGTTTGCTGCAAAATGAATGGATATATTGGACATTGTGTCAAGTGAAAGTATATAGACAAAGAATAACAAATACCACATATTTTATCTGATATGTGGAAGGTGAAACTAAACTAAACTAACCTAAATGTAGAACAGCAACTACTCCCCGTATATGGGAAGGGTTGGGATTAAGAGCATAAAGAATGGACAGAGTGTGCCAAAATACAGTGAGATATAAGGAATATGTTCTGTTGTTCCATGGCACAGGAGGATGGCCATGGTTCATACTTACTCAATATATATTTTATAATGGTCTAGATGAGAGGAGTTTGAAAGCTCCAAACATAACACAAAGGTAAGCAAAGGGAAATGCTAATTATCACATTGTATATATGTGTTATAAAATCACACGGAACCCTGTTGATATCCAAAATTAATACATATTAAAGAAAACACTTATTTAATTGGATTCAATAAAGAACAAATAAAAACTAAGATAGATGGCAATGTCTGGAATAAAAATCAATTTATTTAATGTAAAAACATAGATGTGAGATGAATAAGGCCAAACAGGAAACAATGATCTCCCCAAATGGATTTTGCAAAGCACCAGGGACTTGTCCTCATCAAGGGAGTGGGGAGACCTTTTGGGTCAGGAATTAAAAGTAGTTACTTTGAGGAAAATCAGCAAACTTGCAAAGAAACACAGAAATGGTCAGAAATCTATCAGACAAATATAACAAAGTCATTAAAATAATAAAATCCAGACGGAATCTTGGATCTACAAACTATCTGAATGTATTAAAATTGTTTTGGAGAGAATGAACAGCAGATTTGTACAAGCAGAAGAAACAATCAGTGAGTTGGAAAATTGGTTCTAATAGGATACAATCAGGGAGAGAAAAAAAAGGAGGGAAGAGAAATGATGATAACATAGAGGATACAAGCAGCAGCATCAGTAGAATAAATCTGATAGTCGTTGGGTTTAAAGAAGGAAATAATAACAGAATACTTTTCAGTGCTGGAGGATATAAAAGTCCAGGTACAATAAGATCAAAAATCACTAACCAGGTCCAATCCATATAAAATTTTCTTCAAAATATTCTAGTCAAATTATCAAAAGAAAGGGACAGGGATTTGAAATCAGCAAGAGAAAACAGTCAAAACACCTATAAAGGACACCCAATATGTGTTGCCCTTGACCTCTATGCAGAAAAGTAGTATGTTAGGACACAGTGGGATAAAACATTCAGTGTAGTAAAGAGAAAGATCCCAACATCAAGAATACTGAGTCCTCAAAGTTGTCTGTCAGAACTGGAGAGAGAAAAATTTTCACAGCAAACAAAAGCTGAGGGAACTCATCATCACAGAACATATCCTGCAACAAATGCAAAAGGTAGTTGCTCAGTATGAACAAGAAGAATCCGAAAATGTAAGAAGAAAACAGTAGTAAATGTAAAACACAACAGTCAATATACATATACAGAAAAATCTCAAAAACACTCCGACATCATCAGGGTGTGTGTGTGTGTGTGTGTGTGTGTGTGTGTGTGTGTGTGTATTTGTGTGTGTCCCATTCTCCTTAAAAGGCAGAACTAATAAAACAGATTTAAACTGGAAACAAATTGTGAAGCAATGTACAACATAAATATATGAAAATTGTAACATTACTGTTACATATAAATATGTAACAGTAACTGGAGGTAATTTGTTGAGTTTTATTCCATTTGTTTCTTGTTGGGTGGTATCAAAACAAGCTGCTCTCTTCCTAGAATAAGTTGTTGTAAAGAGGACATATTTTTGTAAGCCTAATTGCAACCACAACCACAAATCAAAATGGATGATATGTAGACTAGAAATCAAATATCTAAAGCCTACTACTTACAGAAAATCAATGAGAAGCAGAAATGAAGTAATGATTTATAAAGCACATAGAAAACCAGAAAGAATAGGTAGTAAAATTACTTACAAATCACTTATTACCATGAATATATATGGATTTATTTCTCTAATTAAAGATATAGAATGGATAGAACAAGCAGATTAAAAAGGAAAACAAGAACCAAGTGTGTCCTGTATATAGGAAATTCACTTCAGTGATAAGGACATGCATGGACTGAATGTGAACGCATGCAACATTTATTCCATTAAATATTTTTTTCCTGTATTCGTTGATCACTTGTGTCTTTTTTTTTTCTATTGAGAAATTTCTGTTGATCTCTTGTCCATTTATTGATTTGGTTTTCTGGGGGGAGCTTGGTGTTTATTTTTTTAAGTTCTGTATATATTCTGGATATGAATCCCTTTTTGGAGGACTAGTTGTCAAATAATCTCTCCCATTCGACAGGCTATCTTTTCACCCACTTCCATACATAAATACTTATGTTGTTTTAGCTTGATTCTGTTATGCTGAAGGTTTGTAATTTGTTATGAAGAAGCTTTTTTAACCTGGTGCCATTACTCTTAGTTATTCTTGGTTTTATTTCTTCAGTGGTCTATTTAAGGAAGTCTTGCATGATCCAATGTGTTGGAGTGCTGACCCCGTTTTATGTTTTTACAGTTACAGATTTTCTGGTCTAATTCCTGGATCTTTGATCCACTTTCACTTGAGTTATGTGCAGGGTGGAAGATAAGGAGGTAACTGTATGTTTCCACATATGGATATCTAGTTCTCTGAGCACAATTTGTGAAAAAGTCTATCTTTTTCCCAAAATGTGTTTTTGGCACTTTTGTCAAATATCAGATAACTGCAAGCATTAGTCTTTGTCTCTGTGTCTACTACTCTGTTCCATTAGTCTTCATGTCTATTTTTATGCCACTATGATGCTGTTTGTGTTACTGTAGGTCTGTGGATAATTTGAGTTCAGATATTTGGATGCCTCCAGCATTCCTCTTCTTGCTCAATATTCCTTTGGCTATTCTGGGCCTTTTACTTTTCCATACGAATTGTAGAACTGTTTTTCCTCTAGTTCTGTGAAGAATGTCATTGGTATATTGATTTGGACTGCATTGAGTCTGTGTATTGCTTTCTGTCATATGGCTATTTTGACAATATTATTTTTATTAATCCAAAAACTTGGGGTGTCTTTCCATCTCCTAAATCCTTCTTCAATTTCTTTCTTGGTTATTTAATAGTTTCCATTTGTAGGGTTCTTTCATCTCTTTGGTTGGATTTATTCCCAAGTTTCTTCTTTTTTCTTTTATTTTTTTAGGTTATTGTGAATGGAATTGTCCCCCCCCCCCATGATTTCTTTCACAGCAGATTTCTTATTGGAGTATAGGGAAACTTTTGACTTCTGTATGTTGATCTTGTATTCTGGTAATTGCCAGATTTTATGAGTTCTGGAATTCTTCTGGTGGAGTGTTTTTGGTTCTCCTAGAACATTTTGTCATCCACAGAGATTATTTGACTTCTTTTTCTTCTTGTATCCATAAAAAGTCCTTCTCTTGCCTGATTTCTCTGGCTAGACTTTCATGGACTATATGGCTTAGGATTAGTGATAGTGGACAATCCTGGTCTGTTCCTGATTTTGGAGAAAATGCTTTCAATTTTTCCCTATTCATTATGGTGTTAGCTTTAGGTTTTTCATACTTGGTCTATATGATGCTGAGGTAGGTTTCTTCTGTTCTTAGTTTCTCCAGGGCTTTTAGCATACCTGTTTGCTGCATTTTGTCTAAAGATTTTTTCTGCATCTATTGAGATGTTCATATGATTTTTGGTGTTATTTCTATTTATGTGATGAATTGCATTTTTTGATATGTGTATCTTAAAATAATTTTGCATCCCTATGATGAAGTCAATTTGATCATGGTTTTCAATGTTTTTCTGTTTTCAGTGTTTGAGATTTTCATCATCCTAATAATTGTAAAGTGGTTTCATTGTTGTTTCAATTTGCATTTTTCTGATGATATTTTATATGGAGGATCTTTTCATATGCTTATTTTCCATGTCTATATTTTCTTTGGTGAGGTGTCTGTTAAGGTCTTTGACTCATGTTTTAATCAAGTTACTTTTTATGAATGGGTTTTAAGATTTTATTCTGGCTTTAATTTTCAATTCCTGTATGTTTACTAATGTTGGGCATTTTTCACATGCTTGTTGACTTACAGAGTTCAAACATAGAAAAATGTTACTTTACATTTTTAACAATGAACTTTATGCCTTCAAACACTCCTCTCTATCCTTGGGAAAGTCCTTCTCTTCTATCAGCTTTAAGAGTTTGGTGGTTGCACTTATAAACCTATACAGGGCAGGCCTTCCTTCTAGGATAGCTGCAAAACTGGAAGCCAAAAATTCTAGGTTGTGACAGATATAATAATCCTAAAATCAGCAGGAAAATGACAAGCTTGCCTCTTGTTAACAAGTTAGAGAATAGAAAAAGCAAATATTGTTAAAGGGCACAATCCCATGAAAAACTTACTCAACCCTATCTGGAAACTAGAAAGAACACTAAAAAACAATGTGTAAATCAATCAAAATAGATTACTCACAGTAGCAGTTAAAAAGACCCAGTATAAGTGGGCAAAATTTGTCACAAAGACTTTGCTTACAAATTCCTATTTGAAATTGCTCTTGGAATACCATTAGCATGAGCTACACTAGGTGAGTACCCTGGAGACACTGGTTTTTAACTGGTTTTCTCTTCTAGGGGAAAGCAGGCTTCATCTTTAGCAACATAGGCATAACATCTTTTATCCTTCATGTGTCATTGTTTTCCTGATCTCTTAATTTCTTGAAAGGTCTGAATCTAAATGCAAAAAAGGAAGCTCAAACCAATTATTACATAATTCAGAGGATGGCAGTTGTGCCCATTTAACTGTTCTTAGTCTCTATTATGTAAATCAAGACACTCTTTGATTTTCAAGCCTCCCCCAACTAAAATAATGAAGAAGAAGAAGGAGGAGGAGGAGGAGGAGGAGGAGGAGGAGGAGGAGGAGGAGAAGAAGAAGAAGAAGAAGAAGAAGAAGAAGAAGAAGAAGAAGAAGAAGAAGAAGAAGAAGAAGAAGAAAACGAAGGAGAAGAAGAAGAAGAAGAAAGCTAATTCCTTTAGGTCCTGTGTTGGTAAGTTTTAATTTCCTGATATGCCACCCCCAATCTCCCAGCCAGATTTTTATGGCTTTCTGGTTTACTCCTATTTTTTGCAGATCTCCAAAAATTTGAACACACTCACTGCAGGCCACATCTAAGTAGGTGACACTCTGGAGCAGTGGATTTATATACACAGAGCTATTGATATTATGTCCCATGTTTTTCTGCTCCAACAAGTTGACCTCAAAGTCTTCATCAAGTCTCAGAAATAGAAGGTGCAAGCCTTAACCTGTTATTTGCCTGAGAGTGAGGGTGGGCCACATTACCCAAATTTTAAGATCTGGACACTTTCTGTTGCTCTTTGTGCAGCTATTCAGCCTGATTTTTAGCACCTCTGCCTTGGCCTTATCCTTGTCAACATCTTCCCCCATTTTATACATGCAACTGGCATTGACACAGGCCCAGACATAGCCAAGATCATAGGCTTTTATTGAGTATTTACATGTCAGGCCTATGTCCTTGAAAAGTCATTGACACCATGCAGAAACATGATACTAAGGTTGAAGCAATTGGAGGCATATCTGCCATCACAGACCCTGACCTTCCCCAGATAAGGCTGGTCATCCTCATTGATCTGTCCATAATGTGCCAGGACAGCAACATGATTTCACAGATTTCTTTCCATGTTTATCACATGCCATCCAAAATCATCTCAAGGCAGCTTTCAGGTCCTGAGTCAGTCCACGTTTTCAAAGCATATAATAAGCCTCCAGTTTGTAGCAGTTATCACTGTGTTTATTGTCTTCAGAGCTGAACTTCAGCACCTTGGAAGTCTCATCAAAATTTTTCTGTATCTCTTCCAAATAGTCTACCAGCCAATAGCAACCTCCTGTGCCCTTCTCACAGTAGCATTTGTAGTTGCACTCCACCTCAATATTTTCCAAAAATGACTTTACCTGCCCCTTGTCCAGTCCTGCCATGGATCCTCTAAATCTTTTTGATAATAGCAATTCTAAATAGTGTGAGATGCTATCTCACTGTGCTTTGCAATTCCATGATTATTAATGTTGTTGGACATTTTTATATGACTTCTTGTTATTAGTCATTTGATAGATGATCTTCAGGTACTTAGTACATTTTAAATTGAATTGTTATTTTCTAGCAAGAAATTTTGCTTCCTTATAAGTTATAGATATTAGTCAAACTATTCTGATTTCTGCTTTGATTCTACTATAAATTACAGTTACCACAAGGTAATATCCTAAGTACCTTGCTTTTGGAGATTCAGTGCCTCCCCATGGTTTCTACTATTCCAGGATTTAATTACGCATGTTACATTTAGGTTTCCCACATCATTGGCAGGAGTTTCCTCTGTAAATTTTCATCTACAAAGAAGAGTCAATTTAGAGTGATTCAGAGTGCTAGGGATTTCCTCACAAATTTAGTTTTCACAGCATTAGTAAATGATGTGTCCTGTGGACTCTTACATACCAAGAGAGTGAGTTATAAATGGCAAATCCACTATAAAAATTCAGTCTCCCTAAATCTCCGAGTCACTCTTCTGTAGTAAATTAATTCTATCCTCCTTTTCAAGTTTGCTTGGAGTGGTTCACACATTTGTCCATGTTTCAGTCAATTGACCTAACGATAGAGTCATTTCTAACTCTTCAAGCTGCAACATTAAATTCAAACAACTTTATGTTCTTCCCATAATTATCACACACTCTTTTTTAAAACATATATTTATTCTTTAGTTCTAGGTGGACACACAATATCTTTATTTTATTTTACATGGTGCTGAGGATTGAACCTACTGCCTCACACATGCTAGGTGAGCACTCTACCACTGAGCCACAACCCCAGCCCATCACACACTCTTAACACTTATTTATACACACACATCATCTGGATTTCTACAAATTATAAAAATCACAGTCCTTTTGCATTGTAGTGCACTTTCTAATAGATTATACTATGTATTACACCTGTGGCATCCTTCACACTTATGAGCTGAATTATTGAATCTCTAATGTGAAACAAAATTAATCAGGGAAAATGGTTAATTTATTATTGCATAAAATAATGCATAATAATTATGTTCATTCAGGAATAATTATAGATGTATATATATAATATTTGATGACTTATAATCGCTATTACCCCCATTAAACTATCCTTATGTTTCCCTTACCATTCTCCCAAATCACCTTCCTCATCTCTAATGGGTTTCCTTCTGTTTTCATATTTTTCTATATTCCACATATGAGAAGAAATATGTGATATCCATCTTTCTGAGTCTCACTTATTTTATTTAACATGATAATTTTAAGTCCTTTCCATGATCCAGAAAATAACATGATTTGACTCTTCTCTATAGTTTAAAATGACTTCATTGTGTGTGTGTGTGTGTGTATGCATATATTTACATATTACATTTGCTTTAATCATCCTTCTGATAAGGGGCACTTGGCTGATTCCAATAGATTAGCTATTGTACATAGTGCCATGACAAATATGGATATGCAGGCATCTCTAAAAGTATGCTGCCTTGAATTCTTCCACATATATACTTAATATTGGTATTGCTATTATATATGTTAGTTCTGTTTTGAGGTTTTTTGAGCATACTTATTTGCATGGTGGCTGCATTAATTTACATTCCCATTAGCAGGGTATAAGTGTTCCTTTTACCCCATATCTTCACCAACATTTATTTGTATTCTTGATGAATGCCATTATGACTGGAGTAAGTTTTAATTTCAATGTAGTTTTTATTTGCATTTGCTTAATGGCTAAATATGATTACATTTTTAAAATATAATTATTGCCTATTTGTACTTCTTCATTTAAAAAAGTCTTTACAGATTTTTTATTTATTGATTCAATTATTTGTTTTTTGTTGTCATTGTTTAATTGTTTTTACTGTTCTTTTTTTGATTCATTATATATTCTGAATAGTAATCCACTGTTGGAATAGTAGCTGGAAAGAATTGCCCCCTTCTATGAGCTGTCTCTTCAGTCTTTCATTCTTTCTTTGTGCAGCTTTGAATTTGAAACTTCTCACACTCAACTAGTTCTCAGTGTGCACTCTCTGTTTTTTTCCTAGTTGAAGTAGCTCTCAGCAGAAGCATTTCCCAATACATGCAGGAACACCTTCTTTTGGGAGTGTTTCAGCGGCATGCAGGAAAGTACAAATTTACTGGAATTTCTGCCCCAATTTATTCAATGGATTTCCTTTGTACTGGGAAGGATTGATATTTTCATGAGTCCCATTTTGCTCCCCAAATTTGGTTCTCCTAGGTTCAAGGGTTAACTTGCAGAAACACTTTAAATTTTTAGGTTTCACTTTGTATTGCCTAAGAAGGGTAGCTTAACTTGACATTTCACAACAATGAAGGGAAGCCATGAGTTCTGTACCCTATGCCCTCACACAAAACAGAAACATGTAGGATATATAACACCCTCCAATCATGGGCCTTTTAGCTGACTACCAACCACTGGATGGTGAGAAAACCATAGCAACTAAGGAAGCAACTTCTGTGCCTTAGCACCTCAAGGGGAGTCCAAAAAGTGATCATTTAAGTCATCAGCAAATAGTGATACTTTGATTTCTTCCTTTCCTATTCATATCCCTTTAATTTCTTTCTTGTAATTTCTCTGGCTAGGATTTCAAGGACTATGTTGAATAGGATTGATGAAAGAGGACACTCCTGTCTTGTTCCAGTTTGTAGAGGGAATGCTTTTATTTTTTTCCATTTAGAATGATATTAGTCTTGCATTTAGCATATATAGTTTTTGCAAGGTTCAGTTATGTTCCTGATATCTCTACAGATGTAAACTAATGTTACAGAATAGAAGACACAGAGACAAACCCACATAAATACAGTTATGTCATATTAGACAAAGGTGCCAAATTCATTCATTGGAGAAAAGATAGCTCTTCAACAAATGGTGCTGGGAAAACTGGAAATCCATATGTAGCAAAATGAAATTAAATCCATATCTTCACCCTGCACAAAACTCAATTCAAAGTGGATCAAAGATTTAGGCACTAGAACAGAGATCTTGCCACTAATAGAATAAAAAGTAGGCCCAAATCTTTACTACAGCAGCTTAGGTACTGACTTCCTTAAGACTCCTAAAGCACAAGAAGTAAAATCAAGAATCAACAAATTGGATGAATTCACAGTCAAAAGCTTCTTCTCAGCCAAGGAAGCAATCAATAATATGAAGCAAGAGCCCACAGAATGGGAGAAGACTTTTACCACATGCACCTCAGAGCATTAATCTCATGATATATAAAAAACTCAAAAAACTTAACACTAAAAATACATATAACCCAGTCAACAAATAGGCTAAGGAACTGAACAGACACATCACAAAAAAATAAATACAATCTATCAACAAATATATGAAAAAAATTCAACATCTTTAGCAATTAGAGAAATGCAAATCAAAACTACTCTTAAGATTTCATCTCACTCTAGTCAGAATGTCAATTATCAATAATACAAGCAACAATAAATATTGGCAAGGATGTGGGGGGAAAGGTACACTCATACATTGCTGGTGGGACTGAAAATTGGTGCAATCAGTCTGGAAAGTAGTATAGTGATTTCTCAGAAAACTTGGAATGGAACAACAATTTGACCCAGCTATCCCACTCTCACTTCATACCCCAAAGACTTAATCTCAGCATATTACAGTGACACAGCCACATCAATGTTTATAGCCGCTCAACTCACAGTAGCTAAACTAGGAAACAACCTAGATGCCTTTCAACAGATGAATAAAGAAAATGTTGTATATACATATACACAATGGAATATTACTCAACATTAAAGAAGAATGAAACAGCCAGGAGGAGTGTGGTACATCTGTATCCCAGCAGCTTAAGAGGCTAAGACAGGAGGATCACAAGATCAAAGCCATCTTCAGCAAGATAGGTGCTAAGTAACTCTGTGAGAACTTGTCTCTAAAAAAAAAAAAATACAAAATAGGGCTGGGGATGTGGCTCAGTGGCCAAGTGCCCCTGAGTTCAATCTCCAGTACTCAGAAAATTTTAAAAAAAGGTAGAATGCAATTATGGCATTTGTAGTATTTGCAGGCAAATGGATGGAGCTGGAGAATATAATGCTAAGCAAAATAAGGCAATCACAGACACACACACACAAAAAAATGGCCTAATATTTTTACTGATATGCAGATGCTAATTCACAATAAGCGGTGGGGCTAAGGATAAATAGAGGTACTTTGGATTAGGCAGAGAGGAGAATAAAGGGACAGAAAGGGGTATGGGGGTAGGAAGTAAAGTAGAATGAATTAGACATTATTAGAATTAGTCATATATGTGCATATATTACTGCACCACCAGTGTGGTTCTACGTCATGTAGAACCAGGAGAATGATAAGTTATACTCCATTTATGTATGTATTATGTGTCAAAATATATTCTACTGTGATATGTAATTACTTAAAACAAGTTTTTTAAAAAGTCCTTGGTTTCAATTTGCATTTGTAGAATATTAATTTTTATGGCTTCTTTTGCATGTTTAATTTTGCTCATTGTGTTTCTTTTTCCCTGGTTAGTATACCTAAATGTTTTCCAATTTTTTTTATTTGTTTGTTTGTTTGCTATTTGTTTCATCTTTTAAAAAAGCCAACTCTTTCTTTTATTTTTGTGGGGATTTTGTTTTTGGTATTTTATTTACTTTAGTGTCATGATGTTTTTTTCTACTAAGTTGATGTTCTATTTTTCATTTCTATTCTCTTGATGTGCATTGCTAAGTTATTTAAAATCTTCCTTTTTATAAATGTAAGGTTTTTTGCTATAAATTTTCTTTTTGTTTTCACTTTTGGTATAGTTCAGCGGTTTCCTTATTCTTCTTTTTTTTTTTTTTTTTCCTTTTCTTTCTATGCAGTACTGGAGATTGAACCCAGGGAATCCTTACCACTGAGTTGCATCACCCACCCATTTTTTTTTAAAGAGAGAGAGAGAGAGAGAGAGAGAGAGAGAGAGAGAGAGAGAGAGAGAGAATTTTTTAATATTTATTTTTTAGTTTTCGGTGGACACAACATCTTTATTTTATTTTTATGAGGTGCTGAGGATTGAACCCAGTGCCCCATGCATGCCAGGCGATCGCGTTACCACTTGAGCCACATCCCCAGCCCTCACCCACCCATTTTTATTTTTTATTTTGAAATATACAGTTGATGCACTGCCCAGACTGGCCTCAAACTTGCAATCCTCCTGCCTCAATCTCCTAAGTCAATGGAATTACAAGCATATACATCCAAGCCTGTCTAATACATAGGTTTTGGTTTGAAGTATTTTCATTATCACTCAATGTGAGAAATTCTTTGAAGTGCCTCATTTGATTTTATTGATGATTCATATTTTGTTCAAAAACATGTTGTTTATTTTGCAAGTACTTTTACAATCTCTGTAGTTGATTTTGTATTTGTTGTTGATTTCTCATGTTAATATTGTGAGATAAGAAAAGATACATGGAATTTCATTAAGTTTTTTTTTTCTGAATTTCTTGAAACTTTCTGTGGCCTAACAAATTATCTTTCCTGAAGAATGTTCCATGTGTTCATGAGAAGCATGTACATTTTGTAGTTGCATATAAAATATGTAAATACCACTACTACCATATATTTTAACTCCAATGTTTCTTTGTTAACATCTGTCCACATGATCTACCCTTTGATGAAAATATGCTGTTTAATTCCACAATTATTATTGAATCAGAATCTACTGTTTCTTTTAGACCTAATCATTTTCATATAATTGCATTTTCTGTCATTAGGTGAATCTGCATTTAAAATTGTATCCTCTTGTTGAATTAACCTCTTGATCATTATACAGTAATCAATTTTATCTTTTTCCCAAAGGGAAAAAAAAAACTTTATTTAAGTGCAGATCAGAACTGCATATGGAATACACTTTATCTTTTTAAACCCTTAGGGAATGTCTATTTTATCTGATAAAGGTATAGCTACTTCTGATTTCTTTTGGTTTCTGCTTATAGGTAATATTTTTTTCAGACCTTAACTTTCAGTCTATATTTCTTTACCAGTGACTGTATTTTAGACAGTGAAGTTCTTACAGTTGAAGTGAGTTTCTTGTAGGGAGTGGATAGTTAAGTCTTCTTTATGTTTGTTTTTCATTCTTTTATGAATTTTATGTATTTTAATTGGAGAATTACATCCATTTACACTAAGGGTAATTAATAAATAAAGACTTACTATTATCATTTTATTGCTTGTTTTCTAACAGTTTTGTAGATTCTTCTTCCTCTTTTCTTTTTTTAATATTTATTTTTTAATGTAGTCAGACACAATATCTTTATTTTATTTATTTATTTTTACATGGTGCTGAGGATTGAACCCAGGGCCTCACACTATGAGGCAAGCACTCTACCACTGAGCCATAACCCCAGCTTTCTTCTCTTTTCTTTATGGTTAAGTGATTTCTTCTGGTAGTATATTTTGATTACTTCATTTTTACTTTTAATGTATTTATTGTACAATATTTTTTGTGGTTACCAGGAGGCCTGGAGAAAACATATTTAAACTTATTGTGTTCTATAAAAGTTATCTCATATTAGACAAAGGTGCCCAAAACATACATTGGAGTAAAAATAGCCTCTTCAACAAATGGTGCTGGGAAAATTGGAAATCTATACGCTTTGGAACTCTATGCATTCCTCTATCCCAATAACTCTTAAATTTGGTCTTTCTATGCTACCCCATATTTCTTGAATGCTCTGCTCATGGTTTCTTATCATTTTCACTGTGTCATCTACATTATTTTCCAGATTATATATTTTGTCTTCATTGTCTGAGGTCCTGCCTTCCAAGGGATCTAATCTGTTGGTGATGATTTCTATTGAGTTTTTAATTTGGTTTATTGTTTCCTTCAGTTCATGGGTTTCTATTTTTTTCAGAATCTCTATCTCCTTATTGAAGTAATCCTTTGCTTCATGTATTTGCTTATGTAGCTCTTTATTGAAATGATCTTTTGCTGCCTGTATTTGCTCTCTTATATTATCCTTTAATTCACAGAACATTTTAATCATGTACATCCTGAACTCCTTCTCTGTAATTTCTTCTGTTGTACTGGCCATGGATTCTAATAATGTAGTATCTTGATTTGTTGGGGGGGGCTGTCTTCCTTTGTTTTCTCTTATTGTTCATGTGTCTTTCCTTCTAGAACTGGATCCAGCCCTATAGGCTTATAATGTGCTGCAGGATTCCAAAACCTCTCCTTTGAGGGGAAGAACAATATTAACAGATCTCAATACAAACAATATACAACCTAAAATCAAATAGCTGCTATTGATACATTTACAGTTTTTCACAATATACAGAAATGGTGAGTACAATTGTTATCTACAATATAAACAGTAGGTTTACAAAAGGGTCTACAGTTTCTGATGGTGAATAGAGAACCAGGGATGAGGTGTAGGATAAGAGAATCAGAATAGTCAAAGAAATCCCTAGCAAGAAGAGTGAAACAGGTGGCTTCACTCTACCAGAACTTAAACTGTACTACTGAGCAACAGTAACAAAAACAGCATGGTATTGACATCAAAATAGACTTGTAGACAAATGGTACAGAATAGAGGACACAGAGAAAAACCCACATAAATATAGTTATTGCATATTAGACAAAGGTGCCAAAAACATATATTGGAGAAAAAAGCCTCTTCAACAAATGATGCTCATAAAACTGGACATTCATATGCAGCAAAATGAAATTAAGCCCCTATCTCTTACCATGCACAAAACTCAACTCAAAGTGTATCAAGAACCTAGGAATTAAACCAGAATACCCTGTGCTTAATAGAAAAAAAAGTAGGCACAAATCTTCATCATGTCAGATTAGGTCCAATTGCCTTAACAAGACTCCTATAGCACAAAAAATAAAATCAGAAATCAATAAATGGGATGAATTCAAACTGAAAAGCTTCTCAGCTAAAGAAACAATCAGTGGTGTGAATAGAGAGCCTACAAAATGGGAACAAATTTTTACCACATGCACATCAGATAGAGCACTAATCTCTAGGCTATATAAATTACTCAAAAAATTTAACACCAAAAATGAATAAATAAGCTGATCAGTAAATGGGCTAAGGAACTTCTAAGAAGATGATATATAATCAATCAATAAATATATTAAAAATGTTGGGCTGGGGATGTGGCTCAAGCGGTAGCGCGCTCGCCTGGCATGCGTGCGGCCCAGGTTCGATCCTCAGCACCACATACCAACAAAGATGTTGTGTCCGCCGAGAACTAAAAAATAAATATTAAAAAATTCTCTATCTCTCTCTCTCCTCTCTCACTCTCTCTTTTAAAAAAAATTTAAAATGTTCAGCATCCTAGAAATCAGAGAAATGCAAATCCAAACTAAGATGTTATCTCACTCCAGTCAGAATAGCAGCTATTAAGCATACAAACAGGGCTGAGGTTGTGGCTCAGAGGTAGAGTGCTCACCTGGCATGTGTGGGACACTGGGTTTGATCCTCAGCCCAACATGAAAATAAAATAAAGGTATTGTGTCCATCTATAAGTAAGAAATAAATATTTTTTTAAAAAAATACAAACAACAATATGTGTTGGCGAGGATTGGGGGAAAAAGCACACCCACATATTGCTGGTTGCAATGCTGGACTGCAAATTGTTGCAACCAATCTGGAAAGCATTATGGATATTCCTTGGAAAACGTGGAATGTAACTACCATTTGACTGACCTATGGCACTCCTCAGTTTATACCCAAAGGACTTAAAAACAGCATACTACAGGGACACAGCCACATCAATGTTTATAGCAGCACAATTCACAATAGCTAAACTGTGGAACCAACCTAGATGCCCTTCAGTAGATGAATGGATAAAGAAACTGTGGTATATATACACAATGGAATATTACTCAGCATTAAAAGATAACAAAAATCATGGTATTTGAAGGTAAATGGATGGAGTTGGAGAATATTATAGTAAGTGAAGTAAGCCAATCTGAAAAAAAATGCTGAATGTTTTCTCTAATATGAGGATGCTGATCCATAATGGGGATCGGGTTGCAGGGAGCATGGGAGGAAACTTTAGATGGGTCCATGGGGAGGGAAAAGAGGGGGCAGTGCAGTAGGAAAGGCAGTGGAATGAGATGGGCATCATAACCCTAAGTAAATTTATGAAGACATGAATGGTGTGACTCTATTTTGTGTACAACAAGACATAAAAACTTGTGCTCTATATGTGTACTATAAATTGAAATGCATCCTGCTATCCTATATAACAAATTAGATTAAATAAAAAAATTAAAAAGTGATGTATACTGTCAAATTTAGATGGTATTTGGCCACATATTCTATATGATAAGAGCAAAGAGTTTATTTTTAAAATATATTTAAAATATATTAAATATGTATATACATTTAAGGAAGACATGGAGCCATGAAGTCATCCTAAAATCAATAGGAATTTGATTTGGAAAATATATGTTCTTTCTTAACACATATAACTAATTCCTGTTGGTGGAGCCCTAAATAAACATAAGCTAGGTCAATCAATCTTTATTAAAAAATGTGTCAAAGTTAAAAATACTAAAGCCTGAGAATTAGAGGATATTATAGATGCACAATGAATAAATAGAGTAAGGTACTTGATTGAGTCCTGAAAGAAAAAAAATAACAAAAACAGAATATTAATGCAATATTTGTGGAAATGTGACTGACACAGCAGAAAATATAAAATAATCAAAATGGAGGAATAGACAGCTGCATAAGTCAACTTTTTAAGACTGTGATAACTATCTGATAAATAACAACTTAAAAGGAGGAAATATTTATTTTAGCCCATAGTTTCAGAGGTTTTAGTCATAGCCAGCTAGGTGAATTTATTTTTCGTGTCCTAAGGTGAGGCAGAAAAGCATGGTGGAAGGACAGGGTAAAATAAAGCTGCTCAGTTCATTGTAGCTGGAAGGAGAGAGAGGGGGGGGGAGAGAGAGAGAGAGAGAGAGAGAGAGAGAGAGAGAGAGAGAGAGAGAGAGAGAGAGAGAGAGAAAGGAGGGGGAGAGAAAGAGGGTGCCAGAGGCAATGTATAGTTCCCAAGGGCATGCCCCCAAGAACCCTCAACCTTCAACCAGTTTCCACTTTCTACAGTCCCCACCACCTCCTAGTAGCCCATTTAGCTACCAATTGATTTATCTAATGATGAGTTCAGAGTTCTCATGATATAATCACTTCCTAAATGTCCCAGTTATGAACACTAAAGCATTGAAGACAAAGCTCACAACACATGAGACTGAAAGAAAATCCAGATTCAAACTACATCAACAGCTCTCATCTCTTGTACCTCATAGAAATAAAGAAACAAAGGGAAATAATCAGAAACAACTTTGTCAGATTTCTGGAAAATAGGCTAGATTCATACCAAATGATTTCCAAATAAAGAAAAATAATCTTCAAATTGTATAATGTTTTGTGATTTTACTTAATCTTATCCCATCTTTCCCAGTCAAAATAGTGGTCTTAGTTCAAAAGCTACCACTGCCTGCATTCCAGGTTGATATCCTTTCCTTAGTTTCATTGGGACAAGTGTAGAAGATATGCAAAAATCATCTTATATTTCTCTTTTAAACTCTCTGGAAACTTCTGAATGTCTTACCTAAGGCTTTCATCAGTGTTGCATCTAAGTGAAACATGTAATTTTATCTTCTTCACTATTATCAATAGTGCACAATGAACATGGCAAAACAGATATGTCTTCAGCACATTGATTTTATTTACTTTACATATTGCTGACAGAAAAGCAACAAGCTTCAAAATACTGAAAAAAAACATACTAACAATACTCAAATGTCTAAAGAAATTAATTTTGTAATTACAAAAGAAACATATAGTAAACTGCTAAATAAAAACACGAGGAGAGCTTTTAAATTCCTGCAGTATTTAAGAGACTGAAATGCATGAAAGACAATTATAAAAATTTATTATCTTGCATAAAATTTATAAAAATATATATTGGATCATAGCAAGAACAACTAAAGAAAAGCAAACAGAGCTGTATAGGAGCTAAGATGTTTTATGTAATTGAAGTTATGTTGGCATCAATCAACTAGATTTTGAATAAATATGAGATATTTCATATAATCCTGATGCTAATAAAAAATAATATATATATATACAAAAGAAGAAAATCAAGTTAATTTATAACAAAGCAACTGAAAACAAAGAAGGCATTATGGGAGGGAAATAAGGGCAAACAAGTTCTAAGATTTACTTTAAATGTAAAATAACAGAGCTAAGTCTTTCCTTATAAGTAATTATTTTACAACTGGAATTATTTTTAATGGATACACAAAACATGAAAATTGTTCTTATTAGTGGGGTCAATGTGATTTTAATACATTTATATACCACGTAATGCTTAACCCCCCCAAAAAAGATATCTCCCCATTTATCTTCATTTCTTTATTATGAAAATTTCGTTATTTTTCTAGCTTTATGAAATGTGCAGTACATTATTGTTATCTATGGTAACCCCACTGAGTGATAGCAGCCCAGAACCTCTTGCTCCTACCTGAAACTTAGTAACCATTGATAAACTTTCTCAATTCCTCCAACCTACACTTTCCTGGACTCTGCTAACCACCATTCTACTCTTGACTTTCATGAGATCAATTGTTTGTATTTCACCTGTAAGTGAATTTATGTAGTACTTTTCTTTCTGTGCTTGGTTTATTACATTAAGCATAATAATGTCCAGTTGATCTGTGTATCAAAAATAAGAGGATTTTATTCTTTTTAATGATGGAATATTATTCAATCATATGTGAATGACATTTTCTTTGTATATTTTTTAGTCTCCTTTATTTTTTATTGATTTTATTATTTTTTAAATACACGACAGCAGTAGAATGCATTACAATCCTTATTACATATATAGAGCACAATTTTTGTATCTCTGTGTATAAAATATATTCACGTCAATTGATGCAATTATACATGTACTTTTTTTGCATTACAATTCTTAATACACATATATACCACAATTTTTCATATCTCTGTTAGTATATACAGTATGTTGACACCCAATTCAAGTCTTCATATATGTACTTTGTATAATGATAACCATCACATTCCACCATCCTTGCTAATCCCTTTCCCCCTCCCTTTCCCTCCCACCCATATTCCCTATCTAGAATTAATTAATCTAATCCTCCCATGCTCTCCCTCCCTACCCCACTATGAGTCACCCCCCCCCTTATATCGGATAAAACAATTGGCATTTGGTTTTTTGGGATTGCCTGACTTCACTTAGCATTATTTTCTCAAACACCATCAATTTACCTGCAAATGCCATGGTTTTGTTCTTTTTTTAATGCTGAATAATATTCCATTGTGTATAAATACCACATATTTTTTTATCCATTCATCCACTGAAGGGCATCTAGTTTGGTTCCACAGTTTAGCTATTGTGAATTGTGCTGCTATAAACATTGATGTGGCTGTGGCCCTGGAATACGCTATTTTTAAGTCCTTTGGGTATAGTCCAAGAAGAGGAATAACCGGGTCAAATGGTGATGTTCCATTCCCAGATTTCTAAGGAATCTCCATACTGCTTTTCAAATTGGCTGCACCAATTTGCAGTCCCACCAGCAATGTATGAGTGTACCTTTTTTCCCACATCCTTTCCAACACTTATTGTTGTTTGTCTTCATGCTAGCTGCCATTCTGACTGAAGTGAGATGATATTTTAGAGTAGTTTGATTTTGGGCTGGGGATGTGGCCCAAGCAGTAGCGCGCTCGCCTGACATGTGTGCAGCCCGGGTTCGATCCTCAGCATCACATACAAAGATGTTGTGTCCGCCGATAATTAAAAAATAAATATTAAAAAAATTCTCTCTCTCTCTCTCTCTCTCTCTCTCTCTTAAAAAAATTTAAAAAGAGTAGTTTGATTTTACATTTCTCTGATTGCTAGAGATGATGAGCATTTTTTCATGTATTTATCGATTGATTTTTAAATACTCTTCTAAGTGTCTGTTCAGGTCCTTGACGCATTTATTGATTGGGTTATTTGATTTTTGGTGCTTAGCTTCTTGAGTTCTTTATATACCCTAGAGATTAGTGCTGTATCTGATGTGTGACATTTTCTTTGTTTATTAATCAGTTGATGGACACTTATGTTTGATCTTTTTCACTATTATTAATGTGGTACAACGAATACTGCAACACAAATATGTCTCAGCACACTGATTTAATTTCCTTTGCATATATATGTCACATTGTTATTGCTAAATGATGATAGTTCTACTTTTTTTTTTAATTTTGGGAAGACCATCAAAATTTTTTATTGTCTGTACTAATTTTCATGTCCACCAGCAGTGTCCAAGGATTCTCTATGCATATGTGTATATATGTTTATTTATTTATTTATTTGTCTATATTTAATTTATTTATATGTGGTGCTGAGGATCAAATCCAGGGTGTTGCACGTGCGAGGTGAGCACTCTTCCACTGAGCCACAACCCCAGCCCCTCTCTATGCATTTTGTATAAAAGCATTATTTTAAAAACTAGATAAAAATCTCATTCTTGTTTTGATTGGCACATCCCTGATGATGAGTGATGTTGAATAGGTTTTCTACATACTTATTAGCCATTTGTTTCTCATCTTTTAATACTTCATTCTGGATACATGACCATTTGGATCTATTATCCTTTTTTTTTTTTTTTTTTTGATCTTGGGGACTTAATCCAGAAGGCCTTTACCACAGAGCACCATTCCCAGTCCTTTTTATTTGTTTGTTTGCTTGCTTTTTGGTTTTGTTTTTTTTTTTTTTGGAGACAGGGTTTCACTAAGTTGCTAGGTTGCCCAAGCTGGCCTGAAACTTGTGAACCTCCTGCTTCAGCATCTCCAGTCATAAAAAATTACTGATGTGTGCTACTATGCCTGGATTTATTATACATTTTGGAGTTGGATTATTTGTTTTTTGGTAGTGAACTTTTGGAGTTTATTTATTTATTTATTTGTGACAGCAGAATGAATTTCAATTCTTATTACACATATAGAGCACAATTTTTCATATCTCTGGTTGTATACAAAGTATATTCACACCAATTCATGTCTTCATACATGTACTTTGGATAATAATGTCCATAACATTCCATCATCATTTCTAACCCCATTCCCCCTCCCTTCCCCTCCAACCCATCTTTCCTATCTAGAATTAATCTATTCCTCCCATGTTCCATCTCCCTAACCCACTATGAGTCAGCCTCCTTATATCAGAGAAAACATTCAGCATTTGGGTTTTGGGGATTGGCTAACTTCACTTAGCATTATCTTCTTTAATTCCATCCATTTACCTGCAATTGCCACAATTTTATTCCCTTTTATTGCTGAGTAATATTCCATTGTGTATATATGCTACAATTTTTAGCCATTCATTTATCGAAGAGCACCTAGGTTTGTTCCACAGTTTGGTCAAAAAATTCCTTATATGTTCAAAAACAGTTTAAATTTTTTTTCTTTCATCCTAAACATTGTCTTTTATCTCTGTTGGTGATTTCCTTTGCAGTACAGAGGCTTGTGTTAAAAATAAAACTAATTTGCTTATTTTTGCCTTTATTTTAGGTGATTTGGGGGGAGAGGTCTTGTTCAGAAAATTTCAATCCATTCCTGTCCTGAAGTGTTTCTCCAAAGGTTCTATTATAGTAGTTTCAAAGTTTCAAGTCTTATAGTTAAGTCTTTAATAAAATTTGAGTTGATTTTTGCAACTGGCAAATAATACTGTTCTACTTTCATTGTTCTGTATGTGGATGTCAAATTTTGCCAGGCACTCTCCTTTATCCAATGTGTTTTCTGAACAACTTTGTCAAAAGTTGATTGGCTATAGATATATGGAATTATTTTTAGGCTTACTTGTTCTTTTTCATTGGGCTCTATGCCTGTTTTAATGCCAATTTTGTGTTGTTTTGAGTATTATAACTCTAGTAATTTTGGAATCAGGCAGTGTAATTCCTCCTTTCTTGTTCTTTTTGCCCAAAATGGATATTGTTCTTCAGGATAATGTGTGTGTGTGTGTGTGTGTGTGTGTGTGTGTGTGTGTGTCTGTGTGTGTGTTTCCATACAAATTTTAGAATTGCTGTTTTCTATTTCAGTGAAGACTGTCATTGGTATTTTGATGGTAACTGTACTGTATCTGTAAACCAGTTTTGATACTGTATATCTTAACTACATTGATTCTTCCTATCAATGAGCATGGGATATCTTTCCACTTTTTATATCCATTTCAATGTTAATATCAATGTTTTTTTTTATTTTCATTTTAGAAGTCTTTTACTTTCTAGGTTAAATTTATACCTAGGCATAGTTTTCGCAGGTACTGTAAATAGAATTGCTTCTTAATTTCTATTTTATAAAAAAGTCATGTTGGTATAAAGCAATATTACTGACTTTTTGTGTTGGTTTTGAATCCTGCAATTTGTTGAAGTAACTTACTCATTCTAATAATAGATATATGGAATTATTTTTAGGCTTACTTGTTCTTTTTCATTGGGCTCTATGCCTGTTTTCATGCCAATTTTGTGTTGTTTTGAGTATTATAACTCTAGTAATTTTGGAATCAGGCAGTGGAATTTTTGGTAGATAATATGGCATCTATAAACAGTAAGATTTGATATATATTTTTACTTAGAAGATGTTTATTGCTTTCTCTTAACTAATTGCTCTAAGACTTCTAGCATTATCTGGAATAAAAGTGGTGAAAATGGGAAGTAACTTGCTCCAGAACTTTGAGAGGAAACATTCATATTTTCCCCACTCAAATAAAGTTAGATGTTAGCTTAGTATAAGTGACCATTATTATGTTGAGGTATATTACTTGTGTGGTTAAATTGTTTGGCATTTTTAATATGAAGTTATGTTGCATTTTATTGAATACCTTTTCTCTGCTGATTGAGATAACCATATTTTTTTCTTCATTCCATTGATATGGTCTATTGACTTTATTCTTTTATATTTATTAAACCATCCTTCCATTTCTGGAATTAATTATACTTGACCCTAGTGAATATCTGTTCAATATGCTGTTGGATTTGGTTCACTAGGAGTGCGTTGAGGAATTTTGTGTTTATGTTCATCAAGGACATTAGCCTGTAATTTTACTTTTATTCTGTCTACATTTTTTAGAAGAATTTCTTATTATTTTTTCCTAGTTATAGATGAACCTTTATTTTATTTCTATGTGGTGCTGAAAATCAAAACTAGTGCCTCACATATGCAAGGCAAGTGCTCTACCACTGAGCTATAGGCCCAGCCCCTGTCTGTACTTTTATTCTGTTTTCTTTTTTTTTTCCCCTAAGGGTTATGCTGGTCTCAGAGAATGTATTTAGAAGAAATCCTTGTTTATTTTTTGGAATAACTGAAAGAGAATTAGTGTTTGTTCTTCTTTAAATATTAGGTAGAATTCAGCAGAAAGCCATCTGGTCCTGGGCTTTTTATATGGGACTGTTTATTACTGAGCCAATCTTATTACTTGTCTCTTCATATATTCAGAATTCAGTCTTGGTAAGAGCTATATGTGGGGGAATTTGTCCATTTAAACAAAATCAAAATCATAAAATTTGTTGGTATATAATTGTTTATGGCAATTTATAATGATCTCTCTCTCTCTCTCTCTCTCTCTCTCTCTCTCTCTCTCTCTCTCTCTCTCTCTCGTGTTCCAGGGATTAAACCCGTGGACACTTAACCATTGGGCCTCATCTCCAGCCCTTTTTGTATTTTATTTAGGGACAGGGTCTCACTGAGTTGCTCAAGTCCTCACTAAATTGCCAAAGCTGGCTTTGAACTTGGAATCCTCCTGCCTCAGCCTTTGGAGCTGCTGGGATTAAAGGCTTGTGTCACCACACCCAGCTGTGATATTCTGTATTTCTGTCGTGTTAGTTGTAATGTTTCCTTTCCATTCTTAATTTTATTAACTTAAATATTCTCCTTTTCTTAGACTATTTAAATATTCTCCTTTTCTTAGGCTATGTAAGGGTTTGGCAATTTTATTTATATATTCCAAAACTCTTATCCTTTTTTGAATTTGTTATTTCACATTTTTTTAAAAAAATTCTTTACTTGCAATTGTTTTTGCTACAATTTTTATTATTTTCTTCCTTCTCGTAATTTTAGGGTTTTTTTCTTGTTTTTCTATTTTCTAGAGAAGCAGAGAGAGGCTATTTATCTGAGATCTTACTTTTTTAATATATAATTTGGGCTGTGATTGCTATAAACTTACCAATTAACTTCACTCTTACTATATTCCAAAGTTGTTTGTGTTGTGTTTCCATTTCCATTTGTTGCAAGAAATGCTTTAATTTCCTTTTTTATTTCCTTTCTTGATCTTTTATTTCCTTTCTTTTAGTTGCTCAAAAAGAAAATTGTTTAATTTTCATGTACTTGTATATTTCCTCAAGGCTTTTTTGTTGTTGTTGTTATTGATTTCTAGCCCTATCGCATTCATGGTGAGAAAAGACACTTAGGATAAATTTATTTAGTTATTGAGAATTGGCTTGTAGACTACCATATGATCTATTATGGAGTATGTTCCATGTGCTAAGAAAAGTGTACATTTGGTAGCTATGGATATAATGTTATGTAGACCTCTATTAGGTTCATTTCTTCTGTTGTTGAATTTAACAGTTCTGCTGTTACAATTTAATTTGCTGTTTCTTTGTTCATTTTCCATCTGGCTAATCAACTTACTTCTCTTCTCTTGGTGAAAATGGGGTATTAATGCCCCAAGATAGTCTTGTATTGCAAAGTTCTCTCCATTAAGGACTATTAACATTTGTTTCATATTTTTGGTGCTCCAATATTGGGTCCATATATGTTAGAATTGTATTTCCTTTTTTCACAACCCCTTCATCATATAACAATCTTATCTATATATTATTGTTTTTGATTTAAAATCTATTTTTATCTGATAAGGTTGGGTCTTACATTTTTCATATTGGAGAAGACAGCATTGTAGTTATTTCTTTATTTCTTTCTTTTGTAGCCTTCCTTGATGGTCATGTGAATTAATCTGTTTTAATTCATTTCTTTTTTTTTTTTTAAAGAGAGAACGAGAGAGATAGAGCGGTAGAGAGAAAGAATTTTTAATATTTATTTTTTAGTTTTTGGCAGACACAACAACATCTTTGTTTGTATGTGGTGCTGAGGATCGAACCCGGGCCGCACGCATGCCAGGCGAGCACGCTACCACTTGAGCCACATCCCCAGCCCCTAATTCATTTCTTATTATTTTTATTTTAACATTTAAATATTTTTGTTTGGTGGTTACCATGAGACTTACAAAATTTTCTTTTATTATACCAAGCTATTTTAAAGTGATAGCAACTTAAAATGATCTCAAATATAAACAGAAGATAAAATATACTGTAGCATTTCCTGCCTCTTTACATGATGAATTTTTGATATCCTAATTTACATATTTCTATATTGCCTATAGATTAAAATATTCAGGTAATTCTTATTATTGTGGTTTTGCTTTTTGTATTCTTCATACTAAAGCTATAAACGGTTTTTGTGCCACACTTAAAATATTAGAACATTCTGAATTAATTTGTGTAATTTCTCTCATCAGAAAATTTTATACATTCCTATGTTTTATTCTTTTTCATTAATGTCTTTCACTTTCCAGAATTTCCTTTAGCATTTCTTGCAAAACAGCTTTTAGAGATATATTCTGCCAGCTTCCATTTGTTTTAGAAAGTATTTATTCCTCTTTCATTTATAAGGATAGCATTACTGAGCACAGTATTCTTATTCAAAAGTTTTTCCCCTCTTAACAATACTGAAATTTTTATGCCACATTCTTCTAGCCTGGAAATTTTTGGTTGAGAAATTGGCTGTTAGGTGAACTAGGATAATCATAGGTTTTATTCATTTATTTTCTCTTGTAGCTTTGAGGATCTTCTCTTTATATTCACCTTTGAGAGTTTGATTGGTGACCTTTGCCTTCTCTGATTCTGAATATGTGTATTCTTCTTTGGGAAGACTTCTGTTGTTATTCTTTGAATAAACTTTCTCCCCACTTGTCATTCTCAAATACCTCTTGAATTCCAATAATAATATAACCTCTTTTATAATATCCTAAATTTTTCATATTTTATCTTCACTTCTCCTCATTCTTATTTTTCTTTTACTCTTGTTAAGGTCTATTTAACAACTGATTTTTTTAGTACAGCACTGATTCTTCCTTCTCTTTAATGTGTTTAAGTTTTTTCATTGGTGTCTGAAATAGTTCTTCAAATGTCTCCAAGTTCATTGAATTCCTTTAAAGCAGTTGATTTAAATTCTTGGTCTTAGAATTTTCCCATACTCATTAAGCCTTGTTGGTTTCTGGTACTTTATTTTGAGTACTAGTTACTTAGAGTACTAATTGAGATATTGATTTCCTGAAAGTTCTGATTGTTGGCATGTGACATTGCCCAGCCATTTAAGGTTTATATATTATTTATGTGTTCCTCACCTGACCTTCTTTGTTCCTGTCTTCCCAGAAATTATAAGAAGTTTACCTATTTTCTCAATAATAATTGAGAAAGTGTCTAATAATTTCTGCTACTTCAGCACTGAATAGCACCCATGTACTGGTTTTCTGCTGGTGTTTTGTGGCTGTTTAAATTACTAGAGGATAATCTAAATTCAGGTTTGTCCCAAATACACTGTTGTTGTATTGTTCTGAATCAACCAGGACAATAACTCAAAAGATGTTTTTATTCCTACAAGCCATTTCCTGGAGTAGGCCTGGATTCCTCATCTGCAATTAATGACCTGTGCATAGGCACTGAAGGATTCTACCCAGGTTGGGCAGTCATCTTGGATGGACAATACACTTGCCTGTGGCTACAAATGCCACCACAGTGTGCCACACTATATGATCATAGTTTACCAATACCAACACAACACTGCAGTAGATCCATGGTCCATACTATTATGAGCTGCCTATTACTGAGATAGACTGTTAGGTTAAGACTACTGCAATAATCCATAGGTGATGCTTGCTAGAATAGAAGACTGATAGACTGAGGCCAGATGTGTTTCCCTTGGTACCAAAGTTGTTTCACAGGCTCAATCCATAGAGTCAGATTTTGCTGACCCTGTACTACATACCAAGGCAAAGACTTGTATTTACTATTCTGCCTAACTCCAAAAAATGGACTCTTTCAATATGTTATACTGCCTGAAGTTGGGATAGTATTGATAAAGGCAGTCCCTTGGTCACCTAGGTTGATGCTAAGATGGATCCTGCCTGAGTCACCTGCACAATCTCAAGGGTACACCAACAACCATGCCACAAATGACAGTGATGCAGATTGAAACATGACTGCCTTACTTGGCTGTTAGTCTGTACCAAGTATGAACACACTTCTAGAGCCTCATCTAAAAGCACAGGCCTAGTGCTATCTGTGCTGCCCAAATTGGGAAAGATGTGGTAGATACAGTCTTTTTATAATTTGTATGTGATTTGTCTCTCAAAAGCTCATGTGTGAGACAATGCAAGAAGCTTCAGAGGAGAAAATATTATGAGAGGCTTAAACCAATCAGTGAATTAATCCCCTGATAGGGATTAACTGAATGGTAACTGAAATCTGGGGGTGTGGGCTGGAGGAGGTGGAGCATTGGAGGCATGGCTTTGGGGTATATATTTGTATCCAGCAAATGAAGTCTCTGTCTCTATTTCCTGATCATCCTGTGAGGCGCTTCCTTCTGCCACATTCTTCCACCATGATGTTCTCCCTCACCTTGAGCCCTGAGGAATGGAGCCGGCCTTCTATGGATTAAGAACGCTAAAACTGTGATCCCTCAAATAAACTTTTCTTCCTCTACAGTTGTTCTGGTTAGATACTTTTAGTCATAGCATTTAAAAAGCCGACTAAAACAATCTCTTTGCCACCAAGGTAGATGTTAATGTGTGTCACACCTGGGTCTCACAGCAACAGGCTGCATAGTCTTGGGAGCTGGTGGGTGTTCTCCAACCCACTCCAAGGCCTGATGTAATACAGGCTAAAAACTGATTCTGTCCCTTTGATGCACAGGTCCCCTTTTTATGCCAGGGTTATTCTAGAGGCTCAGTCTGTGAGCTTTTGTCTGCATACAGGGATTTCATTTTCATTTTCACAGACCCAACTACAACAGAAAACATATTCTTCTCAAGTGCCCATGGACTATTATCCAGGATAGACCATATTTAATCCTCAAAAGAATTCTCAATAAATTTTAAAAAAATTAAAAACACAAAAATGTCTTTCTGACCACAAACACATGAAACTTCAAATCAATAAGAGAAGGAAAACTGGAAAGTTTAGTCCGTTAGGATCTGTTCATTTTTACTATATGGAATTACATCTTAATAAATAAAAATATGCATAATTTGCCTTGTTGAAACTATAAAATCACCAACTTAGAAATACCTCACTTGTTTAACATAATGAAGACCAACTTCTATGGAACAATCTCTCTTCTCCTTGCTCACATCCCGTCTGGCCATACTTGGCTCTAACAAGAAACCTCTCTAGTTAGGAACAGTCTATCTCAAAGTGCCAGCAACATGATTTGCTGTCTCACTTTATTGAGGTGTCCATTCAAATGACATGTTTTCTGGGGAATTATCTGTCCATCTATATAAAATACACCCACCCTGATTCATGGCTTTCTTATTGGGCTTTTTAAAAAGAAATCATCACAGCCTGATATATACACATACAGCACACTGTGAAGAAGACAGGAATGTATCTTCATCCACAATAATATTAAGTACTATGGGACCAGGGATGTAGTTTCTGGACATTTTCACCTCCTAAAACTATGTTAGAAACATTATAAATCCTCCCTTTGACTCAAAGCAAGCTTATGTGATGAAAAAAATACATATATTACCATGGAATAATTAGAAATGTAGTTCTAGTATAGGAGCCAAGAAATTTAGGTGTAAAGGCATAGTGGAACATGATATTCTACATTGACTTTTTTCTACATTCTTTAAATTATTTCATTGTTCTATCCTCAATCTCTAAACCATAGGTAGAACTAGAATAAACCTTTCTTTGAATGACAGGTTTTTGTATACACTCAAATTATTATGAGACAATATAAGACCAAAAGGACTTACATTAAGCTTGATGATGACTGTCTTCTTCAACCCATTAGGATGTATGCTCTAAGAGCAGGGTTTTTGACTGGATAACTCATTCTTCCATTGCCAGGCCCTAGTCCAGGGACAAACTAATCTTTTGCTATATGGACCAATATCATCATGTCATCATAATGTATGATACATGACTTGATATTTGGGGGAGGTGAGAACTATAACTAAAACTAGAACAGGAGCTAGAAAGCAATATTATATGTCTATAAGACATGTGTCTTTACATGGTAGGGGGAGGGAAAGAAGAGATTGCTGTTATTTAAGATAGGAAGATTTTCATCCAATACTATGTCCCAAACTCTTAGAAGAGGGCTAGGAATAGAGCTAGCCACCTTCTGAGTATCAGAAAGTGGAATAACCCCAGTATCATGCCAGGAAAAATATAAGGCCTATGACTACCTTGAAGTAAGAGGCTTGTGGTGTATATGTACCTCTTCCTAGCCCAGATAAAAGGTCTGGAAAAGAGGAGATTGTCTTTTTTATCAATACCTAGGGCTGTGGCTAGGGCCAAGCCTTCCAGAGTATTAGGAGTAGTAAAAGTGAACAGTAATTAGTATTTTAAAGTAAGTGCTGTTGATATTTTTTGTCACTTCAGTCCATTTTCTATTTGGAAAAATAAAAATCCCTACAAAACAAAAGACCAAAATAAATTATTCATGGTTTATAGTTGATTATTCATATTTATATTTTTAAAAAACACATAAATCAATACCATTATTGGTTATAGTTATATTTGTAGTAAATGCATAAATCATGGGCAATATTCACACCAAACTCACGATAGTGTCTACCCTCTTCAAAATAACTGGTATGATATTGGAAAATGGATTAATTAATTGTAATGTTCCAATTATTTAAAACTATAAATCATCATCTAAAATAAACATACCAAAATGCTATCAGTTTTACATCTGAGGTAGAGATGAATAAATGTGTGCCATATCTTTTATACTTTCACATGTTTTGTTGTGACATTTTAAATAAATAAAATAGTACAAAGAATTTAAAATGCCATTAGAGCTGATAATTTTATTACATTTTTCAGTACTGGACAAATCTTGAGGCATAAAATATACGAGGACATAAAGCATGTGAATAAAACAAGCAACAAGGTTGATAACAGAGACAACTTTGGACTTTGTATTTCACAGAGAATACATATTCTTTCTAAACAAAAGCTTGAATAAACTAATTGTCACTGGAAATAATCAGAGAACTGACTAAAGATCTACAATCAAAAGTGTCACCAGGATTAGATCATTTTACAGATTGGTACTAGCTAACTTTTAATGAACAATTTATTCTAATGCTATTTGAACTACTTGAGACCACAGCACAATACTAAAAACACAAAAATTCATATTTTTAAAGCTAGTACATCTCTAATAAAAAAAAAAAACTTGGTAAAGACAGCATAAAAAAGAACAAAAATAAACAATTCCAAGTTGGAATGCAAATGCAATAATTCTAAATGAAATGTTGGTAAATAAAACACAACATGTAGCAGGTAGGATTAATTCCAGAAATTAAGGTTTGGTTCAACATCAAATACCAACCATTTTAATTCATTACATCCACAAATTAAAGGAAAAAGATCATAAAATTTTAAGAATAGATAATGAAAATACATTTGATAAACCCAGGAGCCATTTCTGATAATAACACTATGTAAAAAAGGAAAAGAAGAAACTCCTAAACAAGTTAATAATCAACAGCAAATCAATAACCAACAGCAAATATAATACTAATATGAAATACTACAAAGATTTTTTTGAAAATTAAAAATAGGTGAAGTATGTCTGTATCATTATACAACACTATTCCGGAGAATCCAGCTAAAGTAATATAATCAATATAAACATTAGAAGAAATAAAATAATTTTTATATACATGTAAAATGATTGTATACCTAGAGTCCAAAATATTCTATTTTTAAACCCACTGTAATTTAGAAGATTAAATAAATTCATTGAATAAAAGATAAAAATATAAAAATCTATAGGTTGCTTTTATTGCCCAAAATAACAAGCTATAAATGAGGAGGAAAATGTACCCAATTCAAAATGTGACAACTGTAAAAATACTAAAAAATAAGATCAATTTCATATGATAGACCTATATGAAGAATATTAAGAAATAAGAGCCAAAGAATTCAATGATATTTCAAAACACTTCGGTGTTAAGAATTAATATTATTGTAATACTCCAAAGAGAAACATAGAAATTTAATGCAATTTTAATTGAGACAGAATTTGTTAATGTCAAAAAAGTGCTTATAATTTTCATATGAAAGAGTTAATGTGGAGGACAAATTACAATGGAAGAAAAAAAATAATAATGAAGGAGGACTCGCTTTACCAGATTCTAAAACTACTTTATGGCCAGTCAGTATATTACAAATCATGTAATACTGGCTCAGAAAATTGAAAATGGGTGTTTTTTTTTAAATAAATTGTATAATTGGACATCCAATGTGAATGAAATGTATACTTGGATCTCTATCTTATACCATATACCAAAATAAATTTCAGATGACTCAAACATTTAAACTTTAATAATAATAAAATAATTATGAAATGTAGGTGAATGACTTAGGATGGTGATATCCATCTGGAAAATAACAGGAAATGAAAGTTATAAAAGAGACAATCATCTACCTAATTTTTTACAATTATAAAATAAAAGACATAACCAATAAAATCAAGATTATATAATAGAAAAATCATAACACATAAGCTACAAATTATTAAATGCACTTAACAAATTTTTAAGGAAAAGATCAACAATTCAATAGATAAATGAAGAAAGGATAATAACTGTCAAATCACAAAAGAAAAACACTCAAATAGAAAGAGAAATCCTCTTTGAAGTCAGGTAAAAGGCAGTCACAGTGAAAAGCAATATCATATAATTTTTCACCTTTCAGATTTTTAAATCTTAAAAAGTGATGCTGCAGAGGATGCTGAAAATAGGCACTTTCATTTTGAATGATAATCCTAATTTCTTAAAATAAAACATATGACTTGTTAGCATTTCTGAGAATCCAACCTATAGAAATAAAACACTTTGTGTTTTGGTAGTGTTATGTTGGTGAAAAAGGAAATAACTGAATATCAGTAACAAAAAGGTTGAATACTTTTTGGTACATCTACATGTATTGAATATGCAACTATTAGAGTGAGGGTGAGAGCATGAGGGAGGGAGGGAGGAAGGGAGGGAGGGAGAGGGAGAGAGAGAGAGAGAGAGAGAGAGAGAGAGAGAGATTGACTGTAGCTACTGGTCAGCCAGGATGTCATCTATGTCAAGTGAGAAAAGCAATTAGAGAAAATAATATGGCTTCCCATTTTAACAGAAAATACTATGAAAAACTTCATGAAGAAGAAGAAAATATGGAAGGATGTAGGACAGACTCTCAACCTGTGGGAAGAAAGTAGAAAGGTTAAAAATAATGAGGGAGAAGGATATGGGGTAGGGTTAATCTACTTTTACATTAAAAATACAGA
Organism: Urocitellus parryii; assembly: GCF_045843805.1. Classification (NCBI taxonomy): domain Eukaryota; kingdom Metazoa; phylum Chordata; class Mammalia; order Rodentia; family Sciuridae; genus Urocitellus; species Urocitellus parryii. The sequence continues at coordinate 68,846,930 of NC_135547.1, forward strand.
CACTTTAATATTCTACTAGCACCCAATTTATAAGTTCCATTAAAGAACAAAGCAATATCAAAATTACCACAGTATACTTGGGGCAAAACTGTGGAATTAGTCAATGTAAGAGTTGGAGGCACAATAAGATTTACTTACTTTCCTGAATTTCTGATGCCAAAACTGTTCTCAAAGTTCACAATTATGAAAATACAAAATATTTTAAGTAATAGTTCCCCAACTATTACAAAGAGCACAATGAACTTACGGGGTTTTCACCAAACCATAGACATAAATGTGAATATCATCATCAAACTTAATGAAGTAGACAGAGGGCTTGGCCACCACTTGATGGATGAAAATGCCAGTTCTCTTGGACCCGTCATCTTTGGCATGCTCCACCTGCTTGCCCACCAGGCTGTCGACCACCTCTCCAGGCTCCCGTTCTGCCATAGGGAAATAGTAGTTGGAATCTGGAATGATGCGCAGGTCACCATCTCTGTAGTCATCCAGCAGGGTGTACATATAGAGGACTGGATCTTTCTCATACGTTATATAAAACCAAGTATCCATCACTGGGGCTCGTGCCAGCACCATACCCTTCCATTCATCTTTCCTACCGTGCTCGCCTTCAAACACATGCCCCACTGCCTTCCCAATCAAGGAATCTGCCAGGCGAGAATCAATTCGAGGAGTTGGTACTCTCTCAGGAAGAATCTCTAGCGCTAGAACTCTTTTATCTCGGTGCAGTTCTAGTCCATACACACTATCTTTGCCATCATATTTAATGATGTAAAGTGTGGGCTTCACAGAAACCTGCTCGAGCACAGTGCCTTTCCACTGCTCCACTGGCTCATTGCCTTCTTTCCAGCCGTGTTGAATGCGGCAGCCCACGATGTTCCTACGAGTGAGGAAAGTGGGCTTGCGCCGCTGCTTCCTGTGGGTGTGCCTTTTCTTCATCAGGTATGCGGACACGCCATCTACTCCCGTGGGAGGCATGGTCGGAGGAGACATGGTTCAGGGCTTAGGAGGACTTAGACAGAATTGCCCCTTGCTTGATTAAGCGGACAAAAAGTTAATACTATCCAATAAGAATTTTTTTTTTCTGCGATCTCAGAAAGGGGTCCTCCCTTCTCCTAGATCAAAGATCTCACCAGAGCTTGGCAGAAACGCTCTAACTCTTCACTGTGGGCACAAGGACAGTGTGTGCCTCTCGACAGTGCTTTCTTCTGCCGTCCGGGAGGGGTGACTGCAGCAGCGGTGGCTGGAAAGAGATGGCGGGTACGACTGTGCTGTCCGCGCCTGGCGCCCGCCCCAACCTCCACCCCCAGGTCCCGGAATCGGCCACTTAGCTGTTGTTGTAGTTGAAGCTGAGGTTGCAGTACCGCGACACCGAAGGAGACCGCGGGAAAGGAAGGCAAAAGATAAAGGGATGGCTGCAGCAGTAAAAGTGCAGGCGGCGGCACGTCTCTGAGGAGTCCGCGCGGCCTGGCCTTCACAGTCCTAGTTGGCTTGGCCCAGCCGTGGAACCGCGGTTTTTGCAGCTTCAAGAGCCCGCCCCCTCTGAGCCCGCCTGTACCTCGGTCCCGCCCTCTGCCTTCTCGCCTTCCGCTTCGCGGGCAGCAGTGGGGCGGGTCAGCGCGCGCGCCCGCGTTCAGTCTACACTGACACAGGCTTTCTCCTTTATTTCCTCTCGCGCCCCCCGACTGTTTACTTCAAACCCCAGCCAGACAGGCAGGCTCCCCTCCCCCATTTGAGCTGCCTGCTGCCCAACAGCTTTCTCCACAGCGGCTTCATCTGCTCCTGTCTTACAGGAATTTCTCACAAACATTTCGAAATATATACATATATTCAAAACACACACACACACACACACACACACACACAGAGAGAGAGAGAGAGAGAGAGAGAGAGAGAGAGAGAGAGAGAGAGAGAGAGAGTTTGCACAAATGTACATACAAGCTAGTTTTCTTTCAGTTTGAAGAATTACAGATCAGAGAAAATAAAGCCTGTGAACGGTCCTCCATCTTGATTCAAACTCTCCTTTATATTTTGTACCTGAATATTCCTGGTAATGATTATTTAATAATTATTTTATTTTCCGAGTGTAAGGAGGTACACCGACGTTGTGGAAGATTTTTAAAAATATAGTGAAATAAAATATGAAACTAACCTTAACCTTGGTATCTAAACAGTAAAATATTAACCACGTTGATTTATCTCTTGGTAATAAACATGTGGGGAGCATATGTCATACTTTTATATCTTACTTTTGTCATTTATATCATTAAAATTTTCTGGTTATTTTCTATAGTTATGAAAACATGATTTTGATCCAGACTATTTATTTTAATATTCATTTAATGGCCCATTATTAATTCAAAATGCCCTATGATACAAGAATAAGTAATAAAACTATTTATCTTCATATATGGGGTTTATTTAGCTTATCTAAATCATGTCTTTAGGGAATATTTTAAAGACATGGTTTCTATATATGAAATAAGATCAATATTTGGAAAAACAAAATATTAAAACTAAATTGTGGCCTCAATTTAGTAAAAAGAGAAGATGGTGTGTGTGTGTTTACATTTACTAGTATTGTAATTTTGAAAGCACTGCATAGTTATATGGAAAATCTAAGAGAAAACAAAATATCCATAATCTCACTTGCCTCAAGTCACAGGACTGCTAAGAAGTTTAAATTTGAATATCTGTAGAACTTTAACCATTACATTTAACCATTACATTCCACTTACAAAAAGACAATAAAACCTGGAGTGTCTAGACTGTCATTCTCATTCTTCCACTCATCCCTTGTGAGAAGAAAAGGCCTCATATCTTTATCTGGAAAAAAAATAATAATAATTCACCTGGAATGAAGGAAATCAGTTGAGAGAGAGCTGTGAGGTGGCATTATTGGCTGCCTCCACATTACATTACTGTCCAAGTGAGTGGCAAAAATCTTAGATCTCATACTTTTTAAGAATTTGTGAGCATTCTCCTTTTGTGCTTCCAAGGACAAGGACTTTGGATGTGAGATTTTTTTTTCAATACTATATTACAAAAAAATAGTGCTAAGAAACCAATAAAACTACATGCATGAAAAATTATTTCTAAACTCTTTAGAATGACAGTGATATATTCACACATGTATACAACCTACATGTGCACACTCAAAGTCAAAAGGCAAGTATGTGTAAATATGTCATTATGTTCTACAAAAAGCCAAATCCCTCAAATTCCCTAGAGCAAGATACACCAAGCTCTTTTTGCTTAGAAGAACAGTTGACAGGTGAAAGAAGAAGACCACCCACAGGGCACACAAATGCAAGGCAAACAATTCCCTCAGTCCTCTTGGTTACATCCTTCAAAGGAATTCTTGCTAACAGCCCCACAGCCTAAGGAGACAAAAGAATGTCCAATACCCTTTTTAAAATTATGACTCTGATATTTAGATCATTGACTAACATTGTGGATTAAAAGACCTTATCACTCTGATATAAATGTTTACCTTCTATGTCTCCCACTAGACAATGACATTAACAAAGGTGTTTTTACTATATATCCCAGTACCTTTTACACAGACTTGACACTCAATAAATGTATGTTACATGAACATAAAAAGTGCTTTTAGGTGCCCTGCACCAATCTAAAGAAACCATCCTCAATGAAACAAGTAGTCTTACAAAAGCCTCTGAAGACTGATCCTGGCATCTCAGAACCCCCCACCCAGTAGCTTTATCCCCTTAAAACACCTAGATTACTTATTTTATGGATACATTAGACTACAGGTCTAAATTGTTTAGGAGAACATATTAAAACAAAGGGTATATGAGAAATGGGTCCTGACCAACCTGCAATATGTATATAGTAATACAATCCACATCAACAAGTAGGTGAGATAATTAAATTAGATAAATACAAATAAATCTCTAAGAATATGAACTAGTAATAATAAGGACTCAACAGTGCCCTAACTAGTCATTCCCTGAAACAAGCCCTTTTTTCTTACCAGCTCTCTCAAGAAGCAACCAGGCTCATGCCTTTGCTCTATTTTATATTCAAGTCATCATATTCAAGGCTTGAGTGTAAATCAAAACCAAGGCAGGATTTTGTACCTTATAGCCAATATCAAACCAGTCTTTGAATTGCTGGAATATTCCAAAAGTGTGACTTCTAGATAAATAAAGCATTATTGAAAATATACCTTGGAGATACATTGATAATTTGTACTAGAGGGTGGTGAAAATAGATATAAATGCTTTTAATTCCAATGTACAAACCAGATTTCAATACATGCTGTAAAACAGGTACAAACACATCACTGAGGACACAAATGAGTTCATGATTTAAAAAAAAATAGTTGTTGACTAACCTTCATTTTATTCATATTCATATGCGGTGCTGAGAATTGAACCCAGTGCCTCACACATGCAAGGCAAGTGCTCTACCACTGAGCCACAACCCCAGCCCCATGATTTGTAATGTCTGCAAAATCAGCAGAGACAATTTGAAAAGGTAAAACAACAAAAGGAAGATATTTAGAGAGTTGTAGAGTAATGAAGTCTTTTTAGCCTAAGCAGAAATCAGCTAGAGGAAAGGTGCATAGGCATAGACATGGGATATATGACAATTGGTCAGGAACTTGTATCTGGAGCAGAGAATCTGTCATGCTAAGGAATCAGGAGTGTTTTCTGGTGGTTAACAAAGTTAGTCAACAGTCTCAAATTAGAGGAATTGATATCTAATGTACTGTTAGTGTAAGCATATGATATTCCAATTCCTCTAACAGTGTAACTTAGTCAAGATCAAGTAAAGAGGTGAGCTTATATTCCCCATGTGACAGAAGCAGGCACTGTTTTCATTCTCCTGGCAGCTTGATACCAGTGATGCCGAACAGAGAGCTGATCTTGTATCTTCCACCAGGCAGAAGCAACTGGTGCCCTGATTATTCTGCCCAGGTGATGTTAGTAAGGTCTAATGGTGAATTATTCCTTCACATTCATCTGGTGGTGTGAAATATTGTTACTGACTATTATGCTATAGCACCTCCCCACTATACCAACCTGATAGCAAAAAAAGGGCTAGTTGACTTACACTCTGGTTCCTTCTACCTCTAGTATCAGTGAAACACAAAGAGAAGCTGAGTTTTTGTCACCATCCACCGTCAATGAATCTGAAAGACAGAGAACAGTGGGACTCATGATATTCATCATTGGTCTCAGTGTGGTCAACTGTTTAGATACACCTCCATTCCCACTTCGATCTAACAATGTGGTATAAGTCAGTATTATACTTTCACCATGAAGGTGTGAGGAATTCTTCAAAGGAAGCTAAACTTTCATTCTACCCATGTGCCATGAAGAAATGTGAGTCACCACTCCATTTTTGCAAAGTTGATATCAGAGGTACCCATAATAAGCCAAACATATATACACATATATATTTCTAGTTACAATAATGAAGGGAGTGTCTCTGATGATAAAATAAGGAGCTGAAATAGAATACAGAGTCTCATAATATAATATAAATATGACCATGATGCAATGAAAAATTGCATCATCATTCAAATAATAAGGAAAATCACAAATGAGACAATATGATCAATAGATGCCATAAGTGAAATAAATCATATGTTGGAATCTTTTTTGTACCAGGGATGGAACCCAGGATCACTTAACCATTAGGTCACATACGGACCCCCTTTTTTAATATTTTACATAGAGACAAGTTCTCTTAATTGCTTAGGGTCTCACTGATTTGCTGAGGCTGGCTTTGAGCTCACCATCCTCCTTTCTCATCCTCATGAGCCCCTGGGATATATGTTGGAATTTTTTGTTAATGGAAACTAAAGAAGTCATCATTAAAAAAAGTACTCCTACATGCTATTTTTGATTATCTTAGAATAATGAAGAAATTAAAAATCTCAGTAAAGAAATAAAAGAAAGAACCAAGTGGAAACTTTACAAGTGAAACATGAAATAATGAAAACAAAGTGAAATTTTGTTTCTGGTAGGGAACAAGGTTAGTCAACTATTTAGTCATTCACTTTAGAAGTGAAATCAATTTTATATTTCTAGTTTTATACTAGACATACCAAAAGATAGAATCAGTAAACATGAGGGCAAAATATTAGATTTACTCTTTGTGAAATAGAAAAAAAATACAGTCACATAAAAATATGAACAATCTCAGGGAACTGTGAGACAATACCAAAAAAGGAGCTAACATTTTCAATTATTTTAAAGGGATGAAATCTTAGGTAAAGATCTAGCAAAATATGTACAGTATCTGTATCCTAACAAATACAAATGTTAAGGAACAAATTAAAGACAGCCTAAAGAAGTGGAGAGACATAGGGTGCTCAGGAATTAGAAGACTCAACATAATAAAGATGTCAGTTCCCTCCAAACTTATCTATAGGTTTAACACTATTTCTATTGAAAATATGGGTAAAACTTTTCATAGATATATGCAAAGTTCTTACATTTATATGAAAATGCACAATAACTAGAATCATACATGATTTTGAAAGAGAAATATATGGGTGAAAGAATCATTCAACCTGATGTTAAGGCTTACTGCATGGCTTCAGAAATCCAGGAAGTGCAGTGTTTGCAGACCAGTGGCCACATATATCAAACAGAAGAGAAAACCCAAAAATGAGGTCACATAAATATATCCAACTGATTTTATGAAGTTCTGATGTAATTCAATGGTGGAAGTACAACACTTATGATAAATAATGCTTGAATAATTGAACACCATTGTGGGGGAAAAGTCCTAGACTTAAGGTGCATATGTAAAAAGTTAACTCAAAATATAAACTGGTTTAAACTATAAAATATAAAGCTATAAAACTTTTTATTAAAATTATAGAAGAAAACCTTCTGATGAAGTTATCTCATACTTGACACCCAAAGCAGAATCTTTAAAAGGAACAATGGACAAATTTGGTAAATTTAATCTCAATAAAATTAAAAATTTTGTTCTGTGAAAAGCCCTTTAAAGAAAATGAGTACAAAAGCTACAGAGGGAGAAAATATTTATAAATGAACAAAAGCCTTTAACTCAAAAAACTCTGAAATCTCAAAATAAAACAGCTAGGGGTACAATAAGAATATAACAAAAGACATGAACAAACTTTCACTGAGGATTCTAGAAAAATAGTAAATGAGCACATAAAGAGATAATTTGTTATTATAGACATATTGTTATTATAGACATATTGAGACATATCACTATATACTTATTGTATTAGAAAAAAATAGGAAAATGGAGATAGATAATAGCAAATTCTGGCCACTATGCAGATAAACTGGTTTTCTCCTTCATTAGGGTAGGATACATGTCTTTTTGAAAACTTGTTGCAGCTTCTTACAAAAAAGTATACAGTACTATACATACTAACAATTATAACCTTGAGCATGTATACTAGAAATATAAAAACTAATGTACACATAAAACCCTGTACATGAACCATCATAAAATATTATTCATAACAAAATCTGGGAACAAACTACATGACCTAAATGTGAATGATCAAATAAACTGTAGCACATATACATCAGGGAATACTGCTCAGCATTTAAAATGAATAAACTATGCACAAATGCCGTGATTTAGATAAATCTGAAGGGGACTATCCTGACTTTTTAGAAAAGTGCTAATTTATTTTCTTGTGTTGTTGTAGTTGTTCCAGAATTGAGGTCAGGGGAATTAGAACACTTAGCCATGTTCCTGGCTCTTCTTATTTAGTTTTTAAAAATTTGAGAAAGGATCTGAGTTGCTCAGGGAATTGCTAAATTGCTGAAGCTAGTCTTGAATTGGGATTCTCTTGTCTCACCCTCCTGAGTTGCCAGGACTATAGACATGCACCCCTGCACGTGGCAGAAAAGTACTAATTTTCTAAAGATGGCATACTATACTATTATATTTACTTAACATTCTTAAATTGACAAAATTATAGTTTTGAGCATTTTTTACAGGGAAAGGAAGTTTTTAATTCCTTTGAGAATATATTGACAACTGTGGATTTGTGTTCTTCAAGTTTTCAGATATACAACAATGACCACAAAACTAAATACAGTCTTAAAAACAAGTTTGAGAGATAACCACAGGATATATGATGATCTTGTAACTACAAATGGTTTCTTGCTCAGAGATGTTTCTTCATACTGATAAAGATTCTCAATGTATATTTTGAGAGCTTTTTAAAAGAACTTCTTAAAGGTGAGACAGGAGAAAGTCTAAAGAATACTGTGGGAAAATTTGAAATATGAAGAAGAAAAATAAGAAGTTCAAGTATTCCAATTTTCAAGTTCCCAAAGAAGTAGCTGGATAAATAATAACCAGTTTTTTAAAAAAATCCTAGTACTACATTTTAATTACATTTTGATCTAGGTGGAATTTTGCAGGTTGGCTTTGTTTCCTAACCACATTCATCAAGTAGGTTTTATGTGGAAATGTGTTCCAGACTCTAACAGTGGCTTACAAATGAACTTGTAGAGCATAACTTGTTTGCATTTTGAGAATGCTTGCAATTATTTAAGTTTGTTAATATTTCATTGAAATATAGGATAAGAAATGTGATTAATGAGTGACAGTTTATATCAAAACTGTATCAAATAGTTTTATATCAAAATCATATCAAATTTATGAGAATTGGGCATGATTTCTAAGTATATTCATAATTTGTAGTTTAGTATTAATAGCATATGAATATTTTCTATCAAAATATCCTTGAAATCTTTCTTACATTCTTTTTTAGATGTTTTTAAATTAATTTATTCAATTAGGTATATATGACAGCAGGATGCATTTTGATGCATTGTACACATTGCAGCACAACTTTTCATTTCTCTGGTTGTAAACGATGTAGTGTCACATCATATGTGCAGTTATACATGTACCTAGGGTAATGATGTCCATCTCATTCCACCATCTTTCCTGCCCCCATGCACCCTCCCCACTCTCCCTTCTCTTTGCCCAATCAAAGTTCCTCCATTTTTCGCATGCCTCCCCCATCCCCATTATGGATCAGCATCCACTTATCAGAACATTTGGCCTTTGGTTTTTTAGGATTGGCTTATTTTGTTTAGAAGATTTTCTCAAACTCCATCCATTTACCTGCAAATGCCATAATTTTATTCTCTTTTAATGCTGAGTAATATTTCATTGTGTATATATGCCACATGTTATTTATTCATTAATCTATTGAAGGGCATCTAGGTTGCTTCCAACAGTTTAGCTATTGTGAATAGAGCTGCTAAAGTCCTTTGGGTATACACCCAGGAGTGGGATAGCTGGGTCAAATGGTAGTTCCATTCCAAATTTTCTAAGGAATCTCCATACTGCTTTCCGGAGGGGTTGCACCAATTTGCAGTTCCACTAGCAGAGTATGAGTGTGCCTTCCCCCCCATAGCCTCACCAACATTTATTATTGTCTCTAGTCTTAATAACTACCATTTTGAATGGTGTGAGCAGAAATCTTAGAGTAGTTTTGATTTGCATTTCTCTAATTACTAAAAATGTTGAATTTTTTATATATTTAATGATTGAATGTATATCTTCTTCTGAGAAGTGTCTATTGAGCTCCTTAGCCCATTTATTGATTGTTTTGTTTTGTTTTTTCGGATGTTAAGATTTTTCAGTTCTTTGTATATCCTGGAAATTAGTGCTTATCTTATGTGTGGTGACAAAAATTTGCTCCCAAAATGTAGACTCTCTGTTTACCTCATCAGTTGTTTCTTTTGCTGAGAAGGTTTTTAGTTATTAATTCTTGATTTTATTTCTTGCACTTTAGGAGTCTTATTAAGGAATTCAGGGCCTAATCTGACGTAATAAGAACTTGGCCTACTTTTTCCTCTATTAGTCTCTGGACTAATTCCTAGGTCCTTGATTCACTTTCAGTTGAATTTTTTGCATGGTGAGAGATAGGGGTTTACTTTTATTTTGCTGCATAGTGCTTTCCAGTTCTCCCAGCACCATTTATTGCAGGCTATCTTTTTTCCAATGTATGTTTTTGCCACCATTGTCTAATATAAGATAACTATATTTATGTGGGTATTTCTTTGTGTCTGTTTTCTCTGCCATTGATCTACTTGCCTATTTTGGTGTCAATACCATGTGGTGTTTGTTACTGTAGCTTTGTAGTATAGTTTAAGGTCTGGTATTGTGATGACTCCTGCTTCACTCTTTTTGCTAAGGATTGCTTTAGTTATCCTGTGTCTCTTATTTTTCCAAATGAATTTCATGACTGCTTTTTTATGTCTATAAACAATGATTTTGGGGATTTTAATTGGGATTGCATAGAATCTGTATATTGCTTTGGGTAGTGTGGCCATTTTGACAATATTAATTTTGCCTATCCAAGAGCATGGGAGATCTTTCCATATTCTAAGGTTTTCTTCAATTATTTTATTTATTGTTTTGTAGTTTTCATTGTAGAGGTCTTTCACCTCTTTTGTTAAGTTGATGCCCAAGTATTATTTTTTGATGCTATTTCGAATGGAGGTATAGTTTTTCTAATTTCTCTTTCAGAGGATTCATCACTGATGTATATAAATGCATTTGATTTATGGGTATTCATTTTATATCCTGCTACTGCTGAGTTCATTAATTAATTCTAGACATTTTCTGGTGGAGCTTTTTGGATCCTCTAAGTATAGAATCATGTCATTATCAAATAATGATAGTTTGAGTTCTTCTTTTCCTATTTATATCCCTTTAATTTCTTTCATCTGTCTAATTGCTCTGGCTAGAGTTTCAAGTACTATGTTCACTAGAAGTCATGAAAGAGGGCATCCCTGTCTTGTTCCAGTTTTTAGAGAGAATGCTTCCAATTTTTATTTATGTAGTATGATGTTGGCCTTGGGTTTAGCATAGATAGCTTTTACAATGTTGAGGTGTGTTCCTATTATCTCTAGTTTTTCTAGTGTTATGAACATGAAAGGGTGGTGTATTTTGTTAAATGCTTTTGCTGCATCAATTGCTATAATCATATGATTTTTATCTTTAGGACTACTGATGTGATGAATTATATTCATTGGTTTTCATATGTTGAGCCAATTTTGCATCCATCAAATGAACTCCACTTGACCATGGTACACTATTTTTTTTAAATATGATTTTGTATGAGATTTGCCAGAATTTTATTGAGAAATTTTGCATGAGTGTTAATCATAGATATTGGTCTCAAATTTTCTTTCCTTGATGTGTCTCTGCCTGGTTTTGGTATCAGGGTGATACTAGCTTCATAGAATGAGTTCAGAAGGGTTCCTTCCTTTCCTACTTTATGGAATAATTTGAAGAGTATTGGTATTAATTCTTCTTTGTATAACTGTAGAACTCAGCTGTGAATGCATCTGGTCCTGGACTTTTCTTGGTTGGTAGGCTTTTGATGGCTTCTTCTATTTCCTTGCTTGAAATTGATGTGTTTAAATTGTGTATGTTCTCTTGACCCAGTTTGGGTTGATCATATGCTTCTAGAAATTTGCCAGTTTCTTTGAGGTTTAATATTTTACTGGGGTATAAATTTTCAAAATAGTTTCTAATTGACTTCTGTATTTCAATAGTGTCTGTCTTCATAGTTCCTTTTTCATCACAAATTTTAGTAATTTGAGTTTTCTCCCTTCTTCTTTTCCTTAGAGTGGCTAAGGGTTTGTCAATTTTTTTTTTCAAAGAACCAGCTTTTTGTTTTGTCAATTTTTTGAATTGTTTCTCTAGTTTCAATTTTATTGATTTCTGCCCTGATTTTAATTATTTCCTGTCTTCTACTACTTTTGGTGTTAGTTTGTTCTTCTTTTTCTAGGGCTTTGTTTATTTGTTTATTTGTTGCTATATTGTTACATTGTTTATTTGTTGACTTTCTCTTTTTTTAATGGATGGACTCCATGTAATAAACTTTCCTCTTAGCACTACCTTCATAGTGTCCCAGAGGTTTGGATATGTTGTGTTGGAGTTTTCATTTACCTCTATGAATATTTTATCTCCTCCCTGATGTCTTCTTTTATCCAAGCATCATTCAATAGCGTATTGGTTAGTTTCTAGGGGTTGGAATAGCTTTTCTTTTTAATTTTATCATTGATTTCCAACTTCATCCCATTATGGTCAAATAGGATGCAGGATAGTATCTCTATTTTTTGTAGTTGGTAAGATTGGCTTTGTGGCATAACATATGGTCTGTTTTGGAGAAGGATACATGTGCTGCTGAGAAGAAAGTGTATTTGCTTATTGATGGATGGAATATTTTATATATGTCTGTTAAGTCCAAATTATTGATTGTATCGTTGAGTTTCTAGTTTATTTGTTTAGCTTTTGTTTGGAAGATCTATCCAGTGTTGAGAAGCGATTTTTTAAAAATACCCAACATTATGTTGCCTTCAAGAGATTCATCTCATGGGAAAAGTCATACACAGACTGAAGGTGAAGGGGAAGGAAAAGAAATACTATTCACATGGGCCAAATAATCAAGCAGGGATTTCTATCCTTATATCAGATAAAGTGGACTTCAAACCAATACTAGTGGAACAGGATAAAGAAGAACATTTCATACTGCTTAAGGGATTCATACATAAATAAGACATAACAATCATAAATATCTCTGCCCAAAACAATGGGGCATTTATGTACGTCAAACAAACCTTTCTCAAATACAAGAAATGGACTGATAGTTTCTTAACTGGTTTATTGTTTCCTTCATTTTGATGATTTCTGATTTTTTTTCAGAATCTATCTTTCTTGAAGTTATCTTTTGCTACCTGTATTTGCTCCCTTATCTCTTTGTTACATTGATCAAATTTTGCTTATATTTGCTCATTTAGGTCATTCTTTAATTCACAGATCATTTTAATTATGTACATTCAGAACTTCTTCTCTGACATCTCATCAACTGCACTGTTCATGAATTCTGTTATTGTAGTATCCTAGTTTTTTGAGGCACTTTTTCCCTTGTTTTTTTTTACACATTATCTATGTGTCTTTCTTTCTTGCACTGCAGATCTGAGGTATTACACTTTCTACCCTATAATCTTGTAGTATTTGTACAGATTACCTATGCTTCACCTTGGTGTTGGGCTTCCATACCCTGCCAGTGCCCCACAATGGATGATACTGCAATTATAGGTGGTGATAGCAATAGCGGAGATAACTCAAGATAGCATTGGCAGTGTCCCAAGATGGATACAACCCCTTTCAGAGATGGGGCTGAAAGGGTGGGCCTTACACTGGCTTTGGGATGCCTGTTCCAAGATGCAGCTGCTTCTAATTCCTGTATATTGTCACAAGGTGGAGGCTTCTGTGTAGTGAGGGCTATGGCAATGGTTTCAGTGTCCCAAGATGGAAGTGGGTTAGGCCCGGGCTCCCAGATGGGTGGGTGAGAGGTGAACCTGGGCTCCCCCTTGGGTGATGGGGGTTGTAGCTGCAGTCCTGGGCCAGGGCCTGAGCTCCAGCATGTAGTTTTGTGTTTTCTAAGGCTTAGGAGCTCAGGTAAATGGGAAGTGGCTCACCAGGCACAGTGGCACATACACATAACCCCAGCAGCTTGAGAGGCTAAGGCAGGAGGATTACAGGTTTAAAGCCAATCTCAGAAACTCAGGGAGCCCCTAAGCAACTTAGTAAAACCATGACTCACGGTAAACAATAAAATGGTGGGGATTGTGGCTCTTTGCTTCAGTGCCCTGGTTCAATTCCTAGTACTCCCTCCCCAAATAAATAGTTGTAGCTATAAATGGGTAGCAAAAGGAAGACTTATAATGAAACTCTTCTTTATACAGACTACTGGCAGTTGTCATAATCATCTATACATATGAAAAAAATTAAGATGCTAGGCACAGTGGCACATGCCTATAATCCCAGCAGCTCAGGAGGCTGAGGTAGGTGGATCATAAGTTAAAAGCCAACTTCAGCAAAAACAAGGTGCTATGCAATTCAGTAAGACCCTAGCTCTAAATAAAATAAGGCTCTAGATGTGGCCCATGAGTTCAATATCCATTACAAAAAAAAATTAACAGTATTAAATTCACACATATGCACCCAGAGGAAAAAAATGTCTGTGTATAACTGGTAAAATGTGAATAAATCTAACAGATTTTTTTTATGTTACACTCCTGTTTTGAACTACTATATGTTAGTAATACCAGATGTTTTGATCAGGGTAAATTGTATGCAAGTACATTCTAGTTTATTTCTTAAAATTGTGTGTGAATTCACAATTATCTTAAAATAATTTTTAGAAGATAAATTGGAAGGACTAGGGTGTTTTCTTCAGTGGTAGAGGGTTTGCCTGGCATGCATGAGATCCTCAGTTTAATTCCCACTGCTACAAAACAAAAATAAAAATACAGATGAAGAAGTGTTACTATTATATGTAAATCCAATATCATCATCATTGTCTGGAATTTTTGCAGTAGTTGATTCTATTATTCCAAGGTCTGAGATTGGGGAAGTCATGGTATAGAGTTGATGCAACTAATCCTACACTTAAATAAGGCCATGGAATATAAAGAGAGATAGGGAACTTTGTTTAAAATAGAAAATGGTGTAATTTGTCTAAACACAGTCAGAAGAAAACTGATTATTAAATATGAAGTTTACATTTAAAAATGTTGATAAGTAAAGTGGCAGTGATGAGTTTAGCAGTTCAAAAAGGAGAGGCTATAAGAGAGAATGAATTGGAAACCGCATTTATTATTATGGTTCATCATATTTTGGTGTTCATTAACTGTGTTGGCCTAAAACTGTAAGTTTTACCATTTTTCTAATGTGTACTTACATAAAAAGGAAAGTTATTTTAATTTATTTAGAAATAAAGAATACTATTTTCCCATAAAAAGATAATGTTCAGGAAGTAATGTCTGTAGCTTGTCATTATTACTACATAAACAACTTTAAGTATGAAATGACCTTGACCTTCTAAATATATGGAAAACCTAAAACACAATTAAATTAAATGACCATTACATGTGGAATCTGAATCTTCTAGCTTAAAGAAAGAATATTTACTTATCAATGCTCTTAGAAGCATAGGGATATGAAATGAAGCGACTTGCTTTGTAGCAGTGCTTCTCAAAGTAAGACCTGCAGGAAATTCTGGGGAAAAAAGCACATTTATAAGTCCACTCCAGAAGGTCTGAATCAGTCTTTGATCATGAAGATGATGTCTTTGTGGACAGGTGTGAATTCCACACTGAATCCCTTTAAACAGGTGCAAATACCAGTTTATTTCATTTAATTGGCATTTCTTAGTTTACTTAGAACAAAGTAAGTGGCATTCTGTTGAAAAAATATAAAACACTTGAAATTGCTTGAGTTATTTTTCATTGAAGCCTTATAAATGACTATAATTTCAAACCATATAAAATGCTATAATTTTAATTATTTATGAGATAATCTAAGATGGAGTTGTAAATAACATGGGAATATAAACTGAATGCAATCTTTCCTGAAAAACATATATATTGGTGATGAGATTTTGAGTGACATTTTCTAAATTTATTCTTATTTTCATCTTCACTCCTTTGTGTATAGCTTGAGCTTCTTCTAACGAGTTCATATCTACCATTATAACTAGCACTCACAAGAGTAGTATGCTGTTTTCAGATCTTTTGGTATAGTCCGAGAAGAGGAATAGCTGGGTCAAATGGTGGTTCCATTCCCAGATTTCCAAGGAATCTCTATATTGCTTTCTAGATTGGCTGCACCAATTTGCAGTCCCACAAGCAATGTACAAGTGTACCCTTTTCCCCACATCCTCGCCAGCACTTGTTGTTGTTTGACTTCATAATGGCTGCCATTCTTACTGGAGTGAGATGGTATCTTAGAGTGGTTTTAATTTGCATTTCTCTGATTGCTAGAGATGGTGAGCATTTTTTTGTGTGTATTTGTTGATTGATTGTATATCCTCCTCTGAGAAGTGTCTGTTCAGATCCTTGGCTCATTTGTTGATTGGGTTATTTGTTTTCGTGTTGTTTAATTTTTTGAGTTCTTCATATACTCTGGAGATTAGAGCTCTATCTGAAGTGTGAGGGGTAAAAATTTGTTCCCAGGATGTAGGCTCCCTATTTACCTCTCTTATTGTTTCTCTTGCTGAGAAAAAAAAGAAACTTTTTAGTTTAAATATGAAAGACGTATACAACGAAAACTACAGAACCCTAAAGAGAGAAATAGAAGAAGACCTTAGAAGATGGAAAGATATACCTTGTTCATGGTTAGGCAGAACTAATATCATTAAAATGTCCATATTACCAAAATTACTCTATAGGTTTAATGCAATGTCAATCAAAATCCCAATGGCATTCCTCGAAGTAATAGAAAAAACAATCATGAAATTCATCTGGAAAAATAAAAGACCCAGAATAACAAAAGCAATTCTAAGCAAGAAGAGTGAAACAGGCGGTATATCGATACCAGATTTAAACTATACTACATAGCAATAGTAACAAAAACAGCATGGTACTGGTACCAAAACAGGCGGGTAGACCAATGGTACAGAATAAAGGACACAGAGACCAATCCACAAAATTACAACTACCTTATATTAGACAAAGGTGCTAACAGCATGCAGTGGAGAAAGGATAGCATCTTCAACAAATGGTGCTGGGAGAACTGGAAATCCATATGCAACAAAATGAAATTGAATCCCTTTCTCTCACCATGCACAAAAGTTAACTCAAAATGGATCAAGGAGCTAGGAATCAAACCAGAAACTCTGCATCTAATAGAAGAAAAGTTGGCCCTAATCTCCATCTCGTGGGGTCGGGCTCCAAATTCCTTAATAGGACACCTATAGCACAAGAGTTAAAATCAAGAATTAATAATATACATTCTTAAAACACTGATAGGGCTCAGCTAAAATTAAATCTTCCTCTGAATTGACATGTATCAAAATTGTGCTCATTCTCTTAACTATGTTATAATTTTACATATATAACCCCCAAACACTGTTAGAGTATATTTGTCAAGTTGACCTAAAGCTGTATCTATTCAAAGGTAACTAAAATTGAATCACCACTAAAACAATCACTTCAATGTTCAAGTCTTGACAGTTTTCTCTGTTTTACTGAAAATTGAGGTCCAACCAACCCAAGAGGGATTAACATAATAGTAAGTTGTAGATTAGGAAGGTTCAATTGTCTTTCAAATCATTTCTTACATCACTTTTCATCCATGAAAACCCTGTATTCTAAAGATATAGGTCAGTTGCCTTGGGTACTTTTAGTTGTATATATTGGCTGCTCTAAAATTGTAGATCTTCAAGTGTTTTCTAGGATTATCTAATGGCCAGCTACTAATTTAGTTTGTGTCTCCAGTAAGGAGTTGATATGTAGAATGCTAAAGAGAGCTGGAAACTGGGTACAAGCAATTTGATGCTGCTAATTTTATCTCTTTAAAAGTGATTCTTTCAATGAAGCAATTAATAAGATCTCTTATTGCTTTCTTTGGCATTTATTAATAATTGGCATTTGCCATGGGGAAGGCTCTCTCTAGTTATTATTATCAACCTACAAGAATAAAGATATCCTCATTTATTTGCCCTGCTACAAATCAAACCACTTCTTAAAATTTAAAAAAATCAGTCATGGGAAACCATTTATTGTTTCATTAAGAATGGTTGTTTATTTATTCTCTTTTACTTTGAAAAGTAAAACAAAGGAACTACCAAGAGAAAGCTGTTGTAAATATCAAAGGAAGACACTATAAAACTTTTTGCCTAGAATAACTTCATTTTGAATTTTAATACAGACAAAGGTACTTTCATTTTTTTAAAATTATCAGATTATCACTATGAAAGGAAAATTTTTCTGAAACTCAATAATTTAACAAAGTGATAAAAATTCAGTATGATTAGTAGATTATTATTAATGAAGTGGTTGTGTTTATTTGAAAACAGGCCACACACTTCAATATATTACAGAAGAAATACTTTTACAGGAGAGTAGCTGGAATTTTTATCCAGATATCCAAGTAGGAAAAAATGGGCATTCAATATTTTATTTAATATTGGCTCTTCAACATGCCTTAGAATTCTAATAGTTCATTTATACTCAGTCTAAAAATGTATGATCTAAAATTCTGATAATGTCAAGAATATGGGAGAAAGATCAGAGGAAGATCAAAATAATGCCAAGAGTTAGCAGAAATATCATAGGCATGAAATTTGTAATATAATAGTTATGCTTTGAATGTTATCTTTTTAGTTCACTAATGTAACAATATATACTGTAACTGTATTACAAGATGGGACAGTATGTTTGTAATTTCCAATATTCTTTATTTCCAGTATTTAAAACAATGTTCTGAGAAAGTAAATTTTCCCTTTTCACATCTTGAGTAATATTGAAAAATAAAATGCAAAAAACCTAAAAATTTACAATTCCACCCTTTGTCTCTTGTATAGGTTGCCCCTGATTGCTATCAATGGCTTCCAATAGATTGCTATCAATGGCTTCCAATAGCATGTTGCTCTGTTTATCCTTTGTCACTCTCACTGATAAAGTCAACAGATTAAAAGGATAGGATCAACAAAATTCAACAAAATCAAGCAGATACTCTTGATTGTGCTTGAAGAGATTTAAACCTCGCCAATGCTACACAAAGCCTGAAAGGAATTCAAAACTAACAAAAAATAATTTTGACCTTAGAACAGCTTCTTCAAAACTCAGTATACTAAGAACATTTTTAGTATTTCAAGTTAGGATATATATTTTGCATTTCTGAAACTTTACTAGTTTTTCTCTCTTAAGAATATATTTTAAAAGAAGGCTATATAAAAAAAATTCATTAACTGAAAGTAAGGCAAAATCAATTCATTTGGAAAGTTGGTTCTTTCACTATGGCATTGAAATCCAGAAAACATACATATGACTTTTTATATTATTTTGGCAAAATCATTAATAAATAACTGATGATCTTCAATGGTTTTTTCTTTGTCAACACTAAAGCAATCATCTAAACTATACATCATTTGTTCTCTAAAAGTTGTCAAAGACAAATAAGACTAGACACTAAAGTAGTAAGGACAAGTTTCCATTAGTAATATACTATTGGAGTAGGAAAAGAGTTCAGCATGAACCAGACTCAAGCTTCACAGAGATAAATGGGTATTTCACAAAAAGCTGGATACTAATATAATTGGCAAGATTGGTTTTAATTCACTAGTACACAATGGCAGTAAGGACAACTGTCCGGTATAAACAAAACTTGGCTTTTATTCATACAGAGATGATGTATTATTTAATTCATTTATTTATTTATGTTTTCTGTGCTGGGATTAGAAACCAGGCCCTTGTGAATGCTAGGCAAATTCTCTCATATCTTGCTGCACTCCAGCCCTGACTATATATTTTAAAGGAAGAATAAAGAAATAAGGACAGTGCTGAGTGGGTGGGGTTCTGAGTCAGGATATCAAATATTGTGAAATGCTAGAAGGCAAAGGCAATGAGGGCTGGTGCATGTGAAACTCATTTGGGTTTGCTGTCACTTATAGAAGTTAGCCTCCTACTCTCACATAGACTGGGGAATAGGAGCTCTTTTCTCAGTTGGTGGCTGAAATCAATAGTCAATTTTTGTTGGTGTACTTCAGTTTTCCAAGGCAAGTACACTAAGCAAGCCCAGGATCATCCTAGAAGTGTGGTTTTGACCTATGAGAAACTATGGTAGTGTTTGCTCAAGTCTTTATAGGTCAAATTTAGGGCCTAGTTAAACAAAGGGCTCAAAGAAGACTGGCAAGCATTTGTTCTCAGGGGAAAATCTTTGTTAAAGGAATTGTAGGTAATTGTGTTTCACACAAATAATCTATGTATCACCAAGTACTTCAGCTTGGTAATGCATTCTAAATGATTGACATTCTTTGTTTCATAATTTTTCTGAAGACTTTATAGTGAATCAGAGTCCCTACTCTCAAAGAGTTTATTTTCTAGTGAAGTATAAACTCAAAAGCAAATAAATACATTAATATCACATCAACATTATAACAAGAACTATGGAAAATAAAACAGGTGAAGGAAAGAGAAAGATTTGATGCAGTATGGTCAATATTACAAAGGATAGTCAAATTAGATATATGAAATAAACAGAGGTGATCCAGTGCAAATGTATCTCAGACGATAGAAACAGCAAATGCAAAAAATCTGAGGCAGATGTGAGCTTGATATTTTATGATGTGCAGTCACAGGCAATGAAAATCCAATCACAGATTTTTGTAAGCTTATAAAATATATGTAAAATGAAAACAATCCTACTACTTGGCCAACACTTACAACCATGAACTGTTATCTAAGCGTTTTGGAATAAAGTATTCCGTCCTTCCATGAAGTGGCTTAATGTGAAACTTTGTCCAGCACTGGATCATAAAGAATCAAACTACTCATATGCTCTCTTTTAGGAACTCAGACTACTAGTCACTAAGCTATGTGTGCATTATGTATCCCAATGAGCTACTGTAACATTCACTTTCCAAGAAACCTAGTCCTAGAACTACTGAAACTCAAGTTGACTGACTGGATATCAAAATTGTTCCCTCTGTTACCTCAGTTTTTTTTAAATAACTTAACGAAATATTAAACATAATCTCAGCAACTTCAAAGTTCTAATACAGGAAGCATTCTATGGTTTACTAGTACTCTATCCTTTATTTTTGTATGTGCACATAAAGAAACAGAAAACAACATATCTTAGGTATATGGTAAGGTAATTTTAATGTCAATTCTGGTATGTATATTCACTCAATAAAGTACCATATAGGCTTTGCAATAATGTTATCAAAGAGTTAACTTTAAAAAAATTTTAAAAGTAGTTAAATTTCTATGCATATTGTAATCATAATTATGCAAAGAAAAAAATCTATTAAGTATTTAAAAGAATGGAATTAAAAATAATATAATGAAATTTAATATTAATGATGATTCCATGAGAAATGTGAGTATATTTTATTGTTACATATTTCTTTACTTTTCTTATTATATATGAATATGATTTATTACTTTTTTAAAAGGAAAAGAACAAAAACTCTAATCAAATATTAATAAATCCGGGGTCACTTTTCATCCTAAACATGAGAATTTGTGATCTCAGCCTCCCATATAATATAACAGAACATCTCAGTTTTCATTCCTTGATTCTCTTGGGTTATGTATGGACCTGCAGGAACAAGAGATTGGAATTAATATCCAGGATACACACACACACACACACACACAAACATAAACACACACACTACTCTTTCTTTTTGGTGGAGTGTATAATTATAATTCTTACAAATCAAACAGCATAAAAATCTTATCAACTTAAAGATTAGGTAGTTTTGAGGTAGTTTTATGACTATTTAATAAAAAGCTTTATCATCTTACATTTTGTTTCAATTCAGTGTAGGAATACATATGGCTATACTAACAAACAAATTTATCAAACTTTTATCTCAGCTAGTTCAGAAAGACAGTATTTCAAGTTTCTTCTTTGCATTCCTAGTAAAGGAGCAAATGGTTAAGCTTTCTCCACATGTTTTTGGTTAATTCATGGTCTAGGCAAGTCACAGCACAGTGACACCTGTATGTGTTGGTGTTGTCTATGACTTCAAACACAAGCAAAGTTGTGTTGTTGCTAGAGAAATTGTATACCATTTGAAGACTAAAATGTTTACCATATGGCCTTTGCTGAAGATTTTCAACCCTCTTAGCAATCTGGTTAGCAATATAATAAGCACAAATCACATGACTATACGGAACACTTGAAATGTGGCCACTGTGACTTAACAATAGAAATTTTATTTTTTCATTCATATTTAAATAGTCACAAATCACTAGGGCTTACTATATTATACAGTGAAGATCTAGAAAATAAAACTTTGTTTTATTGTAATACATGAAAGAAATGGATTAGAAGGTATGGAATGAAATGAAAAAAACATGAATATGATTTGTGATCTGGAAAAACAATGGGAGATATGAATTTATAATATACAATATAATATTTTATAAAATATATCCATGAATATATCCATGAATATATTGCCTTAATAATTTCCAAAACTGTGAAAATGGGTTCTTAAGAATGTTTTTATATGTCTAATAACAATTGTTACTAGAATTTTTAAGCTTAAAAATGTGTTAAACAAGCAGATTCTCAAGAAAAGTGTAAATACCCAAAATAATTGAGACTATGAGAAATTCTCCAGACTCATTAATGATTATTTCAGACTTTTCACTGGAGGAAAGGAGCAGAGGGAGAGTCACTTGGAAGATAACAAATCATTTTGCCTGTATCTACCTTCTTTTTCCTCTTTAAAAAACAACAAAGAAGCCCAAAATATTTTTAAAAGAAAATTAAGTAAAAAGAACCCTAGAAAATTACTTTTCTGGCACCAAAGAGTTCTACTTGATAGATCTTTGCTTCTATCCAAAGATGTATGGTAAAGTAGCTCTTTTTTTGGGGGGAAAAGCACTAATTTATTGCATTCCCATGCTGTAAATACTCCAAGGGCACACAGCCCTGCCACAAGTAAGGAAGGAGGGTCACGAGTTTGAAGCCAACCTCAGTAAGATAGAGAGGCCCTGAAGTAACATAGTGAGACTCTCTCTCTCAAAAAAATTTATCAATAAATTTAAAAATAATTGAAATCATATTGAGTATATTTACTGGCAAGAATGCAAGAAAGCTGGAAACCATTAACAAGAGAAATTTGGGGTATCATAAATATACATTGGACTTAAAAATTCCTTTCAAATGATGAACAGATCAAGACATTTTTAAAAAATAAAAATGTGAAACAAGTGAAAATGGTGACACAGCATATTCAAATCTAAGGATACGGCAAAAACAATACTAAGAAGGAAATTTATTGTAATACCCACATCAGAAAAACAGAAAGATCTCAGTTAAAGAAACTACTACAGTATTTTTAGGAACTAGAAAAACAAGAACACACTAAACCCAAAATTAGTAAAGGGAAAGAAATATCACAAATATCACAGCATAAGTAAATGAAATAGAGACTAGTAGTTAATAGAAAAAAAATAAAGAAAAAAAAATTAAAAATAGAGAAAAAAACTTAGCTAACCTAAATAAGAAAAAGAAGAGAGAAGATTCAAATAAATGGTATCAGACATAAAAAGTGAAAATGTTACAACTGACAATGAAAAAATATAAAGAGAGCTAGATATTATTATGAACAATTATATGCCAATAAATTTAACAATCTAGCAGAAATGAACAAATTATTATACACTTAGAGAGTTAGAAAACCTGATTAGAAAAATAACAAGTAATGAATTTGAATGAGTAATAAAAGCCTCTATTTATAAAAAGCCCAGAGTCAGATGGCATACTGCTAAATTCTACCAAACATTTCAAGAACTAATACTGATTTTCCTTAAATTATTTGCTTTTAGTTTGAATCTATACTTTTATAATATTACACATCTAATAGAAGGAACTTTACCTTATTTCACTAATATACCATAGTAGGGTAAAACATATGCTGTGACTATAAGTGATAGGGCTTAGAATATATCACCTTAAAATACATATCCTAAATATTTTATTCATTTATAACTAATACAAAAACACACAAAAGTTGTACAGATTATTGGGGTACTAGGCAATATTTGACACAACTGCATCAATTAATGTTTAATTCTGGTTAAGCATATTTATTTCCTCAAACATATTACTTCTTTAAGGTGAGAAATTTAAAAATCCTTTATTCTAGCTTTATGAAATTACAGTGCCTAAATTATCTATACTCACAATACTGTTAAATGGTAAAGGCATTTTGACCACTATTACTTAATACTCATTGATCAAATTTTCCCTATTGCTCTGTCCAAAACACACACTGTCCCTGGACTCTGGTAACCAAAATTCTACTCTCGACTTCTTTGAGATCAACACTTTTGAATTCCATTTATAAATAAAATTATGTCTTCATGTTTCTGCCTTATTTCATTTAGCATAATGGTTTTCATTTCCATCCATGATGTCATAAAATGATGAGATGTAATTCTTTTTTACAATGAAATTGTCTTCCGTTGTGAATGTGTAGCACATTTATTTATTCATTCAGCAGTTACTGGAAATATAGGTTGTTTCCACTTTTGGTTATTGTAATCATGGTGCAATGAACATGTAAATGGAGATGTCTCTTCAACATACTGATTTAATTTGCTTTAGATATACACATGGTAGTAGGATTGCTGGAGTGTAAAGCCAATTTATTTTTAATTTTTGAGGAATCCTCATAATGTTTTCTATAAGTTTGTAATTAATTTACATTTTCACCAACACTGTATTTTTTGTTTGTTTGTTTGTTTGTTTGTTTTTTGCTATTAAACATTCTTAGTTGGGCAAGGTGATTGAATACTTTACCCCCATGATCAGGAACAATACAGGTAGATTTGTTCTTTCTATTTCTCTTCATCATCAAATTGGAAGTTCTGGCCAGTGAAATATAAAAATAAAAGGAAATAAAGACACCTATGTTTGAAAGGGAGACAACAGGATCATGCATTTAGAAAATACAATTGATCATCTAAAAGATCCTGAGACTAATGTGAATTTAGCAAGTTTTCACAAAATAATATCAATACAAAATATTCAGTTGTATTTTTGTATTGTTCCTGATCACGGGGGTAAAGCATTCAATTTTCCACAGCTAAGTATGATGTTTACTGCATATTTTTCTTAGATATATTTATCTTGTAGAAGTTCTCTCAAGTTAAAGTTTCCCTACTTTCATGGTTTGATGAGAATTTTCATAAATAGTGAATGATGTTTTTTTCTCACAATTCCTTTAGTAACTACTTACATGATCATGAGATTTTCTACTTTTTTTTTCTGACTCTTATCAGTTTCCATAGTTTGTGATGTGCGTTTGTGTGTGTGTTTGTGTGTGTGTAGGTGTGTTTGTAATTTTAAACGTTTCCTAAAAATAAGATGATACCATATATGGGAAGAGATTTATCATTGAGTATGATGGTAGCTTTTTGTTTTTCATATATGACCTCTATTATTTTGAGTTCATAGTGTATTGAGTGATTTTTTAATTTTATTTGTTTTAAAGAGAGAGAGAGAGAGAGAGAGAGAGAGAGAGATTTAATATTTTTTTTTAGTTCTCGGCGGACACAACATCTTTGTTGGTATGTGGTGCTGAGGATTGAACCCTGGCCGCAGGCATGCCAGGCCAGCGCGCTACCGCTTGAGCCACATCCCCAGCCCTTGAGTGATTTTATTAGAAAGTGAAATTTTGTCAAATGTTTTTTCTATTCTGATAATGACGTTTTCTGTCTTCATTCTGTTCATGTGTTCATTTTTATTGATTTGCATTGTGAAACCATTCTTGCACTCCAGGAATAAATATTAAGTAGTCAATCTGCATAATACTTTCAATACGCTGCTCACATCTGTTTTCTTATACTTTGTTAAGGATGTATACATTAATATTTGTAAAGTATGTGGGTTGGTAGTTTTTATTTTCCTTGTATTGTCTTTTCCTGATTATTATCACAGCGATGTTGGCCTTCTAGAATGAGTCAGGAAATTCTCCCTTGTCTTGAAATTGTTGGAAGAATTTGAGAAGGATTGGTATTAATCTTTAAACGTTAGAATTTAGCAGTGAAGGGGCTGGGGGTGTGGCTCAAGCGGTAGCGCGCTTGCCTGGCATGTGTGCCAGGCCCGGTCCGATCCTCAATACAAACAAAGATGTGTGTTTGCTGAAAACTAAAGTTTAGGTGATTGTTACTGAAATTTCTATTTACTTATATTTATCCTTGCTTTTATTACTCTCTTCCTTCTAATGTCTTTGAATTCGGTTTATTTTTGTTCTTTAACATGTATATTTGGATTATATACGTGATCTTTATTCTTTTTTCTAAGTGTTCAGAGCAATAAATTTTCTTCTTAACATACTTTTTTCTTCATCCTGTAGTTTTTGGGGTGTTTTCAGTTTCATTTGCCTCAAGATGATTTTTAATCTTTCTTGAGATTTTTTTCTTTGACACTTTGGTTGTTTAAAAATGTGTATCCTTTGATATCCTAATATTTGTGATTTTCCAGTGTTCCTTCTACTATTGATTTCTAATTTTATTAAATTGTCATATGAAAAAACATTGTGTATGAGATAAGCCTTTTACATTTGAAGCTTTTTGTGTGACCTCTGAACACTTATAAAAATATATTTTCTATGACAGGTTAGTGTGTTCTGTGTATGCCTTTTAGGTTAAATATATTTATAATTCGGCTTAAATTCTGCATTTTTCTACTGTTCTTCAGTCACATTGTTCTCTTCCTTATTGAAAATGAGTGAGTGAATTTCCTATTATGAATGTATTGCTATCTATTTTGCCTTTAATTTCTGTCATTATTTGATTCATATATTTTTGGATCTCTGATCTTCCATGGCTGTATGGTTATAATTGTTTTTAACTTCTTGGTGAATTGGGTCATTAGTCAATATAAAAATGCCCTTATATATGACCACATTTTAAATTAAAATTCATATTTTCATATAACAACATCAATCCCACTCCATTTTGGTGACTATTTACACAGTGTATCTGTTTTGATGCTTTCATTTTAACCTATGTGTATACAATCATGCAATGCTTAACAGAGGATATACATACTGAGAAATGTGACATTAGGTGACTTTGTCATAGTCTGGTCTTTAGATCTATGTTTAAACATCACAAAATGTAATTATATAAATATAGATATCATAGGTCAATCACTGGTCATAGTCTTTTGTGGCAATCAAAAAAGGCCACTAGTTAAACATGAGATATATGATGCTTCTGCCAGTATGACACAGCATACTGTTTTTCAGTAAACATTTTTATGAGCTAAAATAACAATAAAACATACTATAATAACAATCTGAATGTGTGACATTGTCATTTCTTATCATTAAGAATTTTATCTATGTAATTATATTGCTATACTTAATGAAACTGGCAGCACATTAGAGTTATTGAAACAGCATCACCACCAAAATATGAATAAAATTTAAATAATTGCTACAACATGACTAGGTGATGAGGATTTTTAGCTCCTTTATAATCTTATGACAAAAACATTGTGTATGCAGTACAACGGCACTGTAATTTGAATCTTTATTGTCTCCCAAATATTCATGTAGTAAAGATTTGGTCCCCAACATGGTATTAGAGCTTGATATATGTTGTTCCAGGATCTTCTAGCTTTCAGGGTCTATGTTGAAAAATCTGCTGTTATCCTCATTCATTTTCCCCTATATGTAATCTGATTTCTTTCTCTCATGGCTTTTAAAATTCTCTTATTCTGTATGTTGGGCATTTTTATTAGTATTCATTTGTAACCATAAGTCCTCCAGTTATTCTTTTGCCCACTATCTTCTTGCCCACTATAATATATCTTCCTTGGACTATTTCCCGCCTTCATTCTATACTTCTTCTTTTTGTCTTATTGCCCCACTAGGTTCTTTAATGGCACTGTACACTACCACATACAGCAGGCAACTGTTCATTAACATTTTGGACTACCCACAGGCAAGGTTTCCAAAACCTATATACACATTGACTTTCACTTTTGCAAAATACATTTCAGTTGCTACTTCCATTCAACAATGAATGGCACCTTTTTGATATGGTAGCTCACAACCCAGTACTAAACGTCACAACCATGCATTTAAATATGCTTGTACAAAAATTTAATGTTATGTACATTTTCCCCATTTCTTTCTCTATATGCTATGTGGCACAGGATTCCCCTGGGCCATGCATTCTTTTGCACCATGGTTATAATATTACCCATTGCTTCATTACAGCTCATTATAAACCCACCTTTGTTTTCTACTGGAGGCTTAAACACCCTCCTCTTATATCTCCTGCTCCACTTTATGTACCTGATGTGCTCATCCCACTTTCAGTGCTGATCCAACTGGACATATGCAGACTCAGTATCCACCTTGACCCTCATGCCCTATGATTCCCCTCTTTTGCACCATACTGCACACTCAATATGCCTATTTATCTGCCACAACTCCCTCACCTTCCATTGATTGGGCCCAGAAAACTGCTCCAGTTGAAAAGGATCATCATAGTGGGAATTGCTGCAGGTGAGTTAATTAATGCCTGTGATATAGGAAAATTACATATAGTGGATGATAGAATATCTAACTTACAAGATAAAAAAGTGGAAACTATTACTGCCCTGTCTAACTCACCCTCTTTGTATCTTCATTAATTACTAATATTAATATTCAAACTAATGTTCTTACAGACTCTTACAAAGAAATGTATGAAGATGATAAGTCCAATAAAAAGGCATTAGAGGCTGTAGCTGAGAAATTACATAAGGTAAATACTTGTACTGCTATGAAATAGTTACTTGTTCAAATCTATACAGAATTACAAGAAACATTTAGAATGGGCATTGCTGCACATGCTGCCATATCCAAATCTTTTTTAGATCCCACAAACCCTTCCCTGGTGTGATCAAGATTTTTGCTTGATAAATCCTTTGCAAATATCTACACTTACAAAGGCCACAGGTTAGAAGACACAAAATACCCCTGGAAAATTGGTGAATTGAAGTATTTCTAATGGAAGATACTATCTGGTTTGATGGCAAATTATATAATACCAATTCTTTGACACAACTCTACCCATTACACAACTTACAACCAGAGCTTTCCTTTATGCAGTACAAACTACTTTATATATATATATATATATATATATATATATATATATATATATATATATGACACACACTAAATGTGTTATAATTAATCATGCATGGAAGGTTACCATGTCTTCTCATAAATGTGGCATTCTTTTCAGTATTTGTACCATACACCTCCAGACAAATATCACTATGGGAATAGATTCTGTAAATGCTCCCAATCAGATCTTCTACTCCTTCATGGACAAACAAGTAGACTGAACAAACATATAGATGACAACTTAAGACAATTACATAATTTATGGTTCAAGTCTCTACAGAACTAAAATATCTCAAACATAGTATTTCCCATGTTAATGATCTGGTACATATCCTTACCACCAATAGTATTGCCTTAATAAAAGATGTTGCTACTTTGAATTCCCCATTTTCCCCTTTTATAGCTATCCAAAAGTTATAGAACTTCAATACAGTGTGCTTCCATTGGCTTTCCTCATTAAATTTTGTTAAGTGGAGTTTTCACTATATTACCCTGATTGCTGTTTTTTATGATGCAATAAAATTATTTTTGTGCTTTTGTAACCATAAGATTAGAAATGCTATTAGTGCTGATCCATTGTACAAAACCAAGATTGCTCAATCCTAGATTCTTTTTTATTTTTAATTCTTTTTCTTTTTTATAACTTTATTTTTATATGGTGCTGAGGATAGAACCCAGTGCCTCACATGCTGTAGGCAAGCACTCTACCACTGAGCCACAACCACAGCCCCTTAAATCCCAAATTCTGATCATCTTGTCTATAAAGATATTAATGTATGAGCCTGATGTGCTTTAATATGTTTTGATTTGTTATGGTGTGATTTGGTTTGGAGCTTTAAGGACATTTGTTATGTGTTCTATGATTCGTCCATTATTATGGAAGCCCTTCTACCTCTGTATGTCCCTGAGCTTCCAGGGGATGGACTGTAAGGAACATCTGCCATAGACATGCTGGAATATGCTGGAACCCACTAAGTTGCTGGCCATAAGGAATAACAATCACTGAACTGATTAGTCACATCTGCATGCAATTGATAAAGAGCTGTAAGGGGCACTAGCCATAGGCATGCTTAGTAATGAGTAGTTACAATTGATAGGGAACACAGCTCCACAAACATGCACAAAGAACATGTCCCATTGCAATTACATCATCTCACTGGACATAACCAATGGACATTAACTTTCACTGAGTGTAACCAATAATTAACATAGAACACCAACTTGAAACTGCCACAATGAAAAATATTGCTCCAAAGACATCTGTGAGATGACATCTGTGAGACTGGCCACCTTGCTGTCCATCCCTGGACTGACTCCACCATTACCTGACATCTAGCCATTGGCTGGAAAGAACCACCATTCAAGGACAAAGTCTTTCCTTTGGCTAAGTGAAGTAGCATGGCATTGGAGGTATTTTGGGCCTTGCAGTTGCCCTAGGATTGTGTGATTTGCTTATAGTGTTTAATTAGTGTGCATCGAATGCTAGTTGGGGTGCTCCCACATACCCAACACTTTTTGCATTAATTGTTTATATTTGATGCTTGGTGTGATCAAATATACCCTTTCATTTAAAATCCACCTCTGAGTAATTATTAATAGCTCTGCTTGAGACATGCATCCATTCATGAAATCTGATATTAATTTCTTTTTGTAAGATTTCTTCAATCACTTTCTTTAATTTTTGCTTAGTAGTCAGGAAATCTTTTAGCTTGTGCTTATCTTGGAAGGCTTTTAGTTCCCCCTTTGATTGTAAAGAATCTTTTTGTTGAATGCAGTGATCTTGATTTATATTAATTTTCTTTCTGAACTAAATAAACATTGTTCCAAGCCCTCCTGAATTCTAGGGTTTCTGCTGAGAAATCACAAGTTAAAGTGATTTATTTTCTTGTGAACATGGCCTCACCATTTTCTCTTGAGGATCTTAAGATTCTTTCCTTGTTCTTTACACTCAAAATTTCTTATGGTTTAGATGTGTGATATCCTCCAAAACCTCATGTGTGAGACTCTGAAAGAAAGAGTAGAAGTGAAATGATTGGATTATGAGAGGCATAACCTAAAAATGCATAAATCAACTGTGTGTGTGATGGGGGGGTGGAATTCTCTGCTATCTAATTTTTATGTTCTGAGTTGTTTTTCTCTGCCATACTTTTCTGTCTTGATGTCTTTCCTCACCTCAGACAATGGAGTCAGCTGTCTATGGGCTGAGACCTCTGAAACTGTAAGCAGAAAATACTTCTCCCACTCTAAAATTGTTCTTGTCAGTCCTTTTTATCACAAGGGCAAAAAAGCTGACTAAAAGAGAAATTGGTAATAAGAAGTTAGGCCATTGCAGTGAAATGATTGGGTTATGAGAGGTTTAACCTAATGAGTACACTAAACCACTGATATGGTTTAACTTGGGGGTAACTGTAGACAGGTAGTATGTGGCTCAAAGAGGTAGACACATGGGAGCTTGCCCTTGGGGTATATACTTTTTCTTGTTGAGTAAATCAATCTCTCTCTCTCTCTCTCTCTCTCTCTCTCTCTCTCTCTCTCTCTCCCTCTCTCTCTCCTTCCAGATCAGCTATCCTGAGCTGCTTTCCTCCTTTATAATTTCTGTCATGAGCAATGGAGTTGTCATTGCACATATCCATCCCTGAGCAATGCAGTTGACCCATCTATGGACTGAGACTTCTGAAACTGTGAGCTCCTAAATAAACTTTTCATGCTAAGATTGTTTCTGTTATATATTTTAGTCACAGCAGCAAAAAAGCTGACTAAAATAGAGATTGGTACCTAAAAGTTGAGCCATTGCTGTGACTAACTTGATCATGTGGTTGAGGAGCTTTTGGAACTTTTTGAAATTCGTGGAAGAAATTTTGAAAAATTTAGAGATGCAAGATGGAAATGTTATAGATTGTTGTAAGCAGAGTTTAATGGGCAATTCTGTGGGGAGCATAAAAGACCAGAATGCCAATAGGATTATGGAAAGTAAAGTGTTCGTGAAATTTCAGAAGAAAAGGAGGTCTCTATTGGAAATTGCATTAGAGGCCATTTGTGTTTTATTCTTTCTAAAAAAAAGTCTATATTTTGCCCATGTCCTGAGACTATATTAGGCTGAATTTAAATGTGATTGACTAATTTACATGAAAGAATAAATTTATAGGCAGTCTGGCATTCAGCAGGTGACATGGATATTGCTGGTGGCTTTTGGATAAGTTTATTATGATAATTAGTAGCAGAAAGGAGATCACAAAGATGTAAAAAAACTCACAGTTTGGACAGAAAAATTCAAGTCAATTTGTGACTAAAGAAATTATACTTTTTTTTAAAAGATTACAACTACTAAAGAAATGCCAAATATTTTGCTAAAAGACAATAGGAAAGATGATTCGAGGATATCTCAGGAATTGGCAAAACCACACCCATCTCTGCCTTAAGGATGTAAAAGTAAAAATTTCATTGAGAAGAGACCATGGGTGCACCTGTCTTACATTGAAGGGCCTAAGAATTTGTTTCACCATGCTCAATCACCCAGGCATACAGGATCTGCTACAGTTATGG
This sequence comes from Urocitellus parryii, assembly GCF_045843805.1. NCBI lineage: Eukaryota > Metazoa > Chordata > Mammalia > Rodentia > Sciuridae > Urocitellus > Urocitellus parryii. The sequence continues at coordinate 68,879,148 of NC_135547.1, forward strand.
TTCCTGGATTTTGGGCTACTGGTTAAGAGGGTGGCAGATATTGACATCAATAATGTGGTGCTGGTCCTGCCAGAATGCATTATTCTAGAATGAAGATGTCATAAATGTCTCAGCAAGATTTCAAAGGAAGGCCTAGGAGGCTAGGCAAAGTGCTGTGGGATGCCCCTGAGAGGGAGATAAATGGAGAAATGAGAAGAAAACCTGTTGTGGAGAACCACAAGATACAGAGATGCCAGTATAATATAATGTCTGCCAAAGAAAGCTGAAGGAATCAAGCAGATAAGGACAAGATAGAGGCCATGTGGGATACAGCCAATAAGGCCATAGGGGAAAAAGATATACAAGACCTCTGGAGAAGACATAATGCCATGTGCTCCAGATGCTAGACATGAAGCTACAGGGTATGTTGGCCAGCCGGATTTTGGTCTTCCTTTGTTTACATTTCTACTCTCTGGGGCCACATTTCTCCCTTGTGGAATGGAAATGATTACTCTGTGCCTTTACATATTAAATACATATAATTTGCTTTTGATTTTTGCAGGGGCTCACATTGAAAGTTAACTCTGAGTCTCAGGGAAGATTTTGGACTTAGACTTTGGAGCAATTCTGAAACTGTTGAGACTATTAGAACACTTGAAAATGAACTAAATATATTTTTGATGTTAAATGGACAATGAGCATTTAGAAGCCAGGGCAGTATGTTATAATTTAAATATAAAATCTCCTTCAATGTGATGGCAGTTCTAGAGGAACGTGCAGAACATTGAGGTCATACATTAAAACAATAGAAAGATAAATAATCTAACATTTAATTTGAGGCCTTAGAAAAGGAATAACAAACCAAAGCCAAAATCAATAAAAGACAAGAAATAGTTAAAATCAAAGATAAAATCAGTAAAATTCATATTAAAAACAATTCAAAAAATCAATGAATAATAAGTTGGTTATTTGAAAGAATTGACAAAATTGATAAACCCTTAGACGAAATAACCAGAAAGAGAGAGAGAGAGAGCAGGAGGGAGAGACAGAGGGAGCGAGAAGGCTTGTATTGTTAAATCCTATGATGAAAAAGGACATATAACCACAGACACTCCTGAAATGCAGAGGATAATTAGAAGCTATTGTGAAAATTTATACTACAATAAGTTAGAAAATATTAAAGACATACAACCTGCACAAATTGAACATAAGGATATAGAAAGTTTAAACACATCAATTTCGAGTAAGGAAATTGAAGCAGCCATCAAAAGTTTACCAACAAAGAAATGCTCAGGAATAGATGGATTCACTGAATATTTCTACCAGACCCTTAAAGAAGAAATAATACCAATCCTTAAAATATTATTAACCAAAATTTAAAAGGAGGGAACTTTTCCAAACACATTCTATTAGCTTCATATGACACTGATACCAAAATAAAAGACACATCAAGGAAAGAAAACTTCAGAATAATATCCTATATAAACATAGATCCCAATTTTTTGAATAAAATATGGGAAAATTACATATAAAACACATTAAAAGATAGCGCACCATGATCAAGTAGGTTTGATTCCAGGGGTACAAGAATGGTTCAACATATGGAAATCATTAAATGTAATTCACCACATAAATAGTTTTAAAGACAAGAATCACATAAGTGTCTCAATAGATGTAGAAAAATCATTATCAAAATGCAGCATCCAGGCGGGGATATAGCTCAAGTGGTAGCACACTTGCCTGGCATGCGGGCGGCCCGGGTTCGATCCTCAGCACCACATACAAACAAAAGATGCTGTTCTGCAGCATTGCTTCTTTTGAAAAATCTTACAGTAATTATATTGAGAATACTTTGGATGTGAGCTATTTCTTATCTCATATTTCTTTAATAATTGTTATTTGTTATGATTTTTGATAGCTACCTTATTATTTATCTTAGTGAACTACTATTTGAATTTGGTTTAAGTTCTCTACATTTTTAGACCCTGGATGTTAACATTTTCCCCTAGATTTGAGTAGTTTTTAGTACAATTTTTCTTCCAATATGCTTTCTTTTTAAAATTTTTTGTTTGTTCTTTTTAATTATACATGACATTAGAATGACATATTATACATACATGGAGTATATCTTCCCATTCTTGTTGTTGTACATGATGTGGATTTACAGTGTTCATGTATTCATATATGAACCTAGGAAAGTAGTATTTGATTCATTCCACTCTCTTACCTATTCCCATTCCCCTTCTCTTCTCTTCATTCCCCTTTGTCTAATCCAAGGTATTTCTATTCTTCCCTGTCCCCATTTTGTGTTAGCATCCACATATCAGAGAAAACATTAGGCCTGCAATTGTTGACTGGAAGTCTCAATATAGCTTAAAATTGGACTGTGGTTGTGGCTCAGTGGTAGAGTGCTGGCCTAATTCTGGAAACAACATCTCAGTTTGTGAGTGAACTGTTATGCTGGTATTTCTTTTCTTTTTTCAACCAGATTGAATCCATAGGTACTTAACCACGGAGTCACATCCTCAGCATCCACACTTTAATTTTTTTTTTTTTTAGTTGTAGGTGGCCACAATACCTTTATTTTATTTTTATGTGGTGCTGAGGATCAAACCCAGTGCCTCATGTGTGCTAGGCAAGCAATCTACTGCAAGCCACAACCCCAACCCCTCAGCAATTACCTTTTTTTTATGAGACAGGGTCTCATTAAGTTGCTTAGGGCCCTTGCTAAGTTGATGAGGCTGGCTTTGAACTTGTGATCCTCCTGCCTCAAACTTCCGAGTCCCTGAAATTATAGATGTGAGCCACCATGCCCAGTTTTTGGCTGGTATTTCTGGTTGAGAATTTCTGGTAAAAATAACATAGAACTGCCACCAAAATATGTGCCCAGGTCACTGCCATGAGCACTGTGAACAGTTCCACCTTTCTTTGCTTTTATATGACTCCAAGTCTTCTAGTCATGACACAGCCACCATATGCTCCCAATGAATTGAGACAAGAGTGGACTTATAGAGAGGCATCTTTAATACTAGGTGTTATGGTTTAGATATAACGTGTCCCCTAAAACTTATGTATGAGACAATGCAAGAAAGTTTAGAGATGTAATGATGTGAAATTACTATGTTAATCCCCTTTGAGGATGTGGCAGGAGAATGTGGGTCATTGTGGGCATGCCTTTGGAATGTATATTTGGTGAGCTGAGCATAGACTCCTTTTCTGCTTTCATATCATCATGTCCTGAGACATTTCCCTCCACAACACTCTTCCACCATGAAGTTTTGCCTCAACTCAAGCACTGAGGAATGGAGTTGGTTGTGTGTGGACTGAGATATCTAAAATGATGAGCCTCAAAATAAGCTTTTCCTTTGTAAAATTGTTCTTTCCAGGTCTTTTGTAAAAGCTGACCAGGGAAGCTATATTTCTGACTCCATTTTCCATCTGCAATAAAGGTAACTGTAGGACAAGTTAAGTTATATGTGGTGTTATACCAGCTTTGAGGAGAGGGAGAAGTGTGACATAATCAACAAGATACCATTCCTCCTACCCATTTCTTGTGTTTAGAGTCAGCTCTGAGGTCCACGTTGGTGGCTGTGGCTTATGTCTATGTTTTCATATTTTCACCAAAAATGTTATTTTTTGTGGATAGTTGATCATTAAGTTTTCAGCTGGGAGGGAAAAGAAGTTTGGAACTTCTATAATCTAATCTTTCTGGTTTCATTCATCCCATTTTTAAAAAAATTTTACATGGACTAACCTTGTATTGGAGAAGACCTTCACTATTACCCCACACAAACACTCTGGGAACATTTCATAACCTTGCACTAGTCCACACTGTTTTCTTTGTTTTTAGTGGCCCACAGGCTTCTACAGCATGACAAGTCCCATAAGCTGTCTGATTTTTAAAAAGACCAGGTCAATTTATCAGCCATCCTGAGGTAAGTTGGTTCATTGGATGTACAGTAAGAACATCCTGTCTCCTCCCTCTGTGGAAATTGGGATCTGAGATATTTTATGCACATACTCTGTATTGAGTAAGGGTAGTGTGGATAATATTACTGACAGAATAAACTGATATTGTTTTCATTGTTCCTAAGCAGCTAGAGACGCCATGTCCATTCAGGGATTCCAAATAAGCTAGGCAGTAACTACTCAGTTGATATATTTTGAAAAAGTTGGGGTATTGGACTGTAGTAAACCTTTTTCTTCAGGGAAAATCTTAGAGCCAAGGTTTTACAAGTTTTTTTTTTTTTGGTTTTTTTTGTTGTTGTTTATTTGTTTTATTGACAGGAGAATTAGCTATGCTGAGCTCTAATCTTACTTTCCATCTCTGGAAGAAGATGGGAGAATTGGGGAGTGTTTTTTTTTTTTTTTAACTCCTGATACTATGGCATTATTCTCAGAAGTTGGAATAAGACAGTATCTCAAAGTTCCCTAAAAACTCTCTATATGACTGGTTTAAAACATGCCCTATGTTCAGGAAACTTTTAATCGGGTTTTCAGTTTTGTTTAAGTCAGCTTTTTTTTTTTTTGCTACTCTTACTAAATACCTGATAAGAACAATTAGAAGACAAAAAGGTCATTTTAGGGCTCATGAGCTCAGAGGTTTCAGTCTGAGGACAATTATATTCCCAAGTTAGAGGCATGGCAGGACATCATGGCAGAAGAGTGTAGTGGAGGAAAGCATCTCAGGACATAACAATATCAATGAAAGAGAAAATTAGAGAATGAGGGAGGGAGGGAGAGAGATCTGCTCATTAAGAACAAATATATACCTCAAGGCATGTCTCCATCACCCCAAGCACACTCTGCCTGCCCAGTTACTTTGTATCAAGAGATTGAGACACTGATTAGGTTAAGGCTCTCATAAGCCAATCATTCACCTCCAAGCTTTTGTGCACTATCTCACATATGAGCTTTTGGGGGACACTGTATATCTAAACCATAACATTCCATGCCTGGTCCCCAAGAGCTCATGCCTTACTTATAGTGAAAAATAAATTTAGTCCATTTTTAAGAGTAACCATAGTCTTAACAGTTTTATGATTGTCCAAAAGTACAAATCAAGTCTCCTCTGAGACTCAGGGCAAACTCTCAGTGTGAGTTCCTGTAAAAATCAAAATTAAGTTACACATATCCTATATATAAAGGCACACAGTAAACATTCCCATTCCACAAGGGATAAATAAGGACACAGGAAGAAGGGATGAGACCAAAACAAGACTGAAACACAGCTGGGCAAATAAGTCTTGTAGCTACACATTCAACATCTGGGACATGTGGCATTGTGATGTTCTTTACAAAGGGCTAGCATAGCTCAATTCTTATGGCTTTGCTGATTGCAGCCCACATAACCACTCTGTTGGCTTGTCTTTGCTCATTTCCTGCAGCTTTTCTTGGCAAACATTCTATGGTTTTGATGTTTCCTTAATCTCAGGGGTCTCCACTGCAACTTTGGCATCCTCTTCACAATTCCATGTATTAATTTTTCTGTGATGCCACAACCCACACAGTATCAACAAAGGATTCTCAAGTAGGGGCAATGTGAGGTGAAGATAAAAAACAGAGACAAAGAAGATACAGAGATAATTTCACTTTTAATGCTGGGGACAGGAAAGAAAATTGCACTTTAATGAAGGAGCAATGACCCAGAATTACCTCCACAGGTTTATTATATAGGTTCTCATAATCAGGAAGTTAAACTATAGGGCATTGTACATTGTTTAAGGCTTTTAAGTTGTCAGAGGCTTCTCTGTGCATTAAAAAGAGAACTAAAAACATTTTGTAGCAGCTATACTAGTGTTGCAGTGTGTAATGGTTAATTTGAATTGTCAACTTGATTGGATTAAGAGATGTCCAGGATTAAGAGACTTATGAGTGTGTCAATGAGGTTGTGTCTAGAAATGATTGGCATGTGAGATAGCAAAATAAAATGGAGAGCCTCCCTAAATGTGGACAGCACCATCCAATAACATGATGGTTTGGATGGAATAAAAGTTGGAAGAAGGTGAAAGAAGACCCTCATCATTATACAAAATACACGTATGAAGATGTGAATTTGGTGTCAACATACCTTATATATGATCAGAGATATGATAAATTATTGTATAATGGTGTATTAAGAATTGTAATGCAAAAAAAAATTTAAAACGTTGGAAGAAAAGGAAGCAGCAGGAGATGCAAGATCCATTCTTCTTGAATGGATTCTTGATTGCTGTTGCAATTGTCTGAAGATATCAAATCTTGTTTCTTCACTTGTCCAAAGTGGACTCTGCCAATGATTCTCCAGAAGCCTTTAGTCTTGAACTAGGGTAGCACCATTTATCCCTTTTGTTCTGGGGCTTCAGCCTCTTGGACTCTTTGACTGCTTGTTCTTCAAGTTTCTCAGCTGTCATCATGCATAACTGGTTTGTAAGCTACTAAGTGTGTTCTGAAGGAGACTATTGTCTCTTGTAGTTATAGGGCTGAGGTTCTGAAAACCAAACACAAACCCTAATCCTGCAATTGGCTGAATTAAGACGATTTTTTTTATTCTCAGCCTCAGAATGTGTCTGCAGTTAAACTGAGAGTGCTGCTTGGAAAAGAATGGGATCCTGCAAATTGGTGTGGCAATATATGGGAGGAGCCTGAAGGAGCTGGGGTCGTTGAACTCCCATATTGTGATGAGTTTATTTTTCCAGAAGTTGTTGTGTCCCCACCCTTAGCCATGACTGAGGCATCCACACCCCCACCCTGTGTGGCATTGGCTTCTGCACCCTCCCTGGAGGGAACTAATACTGCTTTGCTTATAAAAACAGTAAAAACATTCCATTATTCAGTTTCTGATCAAGAAAATGTTGACACTCCTCAGGACCCACCCTCATCACCCACTTTTGCCTCCAGACCTATAACTAGATCCAAATCTAAGCAGGCCCCTAGAGGTGAGGTACAGAGTGTGACCCATGAAGAGTTACACTCTTCTCCAGAGGAACTTCTTGAGTTTTCTAATTTGTTCAAGCAGAGGTATGGGGAACATATGTGGGAATGGATTTTAAGGGTGTGGGACAATGACAGAAGGAACATAAACTTAGATCAGGCTGAATTTATTGATATGGGCCATTAAGCAGATATTCCAGATTTAATGTAAAAGCTTGCAGTGTTAAAACAAAAAGGTACTAGTAGTTTTTGGCTAGTTGGCTGAAATATGAGTCCAAAGATTTCCTACTATATAAAAGAGCTGGAAATGCCTGAAAATCCTTGGTTTACTGTTGATGAGGGAATTCAGAGGCTCAGAGAGATTGAAATGCTGGTGTGGATCTGTCATGTATGACATTCTCCATCATACTTGAGGGATCCAGAAGATGTGCACTTCACCAAAAGTATAAGAAAAAGAAATTGTGAGGGGAGCACCAGCATCCCTTACAGTGCTCTTTCATTGCTCTTCTTTTCATGCCAGACCTTACTATGGGAGATGTAGCCAATCAATTGGAAGATTTAAATACAATGGGAATGATTAGATCTCAGGGAGTAAAAGGTCAATTGGCAGCCCTCAATCGCCAAAGACAAGGTGCTCTTAGTTATCATGATGAAAATCAAAGAGGAAAAAATGGACACAATGTTCTGACTTGTGTAGATCTCTGGCATTAACTAATTAATCATGGTGTTTCTAGAAGCCAAATAGATAGGAAACCCATCAAATTTTTAGTTGATTTATACAATCAAAATATTGCAGGGCAAATGTACCAAAGGTTGGCCTAGATCATAACAGCAGAGAATCACAGCCCCTCAACCTCTTCCCAGATTTGAGTCAATTAACAGATCCAGAATTCCTTGAATGAAGGGGTAGCCAGGTCCCCTTAAGGAAGGACCCTGGTTCAGCACCAAAATTATTTACTATAATCTATCATTTTTCTCCCAAAGGGACTTAAGGCCTTTTACCAGGGTAACTATGCATTGGGGAAAAGGTAATGATCAGAAATTCTGAGAACTACTAGATAAAGATACAATGTTCTAAACTGACATTGATTTTGGGAGACACAAAACCTTGTCACAGCCCTCCAGTAAAAGTAGGGGCTTATAGAGGTCAGGTGAGCAATGGAATTCTGGCCAATGTCTGACTTACAGAGGGTCCAGTGGGCCCCCAAACTCATCATGTAGTTATTTCCCTAATCCTGTAATGTATAATCAGGCTAGATATACTTAGCACTTGACAAAACTCCCACATTGGTTATCTAACCTGTAGAGTGAAGGCTATTATGGCAATAAAGGCTAAATGAAAGCCTCTGGAGATGTCTATCCCTGAGAAAATAGTGAATGTACAGCAATACCATATCCCTGGAGGAATTGCAGAGATTAGTGCCACCATCAAGACTTGATGAATGCAGGGGTGGTGATTCCCATAACATCCTCATTTAACTCTCTTATTTGGCCTGTCCAGGAACTAAGGTGTGGGTCACACTTCCAGGTAGAGCCAAGACCTGCTGAGGTGCTTGCTGAAAGTAGAGGAAATATAGAACCCATGTGCCTAGAGGAGAAAGAAATATGGTACAAGTTGATAAGCTACCAATTAGGCTATTTTCCCACAGCCTCACTTTTGTTTATCTTGAAGAAGTTTTTTCTCACAATAAATACCTTTGATGTTCTTGCCTATAAAATAAAGCATGCGGGCCCTTACTCTTTGTTAGAGGTCAAAGCCATCAGGCCTGATCTGCCCACTGAGTCCTGCTATTCACTTATAATTGATTGTCTTTATTTCTTTTATTTCTTATAACCTTTAATTTACTTAATCTAACTCATTTGCCGTGTGGGACACAGTGAAATTTTTTTTTTAATAAGGCTATTGTTTCATTTATGCCACTTCCTTTTGGATTGTATGGCAGGTAGAAAATTCATAATATGCCTGGGCTTTGAGCCCACTGTGGGATATATTACGGTCTTTGAAATGAGTTCCCAGGTAACTCCTGGAGAATACTTACATCAAGTCTTTAATTGTATCCCTAGAACTCAATGCATTTTTGGCCCCTTTTGATAATGGTAGGGGGGAAATATAGTCTAATTGCCATTGCTGAAGAGGGATGTCACCTCATTTGATATGCCCCTCAGTTGCATCAAGTCATTGTGGGTAGCACTGAGAGCAGGCCTGACAGTCAATAGCATCAAACATCTTTATGGGAGTTCCCAGCATGTCAAAGCTGTCCACATATTCTTTAGACCTGCATTCTTTAATCTACAATGTGGCCAAGTGGCAATTTCTTTTGCTGGTGCTTCCTCAAGCAATTTTATTTTTGCTAGTTGGTCAACCCCATCATTGTTTGGAAAACGGAGAGGGCAATGGGCAATCACATTATAGATTATGACAACTTTGGTTTGTACACAATGCCAAATGTCTTCCCATACCTGTTTTTACCATAGAGGCCTATTATTAATCATACGCTATTGTTGTTGCCATTTGAGAAGCCACGCTCTGAATTCATCAGTACAAATAAATTATAGCCCAATTCAGTGAGCAACAACTATCCATACCACACAAAATTAAGTCCATTGAGTGTTGTATCCTTGTCCTTTGTCAATTCACAGTCTTAGTCACTAGATGATAGGCTACAGCTCTCCACTCTGAGGGCATTCTTTTTACTGGTTCATCAGTGTGCTAACCTGATTATGTTGTTGGAGGTTGCCTCTCTCTTAAAGTGAAGGGAGGAAAAGATGTGTGTTTTGCTACATATGTAATGGTCCCAGGAACTGTTGACATATTAAGCTTATAGTTGAAGTGTTGTTTATTCCTCACTGTTGAAAATGTTTATCCATTATATAGTGCTTGCTATCAGAGCCATCCTTGATCATAGGACTTATTTGTTGTATCCACTGATGGCATAGGTAGTCACTTCTTTCACTGGTGCATCTCTGGTGAGATTTTCTTAGGCAATAAGGGCAGCATAAGTAGCATACAGTTGTCTTTCCAACAAGTTGTAATGGTCCACTTTCCCCTTCCATTACTGCAACCCAAATCCAATGGGGGTCTTATGTTCAAACCTATCTGGAGTGCTTTGGACGATAAGCTTAGCAGGTTTCAATAAGTCTAGTGCCCCATGTTCTTGAGTTGTTTTACTGTTCATTTGTTTAGATTAAATGCCTCAGTATTCTGTTCAGTCCAGCCCCATACTGTACCCTTCTTACAAAAATTAGATAGGGGTTATAATATTACTGAGCCAGATGAAGAAAGAAAGCCCTCCAATAACTCAGTAACCCCCTAAATTCTTATATTTATTTTCTGTACTAGGAAATGGAAATACCTCAACTTATCTATAATAGCCTAAAGAATAAACTTTTTCTTACATAACCAGATTGTACTCAAGAATTTCACTGGTAAGTCAGGTCTCTAAAATTTTTCAGCACTCAAAACCCATCATCTCCTTGCAAATGAATCAAAATATTGTGTGCAGTCTCAGTAAGTGCTGAAAAAGATTCAGATGTGAGAATAATGTCAACGATATAATGAGACATTTTTGTTAGTGAAGTTTGCCAACAGTTTTCTAAATCTTACACTATCATATCATGTCATAGGGTGGTACTACCTTGAGGTAACACCATATACATCTATTGTTGGTCTTGCCATGTGAAGGAAAATTGTTCATGTCTCTCAGGGGCCATATTTATCCTAAAGAATGCATTAGCAAGATCTAATACACCATGATATATTTCCAATTTCATGCTGAGTTTGTCTAAAGTGGTGGTTATGTTGGGAATGTCTGCATAAAATAGAGAGATTAATTCCCTGTAATCAACTGTCATGCACTGAGTTCCATTTAGTTTCTTACCAGCCACTCTGGGGAGGGAGTTTATATTGTTTGGTGGCAACAATTCTGCAGGTGCAGGAAAAGCAACAGGATGGTGCTTAGAATGTTCTCTTAATATTTTGTCCATATTGGCTTTACAGTTCACAAGTGTCATTTTCATACCTCACACTACTTCTGTGAAATGGCTTAAACCTGCACCCCAAGTTGAGTAAGAAAATAGAAATAATTATAATTTTCAATACTTATTATGCACTGGACACATCTATATGATTTCGTGTAATCATAATAATAACCTAATGATGTTGGTGCTGCTCTGGGAATGTTTCAATCAATCAATTGTATTAACTCATAAAATCTCTAAAAGAACTCCATCAGGCTTTCTCTATTTGTCTCTATGGTTAAGGCCTTTCAGACCCATATGCCCTCATTTATCCCTTACTCTATTGCCTTGGAACTAATCCTTTCCTGTGGCTTAATTCTGTTTTTCTATTTGTAGTATGGTGCATGTCACACAAATGGTCACCCCATGAATTTATTTGTCACATTTTTTTAGCTAGTCTTCCTTGCCCTCATGGAGTTCACAATGTTAATTTTGTTTTATGACTTTGTGTGGACAATAATTGGTCCTATGATATAGAATATTACACAATAATAGAAACATTTGCTTTTGTTTATGCTGTTTTATGTTTGTTTTTTCTGCCTAAAGTACACTCACATCCCAACTTTTTGTCACATCCCAATCTTCTGTCCCATATGATTAATGTCTTTTCTTCATTGTGCACCTAATTCAAATGTCCCCTTACCTAGGATGCTCTCTGACCTTCCACTTTACAACTCAAGGAGCTACTTTTTTCCTTCTTAAAAATCTGTGGAATATTTCAGATGAATAGGCCTAAAAAGAAATTTAACAACTATGTACCCACAACTCCATCAAATAAAACTTCTATATATGTTGTTGAGATTTTTGTTATCAGATTAATCAGTTTCAAATTATCATGATCTGTCTATATATGTATGTATATACACATAAAACAATTGCTATGTTGAAAGGATCCAAATCTTCCTCTTAATTAATTATTTTTACTAATGGTTGCATCAACATATTCCTTACACACTTGCAATATGTGAGCATTCCTGATCCTCAGCAGAGTATGAAATTGTACATTAAATAAAAGTAATTCTATCTTTATAAATCTCTTTCATTTGGGAGTTCATAACCCACTTGAATCTAATATATGAAATATGATATGTCAAGAGCTTTGTAATGTTTTGAACAACCAATTAAAAAAATAAAGGCAAAAAAAGAAAATAATATTTAAGCTCTTTGAGACAGAGACCTTCTTTTAATCATTTTCTATCCCAAAGTTAAAGTATGATGTTTGGGAAACGTAAAACAAATATAATACTTACTTTTATTTTTCTCCCTAGTTTCCAATACAGTGCTAGGTACAAAGTGACTCAGTAAACATTTATTTCTCAATGCAGTAATTCAAATATTCAAGGATAATGTTGTAGATTTGATGACTCCTCCCAAGTTAAGTTCTTTGTCCAATGATTCCTTAAAGACAGATATATAGAGATGCAAAATTCCAGGTCATGCCATCTAGTATATTCTTCTACCAATGTCTCACCATCTTGTGACAATTAAAATATTTTTTCCACATTGTTGTTCACAATTCTGCTTAAAATCTTTTATTTTCTGTTTTTTATCATGTATCACATTGTGTTTCTGCTCACATTCTTCTTCTTGACCTTATTAGGACATTCTCAGAATCTTCTGCATTCAGCTTATCTTCAAAATATGATCCCTTAAATTGGTCACCTCAGTGCATTGTAACCCAGTGTAAGAGAAACAGGCAAACAGTTGACCCAGATTCCCAGGTACCCTACCACCTGGTAGACATAAATGATTCTAAGAACTCCTTCGTATTGACAAAGAGTACTACCGTATAGATGGTTCCAAGCCAGATTGTAAACCAGTTATCCCACTTGTTTTATTCCGTGCATTTTTTACATAATGGAGACATGTAGTATTCTAGAAAGTCAATTCCCATTTAGTAATTTTTATATTTATAAAATTATCCCCCACATAAAAGACAGGGGAAGGAAAGATGTTCAGAAGTGACAGCAGTACAAGTTTTCAGAAACATATTGAGTACCAAATAAAAGTAGGGTGACAGTAGTTCTGGGTGAAATATATATGAAGTTTTTATTGAAAATGAAATATACAATATGATTTTGATTACATAATAAGACAAAACTTATGAGGGAAGTGCTTTCTTCAGTTGGGTATATCCCTTAGATAGTTGAGGGACAAGCTAAGCAATAGCTCTATGTTATAAAGGACTTACTTTTTGTTTCTAAAATTTGAGGTTGGAGTTTGCTAGAATGCTTTCTTTTTCCTTTTATTTTCTTTTCTCTTCTTTTTTTTTTTACTGTAGTATTTTTAGCCAAGGGATATCAAGAACGGAAAAGAAAGAATACTATAGGAATTATGGTGCAACATCTCAAGTGGAAGGATTATTTAGAAGGGCTGGGAATTTGTTGAGTACTGGCTTGCTCTACACTGACTTTCATCATTTGTTTATCCTGGGTCATCTGCCCATCTTTTGATCAATGTGTTTTTTATAATTAAGCTGTAGGAAAACTTCCTATTTTCCTTTTTCAGAAAACTGAAAAATTGCTATTCTTAAAGTATGGGTTAAAAGGCGAAACCGTGCTAAAAGTCTTTTTTCATCTGAGCTTACCCTTTCGCAAGGGCAAATAGTTTTCTTTTGCCAAAAGGGAATGATTGTGTCCCTTCAGAATGGTATTATATTCATAGGGGGTAATTAATACTAGTAAGTTTTGATGTCATCCAGCAATTTATGGACATTTTTGACCAATAGTCAGAAGAGGAAGAATAACACAGTGAACATTTATTTGAGACAGTCGAGGAGTTCCATGTCCACTGACCTGGAGTCTTGTGTTGGCCACTTAGTGGCAGAGTCAATCTGCAATATTCTTGTAGTTGCTGTTGTCACTGCCATATTGGTTACAGGCACATTTTTATGCAACCAGAAGCAAAAGACATGATAATTTACTTTAATAACTCTCCTCAGCTATCTGCCAAGAGATTAGATCAGAGATATATGGAGCAGGTGGGAGGATCCCTGATATAACTATATTTTTCTGTGGGGAGTGGAGGGATTACATAAACAAAGTCTGGCCTGACTAGTAGTGGAACATACCAGGGTAATATTAGCACACCTTATGAGAACTGGTCCATCTCTGTAGTAAACTCCTATTTGATATGAAAATATATTGCTGTCAGAAGATCTATGGGAGTTAATGAGTGTTTGCGGAACTGCCAGGTACAGGGCATAGACAAAGCACTTCATCAAGCCATGTAAAATGGATTCCTGGGAGTGGTTCTATAAGAGGTTCCAAGTCTGCTGATAAGTATAATTACACAGGAGTTGTAATAATAAGTCATCAATCTGCTGCACAGCTATATTTCTAAGGAGAATACTGGAGGTTTTAGAATTTTTATCTTGAGAGTTACGTGTTACCAGAGTGCCTTATTACTCCTATAGTCTAGAAATACATAGTAAAAAGACTAGAGAATGTGATAAAGAAAAGTTCATCTTGTTGAGTGCAAGATTGTAACAAAATCAGAGAAATGCAGGTAACTGGAGACACTTCTTGGAGTTGTGCAAAAATCCCTTATAAAGTTGATTAGTTAGATTTAGATTTTCTTAACTTTAAAAGTTCCCTCTCAATCTCTCAGGTAAGTAAATGAGTCACAGAGTCAATGCCAATTCATTCTTCCCTTCCCCTTTGCATCCTCTTGAGTTAAAGAGAGTTAACAGCAGAGTGTAATGACCTAGAGCGTAATAGAACTTTTCCCAACCTGGAGCACTGTTGCTATTTTTTGTTGCCTAAGCATCCTATCATGAAATCTTATGGAAAGGAATTATGATAATTTTGTCATGAAATACAGAAGTCCTGTGTTGGGGTGGGGATGCAAGGGATTTGAAACTATCTGAAGAAGTCAATATGATCTTTGGGGATTCATGCAGTCATATTGAAGTTTTTAATTATTTATCTGTCCTGAGAACATGTTATGAGGCAAATGCAATACAAGCATGTCCTCTGACAAAGGGGAATCCACTTTCTGAATGTATCATGAAATGAACTTTTATGAAAACACTAGATAGTATAGATATGTGCATTACTGAAGAGTTTTTTGGCATCCTTCAGTCTCTTTCTCCCAGTGATGAGAATGACATTGGGTTCTGTTCCTGGGGAACTCACTACATAATGTTTAGTTAGCCAAAACTAGCCCTTGTAAAAGATGTTGAACATTAGGGAATATTCAGAAGATCTACTGGGTAGGTGGCCACATGAGGATAAAATTCCTGCTATCTCTAGAGCCATGAGTACACAGCAATTATAGGAAAAGAGGAAGGAACCAGACTTGGAGCCTCATCACCAACTTCCAGTGATAGCTTGTTCCATTTAACCCATGAAATCTTCCTACATCAGTGGCAAATCTATTTCAAATCATTTCCAGAAACCATTTAATGGGTAAATTCTAAAGAAAGGAGGAGCAATTTTACTGGTGAGTTGCCTAGTGTTATCACATTACATACTTCAACCTACTTGTTATGAGTCAAGTAGAAAACAATTCTAGTATTGTTAATAATGGAGATAGGAAAGAGCTTGCATTTACATCCTGGCTTTGAGCATTCTTAAACCAAGAAGCTCTGGGTATTTTTGGAAATTTCTTTAGTAGACAGCACCTGTACCTATCCTGTCTCTCAATGTTTTTCTTGCCACTAATGTTCTTGAGTCACAAGTTAAAATTTGGTTTTGATAGCCCTTGAGTTCTAAACTCGACCACAGAAAAAAATGGATAGTTGTGGCAGAAGCCCAGACCTCCAATTCTATGAGCAAGTCATATTTTCTAGGTGCAAAGCTAGACAAAAAGGAGAAAAAAAGCCAAACTTCTGGGTTTTTTTTTCAGGGCCATCATTATTCATATAAGCATGTGTGTGTGTGTGTGTGTGTGTGTGTGTGTGTGTGTGTGTACATATTGTATGGCTTGACAATGTAAATAGTGGAAACAGCATTGGGCCAGTAGTCAAGAGACATGAATGTAAGCTCCTTCCCTTATCTTAGTGTCAGTTTTATTTATCTAATTGGGAGTAGGAAGGAAAAAGGGTCTTCCAGGTTCTGATTTATGTGGAATGTTGCTTGTTCCTCTTTTTTTTTCTTGATGATATGAGAGTGAAAGACAAGAGGATGACTACCTCTAAAATCAGTGAGTATTTCCCATGCCCCAACAAATCCAGGGAGGAACTCCTTATTTAGTCTGGTGTGGTTGCATGGCCAAGGGTGAATATAGGAGGCACTGCCTAATTAGATATGATATGACTTCATACTGGCTTCAAAAGGGGAATGACATAGCATCAATATTATAGTTTATATATGAGCTGTCCCCCCCAAAACTCATGTGTGAGACAAAGCAAGAAGGTTGAAAACTGAAATGATTGGTATGACAGTCTTAACCCAATAAGTGAACTAATTCCCTGATAGTGGCTGGTATCTGTAGGCAGGTAGGGTGTGGCTGGAGGAGGTGGGTCATTGGGGCCATGCGTAGAGTATTTTGTCCCTGAATGATGGAGTATTTCTCCTCTTCCCCTCTCTCTCTCTCTCTCTCTCTCTCTCTCTCTCTCTCTCTCTCTCTCTCTCTCTCTCTCTCTTCTCCTTCCTGATGCTATTTGTACAACTGCTTTCCTCTGCCACTCATTTCTGCCATGATGTTTTCCCTCACCTTAGGTTTTGAGGAATGGAGTCAGACTTCTATGGACTAAGAACTCTGAATCTATGATCTCCAAAATAATATTTTCCTCATTTATATTATTCTTTTCAGGTATTTTTGGTCACCACAGGGGAAAAGCTGACTAAAACAGAAGTTGGTACCAAGAAGTAGAGCCATTGATGTGACTAACCTGACCATGCAGTTTTAAAGTTTTGGAGCTTTTTGGAATTTATAAGATGAATTTTGAAATGTTTAACAATGCAAGCTGGTAAAGCTTTAGAGTGTTGTAAGTGGACCCCAAAAGGAAATTCTGGTGGAAGTTCAGAAGACCAGAATGCTCATAGGATTGCATACAGTAAAGATGGGGTTTATGATATTTCAGAGGAGGAGGACTCTATTGGAAAGTGGACTAGAATTCATTTGTTTTATGTTCTGGGTAAGAATTTATCTCCATTTTTCCATGTCCTGAGACTTTCTGTGAGGCTGAATTTAAAGATGATAGACTAAATAATTTGTCAGAAGAAATTTCTAGGCAGCATAGCATTCAGGCAGTGGCATGCATGTGTATTAATGGAAACTTGTAGCCAAGTTTATTTTGAAAATCAGAAGCAGAATACAAAGAAGAAATATTTGAAAAATTGCAGTTTGGCCAGAAAACTGAGCAGAACTGGGGCTAAGGAAGATGTGATTTTAAAAGACATTATGCACACTAAAGATTTACTAAAGACTTTGCCAAGAAACAGTAAAAAAAGATGGCATGAGGGCTTCTCAAGAATATGTATGACCACACCCATCTCAGGCTCAAGAATGTTGAAGTAAAATATCCTTAGAAAAGACCTTGGGAGCACCCTACTTGCACAGGGGTACCTAGGAACTTCTTTCACCATTCTCAGCCAACCACGCACTCAGAGACTACTGCAGCCAGAGTCCTTGGAGGCTTGGCTACTGCTCAAGATAGTGACAGATCTTGGCAGCAACCATACATGCTGGATTTTCAAGATTAGGGGGTCATGGAGGCTTCCACCAAGATTTCAAAGGAAGACCTAAGAGGCTGGCAAATTGCAGTAGGTTTGGATTGCCTGTGGGAATCCCCTGATAGAGTGATGCATGGAGATGTGAGGAGGAAATTGAAGCTGTAGTGGACACCCCAAAGATTAATCGACACAAGTCCAGTGACATGTCTGCCAAGAAAAGCTGCAATCTGGAGGGGGCATCAGAAAAAGAAAAGTATCTCCCTCATTGCTTTCAAGTGAGACACTTTGTTGCTATGGACCCAATACATTTGCCTGGGATTTCAAGTAATGGTATTCTTAATATCCACATTAGTAAATGGCCATGGAATCTGTTTGCATGTTTTCTGGTCTTGGAAGAGAATATATTTGATAAGCTTGTTGTATTTGTAGAGTGTATCCTAAATACACTCATCCAATGAAAAACCCCTGAAGGTTTTGGCTGCTTTAATTATTAAGAAAATATACCCTGGGCTGGGGATATAGGTCAGTTGGTACAGTGCTTGCCTTGCATGCACAAGGCCCTGGGTTCAACCCCCAGCACCATACAAAAAAAGATACCCATGTAAACATCTATTAAACCCATGTTGGAGGTTAATCAATGAGGTCTGAATAAAATGTAACCCAGGTTTTGATTGGAGAATCTTAAGGTCTTTAAAGAGAGATTAGAATTTGGTCCTTAAGTAACCTTCACTAAAGAATAATAGGAAACATTGGTGAGGTGCACATGTGGAATTACTGAGGCTGCTTCTATGAGGCTAGCCACACCTGGGTAAGTTAATATACACTTAACGACAGAAGATATAGAAGTGGAAGTAATTGTGTGTATCAGGTCTGGTAGCCTAGCTTGGTGCAGCTGTGCCCCACAAAAGTGTGAGAGATAAATATTTTTTGAACTTTCTCTTTTTTACTTCTTCTATGAAAATTTAGTAACATTGTAACGATGACATAGCTATGAAAAGAATTATTGATGTTTAGGAGGAAAAGGGAGTGATGTGAAAAACAGTAGCAAAGGAACAATCCTGCTAGTGAGTTACATGGGTAGAGTGCTGTAGTGGAGCACAAAGTTATAGTCGGGAGGTGGGCTGTGGCACTCAAGGGTGGGATCCAGTGGCAGGAGAGAAGATACTTCCATCTGATCTTCTTGTCCAAGCTCAGGGGCTGAATGGTATTTCAAAATATCCAGCTCAGTCTCCATCAGAAGGGAATCTTTGTTCTTGCTGAGAGGTCTCAGGCTGGTCAAAGAGAAAGAGAAACATGAGTAGTTTGGGACAAAAGAGTACATCTTGTACCAGTGGATGACAAATATGAAGGAAATCCAAAGCATATTTTGAAAAGATCATGTTTCTTCTCTGTATGATTAAGTTTCTTCATATGTTGAGTGGATATGAGGGAATATGGTTGGATTAGTTGACTTTAAAGCTCTTCCTGGCTCTAAAATTCTATGACTGGTAGTCCAGCTCCTATATAGTTCAACTAGTTCAAACTTGGCTTTAATTGGATGCTTGCTTTTGGAGAAGTCATTATCTCTGGTTCACCTTTTCCTTGTCTTTATAATTACAGGCTTGCACTTAATGGTTTCAAAGAATGCATTCATCTCTGGAAGTTTAAGAAACCATGTGCTCTGATTCTCCTGCATGAGCATTAAAATTTCAGGGGAGTCTTGTACAATGGCCTTGTCAATTTCCATCTAATAGAGATGATAGATCTATTGCTAGCTACCATAGTTTGAGCATTCACTATGTATTATGTACATATATTGAGTGTAGTCTCACTTATTTCTCATACAAGGTAAGTACAATTAGTAATCCCATTTAATAGACTAGGAAACCAAATCCCAGAAGCTAGAATTCAAACTAAGATCTGCCTGGTTCCAAGGATTGTGAATTGAAGATGACTATTTACATTTATTTTGTCTTCCAAATATAAATGTTCCTATTAATGACAAAGAGGTCAAAGTAGGCACTTCAGGGAAACATAACTAGGATTGAATCTTCTCAAAGAACCTAAAAGGGTCGATCAAGTAACTGAAACCAACTTAATGTTCAGGACTTCTGAAATTGAGAGAAACTTCCTCGTGTTAAGAATTAGGGACTCCCCTCCATGACCTAATGGGCACCAAGAGAGCTGGGAATAGAGATTGTCTTCTTGACAGGCCTTTCTAGCACAGGATAACTAATGTTACAAACTTATATTTCCTGTCTTTTGTCTCACTGCACAGTCTCTTCTCCTTTAAATATATGCTTACCTTCAGAGATTTTGAAGATAGAACTTTTGACATAATGTTTCTTTTATCTTCTTTCAAAGCTGGCTTTGTAAAAACCTATTTGCCTACTAATTTTACTCCAGATATTTCTGGAGCAGCGAGCTACATAGCCTATGAGAAAGATCAGTAAAATAGAGGGAAGGGGATGGAGGAGGGAGGAAGAAAGGAAAAAGGGAAGTACTGGGGATTGAATTTAAACAACTTATATTCTATGCTTTTATAATTATGTCACAATGAATCCCAATATTATGTATAACTAAAAAGAACTAATAAACATAATCACTCTTGCTCTTCTTTGGGAAATGGATTGGTAGAAAGCTTAATTTTAGTTAGGAGGTTACATTTATGGTATAGCCCAAAGAAGATGGTTACACAGACTGGGGTGTTTTCAGTGGGAGTAGCAAGAAATGGGCATGTTTAATGAACATTGAAAATGTTTGACCCTGGCAAAATGATTAGACATGGCTTGTGTCTTGTGTCATATCCTAAGTCAAACCAATGTGTACCTTTATGTGCCAATGTGTGTCTGTGAGCTAGACTCTGACAAAGAATCCCTTCTACTAATAGAGTAATAGAGACCAGGAAAATATACAATATGGTCCCATATTTCAAGATAACTCATATACTAATTATAGAAATAGGACCTCTTCCAGTTTGTAAAAATATTGAAGAAAATTTACAGATAAGTAGAAAAGGCTAGAATGGAAGATGAGTATTACAACATAGACTTTAGGTTCTTTAAGTACAGGAACTTTATCCTTTTTCCCTATTTCCGGTTTGTGGCACATATTAAGAGAAAAATACATGGATTTCATGTGAGATATACAGAAGCCTCTTCTTTTGAATGCCCTTAATCCCAAACTGTATCATTGTTTAATCTAGTTTCTGAGATGAGTTCAATTTTAATCAGTTTTAAAGGTGAGGATTTTGGCAATGATGTTCAGGATTTCTGTGGCTTATGGGCAATACCTGGAAAGGTGTCTTTCTCACTACTCAATATGCCATATTCTTAATGACTGTGAGAGGGAAAATTATCTCCTAGGCAATGTATCTTTCACTAATGTGTGTTTAAATCAGAGGTGTTCATCTGTTCTTGAAACTGTATCCCCAAGTAGTGTACTTACAGTAAGGCTGCGATGCCATGTGGCCAGGCATGGGTTTCCAGGCACTTCTGGCTTTTGGTTTTATCCCAATTAAGAACAGTTGCATAGTCTCCTGTATCCTTGAGAGAAAAAGGATAAAAGTATTAGTATACTCTCTGGCACATTGAATCAGGTATCTAAAAGGCTATAATAATTCAGACTACTCTTCTTATTTTTACTAGTATATGACCATCCCTAACTTAAATAGATATATATGAACATATCTACCCAGGTAAAGATTATTTCTTAGCTTTCTATTTACCTAAATGTGGTTCTGTTATTATATTCTGGACAACCAATTATAAGAAGTGATGCATGTAACTTCAGTGTCATTTTCTAAAACAAAATTGCTAGTCCTTCACTTCCATTCTTCCTATTTTTTTCAGACTTTTATGCAGATATACTGGTGAGCCAATTTAAACCATGTTGATAAGAACAAACTCCTAGTCTCTAGGAGATTGTGAAAAATTAATATAGAAGGAAACAGGGTTCCTGTACAAACTCCAAAACCTGAGTACTTTTCAACTGTGAAGTAACCCATATTGGTGAAATGTAGTATGATAAAGAAATATCTCTCCTTTTGACCCCCCATATTTGGGGACATTTTAATTATGGTAGCTTAGCTTAAATATTGACAGAGCTTCTCAGTCAGCAAATAGTCAATATGGAGTCTTTTTAAAATTTTATCAGTAGTTTCTATTTTTTAAATATTTTTTCAAGAGCATGAAGAGAGAGCCTACAGAATGAAAGAAAAATCTTTGCCAACTGTACTTCAGATACAGCATTAATTTCCAAGATATATAATGAATTCAAAACTTAACATAAAAAACAATCAATAAATTGGCAAAGGAACTAAACAGACACTTCACAGAAGAAGAAATATGAATGCTCAACGAACATATTTAAAAAGTTCAACATCTCTAGCACTTAAAGAAATGCAAATTAAAACTATATCAAGATTCAACATAGAGTCTGAAGAGTAGCTGTGTTTCTATTCTTGGCTTTGTCACATTGATTTGTGACTCTGAGAAAGTTTATGAAATTCTTTGGGCCTAAGATTTCATTTATTTTGAATTCCTCAGTAGATTATTAAATAAAGATGAAATAATCTATGTGGAGGTGTTATACAAATGCCCTAATCATGCTAAAATACTCTGCCTGGATCAGAGTTAGACTATTGATTTAGGATTAAGATTATTGACCTCAGCTTCATAAATCCATTCTGACAGTTGTTTGAAGATCACCTAGTCTTAAATCCAATTTATGGCTACAAAGAAATAAGCAATGGGGTATGTGAAGTGCCCAGGTCAGGGCACAAGATGCCCAAAACATCTCTGGTATGGGGGTTGTAGCCAGACAAGAGGGGGCTTCAGTGTAGTAGAATGCTTGGGCCAGCACCTTTAAACCAAACCTAGACCCATACCATTTCCATGCCTCCATGCCTCCATGCCATACCAATATTATTTCTTGCTTGTAACAGATTTTAGACTGCTGATTTTAAAATAAAGTATCTTCTTCCTTTGATTCACTAGCCAACAGACCAACAGTTATATCTCAAATCACTGTCCAGAGCTTCTCACAAGTCTTTGCCACAGACTCACTGTTAAACCCATATTGTCTCATGGTGTGCACACCATCTAACCCAATGAAAATTAAAGCATTGATATCCACTGATGTTCATAGGTCTTTAACACAGACAAACACAGACACACATACTGTAAGAAGAAAAAGAAAAGAAAAAAGAAAAAACACAGAATTTCTTATTTCCCAGGAAGAATGCTTAAACAATTAGGCATTTTAAAAAGTGGGTCTCTTTTCCTCTTTCCATTTTCCTCTCATGCTAGCTCCACAGTCTCTTTTCTAATCAAATAGTGGTTTTCCCTGACAGTAAACTCAGCATTGCAGAAGATATTCAAAGGAATCCTAAAAATAGAAGAAGCTCAAAAAACTAACGCAGAGATCAAGGGAAAATAAATCTTATTAGAAGAGTATACCAGCCAATGAGAATTAGGAACAAATAAACATAAGAAATACTACAAAATTATAGAAAATAATTCATACTTTTCTATAATAACACAATTTAAATGGGCATAATTATACAAGTAAAGATATACATTGATAAATTGTGTGAAAAGCAAGAACTAATTGTGTTTTCTGCAAGGAACTCATTTTATTTATGAACAAACCTATAATGTGAAAATGAAAGAAGAAAAAATTAAATTCCATGCAAACAGAACCTGAAAGCAAGAGTGGTTATTCCCAGGCCTGATGAAGTAGACTTCATGCCAAAATTAATAAGAGACAAAGATGGTTCAACACATTAGAAAAGACAAGACCCCCCCCAAATCATTGTAAATATTTTTAATCTAAATGACAATGTGCCCAATTTCATAAAACATACATTGCTTCACATAAAGGGACAGATGAGCACTGATACAATAATAGTGGCTGATTTCAAAAACACCATTCTCATTTCTATTTAGATAGAAAATCAACAAAGATATTACAGAGCTTAACTATTCCTTATTTCAAATGGACAGACATCTACAGAATATTTTATTAAACAAAAATGCAATACACTGTCTTTTCAGCTGTTAATGGGGCTTTCATTGGTGGGCCACAAAGCAAATCTCAGAAAATAAAAAAAGGAAGAAAAAAAGAAGTAATTATTTGTAAATTATTGGATCATAATGTGATGAGATTATAATTCAAAAGAAAGAAAAATTACAGATAACAAACATGAAGATTGAATATTGCACTGCTGAATTATGGAAGAAATTGAGAGAGAAATTTAAAAATTTTAGAATCAAAAAAGAATAGAAAGAAAACATACAGAATTTATGGGATATAAGGAAAGAATTTTTAAAAGGAAAGTTTGTAGTTATAAGTTCCTAAATAATCAGAAAAATCAGAAAAATTTTAATTAACCTAATGCTGCATCTCAAAGTATTAGAAAAACAAGAGGAAACCAATCTCAAAACTAGAAGGAGGAAAGAAATAATAAATTCAAGAATAAAATTAATGAAATAGAGAATAAAAGAAAAATACAAAGGATTAATGAAACAAAGATTGGGCTCTTTGAAAAACCTTAGCTAACTTAATTAAGAGAATAAGAAAACACTAATTAATAAAGTCAAGAGTTGAAAAAGAAAATATCAATATTGACACCACTGAAACTCAAAGGATAATTGATGACTTATATGAAAACTTATACTCCAATAAGTTGGAAGAGAATGGGGAAGATAATGGCTGCCTGAGCAACGGCAGGCGCTGGGGTAGAGGCGGGTCTCAACCAGCGACTCATCGGAGGCGGGCTTGAGAGAGGCGGCTGGGGAGGCGCGGAGAAGCCTCAGCGGAGACGGCCGAAACAACCGAGTGAGATCCTGACCCTAAAACCGAATAATTTTCCACTTGTTCATCAAGATGGAAAACTCGGATTCTAACGATAAAGGAAGTGGCGATCAATCTGCAGCACAGCGCAGAAGTCAGATGGACCGATTGGATCGAGAAGAAGCTTTCTATCAGTTTGTAAATAACCTGAGTGAAGAAGATTATAGGCTTATGAGAGATAACAATTTGCTAGGCACCCCAGGTGAAAGTACTGAGGAAGAGTTGCTAAGAAGACTACAGCAAATTAAGGAGGGTCCACCACCCCAAAACTCAGATGAAAATAGAGGTGGAGACTCTTCAGATGATGTGTCTAATGGTGACTCTATAATAGATTGGCTGAACTCTGTCAGACAAACTGGAAATACGACAAGAAGTGGGCAAAGAGGAAACCAGTCTTGGAGAGCAGTGAGCCGGACTAATCCAAACAGTGGTGATTTCAGATTCAGCTTAGAGATAAATGTTAACCGTAATAATGGGAGCCAAAACCCAGAGAATGAAAATGAGCCATCTGTGAGGCGTTCTAGTGGAGAAAATATGGAAAACAGTAGCCAAAGGCAAGTGGAAAATCCACGATCTGAATCAGCATCTGCAAGACCATCTAGGTCTGAACGAAATTCAACTGAAGCATTAACAGGAGAAGCTCCACCTCCTAGAGGTCAAAGACGGGCAAGAAGCAGGAGCCCAGACCATCGGAGAACCAGAGCAAGAGCTGAAAGAAGTAGATCACCCCTTCATCCAATGAGTGAAATTCCAAGAAGATCTCATAATATCTCATCTCAGACTTTTGAGCACCCTTTAGTAAATGAGACAGAGGGAAGTTCTAGAACCCGGCACCATGTAACATTGAGACAGCAAATAACTGGACCTGAGTTGCTAAGTAGAGGTCTTTTTGCAGCTTCTGGAACAAGAAATGCCTCTCAAGGAGCTAGTTCTTCAGATACAGCTGGCACTGGTGAATCTACAGGATCAGGACAGAGACCTCCAACCATAGTCCTTGATCTTCAAGTAAGAAGAGTTCGTCCTGGAGAATATCGCCAGAGAGATAGTATAGCTAGCAGAACTCGGTCGAGGTCTCAGACACCAAACAATACGGTCACTTATGAAAGTGAGCGAGGAGGTTTCAGGCGCACGTTTTCACGTTCTGAGCGGGCAGGTGTGAGAACCTATGTCAGTACCATCAGGATTCCCATTCGTAGAATCTTAAATACCGGTTTAAGTGAGACTACATCTGTTGCAATTCAGACCATGTTAAGGCAGATAATGACAGGTTTTGGTGAGCTAAGCTACTTTATGTATAGTGATAGTGATTCAGAGCCTAGTGGCTCTGTCCCAAGTGGAAATATGGAAAGAGCAGAGTCACGGAATGGAAGAGGGGGTTCTGGTGGTGGTAGCAGTTCTGGTTCCAGTTCAAGTTCCAGCCCTAGTTCCAGTTCTAGTGGTGAAAGTTCAGAAACTAGCTCAGAGGTATTTGAAGGCAGTAATGAAGGAAGCTCATCAGGCTCATCAGGTGTCAGGCGAGAGGGCCGACATAGGGCCCCAGTCACTTTTGATGAAAGTGGCTCTTTGCCTTTCCTTAGTCTGGCTCAGTTTTTCCTCTTAAATGAGGATGATGATGATCAACCTAGAGGACTCACCAAAGAACAGATTGACAACTTGGCAATGAGAAGTTTTGGTGAAAACGATGCATTAAAAACCTGTAGTGTTTGCATTACAGAATATACAGAAGGCAACAAACTTCGTAAACTACCTTGTTCCCATGAGTACCATGTCCACTGCATCGATCGCTGGTTATCTGAGAATTCTACCTGTCCTATTTGTCGCAGAGCAGTCTTAGCTTCTGGTAACAGAGAAAGTGTTGTGTAATTAAGATCTGAACTCTCAGCTATGTAGCTGATATAGTGATGGGCAAATAGGAATCACTTGCTTTATGTCCACTTTTTGAGTGGTGCTTAAATGTAAAGGAACAACCTGAATTGAGTCATTGCTTTCTGAAGGAATCATATCCTTTTCCCAGTTTCTGTTTGAGAATGAGATATTTAAAAAGCAATGTTTTAGGATCTAAAAATCTGACTTCAGTACCAATTGCATCAATAGCTTTTCTGTTACTGATGATTTATCATGTATACTTGTCAGTTTCCCTTTGTTATTTTAAAAGATCTGCCTTAGCAATGGCTCCTGTCTGTTTCTTGTTGACCTTTAACATTTCCCATGCTGTAGGAGAGAGGGGTGAAGGAAATTCCCAGTTAAGACTAAGTTACAGTATGTGTTTCATAAGTAATTACTTAAAGCTATACCATTCCCAGTTTAGTTGACACAAATTCAGTCACATTCTGAATATTGTTTGTTCACCTTTCAGACTAGTTGATACTGGACATGTCAGTGTAAATAACACTAAAGTTAGGATCTTCTAAGTGTATAACTGTCTCCTAAGCCCATCACTGTGGCACACTGTAGAGTGAGCTTATAGTTTAATTGAGATATTTATCTTGTGGAAATATTAAAAAGCCTATGCTTGTGTAAGTGAAAAAAAATCACATTCATTTGTTTAAAAATGTAAAGCTATTTTGTAGAGGCTCAGTACTTTTCCAATGCACTGTTGTATTAATGCATTAAAAATTGTAAAGTACCATGCTTAGAAATGAGAAAACTGCTTTTTGTGAGCCAACATAGTTAAAAAACACACCAAACAAAGTACGAAGCTGCTTTTGTAAGTGTGTAGATGTCAAGAGCAGAACATATCTATAATATTTAATGTATGTGAACAGCTACTGTGACATGAAAAGGAAAGGACCGTGCAGAATTAAACTACATTAAAGACCAGTGGAAATCACATATTAACTTGGATTTAGGCAGGAAGTGAAAGATGGAAGTAAAGAAAACTGCTCTGAAGAATTTGAAGTGTTCATGAAGACAGTAATATGCAGACACAAACTGGTTACATGCTGTGAGAGCAGCAGCAGCTTGTCCCTGTGTTCTACTTGAATAGATGAAGCAGAAGACCAGCAAATTTGGCAGAGCTTTCTTTGGTTTATGAAAAATGAACCACTACCACCTAACACAAGTTAAATTGATGTTTTTACAAGTCTGCTCCTCAAAAATAAAAAGGTGGAGGAAAGAGACTATAAACCACTTTTAGCATAAGAATTGCAGTTGGTACAGATGTGTGTGCTAATAGGAAAGTCTCGAATTTGCTTGTTTTCAAGATTTGTCCTGTAAGGTACTAGTACACACTTGTTAATATTTCATTATTATCTCTCTAGCACAGATCTAACATGTCACATTTAAAGACCTGTTGAAGAATTAAGGAATTTTCATCCTTTGTTGAAAGTGAGTCATGTCGGGTTATTTGAAATTAAATTTTACTTGTGCTGCCCATATCTGAAGATGAGATTGCTGGCTCACTATCTATGGACATGCACTTTATGTTGTTTTCTTACTAGTAAGAATAGTTTTGATAACCCCAGTACACTTGCCTGATTTCTCTTTTGAGACCAATTGAGGTTAGGATTAGTCTGGCTATGGAACAGATACTTGTTTTTCTGGGAATAGCAGGCCAGAAGAGGGACTGAACACATCCTTGGCCTTAAACAAAATTAGCTAACTACCCAGAAATATTCAAATACTGTATGAAATAAACAAGTCTGCTTTTGGAAAAAAAAATAAGTTGGAAGATACAGAAGAAATACAAATGGTCAAAAATATATGAAACAATGTTGAACATCTCACGAAATCAGAAAAAAATGATAATTAAAATTACACTGATATTCCATCACACTCCAGTTAGAATGGCAATTATCAAGAATAAAAGTAACAATAAATGTTGGCGAGGATATTGGGGGAAAGGTGAACACATAAATTACTGGTGATAGTCCAAATTGATGCAACCACTTTGGAAAGCAGTATGGAGATTCCTTACAAAACATGAAATGGAACCACCATTTGACCTAGTCTTTCTACTCTTTGGCTTATACCCAAAAGATTTAAAATCAGCATACTACAGTGACTCAGCATCATCAATGTTTATAGAAACTCAATTCCCAATATCTGAACTATGGAACCAATATAGGTGATCTTTAATGGATAAAAGGATAAAGAAATTGATATATATATATATATACACACACACACACACAATGGAATATTACCCAGCCATAAAGAAGAATGAAATTATGGCATTTGCTGGTGACTGGATAGAACTGGAGACTATCATGCTAAGTGAAATAAGCCAATACCCAAAATCAAAAGACCAAATTTTCTCTCTGATAAGTGGATGCTAACTTACAACAAGAGAAGGTAGGGAGAAGAAGTATAGAGGTTCATTGGATTAGATAAAGGGGAATGAAGGCAATGGAGGGGGATGGGAATAGGCAAGACAGTAGAATGAATCAGACATATTTCCTATGCTTCTATATGAATACATGACCAGTGTAACTCCACATCATGTACAACCACAGGAATGAGATCAAAATTGAAATGGATTGCACTACATGTATGTATAATCAAAATTACCAAATTCTTAAATACTGTTGTGTATGTGTAAAAAAAATTAGAAAAAATAGAAAAGAAGAAATTGATAAATTTATAGAAATACACGAACTACAGGAAATTTAACAAATTAGGGAAAGCAAACTTTAAAAGGCCAATAACAAAGAATGTTCCTGTTTTGATTTAGATATGCAGTGTCCCTCAAAAGCTCATGTGTGATAAAATTTAGGAAAGATTAGAAGCAAAATGATTGTACTATGATATTCTTAACCCAATAAGTACACTGATATGGATTATCTGGGTGGTAACTCTAGGCAGGTAGGGTGTAGCTGGAGTAGCTGGGTTACTGATGGCATGCCTTGGGGGTTTATATTTTGTTCCTAGTGAGGAGAGCACTCTCTTTCTGCTTCCTGGTGGTCATGTCCGGAACTGTTTTCCTCCTTTAAACCCTCTTTCTACAATGTTCTACCTCACCTCTGGTATAGAGCATCAAAGTCAGCTATCTTTGAACTAAGACCTGTGTAACCCAAATAAACTTTTCCTCCTCTTTTGTCCGTAGGAGAAAAAAACCTGATTAGAACTGCAACTGAAGCAGAAATAAAAGGGTTCCCAACAAAATTAGACTGAAATAAAGCACAAAACTAGGGCATAATCCTTGAAAATAGAAAAGAGATCAGTGGAGAATAGGAATGGAATTGAGTGGAGGGACAGGAAAAGGGAAGAATAATGGAATGAAACTGACCAAATGATACTATACACACACACACACACACACACACACACACACACACACACACACACACACATGAATATGCCACAGTGATTATTACCTTTACTACTAAGTTTTTTTTTTCATTCTGACACATTCTTTAGTGCTGTTTGCCATGTTAAATAAATTCACTTATTTTAACAGGTTGTGGGAAAGTTTCAGATGAATTTTTGGAATATATTTAGATGATCATGTATTGCTTTTACTTTATTCTGTTTATATGGTGCATGACAACATTCATTTATATATGTTGATTTAACCATTTATTATCAAGATAAGTCTTACTTAGTCATGAACACAATATTTCTATATTCTGCTAGATTTAGTTTGCTAGTGTTTTGTTAGCATTTTTTCATTTATAAGTGATATTTATCTCTAGCTTTTTTCTGTTGTTTTTGTGGGATGTTAGTGTCACAGAATACTGGCCTCATAGAATGAGTTGGGAAGTGTTCCCTTCCTTTCTATATTTTAGAAGAGTTTAATAAGACTTGTATTAATCATCATTAAATGCTGTTGAAATGCAGTACCAAACACATGTGGCTTTTGTATCTTGATTGTGAAGACTTTATTTCTAATTCAATTTCTGTATGTTTCATCTCATTTTTATTGAGGTACAGTTGACAAATACAATCTACACATATTTAATGTGTAAATGTGATATATTGATATGCATGTACATTAAAATAATAAATATCATCAAGGTAATTAGCATATCCATCACTTCAAGCTATCTTTCTGTAGTGGGAAAATTTAAGATCTATTCTTTTAGCCAATTACAAGTATACAACAGTGTGTTATTAACTTTAAAGTCATCATGTTATACATTATATCTCCAGAATGTATTCATTTTACATAACTGAAACTTTGTACCTTTCATCCACATCTTTTCATTTAATTTTCACTGCCATTCCTGACACAACCACAATTCTACTCTCTGATCTTATGAGTTTTATTTTTTAGAGTTCACATTATTATAAGGAAGATCATATATTACTTCACATATATAATGTTTTCAAAGTTTACCCATGTTGTCACAAATGGCATGGTTTCCTTCTTTTGTAGGCAGGATATTATTCAATTGCACACATATGCATACACACATATTTTCTTTATCTATTCTTATCTTGATAAATACAATTGTTTCTATATCTTGGCTATTGTGACTAATGTTGCAATGAATTTAATAGGGTATCAATATATTTGGCATACCAATTTCATTTCCTTTTGATTTATGAGCAGAAGTGGGATTGCTGGTGCATATCTTGTTAATTTTTGAGGAACTTACACATAGTTTTCATAGTAGTTTTTCTAATTTATATTCACACAGGGTGGATCCAAGGGTTCCCTTTTCTCCACAATCTCACTAACATTTATTTTAACTTGTCTTTGTGATAATTGACATTCTAACAGGTATGAGATAATAAGCATTTGTGGCTTTAATTTGAATTTTCCTGATGATAGTGAGGTGGAATATTTTTTAAATATTTATTTTGATATATTTTCTTTGAGAAATATCTTTCTGGTCCTTTGTTCATATTAAGTTTGGTTGTTTTCTTGGTATTGTTTAATAAGATTTCCATATATATTTTGGATATTAATCTCTTATCAGATGAATGGTTTGTAAATATTTTCTCATGACTTTCATTCATATATGTTTTTTCTTTTGTAAGTTTTTTTATGTGGTTTCATTTGTCTGTTTTTCTTTATGTTGCCTGTGCTTTCATGATTATATTGAAAAACAACTTCTCAGACCAATTACAATAAGCTTGTTTTCTAAGTTTTCTTCTAGTGGTCTTATAATCTTAGGCCTTGCATTTACTTACATAATACATTTGGACTTGATATATTAAAAAAGGGGTCCTATCTCATGTTTTTGCATGTGGTTACCCAGATTCCCTAAAACCGTTTAATGAAGAGCTTTCCCTCCAATTGTATGTTCTTTGTAGCTTTGTTGTTTAAGATTTATTAACTGTAAATATATTAATTTAGTTCTATTTTTTTCCATCATCTTTCATTGGTCTGAGTATATGTTTATGCCATCATTGCACTGGTGTGATTACTATAGCTATACAGTACATATTGAGATTAGATCGTGTGATGTCTTCACCTTTCTTATTCTTTCTTAATATTTCAATAGTAATACTCCATTTTGTATTCATAACATATTTTCTTTATCCATTTATCTGTCAAAGGACACCTAGGCTGGTTCCATAGCTTTGCTATTGTGATTTGAGCTGCTATAAACATTCATTTGGTTATGTCACTGCAGTATGCTGCTTTTGAATTCTTTAGGCATATGCCAAGGAGTGGAATATTACTCAGCCATAAAGAAGAATGAAATTATGGCATTTGCAAGTAACAGATGGAACTGGAGACTATAATGCTAGGTGAAATAAGCCAGTCCCAAGAAACCAAAGGCCAAATGTCCTCTCTGATATATGGATGTTAACATACAGTAAGGCAAAGGGGGAAGACTAGACGTGTATTGGATTAGACAAAGGGGAATAAAGGGAAGGTATGATGGGATTAGGAAAGACAGTAGAATTAACAGACAAAAGTTTCCTATGTTCATATATGAATACATGACCAGTGAATATCCACATTATGTACAAACACAAGAATGGGATCCTAATTAGGATAAAATATATTCCATGTGTATATGTCAAAAATTATCATGTATACCCAAAAAGAACAAATATATATTTATTATGAAAAAGAAAATTCAGCTGAGGGAATTAGAAAATACTTCAGTAGGGTAAAAAATGGGAGTTCATAATCCACTTGAATCAAATGTATGAAATATGATATGTCAAGAACTTTGTAATGTTTTGAACAACTAATAAAAAAATAAATAAAAAATAAAAAATACTTCAGTAGTTATTTGTGGTCTGGGGCCTGGAGACTAGGTCAACAGGAAAAGATGTGGTTCCAGGATTCACTTAAGTAGGCCTAGTTCTTGGGTATATAACAAATTGTGTGCTCATTTCACTTCCCCTAAATGAAGGGTAACATTGATCATTATGAACTGTATAGATTTGATGAAAAGAACCTGAGGATAAAGTTTAACTACCATTACTACTCTCTTCAATGCAACTTTTCTTATTTCTGTGATCAACCTGGGTATTGTAGTCTCTTAACCAGATTTCTCAAATCTTGTGAAGGCATTCTCCTGTGTGGATGGTTTTCAAATTGATGTTTACATGATGGGATAAGTACTGGAAACACCTGCTTTATCATCTTGTAACTTTATTTTCTTCCTTTATTTGTATGTTATTTCCAATAAACTCCTGTTCTCTGCAGATCTTGTGAGTGGTTTTGTCTCTTCAACCTCTCTGTACTCATTGTAATTCTATTCAAATTGTGTGATTCTTTTCATGTTCATTTTGGTAAATTTTGTATTTTGGAAACTTGTTCATTTACACAGTTACTCATAAGACTCCCTTATAAATATTTCTCTCTATTAAGGTTAGTGGTAATAATTCCTCTGTAACTTCTGATTTTTTTTTTGCAATTTGAATACTTGCCTCCTTTTCTCTTCATCAGTTTCACTAAGTTTGTCAGTTTTGTTGCTGTTTCAAGAAAAAGATTTTTTGATTGTTGTTTTTCTTTATTTTTTCTCCATTCCATTTGATTTCTTTTGACTCTAATCTTTGTAAGTTTGTTTATTTTACATTGCTTGCTTTTAATTTGTTCTTATTTTATATGTTCTTAGGAATAAGTTAACAGGTAATTGATCTATAATTTTCCTTTTTAATACATATGTTTGAAAATCAAAATTTCCTTTTGAGCACTGCTTTGGCTACATCCCTTAGGTTTTCATTTGTGGTATCTCATTTGCATTAATCTCTATGCATTTACTAATTCCCCTTTTCATTTTTTTCTTTTACTACTTGATTTAAAGACATACTTATCTACATAAATTTTTTTTAATGTTTTAATTTCCCTTCTGTTATTGGCTTCTTATTTTATCCCATTACAATTGAAGAATATATTTTATATTATTTAAATATTTTTATGTTTGTTGAGATTACTTTTATGGCTGCATATATGATATATGTTAGAGAACATTTGATTTCCACTACAGAAAAAAAAGTGTTTTTTATGATATAGGGTAACATGTTATACAGATGCCTATTCATTCAGTTGGTTTATGATTTGTAGTTTTGTTCAATTCTTCTACTTCCTTGTTGATTCTATTATTGACTGAATTTTTATCCCTGGAAAAAGCACCTGTTTTATTAAGCAGATGCTCATTGAAAAGAAGGTATTACTAATGTTTAGGAAGAATCACTGCAGGGTACGTGAGGACACTCTATCATGATGTCATAGATTGAGCCTATGAAATGAGAGATTCTAGGTTGTTTGGGAAATAATATGAGTGTTATAGGAGGAGGTCATTTCTTTGCTGCATTCTGATCCCATATTTGGAACTTTTTTTCATTTTGAAAGGTTCTCACTAGGAAGTAGTCCAGGTTTCTGTAATCAATACTTCTTGCTAGCTGTAAAATTCATGATAGGATTTTTTTTTTTTGCTTTTTTGTCTGTTGTTTTTCCTTTTAAAAAAAATTAATTTTATATTTTACACAAAGGAAACACAACTTTTCATTTCTCTGGTTGAACATTATGTAGATTCACATGATTTTTAACATTCATACCTGTGCAGAGGGTAAAATGTTCATCTCATTCCACCATCTTTCCCCCCAACACTCCCTCCTCTCCTCTCCCTCTGCTCTGCTCAATCCAAAGTTCCTCCATTCTTCACTTGCCTCCTTCTATTATGGATCAGCATACACTTATCAGAGAAAACATTTGGCCTTTGTTTTAGGGGGGATTGGCTAACTTTGCTTAGCATGATATTCTCTAACTCCATCTATTTACCTGTTAATGCCATGATTTCATTCTTCTTTAAAGTCTGAGTAATATTCCATTGTGTGTACATCCCAACATTTCTTTATCCATTCATCTATTCTGGGGTGTATTTGGCTAAAACAGCCGTGAACAGGTTGATCTCACAGTGAATGACTGACATATATTGTTAGCAAAAAACCCTTCCAAATGCCTTATATTAATGAAGAATTATCTGTTTGTGCTCTTTCAATGATTTAATGTCTTAAAATATTTTACATGCTTACCAAATTTTCAAAGCAATAAATACTTGATGGAAACATGAGATCTGGCATTGAGCTTCAACAATTCTACAAATACCTCTGTGACCCTTTGCAAGCACATAATCAATTGGGGACTTCACTTTTCCTTTTTATTAAGTGGATGGTTGATTGAATACTTTCCAGAAGCATCTACACCATTTTTATTCCCCAACTTCCACCTTATCTTATTAGTTCTTCTTATTGATTGCTCTTGAAAGCACTCTGAGATTATTCCATGGAATAGATCTAGAGGGCATGCAGATGACCATAAAACTGATTCCAAAAGAAAACTTCCTATATCTTGCAATTTGACCCATGGAGATATCAAACAGTACTAACCCCAAGCACAGCGTCATCCTGTTCCTCGCAGATCTCCATCTCATCAAATAGCCCAACTAGTGGCTTCTTCTGGGATTTAATGCTGCTGTGAATCAAAAGAAGAGTTTATTTAATTTTCCAGCATTATAGTTAACTTTATAAATTGAAATTTATTTTATTAATATTACATTTAATTGATATGTAGAATTTTGGATATCATTAAGATGTCAAACTAGAGGTTCCCAATGATCATTATCTCCTACAAGAAGGATGTAAATAGCAAATAAACAACAGTTTTGTCACAATAAAGGAGATCATTAGAGCACAATAAGGGTGCTTAAAACCCTGTGAAGCAGAGAATGAAAGGCAATGGCTTGACTCCAACAATGCTTCTTCCAAGTAAGGATCATTTGAGAACCAGGAAGAATTTCTAACTGTAGAAAAGGTAATCAGGAGTCCCAAAGCACCATCACAATGGCAAAAATAAAGCTGTAGCTTTTGCTAATGGATAACCATATAATATTCACAGGCCCTGAGAACCATTTGGAGAATTGCCTGGAGTTCATATATTTGTTCTACTGAAGACAGAAAACACATGTTCTGTGCCATACCCCTTGTCCCAAGCTGCTACTATGCTATGTCATATTGAAATTGGTGCTACTGCTGTGCTGTGTCCTGCTGTAGGAATAAGTAGACTTTATATCATTTCATCTCTGAGGCTCTGCTGTCATTGCACCATGTCTGCATACATGGTAATAATATCATTCCTAGTTAAAGTTTATATGCCTTCTAGCTTCATGTGCCCTGGATACTACTCTATCTCTACCATCCCAGTTAATGGTTTGCTTCACCACAGAGCCTAGTTCAATTAAGCAGCCACAATCCTTCCAAATATGAACCAACATAGTGAACTTCACCATGGTAAATTGGTACTATGGCTCAGAGAAGCATTCACAACCTTGGTGCTGAGCCCATGTGGCACTCAAGCCAGGAATAGGAACACCACCTAACAACAACAAAAAGAACCTAAGCCAGTGATACAAATTCCCTACGCCCAGTATGTGAACCAATATTTTACTCCAGGAGAAATGGAGCTTTAGCTCAGGGGAGCAGCTACAACCCTGGTACCCAGGCCCATATAATACTCTGCACCAAAGCCAACACACCCTGCCTAAATGACACTATAGGATTCATCTTCAGGTGAAATTCTTTCCCACTAAAAGCTGTTCCATAAAACTGGAAGAGGCATCTATTCTATCAGATGTGCAAATTTCAACATATGGACACAAGCAACATAAAAAAGCAAAGATAGAACTACCTAAACAACACAATAATTCTCCAGTAACTGACCAAGGTAAGTGAAAATTTATGTAAAGCCTGAAAATGAATTCAAAATAATTATCCTAAGGAAACTCAATGATATGTAAAAGAAAATGGATAGTTGAAACAAATCAAGTAACAGGTTCAGGTGCACTGAACAAAGAAGAAAGTATATGGGAGCAATGCTGGTTGTAGCATTGGCAGTGATTTACAAGAGGGAGGGACAACATAGAAAGAGGAACACCATGAACAGATTTGGTATGAAAAAACCTGAGAT
Organism: Urocitellus parryii; assembly: GCF_045843805.1. Taxonomy (NCBI): domain Eukaryota; kingdom Metazoa; phylum Chordata; class Mammalia; order Rodentia; family Sciuridae; genus Urocitellus; species Urocitellus parryii. Next base: position 68,915,826 of record NC_135547.1, read on the forward strand.
CATCAAAGAAGCCCGAACTTAACAGACACAGAGGCTATATCGTAAACTGGCCCTTGAAAAGTGCTCTGTATTTCTCAGCTGGCAAATGGAGAGCTGAGGTGGCATCCATTTTGAAGCAGCCATGCTGCAACTTGCTGCTGTGGAATCCTGGGAGATCATAGCGAACATTGCCATAGTACCCTGGCAAGCCCTGACCTTGTGGCCTAGGGTATACCTAGAAGACTATGATTAAAATGGCCACAATTCAGGTTTTACTCAGGAGGAACCAAGTCAGAAAAATGAAGAGGAGATTTTTCTCTTGAGTCTGGTGGCTTATGTGAACAGTTCAAAAATGTTGAGAATCTGAACAGGTGGGTGTTCTAAACACTCAGGTTCTCAGTCTGGGAAATAGTCTTCATGGTCAGCAGAGTGTGAGGTGGTTTGGCTTCCTTGCCCCATGAATAGAATTCCTAGGAGATTCCTTATCCAGATTCCTAGCAGAGATAAACATCTATCTGGGGCCCTAGTGGTGTGTTTACCTATATGTCCACAGCCGATACCAACAAAACCTCTAATGCCTGATTATACCCAGACTCAAGCAACCAGAATTCTCCACATATAATTCTGCAGCAGCTCAGGACCAGATGGATTCTCAGATGAATGTTTTCAGTTCTTTAAAGAAAAAATAATAATCCTCAAATCATTCCATGAAATGAAAAGTTATGTAACACTTTCAAATTTATTCTATCAAGCCTACATTTCAATCATACTAGAACCAGATAAGGACATATAAATAGATTAAGCATAAAATCACTTATTCAGCTCAATAGATGCAAATAAAGCTTTTGAAAAAAATTACCACCCATTCATGATAAAAACACTGAAGATATGAGGAAGAGAAGGAACCTACCTGAACATCAGAAAGGGTTGATACAAAAAAAAAAAAAAAAAAAAAACAACTCAACACCATACTCATAGTAAACAGGGAAAACAGAAAGCATTTACTTAAAAATCAAAATCTGGGTTAAGTCAAGGATATTCACTCACCACTCCTATTTAATATAGTTCCAGAAATTCTGGTCAGAGCAATTATGCAAGTGAATGGGGAAAACAAGAATCATAAGATGAAGTGAAATCATCAATGTTTGCAGATGACATGTTCCTATAATTAGAGGATCCAAACACTACACCAAAACACTACAAGAGCTAATAAATAAATTCACCAAAGTAGCAGGTTACAGAATCAATATAGAAAAAATCAATAGCTTTCCTATAACAATGAATTCTGCTGAGAAAAAATCAGGAAAACAATCCCATTCACCATACCCCCAAAACATTAACAAAATGCCTAGGAAAAAAACCTAACCAAGGGGGTCAAAGACCTACATGATGAAAACTATAGAACATTAAAGAAAGAAAATGAACAAAACACAAGAAGATGGAGAGAACTTTCATGTTTAAGGACAGGCAGAAAAAATCTTGTTAAAATGGCCATATTACCACAAGCCATATACAGATTGAATGAAATCCCTTTCAAAATACTAATTATATCCTTTACAGATCTAGAAAAGGCAGTCATAGAAAACACATAAAATTCATGTGGAAGGGGCTGGTGTTAGGGCTCAGTTGTAGTGCACTCGTCTGGCATGTGTAAGGCACTGGGTACGATCCTTGGCATCACAAAAAAAAATAAATAAAGGTATTGTGCCAATCTACAATTTAAAAAATATTTTAAAAACCTTCATGTGGAAGAATAAAAGACCACGAATAGCCAAAGCAATTCTACACAAAAATAGCAATGCCAGAGGCATCAAAACACCTGACTTTAAATTATAATAGAGAACTATATTAACAAAAACTGCATGGTAATGTCATGAACACAGACACAGCAAAATAATATAGAAGAGAAGACACACAGAAATTCATACAGATACAGTTATCTGATCATTGACAAAGTGGCCAACAACCTATATTACAGAAAAGAAAGCCTTTTTAAGAAGTACTGCTGGTAAAACTGGTTATCCATATCTAGAAGAATGAGTTTTTACACTCTTACCTCTCACCCTGCACAAAATTAACTCACAATGGAACAAAAATCTACGAATCAGACCAGAATCTATGTAACTCCAAAAGAAAATATAGGGTCAACACTACAACTTATAGGGACAGGCAACAACTTTCTCAATAGGAACTCAAAGCTCAAGAAGTAATATCAAGTGTTAATAAATGGGATGGAATCAAATCAAAGCATCTACACAGCAAGAAAAAAATTAGGAATGTGAAGAAAGAACCTATAAAATGGCCAAAAGTCTTTACTAGCTACTGTTCTGACAGAGAATTAATATTGGGAATACATGAACTCAAAAACCTTAACACCAAAAAATAGTCAAACCAATAAAAGGGAAAATGCAATAAATAGACACTTCTCAAAAGAATGGCCAATAAATATATGAAAAAATTAATATCATTATCAATTAAAGAAATGCAAATCAAAATGACACTGATATTTTATTTAACACCAATCATAATGGCAGTCATCAAGAATACAAACAATAAATTCAGGAAAGAATGGTGAGAGAATGGAATTGTTTTACAGTTATGGTGGGATTATAAATTAGTGCAAGCATGAGGGAAAACAGTATGGAGGTCCCACAAAATACTAGGCATGGAACCACAATATGACCCAGCCTACCCTTTCCTCAGTATTTATTCTAAAGAATTAAAGTCATGGGCTGTATTTGTAACTCAGTGGTACAGTGCTTGACTAGCTTGTATGAGGCACTGGGTTCAATGTTCAGTATTACAATGATGTCATTTTATTTGGTTTCTTTTCTGTTTTAGCTGAGTTTTTCCAATTATTTTGATAAAGAATAAAGACAAATTTCTTCTCAACTTTAAAAAATACTCAGTATCACATAAAAATAAATAAAATAAAGGTATTGTGTCCATCTACAACTATTTAAAAAACTATTTTAAAAAAGAATTAAAGGTATTAAACTATAATGATAAATGCATACCCATGTTTATAGTAGCACAATTCATAATTACCAGACTATGGAACCATCCTATGTATCCATCAACAGATACATGTATGAAGAAAATGTGGTATATATACATAATGGAGTTTTATTCAGTAATGAAGAAAATATGAGTTGTACAAAAATAGATAGCATTGAGAACATTATGTTAAGTGAAAAAGCCAAACTCAGAAGTTTGATGATTATATTTTTTTTTGTTCCATTTGTGGAAGATAGAGAAGAAAATAGAAAAGAAAGGTGGGGGTTATCGCATGGAAATGAAAGGGAAATTAGTAGAACATAGAAAAAAATACCAAGGAATTGGAGGAGGAAAATGAGGGGGAAAGCTCTGGAGAGTGACATTGACCAAATTATATTACTAGTGTGTGCATCTGTGAAAGAATTTTTTTTTATGAAAATGTCAAGCAAAGGAGAGCAAATAAGCTATGTATTCATCAGATAAAATATACCTCAAGCTGAGAATCAAGATAGTGGGAAAAGGAGGTCAACTTCCACGCTGCTCTGTGGCATAAAACCAAGAAAGCAGGTAGGCAGATTCTCAGTAAGGCGGGGTGAAACAAAAAAAAGGGGGAATTTGTTGGGAATCAATACTGGATATTCAAAGCAGATTGGAAACTTGGAAGGTTGGACATAAATAAAATAAGGAAGAAATCCCTCAACTCACTGCTGCTGTTGCTCCCAGCACCTTTGCAAGTGAAGTGGAAGGACAGGAGATTAAAGGGAACCCACATTTTTAGGAGGCCAATGATGTATCTTGTCACAGCAAGATCAGAGATCAAAGACACTGCTGGTTGGACCCAGAAATTGTGCTGCACAATGCTCTCATGCTGGAAAGAAGCCCTGTCTCTCCTGGCACCCCACTGAGAACAGAGGAAGAAGCCATCTTATAGATGTGCACTGGAGACCAGTGGCTGTGGGTGCTGACTCTTGGCAATCCACAGCTGTTTCCAAAAAACAGGCCTCACAAACCCATGCCCCACAGTATAGAGCATGTCAGGAGAAAATCAGATATGGAAAAGGTTTCTCACAGAGAAATATGGGTTGTGTAAACCTACATGGCTTCCCTCTCCTTGTGGAGTCCTGTGACTTGCAGTACAGGCTGGGAGGGCTGAGTAGAGCCCAGAATTCAAAAGGGTATGGGTTGGAGTGATTGAGTTTGGGGACTGAACCTGAGTCCAGTAAAGGTGGGGCTCGTGGGTGATGGAGGGGGCAAAAGATTGCTTTTTCTGTTGTAAGAGTAGAACCCAAAGGAGATTCTTACAGTGCTGTCTCTCAGCATGGACTTGCAGCTACTGAGCCCTGGAGGTGCACTGATTTAAAATCTTCAGACCAATTGCCTTTCAACAACCAAGAGCCTACCAAGACCTAAACCTTGCATTCAGGAGCCCTGCCTATGGAAACTCCTCTCACAGAACTATAGTGAGACCATCCTGAGGGCATACAGTGACTCCATCCTACTCTAACTAACATGGCTGAAGAGGGAAACTGAGAATTTCTGAACTCCAACTGGCCACTTGATGAACAACTTAAAAGAGGAAGCATTTGACAGCAGCCAGTACTTTCATACTCATGACATACCTCAAGAAGATGGAAAGTAAGACATTTAGGAATAAATGATGAACCCATATTCCCACTGACAATTGTTAGCTAATGGAACAGAAAAAAAATCTTAATATTTCATTGAGAACTATTTTTTATATTTAATTGTGAGGTGGATGATATATGAACACATGTACCCATTTGTCTCTTTTTTTCTACTTTCTAAAATTTTTTGAAGGCAGATATTTTTCAAGGATATTTTGAAGGCTAAGATGTTTGACTAGTATGTTTTGGTTTTGTTTTATATATAACTGTGTATGTGTGTGTGTGTATGTGTGTGTGTGTGTGTGTGTGTATAAGTATATATATATCTTTTTATCAGTTATCTGTTTCCCTTGATTATTTTTATCACTTTTAGTCTGCTAACATCCAAACTCTATTGTTCTCTCTTTAACTCTTCCTTTTTTACTTCTACTTTCTTTCTCCCTCCCCCATAATCATCAAATCCTACATATCTTCAGTTCCTTCCTTGTTCACCTTTCAAAATTCCAAACAATTTTGCAAATTTATTCTTTCTACTTTGGTCAATAGCTGATTACATAATATCTGCTTATTGTGACAATTAACATTATAAATGTCATAGCAGGACTTATTTGTTTTAATTCTGTATTTAATCTGCATTGCTTGCTGTTATTATTTATCTCCCTTTAAACTGTGAGTTATTGTAAAACTTCAGGGACATTTTAAGTTTACAACATAGAAACTCTGCTGCCTCAGATCCATATTGTTAGATGGGTAGACACAAAAACAACATGAAAAAGGAAGGGAACAAACTATCCCAAACAAACCAAAATATGTGAATAACATAATGCACTGACACCACAGTGGGAGAAATGTCAGAGAATGAATGTAGAGAATTCATAGTTAAAGTGACCTGTGAGGTAAGAGATGATGTAAGGATTGAAATCAGAGAGAAAAAACAGAAAATGAAAGATCATTTCAACAAAGAAATATGGATTATGGAGAAAATTAAACAAATCCTCAAAATAATGGAATCAATAAAACAAATTAAAAATCCAAAGTAAAGCATAATCTACAGACAACACCATTGATTTATTGGAATAAGTAAACCAAATTAAAAATTTCAATGGAAAACATCATCAAAAGAGAACACCAACAGAAAACAACACTTCAAGCAATGAAGACAAACTATGTAATCTTGAAAATAAAGTTGACTATGTAGAAAAGTTAAGAGACCAGGAAAAGAACTTTCAAGAAATAAAGAACAACATGAAAAGACCAAATTTAAAATTTATTGGGATAGGTAAAGGTTTGGAAAGAACATACAATATTTTCAATGAAATAGTATCAGAAAATATCTTAAACTTTAAGCATGAAATAAAAAAATCAAATACACTTGGCTTACAGGACTCCAAATATACAAAACTACAACACACCCACAAGAAGGCACATTATTAAGAAATCCCTAATATACAAAATAAGGAGAGAATTTGAAAGGCCCCTCAAGAAAAACAACAGGTTATATCTAGAGGGAAACCAAATTTCAGCTGATTTCTCAACCCAAAACCTAAAAGCAAGAAGGTCTTGAATAATATATTCCAAGTTCTGAAATAAAATGGATGCCAACTGAGAATACTATATCCTGTGACATTAAGCTTCAGAATTGATGAAATTAAAATCTTCCATGATAAACAAAAATTAAAAGAATTCATAACTAGAAAGTCTGCACTACAAAACATGTTCAATAAAATATTTCTTGAGGAAGAAATAAAAAATAAAATTGGAAAACCAGCAAAGGGAGGAACTACACTAAGACAATAGTTAATCAAAGGAGAAATTAATTCAAATTAAACCAGAATAAATCAAAAGGACAGAGAATAAAAATAATTTCTAAATAAAATTGAATGTAAATATCTTAAACTCATCAATCCAAAGACAGACTGGTAGATTGGACTAATAAACAAGAATAAACAATATATGCTGTTTCCAAGAGGCTCACCTAATAGGGAAAGACATCCACAAAATGAAATTAAAAGGATAGGAAAAATATAATTCATTCATGTGTTTCTCCCAAACATGTAGAAACAAACAACAGTTTTTATCCTCATATGAGGTAAAGTAAAATTCAAGTCAAAGATAATCAGAAGGGACCAACAAGGACATTTCCTACTACTTAAGGTAATTATCCAACAGCAAAATACAATATAAATATTTATATCCCAGACAATGGAGCACTTACATATATTAAAAAATCCTTCTCAATTTTAAGAATTAAATAGAGAACAGCACAATAATATTGAATGACTTTGACATGTTTCCCTCATCACTAGATAGATATTCTAAACATAAATAAACAAAGAAACTATAGAACTAAAAATATAATTAATAACTTAGACTTCACAGACATATATAGAATATTTCATGCATAAAGACTGGATACAGTTCCTTCTCAGCAGCACATGGATCTTTGTCTAAAATAGACCATATGTTAGACCACAAAGCAACTCTTAGCAAATACAAAATAAAATAAAAATAAAAACTTATCCTATCAGATCATTATGGAAGGAAATTAAAAATCAAAAATAAAATTTAAAAAAATAGAAGCTACTCTAACACCTGGAGTCTAAATAATACACTACAGATGAATGGATAGCAGAAAAAATTAGGAGTGAAGAGGCTGGGTTTGTGGCTCAGTGGTAATGCACTAGCTTAACACAGGTGAGGTCCTGGGTTCGATCCTTAGCACAACATAAAAATAAATAAATAAAATAAAGGTTAAATTCATTTAAAAAAATTAGGAGTGAAAAAAACAATTAAAGGTAAATGAGAATAGTGACAATATATCAAAATCGCTGGGACATTATCAAGGCAGTTCTAAATGAAAAGTTCATAGCATTGAGCTCATTCATGGAAAAATATAAAGACACCAAATAAATAATCTATCATTACATCTCAAAGCCTGAGAAAAAGAACAAATCAATACAAAAAGCAATGCAAAATAGGAACTCTAGATAGGGCAAAGGGGAGGGAGGGAAAGGGAAGGGAAAGGAGGGGCAAGGATTAAAAAAGATGGTGGAATGAGATGAACATCATTACCCTAAGTACATATATGAAGACACATATGGTGTAAATATACTTTGTATACAACCAGAGATATGAAAAATTGTGCTTTATATGTGTAATGCATTCTGCTGTCAATATATAAGAAATAAGAGTATTTTTTTAAAAAACCCAAAATAGGAAATAATTTAAATCAGAACCAAAATCAAAGAAATTAATATAAAAAATCTCAAAAAAATCAAATGAAACAAAAGTTGGCTCTTTGAAAACATAAATTAAAATGATAAACATATTTCTATGGTAACCAAAAAAGAGTGTGCCTCTTTTTCAAATTACTAAACTACATTACAACTTAGTACCCTCAACGTACTAATATTTGTGGTGAAAAAGGAAATATAACCACAGACACTAATGAAATGCAGAGAATAATCAGAAAATATTTTGAAAATTAATACTCTAATAAAATAGAAATCTTGAAGATATCAAGAAATTCCTAGTAACATATGACCAACCCAAATTGAATCAGAAGATACAGAAAATTTAAACATGAATCTCAAACAATGAAATCAAAGACACTATCAAAAGCCTACCAACAAATAAAAGCCTGGGACCATATAGATTCATAACCAAGCTCTACCTTACATCCAAAGAACAAACACAAATTCTCTTCAAATTATTCCATGAAATATGAAAGGAGGGAACATTTCCAAAATAATTCTATATTGGTAATATCACCCTGACACCAAAACTAAACAAAGGCACATCAAGGAAAGAAAACCTCAAGCCAATACCCCTGATAATAAGAAAATATATGCAAAAGTTCTTTATACTGGCAAACCACATACAAAAACACACTGAAAAGATATTATGTTATGATAAATTGGGCTTAATCCTACATGTGCAAGATTGGTTCAACACATGAAAATCAATAAATATAATTCACCACATCAATAAACTTAAAGACAAGAATCACATGATTATTTCAATAGAAGCAGAAAAAGCATTTGACAAAATATAGCATACATTTCTTATTAAAACACTTAGAAAAATTAGGGATGTTAAGAATATTCCTTAACACTTTAAAAGCTATATGTGTCAAAACCAAGGCAAACATCATGCCAAAGGGAAAAAAACTGAAACATTCCTTCTCAAAACTGAAACAAGATAGAGATGTCCTCTTTCCCTTTTTCTATTCAATGTGGTCTCTGAAACTAGCCAGAGTAATGAAACAAAAGAAAGGACTTAAAGAATATGTATAGGAAAAGAAGAGCTCAAACTATACATATTTTCAGATGACATGATTCTATATTTAGAAGATACAATAAACTCCACCAGAAAACTTTTAGAACTCAAAGTGAATTTGGCAAAGTAACAGGACAAAAAACTAAAACCCATAAATCAATTGCATTCATATACATCAGCGATAAATCTACTGCAAAATAAATTAGGAAAGCTATCCCATTTACAATGTCCTCAAAAAATAATTACTTGATAATCAATCTAACAAAAGAGTTGAAAGATCTATAAAATGAAAACTACAGAAACTTTAAGAAAAAAATGAAGAAGACCTAAGAAAATGGAAAAATCTCCCATTTTCTTGGATAGGCAGAATGAAACCAGCACATATGACCTGGTTATACCAATCCTAGGAATATATCCAAATGAGTTAAAAATCAGCATACTAGAATGACGTAGCCATAGCAATGTTTATAGCATCTCAATTCACAATAGCCAACCTATGGGACCAACCTAGATGCACTTCAACAGATGAATAGATAAAGAAAATATGGTGGTTATATACAATGAAATATTATTTAGCCATAAAGAAGAATGAAATTATGATTTTGCTGGTAAATGAATGGATCTGGAGACTATCGTGCTAAGCAAAATTAGCCAATTCCAAAAAACCAAAGGTTGAATGTTTTCTCTGATATGTGGATGCTAACACAAAACAAGGGAGAGGAGGGGATGAACAGAAGTTCTATGGATTAGATCAAGGGGAATGAAGGGAAGGGAGAAGGGATGAGAATAGGAAAGAGACAGAATGAATCTGACAAACTTTCATATGTATAATATATGAACATACCACAATGACTTTCCACATTATGTACAACCACAAGACTGGGATCTCAATTAGAATAATATATATATATATACCATGTTTGTATAAATATGTCAAAATATACTCAGTTGTCATGTATATCTAAAAAGAACAAATAAAAAGTAAACTGTAGAAAAAATATAACTCAGGCCAAAAATGTTAAAAGAGACATGGAAAATCATTTTTTAATGAAGAAGAAGTCAACTTATCAAAGACATAACAGTCATAAATTTATATATACCGAACATTCAAGCACCTAAATAAATGAAATAGTTATTACTGGAAGTTAAGAAAGGAACAACAATACAGTAATAATGGGTAACTTCAATTTCCCACTTTAAACACTGACAGAAAACTGTAAGATTTTACTATTTTCTTTTAAAGGAAATACTGGTCTTTTACTTCACTTTAAACCTAGTAGAAAAGACAAAGAACTTTCAATTCAACAGCAGTAGAATAATTATTCTTGTTTAGTGCATATGGAACATTCTTCAGGATATCAAATATTAGATCACAAAAAGTGCAAGGTGATAGTTATGCTTATTATCACTATCCAATATAAACATGAATTAAAAGATGGTATTTTTCCTCATAAATATACAGAAGTATATGTCATTCAGAATAATTTAAAAAAGTTAAAAAGCACAAAATGTGTTGATACTTAAAAGAAGGCAAATTATGTCAAGTATTGTTTTCTACTTCACCAGTATAAACTAGAAAACAATAAAAGGAGAAATCTTGGAAAAGTCACCAATTTGTAAAAATTAAACATGATGTTGCAAATGAAATCAAAAAGGAAATAGAAAAATATCATAAGACCAACAACAATAGAGAAGTATCATATTTAAAACTATGTTATACAAAAAGAGTTCTACAACCGAACCTTCCATGAAGAGAAGAATTTCAGTACATTTACCTCAAAGACATCAAAGTTTGAGGTGATAGATATGGTAGTGACCCTAAATTGGTCACTACCCAATGTGTATATCTAATAAAACATGTTATTATAGCTCATAAATATGAACAAATATTATTTCAGCCAAAATAATTTTTAAAAATTAAAAAGCACTATTCCTATGTGATACAGTAAAAGCAACTCCAAGAGGAACATTTATAGCAATCAATCCCTGAATTATAAAAAAGGAAAAATCCCAAATGTATAGCCTAATACCACATCTCAAGGAGCTATGAAAAAGAAACTAGCCAAATGCAGTGGTGCATGTCTACAATCCCAGTGACTCTAGAGGCTGAGACGAGAATTGAAAGTTTGAGGCCAGCCTCAGCAATTTAGAAAGACCGTAAGCAACTTAATGAAAACCTGTCTTTAAACACAAATTTTAAAAAGTGGCTGGGAAGACATCTTAGTGATAATGTACCCCTAGTTTCAGTGTCTGGTACTCCCCCAGTGATGAAAGAAAGAAAAAGAAAGAAAGAAAGAAAGAAAGAAAGAAAGAAAGAAAGAAAGAAAGGAAGGAAGGAAGGAAGGAAGGAAGGAAGGAAGGAAGGAAGGAGAAATGAAAGATAAAAGAAGAAATGAAAGAAAGAAAGAAAGAAAGGAGAAATGAAAGAAAAAAAAGAAGAAATGAAAGAAAGAAAGAAAGCTAACTATATCCAATTTGGCAGAAAAGTAATAGACTATAAATTTTATGAAGAACTTGAAGAAAGGAAATAAAGGTAGCAAACAGAGATGATAAACGAGATGGAAATGCTTTCTATCATGACTTGATCATTATACTTTGTATACATACATTGAATCATCACATGGTAAGCTATATATTTGTAGTTATTATGTGTCAATTTTAGAGAAAGATAATTTAAAAATTAATAAATCAATATTTGATTTTTTAAAAAATATAACAAATTTCCAAATTATTTCTATGTGAACAAAAAAAGAAGACTCAAAAAATTTGGAGACATTATAAGAAAATAACTTGATATGTCAAGAGATATGTAATGTTTTGAACAACTAATAAAAAAATTAAAAAAAAAACATAAAAGAGAACATAAAGGAAGGTTATGAATAATTATATGCCAACAAATAGAATCATCTAAATGAATTGGATAAATTCTAAGAAAAATATGAACCAAATGATTTAATCATGTGAAGTCCAGAGGCACACACCTTCAGTCCAAGCTGCTTGAGAAGCAAAAACAGGAGGATAACAAATTTAGTACCAGCCCAATACAATTTAGCAAGACTGTCTCAAAATAAAATATAAAAAGTGCTAGAAATGTAGCTCAGGACCAGAATATCCCTGGGTTCATTCCACAGCAGCACAAAATGAAAAATAAATAAATAAATAAATAAACAATCAGGAGGAAAGAAAATGGTTAAACAGACTGCTGAACAAATAAAAAACATGAGGATATTGAATAAGTAATATAAAACTTCCCAAGGAAAGAAAGGAGCAGATAGCTTCAAGCCTGAGTGTAAGAAGCACTGAATTTGACCCCACCAATGCAAAAATTTCAAAGAATTATTACTAATATTTCTTATTTTATAAGACCATCCTTGTCTTGATACCTAAGCCGAAGACATTGAAAAACTAAAATTACTGGCCAATATCTCTGATGAATATTGATTTAAAAATCCTCAAAATATTAGCAAACATAATGCAAAAACACATTGGAAAGATTATTCAGCACCAAGTGTGATTTACCCCTAAAATGAAAATCTGGTTTATTACATGTAAATCAATCAATGTAACACATCATATTTTACTTATTAAAGGTAAAAGCTACATAATCATCTCAATTGATATAGAAAAGGCATTTAAGAAGTTTCAGTATCCTTTATTAGTAAAAAAATCTAAATAGTTTAGGTATGGTAGGAAAGATTATTCAATATAATAAAGTTTATCAATGAAAAACTCACAGCTTGCATCAGTGTCAATAGAAAACAATGGTGTAGATATAGGCAGCAATCCTTCACCCTTCCAAATCCCAGAAACAAAGCAGTGAATGAATAACTGATCAGAGAGGTGGGTGACAGAGTGAATAGTCTAAAACTCAATAATGGATATTTAAGATTTAGAGGGACTTGATAGTTTGGTTACTGAAGCAGAAAATAAGTTCAATATTTCTTGATCCTAAATATTTTTAATTGGAATTTTCAGGTATACATGAAAGTAAAGTGTATTTTGACACATTATACATACATGGAATATAACTTGTTATGATCCCATTCTTGAGTTGTTCATGATGTGGAGATTCATTGTGGTATATTTATATATGTACATAAGTTATGTGCTATTACTTCTACTGCCTTTCCTATTTCCATCACCCTCCCTTCCCTTCATTCTCCTTTGTTTAATCAAATAAATTTCTATTTTTTCCTCTCTCCCTTACTTTGTGTTTGTATCCACATATCATAAAGAACATTCTGCTTTTATTTTGGAGGATTGGCTTATTTCACTTAGCACAATATTCTCCAGTTCCATCCAATTACCAGGAAATGGCAGAATTTCATTCTTCTTTATGGCTGAGTAATATTCAAGTGTGTATGTATGCCATATTTTCTCAATCCATTCATCTGTTTAAAGGCATCTAGGTTGGTTCCATAGCTTATCTATTGTGAATTGCGGTACTACAAATGTTGATTTGGCTGTTCCACTATAGTAGGCTGACTTTAAACCATTTGGGTGGGTGATTATAGCTCAGTGATAGAGCTCTTGCTTCACATGCATGAAACAGTGAGTTCAATCCTCAGCATCACATAAAAATAAATCAATAAAATAAAGGTATTGTGCCCATCTACAACTTAAAAAATAAAAATTTCAAAAAGCCCTTTGGGTATATATATCAAAGAGTACACTCCTATACCTATTTAGCATTTTCTTTCTTCCTGAATATTTTATTATTTACCTTTTCTTCATTTTGTGCTACTGGGGATTGAACACAGGGATATTCTAATACTGATAACTGGGTCAAATAGTTAATCAAAAACTATTCAGGGTGGGACTAGGAGGGGTAACAGAGAGAAGATGGGAAAGGAAAAGTCCATTAGCTTACTTCCTCATCAACATCTGGAAAAGAAAACAGACCCACTTAAAATGGAACAAAAGCAACAAAGACAGTGGAGGACATCACAAAGTTTAGCCCCAAATGTGGGCTAACCATGTCACTGGCTGTAGACTCTACAAAATGGTAGGTAGCCATTTTGTAGAGTCTATAGCCAGCCACCCACACTAGAATAAATTAAATCAATACAGCTTCTCCCAACCATCAAATATTAACAATTAAAACCAGAGACAATACTTCTGATATGTGCTGGTAGTCAGAAATTTTAGAGGTATCTCTGCTAGCAGACAGTCATTTAATCCCCCTCCCCCTCAATGTGGAAAAAGGTAGAGGTGGAGCTGACCCAAGAACAAATAATAGCTGCAACCCATCCCTCCCCCAAAGCTTCCAAAAGAGCTTAAAGATGGGCCATGTGACATCCTACCACATCATGATGACAGATAAAACCCCAGTGAGTTTTACCACCCAGGTTTTCACTTATGGCTCACAGAGAGCCTGCAACTATAGACCCCACAGTTGCATAGAGATACCAAACAATTTAGCATCACTCCATAGACGTCCCAGTGAATGGGGATTAGGTTCACAATGATTCACAACACCCAGTAGCAGGAGCTCCAATACAGGGAGTCCAACTGAAGTTCTACCTAGTCACTGGAATGGTACCCTGGTGATTTATATCAGTCAGAATGGAGGCTTCTGTACCATAGACAACCCAAATAGAGCCTACATTCACAGGTGACACACTTGTATATAGACAACAAGCCCTATGCCACTTTAAAGAATGTCCTGTGGAGGAGAAGTGGGCATATTACTTTCTACAGCAGTCAGTGATAGCCCTGAGTCCTGTAGCCTGTGACTCCACACCCAAAAGAGAGTTAAAAGACACAGCACAGCACTTTCCAAGACTGCAGGTTTGGGCCCCTGGGCTGACAAATAAGAATCAGCTGGTAAGAAACCATAACAACCAGGGAATTTGCTCCTCTATCCATGTAATTACAAAAGGACACACAGCTGGGAGTACCAGCATTATTTATTAAATCAAATATCATTCAGATGCATGGACTGACAGTCCTGAAGATAACTCCAAGCAGTGAGCAGAGAACCACAAGCATATACAATGGCAGTACATCTTACAAAGATATTTACAAAGGAGGAATCCATAGACACAAGTCAACACCCCAACATGACTAGATAAAATCCCACTGACCTGTGACCTGTAGAGAGGGCAGCAGCCCTACAATCCCTCATGAGCCATCTAGTGCCACATCAAACAGGCTAAAATAGTTCTACCTTGTACCACTAAACAAAGCCCATACTGGACATGTCAGTGATGGATGCAAGGAGCTTTTCCTTAGGAGGGCACATAAGAGTACACCCCCTAACAGGGAATAAACTGTCTTCTATCACAGAAAATTAGACTTTCTCCTCTAACCCAACAGATAGTAGGTATTTAGAAACATCAAACTTGGAGGGGCCTCCTAGAATTGTTATCAAATATGAGTTGATGTGATCACTACCTCCACATATAAGGAATCATAGAGGTAAATGTGAAAAATAATAGGAATTGTATAAAGTTTCAAATCATGATGAAAATCCAGAGCAGAATGGTTCAGTAAGAAACATCTCCACCTTGGCATGAATTATCATAAATATCTCTAACATCATTTTGACCTTACATATTCTACATTTTATAATGTATTGAATTGAATATTACCCTGTTATTCCATATTGCATTCTCAATCCATTCAATGATATTTCTTCTAATCTTTTTCTTTTTTGTTATTTATTTTTGTTGGTCTTTTTAGCTATACATGATAGTAAAATCTATTTTGATAAATTTATACAAGCATAGAATATAGCTTATCATATTTAGGACTCTATTCTTGTGGGTGGGCATGATTCTGGCATTCACTTAGGTCTTTTCATTTGTACATAGGAAATTAGTTAGAGTGACTTCAATCATTCTCTCTTGGTTTTCCTAGCTCAAGTTTATGCTTCCTCTTCTTAGTCCCACATTTCTATTTACATTACTTGCTCCTGTCTCAAATGCCCCAACCCATCTTATTCTTATTTTTACCATTATATTATTCTTGTATATATTTTCTTTATTCTTTCATTTAACCAATTTCTACCACTTTCTCCTTTAACTCCTTTATAGTGTATTATTGTTTACTATAGTTAATAGCTTATTTTTAGCCATATTCCAAAACATTTCTACAATTTCATACCAAGGTTAAAGGAACTCTGTAGAATACTTTCAACAAATTTTCCTAAGGTTTATTACTACTTGTCTTTGCTCTGACGTGATTACAGTTGACAGGGTTTAACATCTTCTCTTGTGTTGATAATTGAGAACAGCAAGGGACACATGGTGCATGGGAATATCAATACATGGATATTTGCACAACCTGGTACACTTAAGAAAAAAACTCAATAAATATTACCTGCAAAAAATCATAAGAGATAATCATCCCAGCATATGGGAAGACATACAAACAATATTAAATATCAAGGGAACAAATTACTCCACACAGTCCATACCACTTAACAAATAATTGATCCCACTGACATCAAAGTGAAGAGAATGTTGGGAAAAGAATTAAGAAACTCCACAGTTAAGTATTCAATGAGATAAAAGGAGATGTAAGGAATCAACATAGAAAATACCAGAAGTGAAAAGTCATTTCAAGAAAGATATAGAGATTCTGAGAAAGAAACACAGATATCTGAGTAATGAAAGACTCAATAAAATAAATCAAAAACTCAGTTTAATGCATCACTATCTGATTAGACCACATAGAAGACCCATTGTCAGGCCTTCAAGAAAAAGTATATAATCTTGAAAATAAAGTCAACAATAAATAAAACATGTTAAAAGATGATGACAGGAATATTCAAGAAATTGGGAATGACATTAAGAGAGAAAATATAAAATAATGGGCATAGATGAAGGCACTTAAATACAAACTAAAGGAACACAGAGATTTTTCAATGAAATAATTGAGAAAAATCTTGAAACCTTAGTAATGAGATGGAAATCCAAACACAAGAGGCATTCGGGATCCCAAAGAGGCAAGATTTTAAACAATTCCACTCCAAGATACATTATACTTAGATTATCAAATATACTGAATAAAGACTGAATTTTTAAGGCCAAAATAGAAAAAGCAACTAGTAACATTTAGAAGGAGCCCATTTAAAAGATAGGAAGGGGCTAGGAAATATATATACCAATCCCTGGAAGAAAACAGGTTCTAACCAAAATTCTTCTATCCAACAAAAAATATTCTCCACAAGTAAAGATGAAATGAAAACCCCTCTATGAAAAGCAGAAACTGAAAGAATATATAATCACTAAGCCTGCACTATGAGACACATTCAATGAAATATTTCAGAGGGCTGGGGTTGTGGCTCAGGGGTAGAGTGATAGCCTAGTACATGTGAGGCCCTAAGTTGGATACTCAGCACCTCATAAAAATAATAAAGGTATTGTGTCCATCTGCAACTAAAAAAGTGAAAAAAATATTTCAGAAAGAAAATGAAAAATAAATTTGACAGTATATGGATGAAGCTCAATACATGAATAGTCAATTAAAAAGGAATCACACCTAAGTTAAGCATTATATATAAATAAAATTGGTATGAAATAATAATTATGTCTTTACATATTCATTACATTATAAATATGTAAATGCTCCGAACTCTACTAACAAACAATAACAACCACAACAAAAATGACTGGATAGACTAAATAAAAGAACCACATTCATGTTGTTCAAAAGAGGCTTACAGGTAAAAACATCCACAAACTGAAGTTAAAAGGGTGGAAGAAAATACACCATTCAAATGGAAACTAAAAGTAAGCAGGGTAGCTATTCTCTTATCAGAAAAAGTAGACTTCAAGACAAAAATAATCACAAAGAACAAAGAAGTTCACTTCATATTTGTAAAATGAATTATCTATCATTAACTTATAATGAGTGTAAATATTTATGCCCCCCATATTTGGTATACCTGTGTAGATAAAATAAAATTTTCTCAAATTAAAGAATCAGTAGACAATGATATATTAATACAAGGTGATTTCAATAAATCTCTCACCATAAGATGGGTGTTGCAGAAATGAACTAAGTAGATTCTTTAGAACCAAAATTATATTAATCAAATGACCCTAACAGACATGTAAAATAGTTCACTCAGGAACAACTGAATTCAACTTTTTCTAAGAGGCACATGGAACATTCCTAAAACAGATCATATTTTAGGGCACAAAATAACCCTTAGGAAATATAAAATTATTAGAAATAACTATTTCCATTATATCACAAAAGAAAGAAAAGAAATTTAAAATAAAAAAATTAAAAAGAGAAAGAACTTAATTCCCACAGATTAAATAATACACTTTAGGAATAGAACACAAAACAAATCATGGAGAAAGTTTAAAAATCTTAGAAACAAATGAGAACAGAGATAGTATATAACAAGATTTCTGAAACAGTATGAGAGCAGTTATTAGAGGAAAGTTTATAGCACTAAATTTCCACATTAAAAAATAGAAATATTGCAAATAAATGATAGACATAAAGGCTCTAGAAAAATAAGAACAAACTAATTATCAAAAACAAGAAAAGGCAACCATAATATCAGAGTCAAAATTAATGAAATGGATAATAAAAACCAATGTAAAGGATCAATAAGATGAAGGACTGCTTATTTCAAAAGATAAACAAGATTAATAACACATTGCTAAAGTAACCAATAGTAAGACAGAGAAGAGCCAAGTCAACAAAAATAAAGATAAAAAATGAATTATCATTAAAGAATCTTTTGAAATCCAGAGGATCATTAGAAGTTGTTTTGAAAATTTATACCACTAAACTTGAAAATCTAGAATATATTCACAAATTTGCAGACTCACACAATTAAACCATGAGGAAATAAAAAACATAATTAGGCCAATTAAGCAATTACATTAAAGAAGCAATTATAACCTTCCAATAAAGAAAAGCTCAAGACCAGATGAACTCTCAGGCAAGTTATACCTGACCTTTAATGTACTAACACTAATCCTTATCAAAATATTCCACAATATAGAAAAGGCAAAAACACATCCAAATCTATTCTAAAAGACAGTATTACCCTAATACCAAAACAATACAAAGACATATCAAGGAAAGAAAACTTCAGACCTATATACCTGATTGATATAGATGGAAATAATACTGCTCAAACAGTGGTAAACCATATTCAAAAACACAGCAAGAAGACAGTACCCCATGAAAAAGTTGGTTTCATTCTAAAAATGGAAATTTGGTTCAACTTATACAAATCAATATATGTATTTCACCACATTTATAGAATTAAGGACAAAAATCATGATTGTCTCAATAGATGCAGAAGAATTATTTGACAAAACCAAGCAACTGTCTGTGTTAAAAAACCTTGAGAAACTAAGGATAGAAAGAACTTACCTCAATGTTATAAAGGGCATAATACAACCCAAGGCCAGTATCATACTTTTTTTTAAAGAGAGAATTTTTAATATTTATTTATTTAGTTAGTTTTCGGCAGACACAACATCTTTGTATGTGGTGCTGAGGATCGAACCCGGGCCGCAAGCATGCTAGGTGAGCGCGCTACCGCTTGAGCCACATCCCCAGCCTGCCAGTATCATACGTAACAGAGAAAAACTAAAATAATTTTTATAAAATCAGGTACAAGACACTCTCATAACCCCTATATAATACTGTCCTTGAAACTACAGTCAGAGAACTCAGTTTTAAAAAAGGAAATTAAAAGAATATGAATATGAAAGGAAGAAATTAAATTATCTGTTTGCTGATGACATGATCCTATGACTAGAGAACACAAAAAAAATTCACCAAATGACTTCTAGAACTGATATGTAAATTCAGCAAAGTAGCAAGATATAGGATCAGCACTTACAAATCAATAATGTTACTATAATCCAACACAGATTCAGCTGAGAAAGAAATCAGGGAAACATCCCTTTCATAACAACCTAAAAAATGAAATGAAATAACTAAGAATTAATCTAATCAAGGAGATCTCTACAATGAAAATTATAGAACACTGAAGAAATTTAATAAAGACCTTAGAAAATGCAAAGTCCTTCCATTTTCTTTGATAGGCAGAGTTAATATTATCAAACTGGGCATATGACCCATAGCTATATACATATTCAGTGCAATCCCCAAGAAAATACCAATGACATTTTTCATAAAACTAGAAAAAAGTAATTCTTAAAATAATTTGGAAGAATAAGAGAACCAGAATAGCCAAAGCAATGCAAGAGATATCAGAATGCTAAATCTCAAATTATGCTACAAAGCTATAGTAACAAAATAGAATGATATTCCCATCAAAATAGTCATAAAGACCAATGGAATAGAATAGAAGATACAACCTCATATAAATACAGCTCTACTACACAGTATAATAGTGCATAAAAGTTGCCTTATGTATCCCAATTGTCCACATAAAGCAGAGACAGGAGATATCTTGAGGTAATGATATGTCAGCAGCTACAGGAACCCGGAACCAGGAGACCTGAGCTGGGTCCAATTCATGGTCCTGGCAGACACCTTCCATGTGACCTAGACTGTGCCTAACAAACCAACAGCAAAATAGGCATTGAGAATATTTTAACCAGGAAAATACAAGTCAGAGAGGCCGAGGAGATCCAAAGCTCTGCTCCCTCTTTGAGTCTGGTGGCTTTCAGGACCAGCTTAAGCAGGTCAGGAACTTTAATGTGCAAGTGGGATATGCTCTGGGACTAAGCCTGGAAGCCTAAAAAGAGTGCCTATGGATAATAGAAGCCATGAAGGATTGATTGGCTCCCTCAACCTATCAGTGGAACACTGGGAAAGCTCTTAGGTTACAGACTTACACCACAGATGGGCAACTGCTGGGCCCTGGAGGTGTGTTGATTTAATATCTTCGGAGCAGTCATCATTCAACAAAGCCCCTAAGTCCTGACTAGACCTAAGTCCTGCCTTCAGGAACTCCACATGCAGTAATTGCTATCGCAGAATTCTGCAGGGACTCCACCTTAGGAGTGCATACTTGGAGTCAAGGCAGACAAAACCCTGCTGACAGTATTTCCCATCTCACCATAACTTAAAAAGGGAAGCTGAGAATTTTTTAACGCCTCTTTTTGTGTGGGCAACACAAAAAGAGGAAGGGTTTGACAGCCTTCAGCCTCTACTCTTGTGCTCAGTACATGCTTCAAGAAGAAATGGAAAGAAAGATAGTTGGGCACAAAGAACATATGTTCTCATTGACTGTATTGACCCCCTCAATGGAAATGATTCCTCAACCTTTCATCAAGAAATTTTTGGCCAGGCATGGTGATGCACACCTGTAATACCAGCAGCTCTGGAGGTTGAGTCAAGAAGGTCGAGAGTTCAAAGTCAGCCTCAGCAAAAGTGAGGCACTAACCCAACTCAGTGAGACCCTGTCTCTAAATACAATACAAAATAGGGCATTCAATCCATGGTAACAAAAAAACAAAAATGAATTTCTTTTTTTAAATTTTATTTTTTTTTCTTTTCTTCTCTCTTTTTGGTGTGTGTGCTGAATGGTTCATGGATATATATATATATATTTTTCTCATTTATAGCATTTTTTGAAGGTATTTATTTTTCTTTGCTCTGTCTTTTAAGGGTTAGGCTTTGATTAGTATATTTTGGATTGGTGTTGAATTGTTTTTCACTTGTCTGTGCCTCTAGTCTTTCTCTTTTTATTTTGCTAACAGCAAATTTCTATTATTCTCTCTTTCACTATTCCTTTAATTTTTTTACTTCTATTTTTCTCCTCCTCCCTCATAACCATCATATCATATATAATTTCTGTATTCTCTTTATTTACATTTTGAAATTGCAAACCCTTTTCTACCCACATATCTCTTATTCTTTCCTCTTAATCATCTATTATTTACATCTTTTAGCATTAATTGCTTTATGTAATGCCTGTCCCCACCACTAATGTTATAGCAATTATTAATGCTGTGGAACCACAGATATCACCTTTTATTTGATTTTATGTCAGATAAACTATCTCAAACAATCCAAAATGCCTCAACAATTTTTAACTGTTTTACTGTTTTCCTGCTCTTCCTTTTCCTTTAGTTATTTCTCTTTTCTTATGGTTTCAATTTTTAATTTTAGTTCCTCTGTTTTCCACTTTTTATTTTTTTTCTGCTACATTTTTCACATTTTACTAATTTATTTACCTTTTTATTTTACTCTATGTTATTTCCTATAGAAACACAAAGGATAATCAAGATGTATTAAGAAAATTCACAGTAAAAAAGTAGAAAATCTTGAAGACATCAACAAATTTCTAGTGACATATGATGTACTGAAATTGAAATAGGGGGAAATGAAAAACATAAAAAGATCAATTTCCAGTAATAAAATTGAAGATGCCATCAAAAGTCTACCAATAATAAGAAGCCTAGAATCTCATAGATTCTCAGCTGAGTCCTACCAGACTTTTAAAGAAGTTTGAGATTCAGTGACTTGGGAGGCTGAGGAAGGAGGATCAAAAGTTCAAATCTAGCCTCAGAAATTTAGTGAGGCCCTAAGCAACCTAGCAAGCCCCGGTCTCTAATGAAAATATTTGAAAAAGGACTAAGGATATGGCTCTGTGGCTGAGCACCCCTGCATTCATTCCCTGGTACTAAAAAAGAAAATAAATAAATTGGGAAAATGATCTGAAAGAACACATAATAAAAGAAAATATACAAATGAATGGCCAATGACATATGAAAAAGATTATCATATTTAGTCCTCATGGAAACACAAGACATTACTTCTTACCCCAATCAAAATTTCTGTTTTTCAAAAAATAATAAAAAATAATGGCAAGGATGGGGGAGATAATGATCCCTTCCTTATACACTTTTTGTGGGAATATATGTTATCACAGTCACTATGGAAAACAGGATGGAGGTTCATCAAAATCTAAAAATAAAACTACCATATGATCCATCAATAATACTCCTGTGAGTATACATGAAGAAAATGAAGTCAGAATACAAATGAGATACATACATACACATCTTTATTGTGGTGCTGCTTACAATATCCAAGACATGGAACTGGCCTTGGTGGCCATCAACAGAGAAATAGATAAATAAAATATGGCATAAATACACAATGGAGTATTATCCAGTCACAAAGAAAAATGAAATCAAGGAACTTGAAGCAAAATGGATATGAGTTTATCATGTTAACCAAAGTAAGATAGACTACAAAAAAAGTAAATATCACGTTGTTTTCATATGTGGGAAGTAGAATTTTTAAAATAACCTGAGAATAGAAAAATACAGAAGGAGAATGAAACCACTGGGAAGTGGAAGAAAGGGAATGGCAAGAAAAGCGGTTAGGGAGGGTTGATATGTTTCAATCATAGTATATGCATGTAAATAAATATTATAGTGAAACACATTCATATGTTCAATTAATATGCATTAATAATTGTAAAATTTTTAAAGTTTTATAGAAATAAGAGATCAACTTTGCTCCTGAGGGAAAAATCTTACTTTTATATATTTTGGTGGTAAAATGAAATATTTTGATGTATGTAAATGATTTAGAAAGATTAGATAAAGATAATTAACATTCATCAGCATGCATACCTATCAATTTGTGTAGGAAAATTTGAAATTCACTTATTTTGAAATATGCAATACTTTTTATACACTATAGTCACTTTTGTCTGCAATATATAAAAATTAATGATTATTATGAAGGCCTCTTCTCTCTCTTCTAGATTTGCTGCCTCTTTTGGAACAATTTCAAATTTGTAGCCACTTTGGCCTATACCTTGGGCTTTCAAACAGAGAACTCTATAGAAAATCATCTCACAGTATCTATAATGCTTATTCTGGAACTCTCAGTGACGTTTGAGGCATTATGGCCTTCCCATAAGGGCCTATAGTGATTTCAATACTTCTAAGCTCAAATCCTTGTTCTGCAAATTGATTTTACTATCATAAAGTCACCTCCTAGTTTATTTTTTAATTTTTTATTTATTATTTTGTAGTTGTAGATGGACAGAATGCCTGTATTTTATTTGTTTTTATTTTTATGTGGTGCTGAGGATAGAACCCAGTGCCTCATGCATGCCAGGCAAGCACTCTGTTGTTGAGCCCCAGCCCCAGCCCACCACCTAGGTTTTCAAGCCTCAATTGCTTCATCTGTAAAATTGACAGAATATTGTTCAAAATCAGGAAACCTTAATGGAGAACTTATATTCAAATAAATGAAGGTAGACTACCCACAAAACCACATAAATTGTTTGCAAAGTTGTATGTTTCTATGTACATATTTTTTGGGGAAGAGTCAAGATCCTTCTTTAGGTTTCCAAAGGAGTCTCATGACCTAAAAGATGTTTAAAAACCTCTACCCTAAATGAGAAAATGTAGAACCCTAAATTACCAAGTCTTTTCAAAATAACCTAGATTACTGTTTACCAATGTATGGTCCATGAACCAGAAACATTTTCAGCTACTGAAAACGTGCTAGAAACTCAGAACCTCTAATCCAACCCAGACACAGTAATTCAGAATTTCTTGATATACTACTGAGAATTTCATATTGTAGCAAGTCCTTCACATGATTTTAATGCACACTAAAGTTTGTTAATGACAGTTCTCAGTTGGCTTTTTCTCTCTGCTTACCTGTTAGGAAAATTATGTATCAGAGACAGAGACTTGCCTAAGTTCATTCAGAATCCATGATGTGGTAACCATTGTTCTAGTCCCAAACTCTCTTAATGTACCCATTTAGATGCCATAGATAAGTGAGATCACAAAGTATTTGTCTTTGTGTGCCTGACTTATTTCACCTAGGTTTATGGCTTCTAGATGTTTCCATTTTGTCTAAATGAGAGGATTTTTTTTCTTTTTAAAGATTAAATGGTATTTTATGTATATATACCACATTTCCTTTATTCGTTCATTTATTGATGGACCCTTTGGTTGATTCAATATACTGGCAATTATTATTAAATGCAGCAATTAACATGGAGTGGAAATATCCCCTCAACATACTGATTTCAGTTCCTCTGAATATTTTCGTAGAATAATTAATAGGTTCAATGCAAATCCCTATAAAAACTCCAATATTTTTCACATAAATTGATAAAATAATCCTTAAACTTGTATGAATCCACAAAAGACCCCAGATAACCAAAACAATATTGATATAAAAGAAATAAGTTGGAGGCATCACACTCCCATTTTCCCAAAACATAATAAAGTGATTATAATTTAAGCAACACAGTACTATCATAAAGCAGATATGATGACCAATGGAACAGGAAATAAGATACACATTTATAGTCAATTGGTTTTCAACAGAGGTGACAAGAATGCATACTGGGGAAATGACACTCTATTTAATAAATATTGCTGGGAAAACAAGAATGAAATTGGATCCTTGTCTCATATTATATACAAAAGTCAACTCAAAATGTATTAGTCTTGGGCTGGTGTTTTAGGTCAGTGGCAGAGTGCTTGCCTTGCACATGTGAGGCACTAGGATTGATCCTCAGCACCACATAAAAATAAATTTAAAAATTCTTAGTCTTAAATATAAAGCAAGAGCCTATATTACTAGAAGCAAGCAAAGATGAAAAGCTATAGAATATTGTTCTATGCAATAATTTTATGGGGTATAACCCTGAAAGCCCAAGCATCACATGTAAAAATGTAATAGGCAAATGGGATTATAGCAAAAAAACCCCAAACCAATAAAAAGAAAGAAGAAAGAAAGAAAGAAAGAAAGAAAGAAAGAAAAAACCTTGTGCACAGAAAAGGAACCTACAAAATGAATAATATGTCCAAGTCATATATCAGATGGGTGTCAGTTTCCAAAATATAGAAGGTATTCAAACAATTCTATAAGAAGGAAAAATAATATGATTTTAAATGGGCAAAGGACCTGACCAGACATTTCTCATAAGAAAGCACACAATAGGCAACAGGTAAATGAAAAATGGCATCATTATTCATTATGGAAATCAAATTAAAACCATAATGACATATCACCTAAAACCCATTAAAATGTGTTTTAACAAAATAAGGAAAGGTGTGTTTAAGTGAAAATTAGTACAAAGGAACTCTTGTGCATTGCTTGTGGGAATGTAACAGTGTATCCTTTATTGAATATATATATATATATATATATATATATATATATATCATACACACACATGTTTACGCACAAATATACACAAACATATATGGGGTTTTAAAATAGTAATATAGACATTAAGAATTACCATTTTAACCATTTTAAGTATATGGTACAGTGCAATGAAGACATTCACTTTTTTATGCAATGATTAAAGCCACCCTAGATAGCATCAAGGATACTTGCAAGGTCCATTGTGGAAACATATATGAAGGAACTTTAGACAAGTGCTTAATATAAAGCTTAAGACAGCCTCCTTTCATTGTCTGCATCTCAGGTACTTCTGTTGATTACAATGGATTCCCTAATGTATTTCACTGTTCGAAGTTTTCAAAAAACACCTCAAAGGAGTAAAAAGAGAATTTTGCACTTGATAGGCAGTATAGAAGAGCAATTAAGACCATGAATTCTGAGACCATTTTGTCTTGGTTTGAATTCTAGATGTGAAGCCTCTGACAAATTGGATAACCTGCCTGTACCTTAGTTTCATTATCTATAAACTACAGATAATAATGGTGACTAATTTCTGTTATGAGAAGTACAGGAGCAAATAGTCCCTGGTTAAGTACTTGATAAATATTAGCTGTTAGTGTTGTTACTATTGTTGTTACTGCTGCTGAACTCACACAAAAGCTGTAATAAAACACTATGTAGAGGGCTTCAGTGTGATCCATCCTAAATATTGATTGCTTCATCAATGGTGACTACTGAGCATGCAAATAGGACATTCAGATAATAAGAAAGCTGACAAGATGCTGGAAAATCGTTTTAAATGCTTCCAGGAAAGCATAATGCAGAGAAGATATTTCACTTCTCTGCTTCATAAAACAATAGGGTTGACAATGAAAGGACCAACCAGTGTAAGTGCTGCCAGAGAGAAGTCTCTTACCATGGGAAGAGCTGCTGAAATAAAATACTAGAAAATGCATTGTGAAACACAGTTCAATCCACATGGTTTTTCCAGTTTAGTAGGAAAATGTCACTTATTAAACATTTGGGTTCCTATTTTTAAAATTTCAAACTTATAAATTACTTATTTCTGGAATTTTAACATTCTCAGACTGTCAATGATTATGGGTAACTGAAAGTAAGGAAATAGAAAATGAAGATAAAGGGAACTACTATATTGTTATGACATAATGGAATATTTAATTAAATTGTCTTTTATTTAACTGCTATATTGTTTTGTCTTTTTGATCCTAACCATTTAAATTGGAGTGAAGTGATAACTTTTTCTAATTTTTAGAATTTTTAAAATCTGTTCTTTGTTAGTTATATATGACAGTAGCTATTAAATGATATATAACTGTTGTTTTTAATTTTATTTTCCTGAGGATTAGAAATGCTGAACATTTTCCTATATTAAACATATTGAACATTTTCTCACATTAAACATTTGTATATATCCTTTTCAAAAGTGTCATTTAGGCTGATCACTAAAGTTTTAATTATATTATTTAGTTGTTTGTGATTGAAATTTTTGCAGTACATCATTTTCTTTAGTTTTAGTTTTGGTATTAAGTCATTTGCTATTCTGGATTATTAGCCACTTATCTTATACATACTTTGAAAATATTGTAGTCCATTCTAGAGGTTGTTTATTTACTTTGTTGATCATTTTTAGGTTTTATATTGTTGGGATCCTGTTAAAAATAACCTTTCCTGTTCTAATATCTTGATGCATTTTCCTTGTGTTTTCTTCTGCCAGCTTTATGGTTTCTAGTTTTATATTTAAGTCTTCAATCCATATTAAGTTGATTTTTATGAAATTTTTAAATTTATATATTACATCAGAATGACTACAATTCTTATTACATATATAGAGCACAATTTTTCATATCTCTGGTTGTATACATAGTATATTCACACCAAATCATGTCTTCATACATGTACTTTGTGTAGTAATGCTCATCACATTCCACCATCTTTAATTGCCCCATATACCTCCCTTCCCCTCCAACCCCTCTGCCCAATCTAGAGTTTGTCTATTCCTCCCATGCTCCCATACCCTATCCCACTATAAATCAGCTTCCTTATATCAAATAAAATATTGGGGATTTGGTTTTTGTGATTGGCTCACTTCACTTATCATTATCTTCTCTAACTCCATCCATCTACCTGCAAATGCCATGATTTTATTCTTTTATTGCTGAATAATATTCCATTGTGTATATATATGCCATATTTTTGTCCATTCATCTATTAAAGGACATCTAAGTTGGCTCCACAGTTTAGCTATTGTGAATTGTACTGCTATAAAAATTGATGTGGCTGTGTCCCTGTAGTATGCTGTTTTTAAGCCCATTGGGTATAGGCTGAAGAGAGGGACAGCTGGGTCAAATGGTGATTCCATTCCCAATTTTCCAAGAAATCTCCATACTGCTTTCCATATTGGATGCACCAATTTGAGTCCCACCAGCAGTGAATGAGTGTACCTTTTTCCCCACATCCTCTCCAACACTTATTGTTGTTTGTCTTCATAATAGCTGCCATTTTGACTGGAGTGAGATGAAATATCAGAGTAGTTTTGATTTGCATTTCTCTAATTGCTAGTGATGATGAATATTTTTCATGTATTTGTTGATTGATTGTACATCATCTTATGAGAAGTGTTTCTTCAGTTCCTTGGCCCATTTATTTATTGGGTTATCTGTTTGTTTTTTTTTTTTGGTGTTTAGCTTTTTTAGTGCTTTACATACCCTAGTGATTAGTGTTCTCTCTGATGTGTGAGGGGTAAAGATTTGCTACCAAGATGTAGGCTCTCTGTTCACCTCACAGACGGTTTCTTTTGCTGAGAAGAAGGTTTTTAGTTTGATTTCATCCCATTTATTGAATTTTTATTTTAATTCTTGTGCCACAAGAGTCTTATTAAGGAAGTTGGGGCCTAATCCCACATGATGGATTAGGGCCTACTTTTTCTTCTTAATAGAATCATCTAATGATGCAGGGTTTCTGGTTTTATTCCTAAGTCCTTGATTCATTTTGAGTTGAGTTTTGTGTATGATGAGAAATAGGGATTTAATTTCATTTTGTTGCTTAAGGATTTCCAGTTTTCTCAGCACCATTTGCTGAAGAGGCTACCTTTTCTCCAATGCATGTTCTTGGCACCTTTGTCTGATATAAAATAATTTTGTTTTATACGTCAGTCTCTGTGTCCTCTATTCTGTCCTATTGGTCTACCAATCTGTTTTGGTGCCAATACCATGCTGTTTTTGTTACTATTGCTCTGTAGTATAGTTTATGCTCTGGTATAGTGATGGCCCCTGCTTCACTCTTCCTGTTAAGGATTGCTTTAGCTATTCTGGGTCTCTTTTATTTCCAGATGAATTTCATGATTGCTTTTTCTATTTCTATGAGGAATGTCATTGGAATTTTGATTGGAATTGCAATAAATCTGTGTAGTGCTTTTGGAAGTATGGTCATCTTGATAATATTAATTCTGCCTATTCAAGAGTAAGGTAGATCTTTCCATCTTCTAATGTCTTCTTTGATTTCCTTCTTAAGAGTTCTATCATTTTCATTATATAGAACTTTCACTTCTTTCATTAAGTTGATTCCCAAGTATTTTATTTTTTTGAGGCTATTGAGAATGGGATAGTTTTTCTCATTTCCCTTTTTGAGGATTTGTCACTGATATACAGAAATGCCTCTGATTTAAGGGTGTGGATTTTATATCCTGCTATTTTGCTGAATTCATTTATTAGTTCTAGGAGTTTTCTGGTAGAATGTTTAGGGTCTTCCAGGTATAGAATAATATCATCAGCAAATAGTGCCAATTTGAGTTCTTCTTTTCCCATGTGTATACCTTTAATTTTGTTTGTCTAATTGCTCTGGCCAGTGTTTCAAGAAATATGTTAAATAGAATTAGTGAAAGAAGTCTTCCCTGTCTTCCTCCAGTTTTTATAGGAAATGCATTCAATTTTTCTCAATTTAGAATGATGTTGGCCTGGGGCTTAGCATAGATAGCCTTTATGATGTTGAGATATGTTACTGTTATCCCAATTTTTTGTGTGTTTTGAATATAAAGGGATGCTATATTTTGTCAAGTGCTTTTCCTGTGTCTACTGAGATGATCATATGATTCTATAAGTCTATTGATGTGATGAATTACATTTATTGATTTCTGTATGTTGAACCAACCTTGCATCCCTGGGATGAATCCCACTTGATCATGGTGCATGATCTTTTTTCATATGTCTTTGCATTTTATTTGCCAGAATTTTATTGAAAATTTTTGCATCTATGTTCATTAGAGATATTGGTCTGAAGTTTTCTTTTTTTGTTGTGTCTTTGCCTGGTTTTGAAATCAGAGTGATATTGGCCTCACAGAATGAGGGCCACTTTTTGGAAGATGTACCGCCTATTTTTTATTTCCTGAAATATATTGGAAAGTATTTAAATTAGTTCTTCTTATAGGTCTTGTAGAACTCAGCTGTGTATACATTCGGTCCTGGGCTTTTCTTGGTTGGTAGACTTTTGATGGAGCCTGCTATTTCACCACGTGAAATTGATCTGTTTAAATTGTGCATATCATCCTAATTAAATTTGGGCGAATTATATGACTCTAGAAATTTGTCAATGCCTTCGATATTTTCAAAGTAATTTCTAATTATCTTCTGTATTTCTGTAGTGTCTTTTGTGATATTTCCTTTCTCATCATATATGATAGTGATTTCAGTTTTCACTCTTCTTCTCTTCATTAGCATGTCTAAATGTCTGTAAATTTTATTTATTTTTTCAAAGAACCAACTTTTTGTTCTATCAATTTTTCAATTGTTTCATTTGTTTCAATTTTATTGACTTCAGCTCTGATTTTAAATATTTCCTGTCTTCTTTTGCTTTTGGTGATGATTTGTTCTTCT
Source organism: Urocitellus parryii (assembly GCF_045843805.1). Taxonomy (NCBI): domain Eukaryota; kingdom Metazoa; phylum Chordata; class Mammalia; order Rodentia; family Sciuridae; genus Urocitellus; species Urocitellus parryii. Next base: position 68,946,670 of record NC_135547.1, read on the forward strand.
TTTTCTAGGGTGTTGAGATGTAGTGTTAAGTCATTTATTTGTTGACTCTTTCCTCTTTTAAGGAATGAACTGCATGCAATGAACTTTCCTCTTAGAACTGCTTTCATAGTGTCCCAGAGATTTTGATAAATTGTATTTGTGTTCTCATTCACCTCTAAAAATTTTTAATCTCCTCTTTGATTTCTTCTGTAACCCATAGTCTCCAGGTGTCGGAGTGGATTTTATTTTATCATTGATTTCTAATTATATTACATTATGACCTGATATAATGCAGGGTAGTATCTCTATTTTTTATATTTGCTAAGAGTTGCTTTGAGGCATAGTATATGGTCTATTTTAGAGAAGGATTCATGTGCTACTGAGAAGAAAGTATATTCTCTCATTGAAGGTTGGAATATTATATATATATATATATATATATATATATATATATATATATATGTATATATATATATATATATATATATATGTCAGTTAAGTCTAAGTTATTGATTGTATTATTGAATTCTAAAGTTTCTTTGTTCGGCTTTTGTTTGGAAGATCTATCTAGTGATGAAAGAGGTATGTTAAAGTCACCTAAAAGTATTGTTTTGTGGACTATTGGACTCTTGAACTTGAGAAGAGTTTGTTTGATGAACAGAGCTGCTCCATTGTTTGGGGCATATATATTTATAATTGTTAAGTCTTGTTGGTGTATGTTTCCCTTGAGAAGTATGTATGTAGTGTCCTTCTTTATCTTTTTTGATTGACTTTAGTTTGAAGTATACTTTATTTGATATGAGGATGGAAACCCCTGAATGCTTTCTCAGTCCATGTGAGTGGTATGATTTTCCCAACCCTTCATGTTCAGTCTGTGAATGTTGTTTTCTATGAGATGTGTCTCTTGGAGGCAGCATATTGTTGGGTCTTTTTTAATCTAATATGCTAGTCTGTGCATTTTGATTGTTGAGTTTAGGCCATTAACATTCAGGGTTATTACTGAGACATAATTTGTATTTCCAGGCATTCTTTTTTTTTTTTTTTTTGGTTTTTAACATGACTTGGTTTCTCTTCTGATTAGATTTTCCTCATTTTATAATTGATTTAATCCCTCCCTCTGCTGATTTTCATCATTGTTTTTCATTTCCTCTTCTTGGGATATTTTGCTGAGGATGTTCTGTAGTGTAGGCTTTCTAGTTGTAAATTCTTTTAACTTTTGTTTATCATGGAAGGATTTATTCTATCATCAAATCTAAAGTTTAGTTTTGCTGGACATAAGATTCTTGGTTGACATCCATTTTCTTTCAGATCTTGGTATATGTTGTTCAGTGATCTCCTGGCTTTGAGGGTCTGGGTTAAAAAAATTTGCTGAGATATGAATTGGTATCCTCCCTATATGTGATCTGATTCCCCTCTCTTGTGGCTTTTAAGGTTCTATCCTTATTCTGTATGATAGGCATTTTCATTATATTGTGTCTTGGTGTAGATCTGTTGTAATTTTGTACATTTGGTATCCTGTAAGTCTCTTATATTTGGTTTTCCAATTCTTTTTTCATGTTTGGGAAATTTTCTGATATTATCTCATTGAAGAAATTGTGCATTCCTTTGGTTTGAAACTCTGTGCCTTCCTCTATCCCAATAACTCCTAGATTTAGTCTTTTGAGGTTGTCCCATAATTCTTGGATGTTCTGTTCATGTTTTTTAACTTTCTTCACTGTGTGATCAACTTTATTTTCCAGAGTGTATACTTTTGTCTTGATTATCTGATGTTCTTTCTTCCAAGTGATCTATCTGTCGGTTATGGTTTTTATTGATTTTTTATTTGATTTATTATATCCTTCATTTCAAGGATTTCTGACTGGTTTTTCTTCAGGGTCTCTCTCTCTTGAAGTAATCTTTTGCTACCTGTAATATGCCTCTTATCTCATTGTTGAAGTGATCAATTTTTGCTTGTATTTGCTCATTTAGGTCATTCTTTAATTCACCAATCATTTTAATTATGAACCTATTGAACTCCTTCTCTGAGATTTCAACAACTTTTCTGTCCATAGATTCTGTTATTATAGTGTCCTGGTTTGTTTGGGGCACTTTCCTCCCATGTTTTTTCATGTTGTTTATGTGTCTTCCTTTCTTGCAGTGTGAATCTGAGATATTACAGTTTCTTCCCTATAATCTTGTAGTACCTGTGCAGATTGTCTGTACCTCACCTTGATGTTGGGCTTCCAGACCCTGCTGGTGTCCCTCAATGGATACTTCTGCATCCTAGGTCTGGGACCTGGATAAGTTGGAGTGGGTGGATCTGAGCCACTGGGCTTGACCTACCTCCCGTTGTAGTCTGCTGATAGTAAGGGGTGGTCCTGCACCAAAGGCTAGTCTCTGGCAGTGTCTGCCCCACCAGAGGATGGGTGAACCAGGCCTACTGAAATCCTCAATCCCACGTGGGCTGTTGTGAGAGGTCTGGGCTGGATCTCAGCTCTCACAGTAGTACACTGTTCAGAAGGGGTGGTCCTGCACCAGAGACTAGGCTCTGGTGAGTGTCTGCCCCACTAGTAAAGGAGTGGACCTGGCCCACTGTGCGCCTGGGCCCTGCAAAGGCTGGTGTGGGTGGATCTGGGCCACTGGGCCTGACCTCCCAGTTGAGATCTTGGATCCCAAGTAGGCTGGTGTGGGCAGTCTGGGCTGGATCTCAGTTCTCATGATAGTTCACTAGCAGAAGGGGCAGTCCTGCACTAGAGCCTAGGCTCTGGCTAGTGTCTGCCCAGCCGGGAAAGGGGTAGACCCAGCCCATTGTGTGCCTGGGTCCTGAAGAGCCCAGTGTGGGTGGATCTCTAACCTGACTTTTTAACTGGTGAGGGATAATGGGATTTTGTGTAATTTTTGTGCATGTGGCTATCTAGCTTTCCAGTAATCATTCATTTAAAAACTGTTCTTCTAAAACACTTTCCTATCATATTTGTTGAAAATGTGTTAGCTATGGATATGTGGCTTTACTTCTAGGCCCTCTAGTCTGTTCTATGCACCTGTGTACCTATTTTTTTCCAATTTATACCATCCTATTTTGATTACTACAGGTTTGGAGTATACTTTAAAGTGAGATAGTGCAAGCCTTCTGGTTTGCTCAAGATTGTTTTGACTACTGGATGTTATTTTGTTCTTCCATACAAATATTAAGGATTTTTTCTATCCCTGTGAAGAATACATTTCATATTTGGATGGGGGTTGCATTGATTCTTTTGTCACTTTAGTAGGATAGACTTTTTAACAATATTGATTCTTCCAGTCCATGAACATCATTTATCTTCCAATTTGGTATATCTTCATTTCTTTGCATAAATATTTTTATAGTTTTCATTGTAGAGGTCTCTTATATATTTGGTTAAATATATCTCTAAGTATTTTGTTTTCTGTAGCTACTGGAAATGTATTTACTTTATTCATTTCTTTTTTCCAACAATTCAGTATATGTATATAGAAATTCTATTGATATGTTTTAATGTAGATTTTGCATCCTACAATCTCCTAAAGTTCTTTATTAGTTGTAATATTTGTATGGAATTTGGGGGTTTTCAAAATAAGATCCTGATGTCTATAAACAGGGACATGCTGACTTATTTCTTCCTAATTTGGATGCCCATTATTCTTTCACTTCACTGATTTCTCTGTAGTATTTGAGCCCTATATTAAATTAGTGAATACTGATATCCTTTACTTATTTCAGATATTAGGAAAATTTCAATTTTCTCCACTCAATATGATGTGATCTTTGGGATGGTTATATATGGTCTTTAGTAGGTTAAGATATATTCCTTCTCTACCTAACTAGCTCAGTGTTTTATCATGAAGGGATGTTCACTTTTATCAAATATTTATTGTGTATGCATTGAGATGATCATAAGATTTTTATCCTTCCTTTATTCTGTTGACATTGTGAACTCACCTAACATTCTTATAGTCCTCTGTTAACAGACACAAATTATTTAGTACTATAATTTACATGGAATGACATTCAATGGAAATTCAATGAGAATAATCCCAGGAAATCTTTCCTTCCCTCCACTGTGAGATACAAACTGAGTTATCAGATAAGTTCAGGAAAAAAAAAATTGGGCTTACTCTCTTCAGATCATTCTTCTCTTTAGAATATAATTGTCTGTAAAATGTATATTCTATATGTTGGGGAACAATGCAAGTATGTGTAAGTCTAATCCATAAGTATTAACCTGTCCTTCTGGTTGCACACATAAGCCCATACACCAAACTAACATATCAGCAATAAATATAGAACTATGATTTTCATCTGGCTCTAGTATTTATGTCCGGTTGGTTCCAATATCCCCGTTTACAATAACTACCTATTCTAGACAAGTATGACTGTTAAAAATTTTCCTAACCATCACATCAAAAAAAAAAAAAACCAGAATCTACTGGATCTCACCTGTTTTCCAGGATGATCTCATTGCTTAAGGTGTCTTGCATTGGATCCAGCATCCTAAATGTAGGAATTCTACCATTGCCACTAAGTGGTATGTAATCTTTGCCATCCTGAAAGAAAAAAAAAACACAAATGGCAATCATTCCCAAAAGAAATATATGCTAAATGAAAAATTTTATTCCCTTCCTTGAATGAATTTATCTGAGAAGAGCTACATATAAAACAACACGAATGGATAAACTAATTCAAACCCTGGAGGAAAAGTGTCTATTTTGCTAAGTAGTCACAGAACAAAAACAGCAGCAAAAAACTATACTGTTTCCTTCATTTATTACTTAATTTGCTTTTTTAAGGAATCAGTTGAAGATTTAAAACCAATCACTACTAGCAGGAGATCAAGTTCCTTACTCTTAAAGGTTCAACAACTGTTACATTTTTAAGATTTTACAATGGAATTATTGTGGAGAGGGATTGAAACTAAACTTCATTTAATCTGAACTACGCAAGACCTCATGGTTGACATTTTTATTTATTTAATTTTTAACTGGGCAAGGACATTAAAATTTGAATTTGAGAGACAAGCTTTTTGTTGGTATAGGAGAGGGTCAGTTATTATGAATCTTGAGTGTCTTGTTTGACCATAGATAGGTAAATATTGCTTTTGAAATCAAATATCATTGGATGAATAGAGCCTCTAAGCCTTTACCTCCATATGGTCTTCATCATTCTAAGAGTTTAGGTGGGGCTTTTATATCCTTCATTGTGATTATAAGTTCTGGATATCTATTTAGAGAAGCTAACTTAAAGGAAAGGGGTTGTGTCAAATTGGACCCTACTTCAAATGTTATATCTCCCTTCAAAACATTACCTCTCTCAGCTCAAAGTGCATTCTCTCCTCCTACTGAGTTCCAAAATTCCCCATTCCTTTCCTTTCTCCTCAATTTTCTTCTCAAATGGCACTAATCTCTCTTGTATCAAGAGAATTGTAATGGCTTTTAGGGTGGTCCTAATGATCACTGTCCCTTGTTATTCAAACCCTTACATAATTCCCTCCCATTAAATGGGATATTAATTTATTGACTCACTTCTCATCAATAGACTATGACCAACATGAAGAGATACAGATTCCAAGAATAGGTTGTATAAAGATGTGGTTTTCACTTTGCAAACTCTTATTATGTGAGCTTCCCTAGGAAGAGACCCATGTAGAAAGATATCAAGGCAGAGCTCCAGACTAGATCCACAGAAGATCTGTAGCTTGTCAATCAATGCATGAGTAAATTTTAAAATGTATGTACATCTAATGAAGCTTTCAGATGCAAATACAATCATAGCCATCATCTTCAATGAAAATCCATAAGACTCCTAGAGCCACAGTAAAGCTCTCTTTTAATTCCTGACACACAAAAATTAAGAAATAATAAATGTTTTTTTGTTCATTTACTTTATTAAGTTAAAACATGTGTAACTAATTGTACCATTTCAACCCTTTAAGTGTGGAGCTCAGTGACACTAGTTAGATGTACATTGTTGTTAAAGTAATGATGATTATCCATCCCCAGAATATTGTATATCATCAAAACCAAACTCCATGTCCTTCTTCAAGAAGAAAAGAAAAGAAACATCCCATTTCTCTCCACCCACCTCTGAAGTGGAACTGGTATCTTTTTACTTTGCCCATGTTCTCTTGGTCAGTTTTATTCCCGCAACAACTATTTTCCTGTCCTCCTTCCTCCCCCTCAATCCCTTTCTTCTATTCCACTGATATCTCTTGTAATTTCATGAAATGCCAACACACTCCCCTCCTCTTATTTTGTTCTTCCTTCTGCATAGGGGAGAAAACATTTGACCCTTGATTTTCTGGGTGTGGCTTGTATCACTGAGCATGATTTTCTACCGTTGCATCTATTTAGCAGTAAATGCCACAATCTCATTCTTCTTTTCAGCTGAGTAAAATTCGTATGTGTGTGTGTGTGTGTGTGTGTGTGTGTGTGTGTGTATTACATTTTCTTTCTTCATTCATCTGTTGACAGGTATCTGGATTGGTTCCATAGCTTGGCTATTGTTAATTGTGCTACTATAAACACTGATGTGACTGTATGTTTATAGTATGTTTATTTTAGATATACACCAAGGAGATGAGTGGGAAAGCTTGGACACATGCTGGCTGCATTCCTACTTTTTTAAGGAATCTCCATACTGCTTTATAGAGCAGTTGTATTAATTTGCAATACCACCAACAATGTATCAGTGTATTTTATTTCCATACCCTCACCAGAATTTAATATGATTTGTATTCTTTTTAAAGTTTTTATATATTCTGGATAATTGTCATTCTGACTTAAATTCCTTTGCTGTACACAACGTAGAGTCACATACTTCATGTCTTCATACATGTTCTTAGGGGAATGATGATCATCACATCCCACCATCTTTCCTACTTTATGTACAACCATAGATATGAAAAATTGTGCTCTAAATGTGTAATATGTGTTGTAATGCATTCTGTTATCATATATAACAAATTAAAATTAAAAAGAAAATGATAAAAAAGAGTATTATTATACATTTTTGCCTGTTTTAATTTTTATTTATTATTATTAATCACTTGACCATCCTCATCCTTCTCTTCTCAAAAATAAACAAATGGTTACCATAAAAATTCCTTTGCTGTATAGAAGACTTTTAATTTGATATAATCCAATTTATTGATTTTTGGTTTTATTTCTTGCACTTTATGAGTCTTGTTAAGGAAGACAGTACCAATACATTGAAAGTTTGAGCCCACATTTTCTTCTAGCAATTGTAGATTTCCTGATCTAATTCCTAGGTCTTTGATACACTTTGAGTTCAGTTTTGTGCAGGGGGACATATAGAGTTCTAGTTTCATTCTTCTACATATGGATATCCAATTTTTCTAGCAACATTTGTTTAAAAAGGCTATCTTTTCTATCTTCTTTCTTTCTATGCTTTTAGCATCTTTGTCTAGTATCAAATGACAGTATCTATGTAGGTTTTTCTCTGTATCTTCTATTACATTTGTTTTCATGTATGACTTGTTGACTGTACCATGATGTAGTATAATTTGAAGTTTGGTATACTTCCTCAGTATTGTTTTGGCTATTCTTGATCTCTTAGTCTTACAAATAAATTTCAGTACTGATTTTTCTAGTTCTGTGATGAATGTCATTGGCATTTTGATGAAAATTACATTGAATCTGTACAATGCTTTTGGTAGCATGGCTGTTTTGATAATATTAAGTCTGCCTATAAATGAACATGGAATATCTATCTTTTCATCTTCTAAGATCTTCAATTTCTTTCTAACATGTTCTATAGTTTTTATTGTAAAAGTCTTTCACCTTAATGGTTAGATTTATTCTTTTTCAGCATATTCATTATTGAAGTACAGTAAAGCAATGTTGTATAATATTTCTTCCATTGGAAAAGTTAATCCATCAAATTCACTGTCTTTCCTGTGGCACCTGCAAATTTCTCTAAAATAGATCATATTTTAAGGCACAAAACAAATAATTTCAGATACAAAAATAATGAGAAAATTTCTTGCACCCTATCAGATAATAATGGAGTGTAATTAGAAATCAATGATAAAAACAAAAACCATTCTACCACCTATAGATTAAATAATACATATTTGAATGATGAAGGGATCAAAAAAGAAATCAATGGGGAGCAAATTTTTACCCCTCACACATCAGATAGAGCACTAGTCTCTAGGATAATAAAGAACTCAAAAAGCTAAGCACCAAAAATAAATAAAAATAAATAAACCAATCAACAAATGATGGGCCACAGATCTGAACAGACACTTCTAGACACTTCTCAGAAGAGGATATACAATCAATCAACAAATATATGAAAAAATGCTCATCATCTCTAGCAATCAGAGAAATGCAAATCAAAACTACTCTAAGATATCATCTCACTCCAGTCAGAATGGCAGCTATTATGAAGACAAACAACAATAAGTGTTGGAGAGGATGTAGAGAAAAAGGTACACTCATACATTGCTGGTGGGACTGCAAATTGGTACAGCCAATATGGAAAGCAGTATGGAGAATCCTTGGAAATCTGGGAATGTAACCACCATTTAACCCACCTATCCCCCTCCTTGAACTACACCCAAAGGACCTAAAAACAGCATACAACAGGGACACAGGCACATAATATTTATAGCAGCACAATTCACAATAGCTAAACTGTGGAGCCAACCTAGATGCCCTTCAGTGGATGAATGGATAAAAAAATGTGGCATATATACACACAGGAATTTTACTAAGCATTAAAAGAGAATAAAATCATGGAATTTGCAGGTAAATGGATGGTGTTGGAGAAGATAATACTAAGTAAATTTAGCCAATCTCAAGAAAACAAATGCTGAATGTTTTCTCTGATATAAGGAGGCTGACTCATAGTGGGGTAGGGAGGGGGAACATGGGAGGATTAGATGAATTCTAGATAGGGAAGAGGGGTGGGAGGGAAAGGGAGGGGGCAGGCGATTAGCAAGAGCAGTAGAATATGATGGACATCATTATCCAAAGTACATGTATGAAGGCTCGAATTGTGTGTCAACATCCTTTATATATAAACAGAGATATGAAAAATTGTGGTATATATGTGTAATAAGAATTGTAATGCAAAAAAAACAAAGTACATGTATGAAGGCTCGAATTGGCGTGAACATACTCTATATACAATGATATGAAAAAATGTACTCTATGTGTAATAAGAATTGTAATGCATTCTGATGTTGTATTTAAAAAATAAAATGAATAAAACTAAAAAAAGAAAGAAGAAATCATGGGGAAAATTTAAAAATTTTTGAAAAGAATGAGAATAGATATAAAACATACTAAAATCTCTGGGAGAGTATGAAGGCAGTTTGTAAGGGAAGTTTATAGCACTGAATCCCTACATTAAAAAAAAAAAGAAAATATCCCAAATAAAAAACTGAACATAAAGGCTATAGAAAAGAGGAATAATCTAACACCCAAATCAGCAGAAAATGGGAAATAATATTAGAATGGAAATTAATGAAATTGATAATTAAAAAAAAACATGAAAAGGATCAAAGAATCGAAGAGTTGGTTCTTTGCAAAGATAAACAAGATTGATAAATTTTAGCCAAACAAACCATAAGAAAGAAAGACAAGATACAAATCAACAAAATTAGAGATAAAAATGGAAATATCTCCACAGAAACATCTAAAATTCAGAAGATCATCAGAAACTATTTCTACTCCAATAACCTAGAAATTCTTGAAGGTACTGATAAATTTACAAACATATGACCTACATAATTTGAACCATGAGAACATAGAAAACTTAATCAGATTGATGTCAAACAATGAAATTGAAGCAGCTATAACATCCTTCCAATGAAAAAATTAATCCCAGGACCGGATGGATTCTCAGCCAAGTTCTACTAGACCTTCATAGAACTAATATCAATCCTCTTCAAAGAATTCCATAAAAATAGGAAAAGAGGGAAGACTTTCAAATTCATTGAATAAAGCCAGTATCACATTGGTACCAAACCAGACAAAGATACATAAGGGAAAGGAAACTATAGGCTGATATTCCTGGTGAATATAGGTGAAAAAATCATTAATAAAACACTGGCAAACTGCATTCAAAAACATTAAGATCATGATCAAATGGGTTTCAACCCACGATTGCAAGGTTGGTTTAACATAGGCAAATCAAAAAATGTAATTTGGGGCTGGTGATGTGGCTCAAGCGGTAGTGCGCTTGCCTGGCATGCATGCGGCCAGTTGATCCTCAGCACCACATACTAACAAAGATGTTGTGTCTGCCGAAAACTAAGAAATAAATATTTTTTTAAAAATTCATTCTCTCTCTCTCTCTCCCTCCCTCCCTCTCCCTCTCTCTCTCTCTCTCTCTCTCTCTCTCTCTCTCTCTCTCTCTCTCTCTCATCTATCTCTTAAAAAATGTAATTCACCATATAAACAGAGTTAAGGCAAGAATCACATGGTTGTCTCAATGGATAAAGAAAAAGCATTTGACAAACTTCATCACACATTCATGATTAAAACTCTAGAGAAAGTATGGATGGAAGGAAACTACTTCAACATTGTAAATGATATATATGACAAACCAAAGACCATCCTATACTAAACAGAGAAAAACTGAATTTCCATAAAAAACAAGAACAATATAAGGATGGGGGTATTTTTTTTTATATTCTTGATGTTAATACTCCGTTAGATGACTATATGGCAAAGATGCTCTCCAATTTTGTAGGCTTTCTCTTCAATCTATTGGTTGTTCCATTTGCTGTTAAAAACTTTTTAATTTTAAATATTATCACCTGTCAGTTCTTGCCATTATTTCCTGAGCTATTTAAGTCCTGTCTAGGTTATCTTTGCCTATACCTATATCTTGAAGTGTTTTGTCCACGTTGTCCTCTAGTTGTTTCAAAGTTCCAGGCCCTACATTAAGGTATTTGAGTCATTTTGGTTGAACTTTAGTTGACTTTTGTAAAGTAAGTTGATTTTTGTACAGCATAAGTGATAAGGTCTAGTTTAAATATTCTGTGATTTAAATTCAATTATCCTATTACCATTCACTGAAGAGGCTGTATTTTTTAAAAATGTATTGACTAGTTTGCTGAGAATCCAATGGTTGCACATATTTAGGTTTATTCTTTGGTCTTCTATTCCACTGGTGTATGTATCCATTTTCATGCCAATACCATGTTTTTATATATTACAATGTCACATTAATACAATTTGAAGTTGGGTATTGCAATTCTTCCAGCACTGTTTTTGCTCAGAATTGCTTTGGCAATTTGTAGTCTTTTATCCTTTCATATAAATTTTTGAGTGCTTTTTTTAGTGATATGAAGAATTGCATTGGCATCCCAATTTCATTGAATCTGTAGATTGATTATTATATTTTTTATTTTATTATTTTTTTTATTTTATTATTATTATTTTAATAATAATAATTTCTCCAATCCTTAAACATGGGAAGTCTTTTAACCTGTTATTGTCTTCTTCAATTTCTTTCTTCAGTGATTTATATCTTTTATTGTAGAGGTCTTTCACTTCCCTAATTAAGGTCATTTATATAGGTTTGTTTGCTTTCTTGTTTGTTTAGTAATTTTTTAAGAGTGTCTTTCTTTCTCTGCTACCCAGCCTAGTCTTGAATTTGTGGATCCTAGTGATCCACCTGCCTCAGTTTTGTGAAAACTTTTATTTTTTAAAATATTTTTTTTTTAGTTTTCAATGGACCTTTATTTTATTTATTTTTATGTGGTGCTGAGAATCAAACCCAGTGCCTCACACATGCTAGGCAAGTACTCTACAACTGAGCCCCAATTCCAGCCCTTGTAAATACTTTTGACCACAGCAACACACTGCCCAAAAATATTTTGATGAAGGACTGGCAATATCACTAATCATGTGTACCCTCTGCAGGGGTTATTTTTCTCTTATTTCTCCTATTTTGCTTACCTCATCTCATTAAATTATTCATCTTACTCTCCCACAATCTAGACTACTAACTTCCTGATAACTATATAAAATCATGGTCCATTTTTGCAGTATTCACAACTCCTGAAACTGTTTTCAATAGTCTAAAGTTAATGAATAAGAAAATTAAGGAAGTAATGCATACCTGTTGAACATTGGCTTGAAGGAGATCTCCAAGATGCCTGACTAAGTCGGAGAAGTTGGGCCTCTTTGTGTAATCACTATGCCAGCAGTCAAGCATGGTCTGGTAGCTATAGATTGGGAAAAATGTTAAGGTAGTCTCCATCCACCAGCTCTACTTCTTTTATAACTTTTTACATGGGTGATCCATTAAGACTTGTCTTCACAATTACCCCAAAGCACATTCTCTGCTGTGGCCTTATACTACAGTTACTAATAAAGCCTGCCTAACCCATACCTGTTCCTTACATATATGTGCCCACCATTACCACTTTTTTCAGCTCTGTATGCATAAATAAATGTAAAGAATCAATTATATTTAGGAGAGAAAGGTAGCATTTAGTTCTGTCACGTACTCCTTTATCAGTACAAGAATTGTATGAGTGGTGAGAGCATTGCATTTTATGAGGCTAACTATCAACAAATTCTCTTAGACTTTGGGCTCTCCTCAGGATCAATTTTTGGCTTCAAGTAGCATTAGACAGCCTTGGGAAATGATATAAAAACCTCCAGTTTTATATATTTTAGTGCAAATACTGGAGTCCCAGACTATACTTTCCAATGGTTTTGATAAATAAGCCATCAACTAAGTAATGGTTGCAGTTTCACATTGAAATTACTCTTCAATGAAAACCAAAGTATTTTTATATATATGCACAACTTTCTGGAGTGATGGTTCTTTCCATTTGCTTTTAGAACATCTTTTTAATTATGATGGATAACATCATTTTGATTATAATGGTTTTATAATCACATATAAGAATTGGATTCATTATGCCATATTTGTACATACACATAACATAATTTGATGAATCACATTCCCCAGTATCTTTACTTTCCCTCTCTTATCTTACCAAAATCAATTTGCTCTACTCTATTGATCTTCATTCTATTATTATTATTATTTGATTTAGTATACTATAATTATATATAATGGGATTCGTTATGGTATTTTCATTCATATATTTACATAGCATCATGTGATAGATTGGATTACCACTGATTTAAGGTATTTAGATTTATTTATTGGGCCAGTGAGAGATTCTGGAGATTCTTGAAATTCACTCTCAGACTTTATTTCTCCAGATTGTTTCAATTTGTGTGGACATATCTTCTTTCAGTGCCCAGTACAGGCTGTGTCAGGAAATCACACATCTGGGCTGCAATTTTTTATTTAACAGCTGAAACATAGACTTCTATGTTTTAAATCTATGGCTAGAAAGGAACTAGCCAGTGTCCTGGTTTTATCTAATTCCTGAGTGTTTCATAATACAAATGTGATGAATATTTCACTATATGCATCTATATATGAAATTTTAATCATCTATTTCATAGTTCCCTTTGAATTATAACTATATACTTTAAGAGAGCAAAAGACAACTTTAGCATTCAACAAGATTTTTTAAGTTGAATTTTATAACCCGCTGTGCTTATGTTGATCCTTTCCTCTCAAATTAATTAAGTCTGGTGGCTCTTCATTTGTAGAACATACATTTCAGGAGTAGAATATTCAGGGGATCTCATTCTTGTTCCCTCCTTAAGCTGACGGCAGAAGTCCTCATCTACTTGCATTCCTGGGTATGGTGAAGCTCCTGGAATAGAAGAAAAGACACATATTTTCCCATGGGTGAGCAATCTATCAAGTTCTTATGACTAAAATACCTAAAGAGAACTCTGGGAATGAACAAATAGCTCTGTATCTATGTAGAACATGAGACACAGGACTTCCAAATCTTGGCTGATATCTCTGTTTGAAGGTCTGACAGAAAGTATTTACCCAGAAAATTCTAATCAAAATTGCACTGATATGATAGGTGGAGGATTTAAAAAAACTAATGATTGATTTTCATTGACTTCACATTTATTAATGCTTTTAATTGACATATTCAGCCATAACTCTTATGTTTAGTCCAAGAAGTCCCACTATTTGAAGTCTCTGAAAGCTGTTCTCTTATTAATTTTTAACCTGCCATGCTCCTATGACTAAGGCATAAAGAAAAACAAGGGAGTAGAATTCTAGTCAGTGTGTGGAGGTATGTCTCCAATTTGAGAAATATAGTCCTAGTAGCATGGAAACCCAAAAGAGAAATAAGGTCTGAAAGTGAATTTCAAGTTGATAAAATGAAAACTTATTTACAAAATATTATGGGTAATAGTTAACTAAAGTACATTTTCCAAATTTGAATCATATTTAAAGTAGCTAAGCATATTACAAAATATGTTTTAGAACAAGTTTGTACACTTATGTCAATACATAGTTTCCAAAATCACTACTGATATCTGATACATAATATTGAGTAAATACTGAAACTCTAAAATAGGTGTTCTAGGTCTTCGAGATTAAAGGTGGTATCAATATTGCCAAAATTTTATTTAAATAAACATTTGAAAATCCAAGGTGATTTGGTCATTTATACACCCCAAAAGTTTCCCAAAAAATGTTCCTGGTAGTTAAGAAATATAAATCAGAAGTGACAAAGAAAAAGCCAAAGATAAAATCAAGACTAATTCTAATAAACTATCAGATTATCAAATAGAATACACTTGGAGATGAGGAGAAATTACATCAATCATCTAGCATCAACCTTCTAACTTTCAAGAAGTATGCTATAGAAACCTGATCAGTTAGCTAATTCAAGGCAACCTGTAAGATACTCTTAATTTTAGTTACTTCTCCATTGTTGCCTGAAATGACTTATTTGGTTAGTTATACTCTTGTTATATTTTAGGCATTATAGATAATAAGCACATGTCATCATCAAGGAACAATTATTTCCAACCTGTGTGTCACACAAAACCTGAGAGATTGGAGTTATAAGAATGGATCTTCATATGCTTGGGACCAATAGCTAAAATAATTAATGTATCACGAGTGATAATTATTTTCTAAATCATGAAAACTGATAAAATTCACAAAAGAAAATCTATTTTTTCAATTTCCTTAATTCATAATAGCTTTCTCTAATGCATACTTTCTTAACAAAGACATGCTAAGACTAAGTATCTTGATATTATAAATGTGTAATTCATTTCCTAATTTACCTGATGTAAGTAGAAAGGTTAAAATAACATATATCAGAGTTTCCTAAGTAAATTTGTTGTAATCTCCAGAACATTTTAGAGCAGAATATTTGCTATTCACTCTGTGGAAAATATTAGGAGTCTTTGCAAGATAGATGGTAAAGAATCATCCCTTTTAGATGTGCATTGTGTGTCACTTCAAAGAGCAGAAACATTACCTTTTGGTGTTTATGCCATAAGAATATATTGTATATATAGTACTGGCCTTATCCTTAGGTTCACTTTGGACAGATATATATCTTTGTATGATCTGAGTATTAATAATTGACCTGTTCCTCCCCAGGAACTATATCCTAGATTACAATTTTCAGTTATGCAAATATCTTTTTAAGAATCCATCACCTAGCTGGGCATGGTGGCACATGTCAATAATCCCTGCAGCTCAGGAGGCTGAGGCAGGAGGATGGTGAGTTCAAAGCCAGACCCAGCAATGATGAGGCACTAAGCAGCAGTGAGACCCTGTCTCTAAATAAAATACAAAATAGGGCTAGGGATATGGCTCAGTGGTTGAGTGCCTCTGAATTCAATCTCCTCTCCAGTACCAAATAAACAACAACAACAAAAATCACCTAACTACCATTCTACTTTGTGCTTTAACTTACACTGTCTCCTGAAATTCTTTAATTTCTTTAATCTCTACCTTTCCCAGAAACGACTCCTCCAAACTTCATATGTATCTTCCTATCCTTAAACGTCCAATTCCACTTGTTCATTCTTTTATTTACTTATTTATTTTTTAGTTGTCAATGGATTTTTTTACTTTATTTATTTATGTGGTGCTGAAGATCAAACCCAGTGCCTCACACATGGTTGTGGCTCTACCACTGAGCCACAGCTGCAGGCAACTTGCTCATTCTTTTTAAGAGAGTTTTCAGATGTCATTTTTCCTCAAGAAGTAGAAACTCACCTCATCCTCCATAATTTCTCTTGCATTTTACTGAAATCTCTATTATAGGACTTGTCACAGAATTAATTGGCTGTATTTTTTCCAAATTACCTGTAAGTCCTAGAGGATAAGGAACAGTCTTATCCTACAGTGATTTTAATGTGAAAGTCACACAGCAAATGTTTGTTGAATTAAATTATAAATCTAATGAAATAAACTTCTAAAGTATTTATATATTTTTTTTTAATTTTTAATATTTATTTTTCAGTTTTCGGCGGACACAACATCTTTGTTTGTATGTGGTGCTGAGGATCGAACCCGGGCCGCACGCATGCCAGGCGAGCACGCCACCGCTTGAGCCACATCCCCAGCCCTAAAGTATTTAATAAGTATACATTTCTTTATCCTATTTTTAAATAAATACATGACAAATGATGATGTTAAATGAACATTAAACACATAGAAACAATATTCTACATTATTCTGATGTTTGAATTTTAGCAGTTACCATCAAAAGAGACATTTCATATGTAAAACCTATTGCCTGGACTTTCATTATGTTAATCACTGGGCTTGGCTTTTGAATGAAGACTATATCAAGAAAAATAACATTAATAGTTATAAATTTAACTATTATTTCTCAAAACCCATGTACATAAAAATTGTTAGTGTCTTTTGTGGGCCAAAGATGTTGTGGTTATTTGGTAAGCCTACCTACTCAAAAGAGGGCCTACATGCTTTCTATTGGGGTCAACCCTTGTCACTTGATATTCTTTAAGGTGTTTTTTTCAGCCAGTGGATACAAGTTCAGCCGTGAGGTACAACTACAGCATAAATACTGCTTAGTGTCAAATTGGAACTTTCATGTATATCTTTCTGCTACTCTGAGATCTACAATGAGATTGAATATACCAGATGCTCAAAGGAGAGCCCACCTATGGGCCTGTTATCCTTCTAGGATCAATACAAGTTCTCTGCTATTTCTGCTATTCCAGAAGCAGAAAGATAAACCACATTCACCAGTAAATTATATAGGGAAGCACTGCTGGTTCTGGCATCACTTTATTTCCCATATAAGCCTTTCCATATTTGATGGTAGATCTAGGAAAAAGAATCTAGGAGACAGATTAAAGTAAAAGAGAATTGGAATGACAGAGAATATAGTTCTAATGACTTCAGAAACAGGCCTCCCAAAAACTCAATATCCCTAGATATTCTAGGAAAAACTGTACTTTGGAGAGAAGTACCAGTTAAAAGCTCCAATTTTTTAATTGGCACATGGACAAAGATAATATCTTAGGAAACACTCATAATTCCTCCTGCAAGGCTAGAGAACAGATATACTAAGAAAGCTAGGGAATTGAGGTCCAACAACAACTTGTGAGTCAGTGAGAAAATATATTGGGATGTGATAACTTACATAAAATTTTTGTAAATTGTCTTACTCTGTGGAATGCAATGGAAATATAAGGCTCTATTTTAACTTAAAGGGATGATAAGATTAATGATAGTATAAGTGGTTTTTACTTATCATGTAAATTTAAATATAAGACAGCAGCCAACAGATACTTGACCCTTCAAAACAATTCATTTTTGCTATATTTTAAAATCTCAGCTATAGTCAGTGAGTATCTTATGTACTGTAATTTAAAAGTGTAAGTCACAAAATGGGGTTTGGACAATTTATTTAAGGAAACAAGTGAAAATTCAGAAATTAATATATTCATACTCCTCAATGTGATATTTTGATAAATTACATTATGAAATGATTAAATTACTCTAATAAACATAAACATTAAACTATAAGCTAGTCAGCCTTTTGTCACTGTGACCAAAGTATCTGATAGGACAACTTTCTTTTGGAGGTTCAGTGCGTGGTTGGCTGATTCCATTGTTCTAGGAATAAGGTGAGGCAGAACATCCTGGTAGCAGGGCAGGCAGAAGAATGCTGCTCACATGAAGGTAGCCAGGAAGTAGAGAGGTAAAGCCAGGGGACAAGATATAACTCCCAATACTATACCTCTAGAAACCTATTTCCTCTAGCTATGTCCCATCTGCCTATAGTTATCACCCAGTACAGTAATCTTTTGAACTTATCCATCATTTGAATGTATCCACTGAATAGGTTATAGCTCTCATAATCTAATTATTTCACCTCTGAACATTCCTTCATTGACTATCACATGAGTTTATTAGTGGATACCTTATATCCAAACCATAACAAACTTTTATCTTTTTTTGTTAGTGGAATGTTTAGTATATGGTTTCTTAGGCATTTTAAAATAAAAATAAGATTGTTATAACTATAGCCCACACAATACAAAATATTTCTAGAATATTAATTTCCCAACACAATACATATTAATGTCAAACAGATATTGCAATCAATGTTCTTCCTTACTAAATGTCATTGAGATTTTTTTAGCATTAGATAAACATCTCTCCAGTAACCATACACCAACATTCTACTCTCTGTTTTTATAAATCTGACTTTTTTAGAATATACATATAAGTGAGATCATTCATAAGTTTTCTGACAGTCTTCTTTCATTTACTGTCATGTTATCCAATTTCATCCCTGTAATTACAAATGGCTGGATTTCATTTTTAAAGGCTGGATAGTATTTTATTTTCTCTGTGCATATACATACATACACACATACTGTATTACATATCTCAGTTATTATAATATTATAATGAACATAGGAGTGTGAAAATATCTTCAACATACTGATTTTCTTCAACTATATTCCCAGAAGTAGATGGCTGAATCATATGGCAGTTCTATTTTTTAAGTTTTTTCAGGAACCTTCAGACTATTTTGAATATTAGCACTTCATTATACAAAATATTTAAAAATAATTTACATTTCCATCAATAGTATAACCTCACCAATGAGTCACCTTTTGTTTTTTTGAAAATAGCTATCCTTACAGGAGTGAAGTGGCAACTCAATGTACTTTGAGTTTCCATTTCCTTGACGGTTAGTGAGGAAAAGCATTTATTAAAATACCTGTTTACCATTCACATTTATGTTGAGAAATTAATATTCAAGACTTCTTCCATTTAAAAATGTTATCTTTTCTTTCTATTAATTTTAGTTCTTCATAATGTGTGTATCCTAACCATTTATCTTATGTATATTTTGAAAATATTTTCTCCCATTCTATAATTTGTCTTTTCACTGTGTTCATTTTTTTTCTTGGCAGTACAGCTTTTTACTTTGATATAATCATATTTGCCTGATTTTGTTTTTTGTTGCCTATGATTTTGGGGTAATATACAAAAAAATTTGCCCATACCAGCATCATAATATCCAAGTTATATATCACCCAGATAAATGAATAAAGAAAATATGGAACATTGAGTTGATTTAAATGTTGAATGTCATTTTTACTCAAGTGGTTGTTTTCCCAACATCATTTATTGAAAAAAAAACTATCCTTTCTCCATTATGTATTCTAACACTCTTATCAAATTTCAATTAACCATGTATGTTTATTTACCAGGACTAAAGTTGCATATCTGTAATTCCAGCTATTGTCTCAACTTATGTTGAGACAGATGGGTGCAGTTACATGATAAAATTACTATTCAATAAAAAAAGAAAAGTATTTAACATATCTACAAATCTTTCTGAGGGCAGGGTACCCACCCCAGTTGCAAAGATTTCAGACTCAGCCTGAATGTCCCTGAGAAGGTTTGGTGAGACATATGTGGTTAGCCCTCAAGACAAGTCGTTTCACCAGAATACAAAGCTACTGCTTTAGCAGGATATTGGGGGTTGGGGAGAGCAGGTGACAGAGTTGAATACATTTGGGTGATTATATAAAACACTTATAAGAGATTTTAGGTACCCAGGAATGCCATAGAAACACTGAAACTACACAGGCTCTCGCCAAATTGGCAGGTAAAGGAAGGACAGGCTCAAGACCCAGAATGTTGGGAAGCATTTGCAGCAAAAGACTGATCTAGAAAGGTCAAATAATAAAAATATATCTGAGAGAGCTGATAAAGTTGCTGTTTTTATAACTACAGACACTAAGAAGTTATGCTGTTGAGGCCTAAGTATATGTAGTCTATCTCCCAATATCCAATGTAATATAAAATAGCAAGGCCCACTGAAACTTCCCTCCATTTCAGATATATCAATGAAACTAATATTTGAATCTTTCATTTTATCAGTTCTTATTTCATTGTATAAAATTATATGTAGATTGGAGGTATTTCTCCATAATTTTGATATTGTATTCCTTAATCTACTTTTATGCTATTTTATCTTTAATGCTATAATTTGTTAACTGGAAGTATTTGTAGGACTCTCCTTTGATTATGCTCTCCCCCACCATTTTCTTTCTCCATGATATTTCCTCCTTTGTCTATCTTCTCTTCAACCTTGCTATTTTTGTTTGTGTGTATGTTATTGTTTGTTGTGTTTTATTTTGTCATGGATCTGGGTACTTAACTTCCTTAGCCCAACTTGGGTTTAATTTTGAGACAGGATCTTTCTGGATTGCCAAGATGACCCTCTATCCTATGATCCTCCTGATCCAGCCTCCCACATGACATGAAGGAGCCATCATGTTTCACTTTTTAATTAAATTAATATAAAATACTGGGCTATGTTAATTGGCCTTATTCATTCTATGGTTTTCTTTTTATTATTTCTATAATCTCTGCCTCACATTTCCCTTGCATTATTTTCCTACTTTTGTCTCTCTCCATGTGCTCCCTCCCTCCTGTTTGCTTTTGTGCATATATTTTTGTTTGTTTGTTAATTTTGTTGTTTAGGATTATTTTATCTTTTTTTTCATTTTACATGTTATTTGTGTTATTTTGCTCTTTTTATTCTTGCTTTGTCTGCTTTTTCTTTTATCTTCCTTTGGGGGGATTGTTTGGTTATGTGAAATAATATGTTCATTGGATATAGACATTATATATTTTCTTCTTTTTTATTTCCATATATTCAGTTTTCCACCTCTACTTCTTTTTCTTCTATTTTCTCTCTTATCTCTCTCCTAATATTTTTCCTTCTGTTTTTTTCTTTTATTTTCATGCTCTATGTAGTACAATATCAATTCGAAGTTTAAATACTATGCTTTAGCCTATTTTGTTACTATAATTATTTCCCACTTCAGAACTATTGGAATTGTTTTAGTCAGCTTTTTCACTGCTGGGAGTAAAAGTCCAACCAAATCAATTGTAGAGGAGGAAAAGTTTCTTTGAGGGCT
Source organism: Urocitellus parryii (assembly GCF_045843805.1). Taxonomy (NCBI): domain Eukaryota; kingdom Metazoa; phylum Chordata; class Mammalia; order Rodentia; family Sciuridae; genus Urocitellus; species Urocitellus parryii. Next base: position 68,967,976 of record NC_135547.1, read on the forward strand.
CACAGCTTCAGAGATCTCAGTCCATTGAAAGCTGGTTTCATTCCTCAGATATCCAAGTGAGGCATAACAACATGGTGGAAGAATATGGCAGAGGGAAGCAGCTCACATCATGATCAGAAAGCAGAGTGAGAGACTCCACTTGCCATATACAAATACGTACTCAAAAGTCACAACCCCAATCTTTCTGGATTGACATGGATGTTGCCACCAGCCACATCCCATCAGCCTTCATTTACCACTCAATTAATCCTGTCAGGTGATAAATTCACTGATTGTATTAAGGCTCTTATAATCATTTCTTCTCTGAATCTTCTTCCATTGTCTCACATATGAAATTTTGGGGGACACCTCACATCCAAAACAACATTCTACCATTGTCCCCCTAAAGGATACACTCTTCTGACAATCCAAAATACATTTAGTCCATTCCCAAGAGTCCCCATTGTTTCAACACTTTCAAAATTACTCAAAGTTCAAGCCCAAAGTCTTCTCTGAGGCTTAAAGCAATCTTGTAATGTGAGCTCCTATAAAATTAATAAAACAATTTACAATATCTAATATATAATTATACCCAGTAAATATGTCCATTCAGAAAAACGGGGACATAGAAAAAAAATGGATAAGACCAAAGCAAGACTAAAATCCAGCTTGGCCAACAAGTCCTGTAGTTCTGTATCTGGCATCTGGAGCACATGACATTATGATGTTCTCTATAAAGAGCTTGTGCAGATGCCCCCCCTTGGCCTTGTTGGTTGCAGCCCAAGTGGCCTTTCTGATGGCTTGTCTCTACTCAATTCTTACAGCTTTCCTATGATGATGTCCCCTGTTACTAGTATTTCTTAATCTCAGAGATCTCCACTGCAGCTTTGACTTTCTCTTCACATCTCCATGCTTTGCCCTCTCAGGGACTACCAGAAGGGAATCCAACACTGCTACACCTTGCCTGGCTTCCCAGGCCTTCCTTAGAAATCCTGGTGGAAGCCTCCATTACCCCATAACACTAATACAATGCATTCCTGCAGAACCAGCACTACATGGTTGATACCAAGGTCTGCCTTGATACTACAATCATTTTCCACTTCAGAACTATTGGAATTGTTTTAATCAGCTTTTTCACTGCTGGGACTAAAAGTCTAAGCCTCCAGGGACACTAGCTGCAGCAACCCCTGAGTTCCTGGGTGGCTGAGCATGTTGTAAAAACTTCCTAGTCACCCTTGTGCAAAAGGGTACCCAATTGGTCCATTCTCAAGAAAATTTTTACTTTTACTTTCTTGAATCTGAGATGGCTATAGTCTTGCCAGCTCCTGAGATGCCTTCAAGCCATCTTTCTCATTATCTTTGGGCAAAATTTTAAGCATTTCTTAGAGGTGATAATGTCTTTAAAAACTGCAACTTCCTTGGCCCCAGTTTTATTCCTGTATTTCAAATCCAAGTTTTTCAAATCTTTCTGCTCTGCTTTCTGCTTCTGATTATCACAACAAATTTGGGTAAAAGCTGCCAGAAATATCCACTCCACCACCTAAATGCTATGCAGCCTAGACATTTCTTCTGCCAGATTAAGAAGTTTATCACTTTTAAAATCAGCTTCACAGAAAGTCTCAGGACAAGGGCAAAATGCAGACAACTTCTCAGCCATAACATAACACAAATGGCCTCTACTCCAAATTCCAATACAGTCCTCCTTTTCTCAACCTTCTTGAGCCCTTTCTTCACTGTCCACAGTCCTTTTGGCATTCTGGTCTTCTGAGATCCCACCAGAATCAGGCATTAATCTCTGTTTCCAACAATATAAAGCATTTCCACCTTTCACTGCTATACATCTAAAAATTCCTCCCACCAATTCCAAAGAGTTCCAGATGCTTATGAACCACATGGTCTGTATATTCACAGATATGAGCCCTCTCCTGGTACCAATTTCTGTATTAGTCAGGGTTCCCTAGAGGAACAGAATCAGTTGGAAGTATAATTGTAAAAAGGGGAATTATTTGATTGGCTTACACAACCAGAAACTCGATAGTCTGCAATGGCTATCTGTAATCTGCAGAGATGGAAGATCTTGTAGCTGCATAGTCCAAGACACTGACACCTCAGAACAAGAGGGATCAACAATGCTACCCTAGCCTGAGACCAAAGGCTTTTGGAAAGTCCTTGGAGAATCATTGGCTTTGGAAGAGGGAAGGAGTAAGTCTGATATCCTGAGGTGATCTAATCAGCAAATGAGAACTCATTCAAGAAGAATCCAACTTAAATCTGGTGCTGCTTCATTCTTCCTCCAACTTTCATTCCATCTAAGCCATCATCCTATTGGACAGTGCTACCCACACTTAGGGAGGAGCTCCAATTTAGTTCCCTATCCCACATACAAATCATTCCTAAACACACCCTCATTTACATGCCCAGAAGACTCTTTGTGTGTGTGTGTGTGTGTGTATGTGTGTGTGTGGTGCTGGGAATTGAACCCAGGGCCTTGTGCAAGCAAGATAAGCACTCTACCAACTGAGCTATATCCCCAGCCCACTCAGAAGCCTCTTAATCTTTGGCATCTCTCAATCCAACCACATTGACAATTCAAATTAACCATTATAGAATTATAGAAAATGTTTTTAATAAATTTAATTACTTATTAATATATTGTTTGAACTCAAGATTTACTCTTAAATGTGATCATCATCTACCCTCAAAATGGGTGGATGAAGTTGATCAAAGCACACTGAACACATTGACTGGGTTCTTTGACACAAAGTTTTACCACTCTCTCAAGACACATAGTAAAGTGAAAGTATCCTATCAAAGACAATTTACTGTCATTTATAACTAAAAATAACCAAAAAAATGAAATATAATAAATTAAAATAATATAAAAGGGTTATTCAGACAACAGTGGGAAAGAGATCCATTTCAGCAGATATGCAATTCTCAATATAGAAATACAGGAAACATGAGAAATCAAGGAAAGAAGATGATTGATGATTCCAAATTTGACAATAAACCAATAGATGAATCCACATATTCAAATGGATCACATAAGAGACAAATAATTCAAAAAGTTGAGGGTTAAAATGAACAGTGAACTAAAAGAAATCTGAGCAATGAACTGAGAGAGATTATACATTAAGTAAAAGTTTACTTCAATAAAAAGAGATTCTGAAAAAAAAATCCTAAAAGTGAAAGATTCAATACACCATTTAAAAAATTTAGTATAAAATACCACTAATAGATAAGACCACATAGCGGGTAGATTTTTAGGCTTTTTAAGACAAGGTATGTGATCTTGAAAACTCAATCAGCACTAAAGACAAAAAGAAACCATGATCAGAATTTCAGGAATTATGGGACAACTTTAAAAGAAGAAAACCTGGGAATCATTTGAATTAAACAGGATTCTGAGATATAAGCTAAGGGCATAGATACACTTTCCAGTGAAAGAATATAAGAAAATTTTCCAAACCTTGGGGATTTGACAGACATCCACATACAGGAGGCTTTCAGAAACAAAATAGATAATATAAAAAAAATTAAAAATAAACAATTTCTCCATGATACTTTATAAACAAAATGCCTAATATACAGAGGAAAAATAGATTTTTGACAGCCCAAAAGTAAAACTTCATGTCACAGAGATAAGCCAATAAGAATAATGGCTTATTTTCTGTCCCAGTGTACTTCTTTATTTTTGATCACCATGTGTTTTAGATAAATATTAAATTGTGTCTTTTTCCTGTTCATCAAACATATTTTATTCTCTTGCCTCTAAAACACCTCAAGAGTCTAGACAAAGCCAGTCATGGTGGTGCATTCTTGTAATCCCCATGGCTCAGGAGGTTGGGACAAGAGGTTCTCAAGTAGAAACCAGTCTCAGCAATGCAGCAAGGCCCTAAGGAACTTAATGAGACCCTTTCTCAAAATAAAAAATAAAAAGTAGCTGGAGATATGGTTCAGTGATTAACCCCTGGGGTCAATCCTGGTACTAAAAAATAAAAAAGGAAAAAAATGAAAAAGTGTCTAGACCAAGAGACCAGACATCCTGTACAATCACAAAAGCAGCCTCTGATAAACAACACAAACATCTTCCATTATATTAAATCTCAACAGTCAAAGCCATAAATACTTCTCTATATTTAGTAACACAAATCCTATGTTAAATATATACTTTTTAGTTAGATTCACTTGGTTTTCTAAAAGGCATGCCTGGATGATTTTAATAAAAATTCCCTTGCATCATAGAAGAATAATGATTTAGAGTCATGAGAAGAGAATAATCTTTTGCAAGGCATAAAACAAACAGATAGAAAGCTATCTTTCTTAAAAGCCTTGTATCTGGTCATTTCTATGCTGTGCACCTTAAGTTTTTATTCCTACTATTAAGAATGTAGGACCAGAAGTCAGGAAGCCTGGTTTTAATGTTAGTTTTAACATTTACATTATGGGCAAGACTGTCAGTATCTATGAGAGCTTGGGAGTCAGATAGGTTGGAATCAGTCCTGGCACTTTGTGAATCTTTGAAAATTTACTTAACATCTTTTTGCAATCAAAACACTGTCTGATCTACATCCACCCTTCTCTCCCTAATGTCACATCACACTGCAGTATTCTCACCTTTGCTCATTCATAATACCTCCTGCTTGACTCTCTAACCCACTGGGCACACTCTAAACTCAGAATCTTTACATATGATATTTCTCTTCCACAGAATTACTTTTCCTCCACAGTTTTACAGGTTATCCCATGAGTTCTTCAGGGCTATGTTGAAATATTTACATTCCTGTGAAGCCTACCTTATTTAAAGGATTTAGAACTTTATCCCATTTTGCCCAATCCCAATATTCCTATCTTACTTCCTAGCTTTCAATTTTATATCACAGTAGCTAATATCATTGAATATTTTCCATATTTTACTTATTAATTTCTTATTGTCAGTCTCTTCTGATGAGAATGTAAGCTCCATAGTGTCAGGAACTGTCATCTTCTTTGTTTACTACTGGGTCCCCAGCAGTTAAAATGCCTGGCATGTAGAAAATTTTCAATAAGTACTTACTGAACAAATTAATATACAATAAAATTATGAGACAGTTTTTATTGGTTCTTGGTAGCAAGATTTTTATGCATGATTTCATTGTATCCATAGTGTTAGATCTTTTAAACTTTGAGACTGTGTGCAATGCTAACTGGTCTGTAAGTGCAATGTTGCAGCAACAGCCGTAACTACATATAAAAAGTGTTGATCAGAAACAAACTCACATACCCAGAGAAAAAATTTCCCAAAGCAGAACTCCAAAGGACCACACATCGCTCTGGGTTGTATACACCTTGTCAAAAATGGCTTCAGGTGCCATCCACTTAAGTGGGAGTTTTGCCTAAAAAAAAAACAAGATAGAAGAAAACCCTCAGAATAGAGACTATAACCCCATTAGAGGCAAGAGTAGTTGTCTGGTGTTTCATGCCAGGGAACTTTGAACTTACATCTCCTTTCCAGACATAGTCAGGGTCTTTGTAGATGTCTCTGGCCAAACCAAAGTCACAGATCTTTACAACATTGTTATCTGCTAGAAGGATGTTCCTAGCAGCCAAGTCTCGATGAATGCACTAAAGAAAAAAGAAGAAGGTGGCTCTTAGGGCTTTGGGGCCCTAGGATGGTACAGATTAAAAGACTTTCAACCAAAAAAAAAAAAAGAAGAAGAAGTGGAAATTGAGCATGGAGTTGAAAACGAATGGGAAACCAGAAAAAGGAAGTTTCACAGAGGTGCCCAGCCCCAGAAAACAAAGTACCTTACACAGATAAATTGATCCATCTGGAAATTGGCAGGGTAGGCAGAATCTATACTAGAATGATAACACCTGTTTAACTCTTACATATTTTGTTCTTTGGACTCTCATTGACTATCTTACCTTAGAAAAGGTCCACTCCCTCCTACTGTATTTCACTGTTAGTGCCCTGAATTACAATAGATCTTATTTTATCTCATTTGAACAACACCAATGGTTACTTAACTGTTCTCTCTGCTTTCATTCTAGCCACATGGACTACTCCATCACCCATTCTAGCTATCAAAATTTAATTCCCAAGAAACAAATCTAATCATGTAAAATGCCTGTTTAGAAGCTTTTTATTTTACAGTAACTGGAAACCATTTAAGTTCATATTCCTTGGCATGGCATTCAAAACCTTTTACAGTCTATGTCAAGCTTTGTATTCAGCTACATCTTCCTCCTGCCACATTTACCTCCTTGAATCCTATATACCTTAAACTTTCCATTTCTTTATTATACTGCTGAAATATAACTTTCTCTTAGAAACCTTCACAGATTCTCCAGGACTACTCCTATGTAATCACAAAGCATTTATTTCATATTTCTATCCTAGACAATATCCTGTTATATTATATGTAGTATGTCTTTCTTATTGGATTCTGAGGAAGGAGAACTGCATCTTTCATGTCTGTATCTCAGCTTTTAGCAGAAAGAACATTACAGACAATCACCATATATTTGCTGAATAAATTCATTTTCAGTATAAAATAATGTGCATAATTCACAGGTCTAAATAATCCTAATCTAGCAACCTTCTAAATTAGTTTGAAAAGCAAGTCCCCCAAAACTGTAGGAAGGCAGGTGAGTAGCTGTCTCAAAGGTGAATGCTTGTATGCATATTTTTCAAAGACTAATTGGAGAGAGAAAATTGGAACACAAGTATAAGGTAAGACTATTAAAAAAGAAAAACAGCTACCACGGACACTGTGGTCATTATAATCCATCTTCCTTGAATCTCCAATCAATGGAAGTGAAGGAAGAAGAATAATGAATGCTCACTTTTCTGGAAGCAAGGAACTCCATTCCTTTGGCTACTTGGAAGCTATAGCAGATGAGGTCCTCTAAGGTAAGGGGATGCTTGAAGAGGTCATCTGAGAATAGGAAGAACAGAGAATATTACAGATGGCCAAGAGTTGAAGAATGTCCCATAATCCTGGATAGGTAATCATAAGGTAGAGGAAAGACACCTTATTTCCATGAAACCATAGAGAACAAGGGACAATTTTTTTGACAACAGGCCTTGGTATGACTTACTCCACTAGGATAATATGTGCATTTTTAAGTAATTGATTCAAATCCTTGTGAAGGAAAAGAATCTAAAATTGTGTCTCCGTTGATTTAACAGCTCATACCTTAAACGTTCTGTTGAAAGTTCTTTTGAAATACAGGTCTGTCTTTCAAAAACTAATAAGTGGTTTATTGATATTCCCTTGCCTCTTCTGAGTACAAGAGAATGTAGATGATTTTTAGAGGCAAAGTTTGGGAATCTCCAGTAAATATCCATGATTAATAGTGACAACAGGACTGGATTTTTATAATCAGAATGTTTACTTGTCATGTATATTCCCTATTTATTGCTTGTTTGCCCTTCTCTTCATTTTTCTTAAAACATACAAAGTTCAAAGAAATTTCTTCTGCTCTTCCTGATGTTATGCCATCCCCAAAGTATAATTAGGAGGTCCTTTATAATGATTCTAGACCAATTCCTTCCATCATTTCACAGGAAGGGAAACTGAGACCTATAAAAGAGATGTGGCTTCTTCAAGGTAATAAGACACAGATCAAAGGATTCTCAAGAAAGTGAAAATTACTTCATTTCTATAAGCCAGATAGATACTACACATGAAGGTCTATTTCTGACCAACAGGAAAATAAAAGAACATAGGATGGCTAAGAGCACAACCACCTTGGGAATATCATAAGTAGCACTTAATGTAATAGGCAGAAACCTCAGGTAGAACAAGAGTAATGTCACTCAAGGTCAATGCCTAAGTCTGACAGTTTTGACTGGAATGTTGGGTAAAATAAGAATAGGTGGGATGCCTGAGTTCAATTTGTTTTTTTATAAATATTTATTTATTCCATTTTGGAAAATCTATTATATATTTGTATAGCTCTAATAGTTGTTTATTCTTGAAATATTTTCACATTGCTTGGAAACAGCTATATCCCAAGATACCCAAGTTACTCCGACACTCCAGTTACTTCTTTCCTGTCCAAACTTTTCCATGATTCAGCAACTAAAGGGTATATCCCAGCCCATGGATACACTAGGTATCTATTTATATTAGTCTCTATTTTAGAAAATATCTTAAGGTCTGTTAATCATATGTTGTGTTTTATACACTAATATTTTGTAAAGTCATCCACATTATTTGTTAATAATTAAGTACATATTATACAGTTTGAGATGGAGTTAATATAGGTTAATATTTTTATATCATCCCTACTTTGAGTAATAGTACTCCTCTGTTATGAGAATAAGCACCTCTAACCATGTCATGGGAAAGATGGAGGAAAACCTTCATGCAAAAATGATTTGGAAACTGTACATGTCTAAGACATTATGGGATATCATCATTATAAGATACTTCTGATTGCTAATTTAAGTGCAAGTTCAGCATAAAGCAAAAGTCCTCTATGCTAGATAGAAATGGCTACAGAAAAATGGTATGGGATTGCCTGGTCTTGCTGATTAGGCCTCATTTACCCACTGACTCCTTACTTTATACCCTCATTAGCCTTGAGGTTTTGCCATAATGAAAGGGTCTACTTGTACTTACCTACATGGTGGGTTGTTGTGGCCCCCAGAAGGTAGCAGCTAGCTTCTTCCTCCTCATCAGATTCACTGTAACTCTTGTCTTCTATAAAACCAGAACTGATGGAACTTCCTGTGCTAGCCACATTCTGCAGATGATTCTTAGTTAGCTCAGTGAGATCACTGTCAGAATCATGAATAGTCTTCACCTTTTTTCCCATATTGAGCTGGGACTGAGAATTTAAACAGATCATCAGTGTTTGAAAAGAACTTATGAATCATCCAATTCAATTTATTCTATTTTCATCAGAGAAGCTGAGAACCAGAGAGGTATAAAAGAGTTCTGCGAGTTCACATAATTTGAGAGCAAAGCTGAGAGTGATGACTGCTAATCTAAAATTCTATTTTCTATATCAAAATGCCAGGTAGTTTATCCTTACTGGGAGGAAATTGCTGAGAGTTGACCATCTGAGTGTGTTACCTTGCCATGGAATTCAGCAAGCCTGCATAGGACAAGGATATCTCATAACCAGGGGTAGTTCAAAGGGTGTCAAATTATTATTTTCCTATGCTCAGAAATTGGGCAAATAGAAGGGAGCCAGGTCTGTTTTAAAATTATGATTACTTCCTTTCCATTTGCTAAAGTTAGACTGAGATGGAACTCATTGATGAAAATAATAAATTGCTAGCTAAGTTCAGAGTTCCCAATCAGTTGGATGGATTCTAGAAGTTATTTTATTAATTAATATCCAATATCAAAAAATTTCAAAATAAATCACAACATAATAATCAGGTACAACACTTTGCAGTACTTTGTGAAGCAGAGACAACCAGCTTTTCTCTGGGAAGACAAGGACAGTTGCAACATGTATATCTTGGGACAATAAAAAAGTGCTAACATGAGATATATGTCTTTAACTATTTCCTTAATGGTGGAAGTTATCCAAAATACAGAGCTTCATCCCAGATTTCAAAGAAATAGAGAGCTCCAGCATGTCTATGAAAGCCTAAAGGCATAATGGAATCTTGGCATACCTCACCAATTTGGGCCTCAGAATATAAGAGAATTACACACACAAAAGTTATAATTTCAGCTAATGACAGAATTCTGAGTGCCAGTTTCAAAGCAACATCAGTGGAAGTGATTCTAGAGGTAATTTAATTCAAATCTTTATTGGATGCATAAGTGTACATACTAGTATCCCTGATAAATAATCCCCCAGCCTCTGCTATCCCCTTCTCCCTCTTTCTATGTATCATCATAAAATCTCCAGAGAAGACTCAAAACGTGGAATAGAATGTGGGGTTCAGTTGGAGAAACCTACCTTGGAAGCAATAAAATCTCCTCTCTTCCCTCTCAGAAAATTAGCTAGGTTTCCATATCTGCAGAATTCTACTATGATCATCAAAGGACCTGCCAAAAGTAATATCTATAGTCATCTTTTCATGAAAGATAGTAAAAGTTAGCCAACTCTTAGGCTACTCTGACCTTGGTAACCTGTTGGACATGGAATATCCTAAAATTTCATTAAATCTCTTTAGTTGTAAACTAGTTGATGGATAACTTGAGCTGGATACAATGGTGACTGACCTCAAAGACATGCCGGCTGCTGAAAGATGAAAAAGTGAGATTGTCAAATAGGGGAAAATAAGGTTAATAATCCTGCTGAGCTTACCTGTGAAGTTCCCTAAGATGTACAGCATGAAATATGAAAGAATTAATAGGACAGTTTACACTCCAATGACCAAGGCAAATGTGAACACAACTCATTGGATATTTTAGGCATTATATTACCTTTCCCACTTTATATATTGTTGTCCCAACCCCACCATCATTTTATTGATAAAATTTATTCTAAAAGGTTCACTCAATGGACTAAATTTTTTTTTGCAGTTTGCTCATGGCTTTCAAGTTTATTTGCATTTGCCTTGATGTGTATTTTATTCATATTTATTTCAGTAGCACAGCTCTCCTCTAACATCCTTAGGGAAGACCCTAGCTAAAATCAGTGGGTGCTTAGAAAATGCTGTTTGAAATAAAGGGAAGTGAAAGGACAGTGCAGTAGAATTCTCATAGGGGAAGAAAAAAAATGTTTTAGATTTAGTGTAGAGAAGAAATATGTAAATGGACAGGGCATGGAAATATGCTTGTTGAAAAAGTGGGTGAAACCCTCCTCAGGCTATGGTAGTAGGTACACTGAAGGTAAGATAGATGACTAAAGAAGTCTAGAAAGTACAATGTCTTGAACAGATTTTCACATTTCCTTGGCAAATTCTCTCCAACGATCCTGTCCAAGATCAGATACAATGTTGAGCTAGCAGGAATCTTAGACATAAACTCAATTTCTTTGTATATTGTAAAGACTTCCCTAGAGCAGGGGGCTGAGAACATGAGTTCTGGAGATCCTATGAAATGTGATAAGTCTATAAGTTATAAGAACCTCACATGCAATTCAGGTAGTCATCTAAATCAGGGACTACCTTGCTTCTGAGCATATAACCTCTAGGAAAGAGATCTGTCTAGCTATGAAAGTCTTCTTACCTCCAGGCTTAGTGCAGGCACCCAGTAAGTTGACCACATTGAGGTGGTGACCAATGTGAATGAGGATCTTCAGCTCTGACATTAAAGCCTTACACTCGTTGGATGTTGCACAATCTGTTTGAGATAAACACAATAATCATACAAAAGGAATTTTTTTGTCCCTAAGAGTAATGGTGGAGCATATGAAATACAACTTCCTGGTAAAGGAATTCTGGCAGAAAAGTCTGGAACACAACTACTCAGATATTGGTTTGTTGTCCTTTCCAAACAATATTTTAAACAAATAATACCTTTGTAGCATGTCCTAATTTGCCTCTACTCTGAGCTCTATGCAGTATTAGCCTCAATAACTTTTCTGATTTTTCATTTTGAAACAGGTACTCTTGGAATATAATCCTTTATGTGATAAACATTTTATCAATTAATGTACTATAAGAGGTAATGAGTTAATTGGCCCAGATTGTTCTAAATATTGATTTATGTGGACATGTGGAATCAGAGGCATGTATTGGATAGTATTCAAATGTTTAGACACATGTTTATCCATTCAAGAATTAAAACACACCATAACTGATGCATCATGACCAGTGGAGAATTCACTTGGATTTATATTCAAGTATATATGATATCATATAATTCCACTGATACATTGAGATTCTGGTATCCAATACCATTAAGGACTTATACTGATATTACCAGCAATTAAAAATATCAGGTCATAAACCAAATGCTGAATGTTTTCCTTGATATAAGGAAGCCGATTCATAGTGGGATAGTGAAGGGGAGCATGGGAGGAATAGAGGAACTCTAGATAGGGCAGAGGGGAAGGAGGGGAAAGGAGGGGGCTTGGGGTAATTAATGATGGTTGAATGTGATGATCGTTATTATCCAAAGTACATGTATAAGGACACAAATTGGTGTGCGTATACTATGTATACAACCAGAGATATGAAAAATTGAGCTCTATATATGTAATGAGAGTTGTAATGCATTCCATTGTTATATATAAATAAAAATATATATCAGGTCATTACTTCTGCATTTAAGTTGTTGTATGCAAGGGAGATAAGCAGGTTGTCATACAAGTTTCCACAATGACTGGTCATACTTATGTGGCTGCTATTTTTCATGAACATGAAGATGGAATGATGGTAGAAGCTGTATTTATTTACCTCCTTTACTTCTAGTTCATGTCTTTTACAGTACAGTTTTCTACCTGTCCCCAAAGTATACCTATAGATGTTCCTCAATGGCTTCCAAAGCATTAGAAATATTACCTTTTAGCATCTTCACTGCCACTGTTTTACAGGTTGAAGCTTTGTCGATGCCAAAGGCACAAGCTTCTATCACTTTACCAAAGGCACCATGGCCCAGGATTTTGCCTGAGGGGGACAAGAAGTAAAAATTAGAAATTTTGAAAGACCTCAGAAAGAAGTGCACATTTGAGTTCTTGTAACGAATACCAGCATCCCAAAGACAAAGCATTCACAGGGAGGTTTTGCAGACCACCCTATGTAAAATTATAATGCTGTTCTTCTCCTCAATTTTCCTCTATAACACTTAACTACTAGATAATGTTATATTTATTTATCATTTATTATTGTATCTATTATTAATCTACCACACTAGAATGTAAGTTCAATGAAGACTTTCTTGTTAATAACTATATACTCAGCAGCTAGGATAATGTTTTAATACATAGTAGATACCTAGCAAATATGTGTGTATGAAGCAAGCGAATGAAAGGTTATACCACATCAGCCATGGAGACAAAGAACTTTGTGGGTTGAGGAAGATCCATAATGGCCTACAGACACATAGTAGTTCAGTAGGTAAAAGTGTTATATACATTTTAAACGTTGTAAGTCTCCTAGTAATATACTTCATTAGTAATCACATTAGCTACTGATATTCATGATATAAGTTTGTAGTCATTCAAGTGCAATTATTTATGGAAAAGACTCTGTGCTTCCTATAGCCCAAGAAATTTTTGTTGAAGAGATTCTAATTAAAACCAATCCCTATCATTTGTGAAGTACTTTAAATTTGTAAGACATATTGGCAAATGTTCTCACACTGAATTCCCACAAAAGTGATGGAATGTAAGAAAATACACATCAGTCCTAATGTCTCCCTTTTATAAATGAGAAAAACATGTCTTACAGAAGTTAAGGGACTTGTCTTCTCTAAGATTACCCAGATTGTACATCTAAAATCTTTTAGTTGCATGTTATATGTACAATACAATTCTGCTACCCTAATTTCTAATTTTTTTACTATCACCACATTTAAAAAAAATATATCCAATTTTCTAGACCAATCATGAATGAGGTTGAATAGTATTGCATACAATAATCTAAGTGCAACCTAGATTTTAGTGAAAGAAATTGGTACATACCCAACTGTAACCGGTCCCGAGGAAATTCCCATTTGCTGTCATCATAGGGAAGCCTGTCACATTGTTGATCAAGGGGCATTTCTCTAGGATCCACAATGATGGAAAGGTAGCTTGTTTTGATTTCTGAAACACTGGGCTGCAGAAAGTAAAGGGGGAAAACACCTTACTCTGTTTTATTTCTCTTCTGATGTGGTATAAGGCTTCTGAAGTTCACCATTTTACATCATAAAGAGTCTCATATAGTAAGAAATATATACAAAAAAGTAAAGATAAGAAAAAGCACAATAAGAACACAATTAAAATTAAATTGACAATTTGGGAAAACAGTTGCAACAAACCTAACATATAAGGGATAATACTCATGTAGGGCACAGACGGAAGGCAGAGCCACACGGGCGCTCAACGCAGACAGAAGGTGGAACAGAATGCAGAGAGTTTGCTTGCGGGTCACCAGACTGAGCTCTGGACAAAGCACAAGGTCTCCTCAGCACCCCCCACCTCACCAAACATCCTACGTGAGAAACATACGGAATCCATTTTGGAAAACCTTACTCACCATTAATCAGTGGGCATGGCTACCAGCACGGTTCTGCCTCTGATCAGGTACCTGGTTTCCAACTCCCCCACCCCCAGTTGTGATAACTCAAATTTTTTCTCACAAGCTTTTGGAGGGTGTAGCTATCAATGCAGAACAGCAACTGTACAAGCACCTGATTTCCATCTCAGAGACTAAGAGTAGGGAGGCTCCAGGTGGAAGCTCAAGTCCTCTCACTCTGGCTACCTGACCACCCTCAATGCAGAGACTCAAGCTACAAATAGACAATTCCACATACTGGAAAAAAAAAAAAAAAACAGAGTTCTGAGAGACCTTTTTTTTTTTTTCTTTTTGCTTTTTGCTTTCTCTTCTTCTCTCTCCCTTCTCATCCATTCTCCTCTACCCTTCCCACTCTGGTCCTCTCAAACTCAACATATGTGAAACCAAGAACTTTGCATGAAATAGTACTTAAACAACTGAATCACTAGAATAATATAATATAGAGGAATTGCATATGCCCCACCTTCCTCCCCTTTTTTTCTTCTTATTTTCTTTCTCCCTCTCTCTTTTACTTTCTTTCCTTATTAATTTTTTTCCTTCTTCCTCCCTCTACCCCACTTTCAACCCCCTAACTTCTACAAGTTATATGCAGGGTAATTTTCTAAATACAGATAGGAGTTTGAATTTATACATTCTTCCATAAATTACCCCTGTCTATTCATTAGAGTTCTCCTTCAAAGTTGCTAAGTTAGATTAAACCCATGACCTCACTCCTTCCCCCCTTAACATAACATCCTATGCGTAACCTTCAGTTCTTTATATGCCATCAGAAATGGTATGCCTTTTATGAAACTAATAACTATATTTTAAATAATAATTGAAGCCAACATCTGTAGACATAGAGTCTAACTATAAATGTATTAATAATGAAAACTTGCACATAGATGATGTACTATTGATATTGGGAACTTATAACATTGTTTTTCTCCACAAAATAAAGTTTTTGGAACTGTACAAGAGTAATATAAATATATAGGGGAAAAACATTAATGTAACATTTACACAAAGCTGGAAAGAAATGTGAGCAGTATGAAAAGACAAGGAAAGAAAGGACCACAAACAATGCAGGTCAATTCAACATTAGAAGAGGTAAAATCTGAAGCAAAAGGAATGTCAGACAAAGATTTCAGGATATACATGCTTCAGATGATCCAGAGTCTCAAGGAAGACATTAGACAACAAATTCAGACAATGAAAGATCACTTTGACAATGAATTACATAAACAAATCCAAAAAGCAAAAGATCAACTCTACAGGGAGATAGAGGTTATACAAAAAAAAAAAAAAAAAAAAAAAAAAAAACAGAAATCCTGGAAATGAAGAAAATAATAAACCAAAACTCAAATGAGAGTATTACCAGCAGAGTAGAACACGTAGAAGATAGAACATCAGATAACGAAGACAAAGAATATCATCTCGAAAAGAATGTATACAGCTCAGCGAGACTGATAATAAACAATGAGCAGAACATCCAAGAAATATGGGATAGCATAAAGAGACCAAATTTAAGAGATATTGGGATACAGGAAGGTATAGAGGTCCAAACCAAAGGAATGAACAATCTGTTCAATGAAATAATATTAGGAAACTCCCAGACTTGAAGAATGAAACAGAAATCCAAATCCTAGAAGCCTACAGGACGCCCAATGAGCAAAATCACAAGAGATCCACACCAAGACACATTATAATAAAGATGCCCAACATACAGAATAAGGAGAGAATTTGAAAAGCCACAAGAGAAAGGAAGCAGATTACATTTAGGGGTAAACCAATCAGGTTAATGGCTGATCTTTCAACACAGACTCTGAAAGCTAGAAGATCCTGGAACAACATATTGCAAATGCTGAAAGATAATGGGTACCAACCAAGAATCTTGTATCCAGCAAAATTAAGCTTCAGGATTGAAGATGAAATAAAAACCTTCCACGATAAACAAAAGTTAAAAGAATTTGCAACTAGAAAACCAGCGCTTCAAAACATCCTTGGCAAAACATTACATGAAGAGTAAATGAAAAATAGCAATGAAAACCAACAGTGGGAGGTAGTACAGTAAAGAAAAAAACTAATCAAAGAGGAAAAAAAAAATCATGTTAAATAATGAAAATAAACAAATATGGCTGGAAGTACAAACCATATCTCAATAGTAACCCTAAATGTTAATGGCTTAAACTCACCAATCAAAAGACATAGGCTAATAGATTGGATTAAAAAAGATCCAACAATATGCTGCCTACAGGAGACTCATCTGATATGAAAAAACATACACAGACTGAAGGTGAAAGGATGGGAAAAATCATACCACTCACATGGACCACAGAGGCAAGCAGGGTTATCCATATTCATATCAAATACAATAGACTTCAAGCCAAAATTAATCAAAAGGGATAAAAAATGACACTACATACTGATCAAGGGAATGATACACCAACAAGACATAACAATCATAAGTATATATGCCCCAAACAATGGTGCAGCTATGTTCATCAAACAAACTCTTTTCAATTTCAAGAGTCAAAGAGACCACAACACAATAATCATGGGTGATTTTAACACACCTCTCTCACCACTGGACAGATCTTCCAAACAAAAGTTGAATAAAGAAACTATATAACTCAACAACACAATTAATACCTTAGGCTTAATTGACATATATAGAATATACCACCCTACATGAAGCAGATACACTTTTTTCTCAGCAGCACATGGATCCTTCTCAAAAATAGACCATATATTATGTCACATGGCAACTCTTAGCAAATACAAAGGAGTAGAGATACTACCATGCATTTTATCTGATCATAATGGAATGAAATTGGAAATCAATGATAAAATAAGGAAGAAAAATTCCTACATCACATGGAGAATGAACAATATGCTACTGAATGAACAATGGTTTACAGAAGACATCAAGGAGGAAATTGAAAAATTCTTAGAGGTAAATGAAAACTCAGACACAACATGTCGAAATCTCTACGACACTATGAAAGCAGTACTAAGAGGAAAATTCATTTCATGGAATTCACTCCTTAAAAGAAGAAAAAGACAACAAATAAATGACCTCATGCTACATTTCAAAGCCCTATAAAAAAGAACAAATCAGCAGCAAAAGCAGTAGAAGGCAAGAAATAATTAAAATCAAAGCTAAAATCAATGAAATCATAACAAAAGAAACAATTGAAAAAATTGAAAAACTAAAAGTTGGTTCTTTGAAAAAAATAAATAAGATCGACAGACCCTTAGCCATGCTAATGAAGAGAAGAAGAGAGAGAACCCAAATTACTAGCATACAGGGTGACAAAGGCAATATCACAACAGACACTTCAGAAATACAGAAGATAATTAAAAATCATTTTGAAACCTTACACTCTAGTAAAATAAAGGATAGTGAATGCATTGATAAATTCCTTAAGTTATATGATCTGCTCAGATTGATTCAGGAGTATATATACACAATTTAAATAGACCAATATAAAGTGAGGAAATACAAGAAGCCATCAAAAGATTACCAATAAAGAAAAGCCCAGGACTGGATGGATATACAACAGAGTTTTAAAAGACCTTTAAAGAAGAACTAATACCAATACTCTTCAATGTATTTCAATAGAAAAAGAGGGAGTACTTCCAAATTAATTCTACAAGGCCAACATCATCCTGATTCCAAAACCAGACAAAGACACTTCAAAGAAAGAAAACTTCAGACCAATATCTCTAATAAATATAGATGCAAAAATCCTCAATAAAATTCTGGCAAATCAGATAGAAAAACATATCAAAAAGGTCATGCACCATGATCAAGTGGGATTCATCTCAGGGATGCAAGGCTGGTTCAATACATGGAAATCAATAAATATAATTCACCACATCAATGGACTTAAAGATAAGAAACATATGATCATCTTGATAGACACAGAAAAAGCATTTGACAAAATGCTGTGCATCACTTTATGTTCAAAACACTAGAAAAACTAGAGATAACAGGAACTTACCTCAACATTGTAAAAGCTATCTATGCTAAGCCTAAGGCCAGCATCATTCTAAATGGAGAAAAATTGAAGGTATTCCCTCGTAAATCTGGAACAAGACAGGAATGCCCTCTCACACCACTTCTATTCAATATAGTTCTGGAAGCACTAGCCAGAGCAAATAGACAGACAAAAGAAATTAAACATATAACTATAGGAAAAGAACAACTTAAACTAGCACTTTTTGATGATGATATGATCCTATACCTAGCAGACCCAAAAGGTAATACCAAGAAAATTCTAGAACTAGTACATGAATACAGAAAAGTGGCAGGATATAAAATCAACACCCATAAATCAAAGGCATTCCTGTATACCAGTGACAAATCTTCTGAAATGGAAATGAGGAAAACTAACCCATTCACAATATCCTCAAAAAAAAAAAAAATACTTGGGAATCAACTTAACAAAAGAGGTGAAAGATCTATACAATGAAAACTACAGAACCCTAAAGAGAGAAATAGAAGAAGACCTTAGAAGATGAAAAAATATACCTTGCTCATGGATAAGTAGAATTAATATTATTTAAATGGCCATATCACCAAAAGCACTTTACAGATTCAATGCGATTCCAATCAAAATCCCAATGGTATTCCTCGCAGAAATATAAAAAGCAATTATGAAATTCATCTGGAAAAATAAGAGACCCAGAATAGCTAAAGCAATTCTAAGCAGGAAGAGTGAAACAGGTGGTATTACTATACCAGATCTTAAACTATACTACAGAGCAATAGTAACAAAAACTGCATGGTACTGCCACCAAAACAGGCTGGTAGACCAATGGTACAAAATAGAGGACACAGAGACCAACCCACAAAATTACAACTACCTTATATTAGACAAAGATGCTAAAAGCATGCAATGGAGAAAGGATAGCATCTTCAACAAATGGTGCTGGGAAAACTGGAAATCCATATGCAACAAAATGAAATTGAATCCCTTTCTCTCACCATGCACAAAAGTTAACTCAAAATGGATCAAGGATCTTGGAATCAAACCAAAGACTCTGTGTCTAATAGAAGAAAAAGTTGGCCCTAATCTCCATCACATGGGGTCAGGCCCATTCCTTAAAAAGACACCTACAGCACAAGAGTTAAAACAAAGAATCAATAAATGGGATGAATTCAAACTAAAAAGTTTTTTTTATCAGCAAGAGAAATAATATGTGAGGTGAATACATCCTGGGAACAAATTTTTACCCCTCACACATCAGATAGAGCTCTAATATGCAGGGTTTAAAAAGAACTCAAAAAGTTAAACAACAATAACAACAACAACAAAATAACCCAATCAACAAATGGGCCAAGGACCTGAATAGACACTTCTCAGAAGAGGATACACAATCAATCAACAAATACATGAAAAAATGCTCACCATCTCTAGCAATCAGAGAAATGCAAATTAAAACCACTCTAAGATACCATCTCACTCCAGTAAGAATGGCAGCCATTATGAAGTCAAACAACATCAAGTGCTAGCGAGGATGTGGGGAAAAAGGTACACTCATACATTGCTGGTGGGACTGCAAATTGGTGCAGCCAATTTGGAAAGCAGTATGAAGATTCCTTGGAAAGCTGGGAATGGAACCACCATTTGACGCAGCTGTTCCTCTTCTCAGACTATACCCCAAAGACCTAAAAACAGCATACTACAGGGACACTGCCTACACCCTTGCAGTGAGTGTGGGAGCAGGCGCTGCCTGCCTGGCCCCCGCCGGCCTGACTCTGTGAACCTCCTCTGGCGGTTCGGAGCTGCAAACGACCACCCCCCACCTGCCAGCCCAGCGCTGCAAATGACCCCTGACCGGCTCTGCGAAAGGCCCCGCCCACAAGGCGAACAACAGGAGTGGAGACCCGCCCAGTCCGGGAGAAAGAACTACTGCACAGTGATTGACTCCCACCTACTGAGAGGAGAAACTTGGCCCAGTGGGTATAGCTCCATCTACTGGAAGAGCAGTTAATCGAACTCTAGGACTGCATTTATAATTTTTTTTTTTGCTGTCTTTTTAAATGTTTTTTAATCCATTTTATTTTATTTTATTCTATTTTTAATTTCATTTTTCATCTCTATTATTATATTTTTTCTTTAAATTCTTTTTAATTTTCTATTTTTTTCTTTCCTTCTTTTCTTCTGTCTTTACATTTCTTTTCAATTTTCTTATTCCCCCTTCCTTGAATTCTACCTGCTTACTCTCATTCTCTTTAGTGACTTCTTCCCTTCCCTTCTAATACCTTTCCTCCCAAGCATCAAATTAATTTATAGGAGTAAACAGTAACTCAGCAGTCAAACAGAACAAGAAGCAATATGGACAGCATGAAAAAGCAAGGAAGAAAAGGAGTGCAAACAATGCAGGGCAGCCTAAATATTCAGGAGGATATAGAGTCATCAGAAAAATGGTCATATAAAGAACTCATGGAACACCTTAGACAGATGGAACGGAACCTTAAAGAGGATACGAGACAGCAAATTCAAGCAGTGAAAGAACACATTGAGAATGAATTACATAAACAGATAAAAGAAGAAGTTAAGCATCTTTATCAGGAGATAGAGATTATAAAAAAGAATCAAACAATGACCTTAGAAATGAAAGAAATTATAAACCAAATTAAAAACTCAAATGAGAGTATCATTAATAGAGTGGAGCAAGTAGAAGCCAGAACGTCAGATAATGAAGACAAAATATATCATCTGGAAAAGAGTCTAGCCAACTCAGATAGGCTGGTTAAAAATCACGAGAGAAACATACAAGAGATATGTGATAATATAAAAAAACCAAATTTAAGAGTCATTGGGATAGAGGAAGGGATAGAGATTCAAACCAGGGGAATGAGTAATCTACTAGATGAGATAATTACAGAAAACTTTCCAGAAATAAAAAAGGAAACAGATATACAAATTGTAGATGCATACAGGACACCGAGCACACAAAATCACAGTAGACCAACGCCAAGACACATTGTTATGAAGATATCCAATATACAGAACAAAGAGAAAATATTAAAAGCTACAAGAGAAAAGAGAAAGATTACATTCAGGGGTAAACCAATAGGGTTAACAACGGACTTTTCAACTCAGACGCTGAAAGCGAGAAGATCCTGGAACAAGGTATTTCAAACACTGAAAGACAATGGATGCCAACCAAGAATTCTGTACCCAGCAAAATTAAGCTTCAGATACGACAACGAAATAAAAATCTTTCACGATAAACAAAAACTAAAAGAATTTGCAGCCAGAAAACCAGCAAAGCATCTTGAGCAAAACACTTCATGAGGAAGAAATGAAAAACAATAACCAAAGCCAACAGTGGGAAGTACCTCAGTAAAGACAGACAGAGGGGGGAAAGCTAATCATGGAGAAACAAACGAAATTTAAAAAAAAAAAAAAAGATAAATAATCAAACATGGCTGGAAGTACAAACCATATATCAATAGTAACTCTAAACATTAATGGTTTAAACACTCCAATAAAGCGACATAGGCTGATAACATGGATTAAAAAGACAAATCCAACAATATGCTGCCTCCAGGAGACATACCTGACTGGAAAAGACATACACAGGCTGAAGGTGAAAGGTTGGGAAAAAATATACCACGCACACGGTCCTCGCAAGCAAGCAGGGGTGGCCATCCTCATATCGAATAAAATCGACTTCAAGACTAAATTAATCCAAAGGGATAAGGAAGGACACTATATACTGTTAAAAGGAACCATTAAACAACAAGATATAACAATTATCAATATTTATGTACCAAATAATGGTGCTGCGAAGTTCATAAAACACATTCTCCTCAAGTTCAAGAATCAAATAGACCACAACACAATAATTATGGGTGACTTCAACACACCTCTCTCACCGTTGGACAGATCCTCCAAGCAAAAGTTGAAGAAAGAAACTATAGCACTCAATACCACAATCAATAACCTAGACTTAACTGACATATATAGAATATACCAACCATCATCAAATGGATATACTTTTTTCTCAGCAGCACATGGATCCTTCTCAAAAATAGACCATATATTATGCCATAGGGCAACCCTGAATAAATATAAAGGGGTGCAGATTATACCATGCATTTTATCTGATCATAATGGATTGAAACTGGAAATTAATGATAAAAGAAGGAAGGGAAAATCCAATATCACATGGAAAATGAACAATATGTTACTGAATGATCAAGGGCTTACAGAAGACATAAAGGAGGAAATCAAAAAATTCTTAGAGATAAATGAAAATTCAGACACAACCTATTGGAATCTATGGGACACAATGAAAGCAGTTTTAAGAGGAAAATTCATCGCCTGGAGGTCATTCCTCAAAAAAAAAGAAAAACCAACAAATAAATGAGCTCACACTTCATATCAAAGCCCTAGAAAAGGAAGAGCAAAACAACAGCAAATGCAGCAGAAAGCAAGAAATAATTAAAATCAGAGCGGAAATCAACGAAATTGAAACAAAAGAAACTATTGAAAAATTAACAAAACTAAAAGTTGGTTTTTTGAAAAAATAAACAAGATTGACAGACCCTTAGCCATGCTAACGAAGAGAAGAAGAGAGAGAACTCAAATTACTAACATAAGGGATGAAAAAGGCAATATCACAACAGATGCTACAGAAATACAGAAGACAATTAGAAATTATTTTGAAAACGTATATTCCAATAAAATAGAAGATAGTGAAGACATCGATAAATTTCTAAAGACATATGATTTGCCCAGACTGAGTCAGGAGGACACACACGATTTGAACAGACCAATATCAATGGATGAAATTGAAGAAGCAATCAAAAGACTACCAACCAAGAAAAGCCCAGGACCGGATGGGTATACAGCGGAGTTTTACAAAACCTTTAAAGAAGAATTAATACCAATACTTTTCAAGTTATTCCAGGAAATAGAAAAAGAGGGAGTTCTTCCAAATTCATTCTATGAGGCCAACATCACATTGATCCCGAAACCAGACAAACACACATCAAAGAAAGAAAACTACAGACCAATATCTCTGATGAACCTAGATGCAAAAATCCTCAATAAAATTCTGGCAAATCAGATACAAAGACACATCAAAAAAATTGTGCAACATGATCAAGTAGGATTCATCCCTGGGATGCAGGGATGGTTCAATACACGGAAATCAATAAATGTTATTCACCATATCAATAGACTTAAAGATAAGAACCATATGATCATCTTGATAGACGCAGAAAAAGCATTCGACAAAGTACAGCATCCCTTTATGTTCAAAACATTAGAAAAACTAGGGATAACAGGAACTTACCTTGATATTGTAAAAGCTATCTATGCTAAGCCCCAGGCTAGCATCATACTGAACGGAGAAAAATTGAAGGCATTCCCTCTAAAATCTGGAACAAGACAGGGATGCCCTCTATCACCACTCCTATTCAATATAGTTCTCGAAACACTGGCCAGAGCAATTAGACAAACGAAAGAAATTAAAGGCATAAAAATTGGAAAAGAAGAACTTAAATTATCACTATTTGCAGGTGACATGATTCTATACCTAGAAGACCCAAAAGGGTCTACAAAAAAACTACTAGAACTAATAAATGAATTCAGCAAAGTGGCAGGATATGAAATCAACACGTACAAATCAAAGGCATTTCTGTATATCAGCAACAAAACTTCTGAAACAGAAATAAGGAAAAACACTCCATTCACAATATCCTCAAAAAAAAACAAAATACTTGGGAATCAACCTGACAAAAGAGGTGAAAGATTTATACAATGAAAACTACAGAACCCTAAAAAGAGAAGTAGAAGAAGATCTTAGAAGATGGAAAGATATACCCTGTTCATGGATAGGCAGAACTAACATCATCAAAATGGCGATATTACCAAAAGTCCTCTATAGGTTTAATGCAATGCCAATCAAAATCCCAATGGCATTGCTTGTAGAAATAGATAAAGCAATCATGAAATTCATATGGAAAAATAAATAAATAAATAAATAAATAAAATAAATAAAAGACCCAGAATAGCAAAAGCAATTCTAAGCAGGAAGTGTGAATCAGGTGGTATAGCAATACCAGATTTCAAACTGTACTACAGAGCAATAGTAACAAAAACAGCATGGTACTGGTACCAAAACAGGCGGGTGGACCAATGGTACAGAACAGAGGATACAGAGACTAATCCACAAAGTTACAACTATCTTATATTTGATAAAGGGGCTAAAAGCATGCAATGGAGGAAAGATAGCATCTTCAACAAATGGTGTTGGGAAAACTGGAAATCCATATGCAACAAAATGAAACTGAATCCCCTCCTCTCACCATGCACAAAAGTTAGCTCAAAATGGATCAAGGACCTTGATATCAAATCAGAGACTCTGCGTCTGATAGAAGAAAAAGTTGGCTACGATCTACATATTGTGGGGTCAGGCTCCAAATTCCTTAACAGGACACCCATAGCACAAGAGTTAATAGCAAGAATCAACAAATGGGACTTACTTAAACTAAAAAGTGTTTTCACAGCAAGAGAAACAATAAGAGAAGTAAATCGGGAGCCTACATCATGGGAACAAATTTTTACTCCACACACTTCAGATAGAGCCTTAATATCCAGAGTATACAAAGAACTCAAAAAATTAGACAATAAGATAACAAATAACCCAATCAACAAATGGGCCAAGGACCTGAACAGACACTTCTCAGAAGAGGATACACAATCAATCAACAAGTACATGAAAAAATGCTCACCATCTCTAGCAGTCAGAGAAATGCAAATCAAAACCACCCTAAGATACCATCTCACTCCAGTAAGATTGGCAGCCATTATGAAGTCAAACAACAACAAGTGCTGGAGAGGATGTGGGGAAAAGGGTACTCTTGTACATTGCTGGTGGGACTGCAAATTGGTTAAGCCAATTTGGAAAGCAATATGGAGATTCCTGGGAAAGTTGGGAATGAAACCACCATTTGACCCAGTTATTGCCCTTCTCGGACTATTCCTTGAAGACCTTAAAAGACCATACTACAGGGATACTGCCACATTGATGTTCACAGCAGCACAATTCACAATAGCTAGACTGTGGAACCAACCCAGATGCCCTTCAATGGATGAATGGATTTAAAAAATGTGGCATTTATACACCATGGAGTATTACGCAGGATGGAATTTGCAGGGAAATGGATGGCACTAGAGCAGATTATGCTTAGTGAAGCTAGCCAATCCCTAAGAAACAAATACCAAATGTCTTCTTTGATATAATGAGAGCAACTAAGAATAGAGCAAGGAGGAAGAGCAGGAAGAAAAGATTGACATTAAACAGAGACATGAGATGGGAGGGAAAGAGAGAGAAAAGGGGATTTGCATGGAAATGGAAAGAGACCCTCATTGTTATAAAAAAAAAACCCTTAAAAGAGGTTGTGAGGGGAATTGGAAGAAAAAACAAGGAGAGAAATGAATTACAGTAGATGGGATAGAAAGAGAAGATGGGGGGGAGGGGGATAGTGGAGGATAGGAAAGGTAGCAGAATACAACAGTTACTAGTATGGCATTATGTAAAAATGTGAATGTGTAACTGATGTGATTCTGCAATTTGTATTTGGGGTAAAAATGGGAGTTCATAACTCACTTGAAACTAATGTTTGAAATATGATATGTCAAGAGCTCTGTAAGGCTTTGAACAACCAATAAAAAAAAAGGCATCGGCTAATTTCTAGAGTTATATATTTTGCACAAATTGAATCACAATAATATACATGATTTAAACGGATCAATTTCAAGTTATGAAATACAGGATGACATCAGCCTACCAACTAAGAAAAGACCAGGACCAGATGGATACACAGCTGAGTTCTATAAGACCTTTAAAGAAAAACTAATAGCAATATTCTTCAATTTCTATCAGGAAATAGAAAAAGAGGGAGCACATCCAAACTCATTCTATGAGGCCAATATCACCCTGATTCCAAAGTCAGGCAAAGATACATCAAAGAGATAAAACTTCATACCAATATCTCTAGTGAACATAGATGCAAAAATTCTCAATAAAATTCTGGGAAATTGATTACAAGAATATATAAAAAAGATAGTACACCACGATCAAATGAGGTTCATCCCCTGCAAGCTTGGTTCAACATACAGAAATCAATAAATGTAATTCATAATATCAATTGACTTAAAGATAAACATAATATGTTCAACTTAATAGATGCAGAAAAAGCATTCAATAAAATACAGAACCCCTTCATGTTCAATACACTAGTAAAACTAGGGATAACAGGAACATATCTCAACATCATAAAAGCTGTCTATGCTAAGCCCCAGGCCAACATCATTCTAAATGGAAGAAAAAATGAAAGCATTCCCACTATAAAATGAAATACATGGATTCCCTCTTTAACCACTTCTATTTAACATAGTTCTTAAAATACTGGCCAGAACAATTGGACAGATGAAAGAAATTAAAGGGATATGGACAGGTAAAGAAAAACTCAAATTAGCACTATTTGGGGACAATATGATTCTATACATTGAAGACCCCAAAAATTACACCAGAAAACTTCTATAACTAGTAAATTAATTCATGAAAGTAGCAGGATTCCAAATCAACACCCATGAGTCAAAGGCATTTCTGTATATCAGTGACAAACCCTCTGAAAGGGAAACGAGGAAAACTACTCCATTTACAATAGCCTCAAAAAAATATTTAGGAATCAACTTAACAAAAAAGGTAAAAGATCTCTATAACAAAAACTACAGAATGCTAAAGAAAGAAATTAAAGAAGACCTTAGAAGATGGAAAGATCTACCTTGTTCTTGGATAGGCAGAATTAATATTGTCAAAATGACCATACTACCAAAAGCACTATACAGATTTAATGCAATTGCAATCAAAGTCCCAAGGACATTCCTCATAAAAATATAAAAAACAGTCATGAAATTCATCTGGAAAAATAAGAGACCCAGAATAGCTAAAGCAATCCTTAGCAAGAAGAGTGAAGCAGGTGGCATCACTATACATCAGGATACCAGACCTTAAACTATACTACAGAGCAATAGTAACCAAAACAACATGGTATTGGCACAAAAATAGACCTTTAGACCAATGGTACAGAATAGAGGACACAGAGACTATCCCACATAATTACAGTTATCTTATATTAGTCAAAGGCACCAAAAATATACACTGGAGAAAAGATGGCCTCTTCAACCAATGGTGATAGGAAAACTAGAAATCCATATGCATCAAAATAAAATTAAACCCCTGTCTTTTATCATGCACAAAACTCAACTCAAAGTGGACCTAGGAATTAAACCAGAGGCACTGCATCTATTACAAAAATAAAAAAAAAAGTATGCCCAAATCTCCATCATTTGGGATTAGGCCCCAACTTCATTAATAAGATTCCTATAGCACAAGAATTAATATCAAGAATCAATAAATGGGATGGGATTAAAATAAAAAGCTTCTTTTCAGCAAAAGAAACAATCAGTGACATGACTAGAAAGCCTATAATTTGGGAACCAAATTTTTACCACACGCATATTAGATAGAGCAGTAATCTGTAGGATATATAAAAAACTCAAAAATCTTAACAACAAAAAAACAAATAACCCAATTAATAAATAGGCCAAGGACCTGAACATACACTTCTCAGAAGAAGGTATATAATCAATCAACAAATATATGAAAAAAATGTTTAACATTTCTAGAAATCAGAGAAATGCAAATCAAAACTACTCTAAGATTTCATCTCACTACAGTCAGAATGGCAGCTATTAAGAATACAAAGTAAGGGCTGGGGATGTGGCTCAAGCGGTAGCGCGCTCGCCTGGTGTGCGTGCGGCCCGGGTTGGATCCTCAGCACCACATACCAACAAAGATGTTGTGTCTGCAGAGAACTAGAAAATAAATGTTGGAAAATTCTCTCTCTCTCTCTCTCTCTCTCTCTCTCTCTCTCTCTCTCTCTCCTCTCTCACTCTCTCTTTAAAAAAAAAAAAGGAATACAAACAGCATGGGCTGGGGATGTGGCTCAAGTGGTAGCGCGCTTGCTTGGCATGGGTGTGGCCCAGGTTCAATCCTCAGCACCACATACAAACAAAGATGTTGTGTCTGCTGAGAACTAAAAAATAAATATTAAAAAAATTCTCTCTCTTTCTCTCTCTCTCTCTTAAAATAAAATAATACAAACAGCAATAAGTGTTGGTGAGAATGTGGGGGAAAAGGTGCACTCATACCTTGCTGGTGGGGCTGCAAATTGGTGCAGCCTATATGGAAAGCAGTATGGAGAATCCTTGGAAAACTTGAATGGAACCACCATTTGACCCACCTATCCCACTCCTTGGTCTATACCCAATGGGCTTAAAAACAGCATACTACAGGGACATAGCCACATCAATGTTTGTAGCAGCACAATTCACAATAGCTAAACTGTGGAGCCAACCTAGATGTCCTTCAGTGGATGAATGGATAAAGAAACTGTGATGTATATATACACAATGGAATATTATTCAGCAATAAAAGAGAAAAAATCATGCCATTTGCAGATAAATGGATGGAGTTGGAGAATATAATGCTAAGTGAAGTAAGTCAATCCCAAAAAAACAAATGCCAAATGTTTTCACTGATTTAAGGATGTTTATCATAATGTAGTTGGGGGGAGGACATGGGAGGATTATAGGATTAGAGCCAAGAGGAAAAGAGGAGAAATAGGAAGGAAGGGGGAATGGGGGTAGGAAAGGGGGTGGAATGAGAGTAACATCATTACCCTAAGTACTGAATGAAGACACAAATGGTGTGACTATTTTGTGGACAACCAGAGATATGAAAAATTGTGCTCGATATGTGTAATATGAATTGCAATGCATTCTTCTATCATATATAAGAAATTAAAATTTAAGAAATAAAAAAGATGTGACATCCATATAAAGGAGAATTGTAGGAGAACAAATAGACATGAACAGAAAAGATGAGTATGATGGAACACTATAGTCATACTGCCCAAATTATAGGACAGAGAAATAATTTGGAAGTCCATAAGAGAAATATAACAGTTTGCATTTAAAAGCAACCCCATGTGACTAACAAAGGATTTTTTCAGCAGAATACCTACAATCCAGGAAGAAACAGTGACATATTATAACTCCTGAATAATAATATCTGCCAACCAAGATGACAGTAGCAGTAAGAAGACTAACTTTTAGAGATGAAGAATTTACAAAATTTTCAAAGCAAGGGGAAACAGATTACAAGAAACCAATGGCCACCAGAACAGGTATGTAGAAGATTCTTAAGGGATTCTTCTATACAGAAGTGAAAAATGATAATTACCATCATGGTAGCTTATAAAAATAAAAATGCCAATAGAAGAGCAAGATAAATAAAAGAAAAATAGAAAAGAACCAAACATTATCAATACATTAAATGATCAAACAGCAAAGATAAATAAGAAATAAAATAAAGGGCAAATAATATTGAAAAAAAATATAAAAACTCAACAAAATGATAGGAATACATCCACATATTTGAATAATAATCTTGACTATAAGCCTAATAATAATAATCTTGACTATAACTTAATTGAAAGATAAAACTGGAGAATAATGAGAATAAAAGACCAAAAATATGTGGCCTACAAGAAATTCACTTTAAATGAAACAACATGCAGGGCTGGTGTTGTGGCTCAGCAGTAGAGTGCTCACCTAGCATATGTGAGGCGCTGGGTTTGATCCTTAACATCACATAAAAATAAATAAATAAAATAAAGGTATTTTGTCCAACTACAACTAAATAAATAAAATAAATAAATAAATAAAAAATAAACATACATATATGTAAAGTGCAAGAATAGATAATGATAATCCATGGCTGGGGCTGGGGCTCAGCAGTAGAGTACTTGCATTGCATGTGTGAGGCACTGTGTTTGATCCTCAGCACAACATAAAAATAAATAAACAAAATAAAGAGAAAAAAAGAAAATGATAATCCAAGCAAATGAAAATTGAAAGTGAGCTGAACTAGTTATGCTTGACAAAATAAACGTTAATATAAAATCTATAATAAGATAAAAAGAAGGTCACTATATAATGAACAAGGTATCAATTAAGAAGAACATATTTGATTGTATATTTGTAAACACCTAATGTCAGAGCACCTGATATTATAAAACAATACAATTAAACACAAAGGGAGAAATAGGATCCAATGCAGTAATAGTGAGGTGATATTAATACTTATTTGAACCAGACCAAAAATTCAATGAAGAAACTTTACTGTAGATCAAATGGATTTAACAATCATTTACAGAGCATTTCATCTAAAAGGTGCCATGTACATTTGTATTCTTTTCATCAGCACATGGCACTATCTCTAGAAGAAACCATATATCAAGTCACAAGACAAGTCAACATAAAAAAAAATTGAAGCCATATTCTTTATCTTTTCTGTTAAAACTAAAAAGCAGTTTTACAATTTGTACAAATGCATATAGAGTGAACAAAACAGATTTGAATGAAAACAGTGTCATAAAGAAATTCAGAGGGAAATGTAAGGAAAATAATAAGGAGACAGAGACAAGAGGTAAAGGCAAGAAAGTTGGCAGAATGGCAGAGATGCCAAGCTGCCAAGCTTTATTTATATCAATAGGTTACCTTAGGTCATTGGCATCATTAATACATATTGCTCATTGTATTTCTAGACATGTTACAGACTTAGCTTATTCCTCAGTTACATACTAAGTTGTAATGGGCAAAGTTAGGAGTTTTATGTAGCTCTCAACAAAGTCCATTGTTTAAAGTTACTATTATGTGGAAAGGTTCAGGCTCATTAGAGCTTGGTGAAACAGTGTAGTTGTCTAAAAAGAGAGTTCCTTTATTCCCAGGAACTATGTGTCTGAGATCAAGGTTGAGGCTGATAAGACTCTAGCACAGAGCCTTCTCATACAAGCATTACCATGGCAGCTAGATGTTGCATATGTATTTAGTTATTTTACTAGTTCCTAGGAAAAACTACAGGGCATTATAAGGGTGGGAAACAGAGTGTCTGTTACCCTTCCCCCACCCAAGGAGTTTGCTAATGAGAGAAACACTTCTCTGTATATTTTAACAGTAAGAATCCCTAGAGGGAAGTTTTTTTAAAACCCCCAAACAAAGGAAGGCTAAAACACAGCACATCAAAATGTGTGAGAGGCAGAAAAGACAGCACCAAGAGGGAATTTTATAGCAATGATTGTCTACATTTAAAAAAAAGATAGGAAAATACCAGAATAGAGGAACCCACTGCATGGTGGCTGCTTTCCAAGTGGAATGAAAGCATCAGTTCTGCAGCTGCATGAGGCAGGAAGGCTGTTGGAAAGTTCCCTAAAGCAACTTAGAGAGGAAGTAATCAGGAGAAACCCAGGAATATCCTGATAGAATAGAAAGGGAATTAATAGATTGTGTCAGCGCCAGGCAAGGAAAGCTCCCTGCCAATGAACTGAAAATTTCCCAATGATTTTAATAAAGCAGACTCCACTGTCATCAAACTTCAATCTGAGAAGTAAAGAATCTCAGATACTACAAATTTAGATGTTTCAGAAGAGGGCCCTGGCACTTAGAAGCAGATTTAGTTTAAGTGGGAAAAGAATGTCATTAAAGAATCCACATGGTTTACATCATGTCCAGGGGAGATTCAAAATCACTGCAGTTTTTTCTTTTTCTGTTTTCTTTTTGTCTGGTTGGTTTGATTTCTATTTGTATACTCACAAATGGCCATCTATGCTTTACTTCTCACTGGATTAATGGATAGCCAAGCCATGAGTCAATCTGTGTGCAAAAGTGAGACTATGGTAAAGACTTGGGGAAGCACTATGGGGTAATAGGAGCTGAAGCTGCCAGAATGCATATCTACAGTTTCATTTGTAATTCGTGGTATAAAATTTAAGGTAATGAGCAAGGAAGAGAGGCAGTGAAAGTGGGTCATGTCTGGTTTGGGTAGTAAGCTACTACCTGTAGCAATCAAACACACTTTATGTTGTTTCTTTCTTCCTCCTCCATACTTTTCGGTTTTTTCTTTCATTTTTTTCCTTATTTCAATATAATTAAATATTAGGTGTTGTTTTAGTTAGCCTTTTTCATTGCTATAATCAAAACACCCAAAAAGAACAATTTTAGGGAGGTAAAGTTTATTTATAATTCCTGGTTTCAGAAGCCTCAGTTCATAGATGGCTGATTCTAAAACTCTAGGCCAAGGTGAGGCATAGCATCATAGTTAGAGAGTATGGAGGAGAAATTCAACACATGACAATCAGGAAGAAGACAGACAGAATGCGTTCTCACCAGGGACAAAAAATATACCCAAGGGTATGTCTCCACTGACCCAGCAATTCCATCCACACATTCCCTGCATCCAGTTACCACCAGTTAATCCTTATCAGTGAATTAATGCACTGATTCTGTTAAGGCTCACATAATTCAATCATTTCACCTCTGAATTGTATTTTCTCACACATGACCCTTTTAGAGATACTTCATATTTACACCATAACATGTATATCATTAATGCCAAATTTTTACCCTATTCTATAATATTACTCACCCACATTCCTTCTTAGAAGAGTAGTATAGATCACTAGTAATGCATTCATAAATATACGTTTGTTTACAATTTGTTATTAAGGGACCCATATTACTAGTGATTACATTCTCCTCACAGTCCAGTGCTGGTGGTAGACTCAGCACTTTGATTACACTGATATTTTGATGCTATGATATAACCCCAGTTCAGATAATATTTTAAAGAGCTAACTACTCACTAAAAGACCCTCACATAAAAAGAGGAACCAATCATGACAGATGCACAAACAACATAGAACTTCTGAAAGCATGAGGAATGAAGCCAACAAGACACCTCCAAAAGTTTATAAATCTCCAATAATTGTATCCATGGATATTTAGGTAGATAAAATGTTAGACAAATAATTCAACAAATTGATGGTTAAAATGATGGATTATTAATGAAAGGACCTAAGGGACAAAATGCAGGACATGTATAAACACTTCAATAAAGAGACACTGTGAAAAATAATCCAACAGACATTTTCAAAATGGAAAGTAACAATAAGTCAAATGCAAAGCTCAAAAAAATGCCTCTCAAATAATTAGATCAAGTAGAAGACAAAAGTCACTGAGCTTGAATATATGGTGGACTTACTTGCACACAGCAGGTATTAAAGAAAAATAAATTATGATAAAAATAAACAATAATAATGGGACAACACTAAGAGATAAAATTTAAGGCTCAAAAGCATTCAGGAAGGAGTAGAGAAATATGCTAATGGCATTGATAATCTATTCAGGAAAATGATAGCAGAAGTTTTTCCAAACCTTGGGAACAAGATAAATATCCAGATACTGTTTGTTTACACTTGTTTACACACAACATAGAATTTCTAAGTGACCAGGAGAAAATCAAATGTGAAGAGTGGTTTACAGAGGGAAACACAGTTCATGGAAACCCACCTGGTTCTGCCCCACTTGCTTGAATCCAAGGGCTTGCAGGACCAGCTGGGAGAAATGGTCCCAGCTGAGAATTTGAAAGGATGGTGGTGAGAGTACTTGAGTTTGGAGACAGAACCAGAGAGACCAAGAAATGCTAGTGACAGAGGGAACTAAGGATTGGCTCCTCCACTGCATAAGTGGAACCCATGGAAATACCTGGACCATCAAATGCTGAGGCTGGAGGTTTGCTGACATAAGATCTTCAGACTATTCACCATTCAATGAATAACATGGAGCTAAATCGCACCTCCAGGAACTCCACCTATGGGATTTCCTCTCACACTCCAGTAACCTGATCCTGAGATTGAAGAAGACATCACCCTCAAGCCAACCCCACATAAAACTACTTAGAAGAAAAGCTGAGAATCTTTTGAATGCCAACAGAAACAATTCTTTAACTTTTGATGGAGATCTCTATTAAAATATATATTTTTTTCTTCTTTCTTTTCTCTATTTAATTGTGAGTTAAATGGTTCATGGACACTTGTACATATTCATGTTAGTTTCTTTTTCCTCATTTCTAGCATCTTTCAAAGGCAGTTATTTTTCATTGATCACAATTTTGATGACTAAGATGTTTTATGAGTATAGGTAAATTTTGTTTTGCATTCCTTTATTTTTATTTTTAAAAACACTTAATTTCTATATTTATTTCTCACATTTATCTATTTCTTTTAATTGTTCTTCTATCTTTTCATTTGCTAATAGCCAATATTTATGTTCTGTCTTTCACTCTTCATTTAGATGTTTTCTCACTCCTTCCCTATAAGGATCACATCCTATATTACATCTGGTATCTTCTAGTTCACTATTTGAAATTGTAAACCCTTTTGCAAACAATGTTTTTACTGGTGGCAATAACTGACAATATCATTTCTTTTTTTGTGTGACAATTAACACTGTATATGACATAGCAGGAACTATTGAGTTAGGGCTGAATATTTTTTGCATTTATCTCATTCATTAAAAAAAATAGAAAATTATCAAATAAATAACCTAACACTATACCTTGAAGCCCTATAAAAAGAACACATCAACACCAGAAGCATTAGAAGACAGGAAATAATTAAAATCAGAGCAAAAAGCAAAGAAATTGAAACAAAATATCAATATAAAATCAATAATACAAAAATTTGTTTCTTTGAAAAAATAAATAAAATTGATAAATCCTTAGCCAAGCTAATAAAGAGAAGGAGAGCAGAAACTCAAATAATTAAAATTCATGATGAAAAAGATAGTATCACCATGCACACTACTGAAATACAGATGATAATCAGAAATTATTTTGAAAAGTTATACACCAATAAAATGAAAAACCTCAAATACGTCAACAAATTTCCAGAAACATATTTTCTAACAAAATTGAATCAGGCAGACATGTAAAATTTAAAGAGATCAAATTTAAGAAATAAAATTGAAGACACCATCAAAACCCTACCAACAATGAAAAGTCCAGGACAAGACTCATTCTCAGACTAGCTCTAACAGAGCTTCAAACAAGAACTTACACCAATATTCTGGAAGTTATTCCATGAAATAGAAAAGAATCAAACCCTTCCAACTCATTCTATGAAGGTAGTATCACCCCAGTAACAAAACCAGACAAAGATACAGCTTCAGACCATTATCCCTGATGAATATATATGCAAAAATTCTTAATAAAATATTGGCATACAAAAATATATGAAAAAAGATAGTGCACCATGATCAAGTAGGGTTCATTCCAAGGATGCAGATACTGTTCAAAATATCAAAATCAATAAAAATAATTCATCACATCTATAGATTTAAAAACAAAAATCACATGATTATCTCAATAGATGTAGAAAAAGCATCTGATAAAATACAGCATCCATTCATGTTCAAAACACCAGAAAAACTAAGGATAGTAGGAACATACCACAACATTGTAAGTTTTATATGCTAAACCTAAGGCCAACATCATTCTAAATGTAGAAAAAATGAAAAAATTCCCTCTAAAAACTGGGACAAGACAGAGATATACTCTTTCACCACTTCTATTCAACATAGTTCTTGAAATCCTAAACAAAGCAATTAGACAAAAGAAAAAAAATAAAGGATACTAATAGGGAAAGAAGAGCTTAAATTATCACTATTTGCTGGTGATATGATTCTATATTTCAAAGAACCAAAAAACTCCTAGAACTCATAAATTAATTTGTCAAAAGTATAAGGATATAAAATTAACACCCATAAATTGATTGTGTTCCTATAAACCAATGATGAATTAAACTGAAAGAGAAATCAGGAAAAATTATCCCATTCACAGTAGCCTAAAAATAAAATATATGGTAATCAATCTAAAATAAGAGGTGAAAGACCTCTACAATGAAAACTACAGAATACTATAGAAATAAATTGGAGAAGACCTTAGAAGATGGAAAGATATCCAATGTTCTTGGATAGGCAAAATTAATAATGTTCAAAATGGCCATATTATCAAAAGTGCTATAGAGTATTAATGTAATTCCTATTAAAATGCCAAGGACATTCATTATAGAAATAAGGAAAGCAGTCCTGAAATTCATTTGAAAAAATAAGAGGCACAGAATAGCCTAAGCATTTCTTAGTGAGAAAAGTAAAGTGAGATGCATCACAATACCAGATGTTAAATCATACTACAGGGCTATAATAAAAAAAACACAAAACATAGATTTAGCATAAAAACAGACATTAAGACAAATTTAACAAACAGAAGACACAGAGACAAACCACATAAACAGTTTATGGGTTTATTCTATACAATGGTACCAAAAACATATATGGGAGTCCTAAAGATTCACAAGGAGACCAGACAGGTCCAGGAAAACCCCCAACAACCCAATAACCTTGCCAAGGCAAGGGCAGGACATCTCCACAAAACCACCCCAAGACCCAGGACAGGATGCCTCCCACTGATCCTCGAGGAGCCCAGGCCCAGGTCCAGGCACAGAACTGCCCAACATGCTGAGGACCATGCCTGTACACCACAGCACTGCATCTCCAAATAGGCCACCCCAAAGCCAGCATTCGGCTTGCCTGTTCAGCCCCACCATTAATTGTGGTCACTGCCATCTTGGGGCACCTCCAATGCCATCTCAGATTACCCCCATTGCTGGCACTACCATCTTTACTTGCAACAGATTCTATCCTGGGACACCAGCTGGTAGCTGGAAGCCCAACACCAAGGTACTTAGAGGTTTCACACTACTCCACCACTTCCATCTAGGAACAACAGCCAGGACCTAGAAGACCATCATCAAGGTCCCTTCAGGCTTGGTTACACCAGAAGTATCCCTGGTAGATGTGCTAATAGCCACCATTTTGTTGCAGAGGCAGAAAAGAGCCTTGCACAGGGTCACCTCTTTCTCTCTTTTCTCCTGTTAACAGCTAACTTCTTTTGATTCACCTTTCACTCTTCCTATGATTTAATGCCTGTATATTCTCACTTCCTACCTCATAAACATCACACCCTACACCCCCCTTGTTTCTCATTTTGTCCACCATTAGATTCTGTGTACCCTTTTGCAAACCTATTGTTTATATTGCAGATAATAATTGAACACGTCATTTCTGTTTATTGTGACAAAACTGTAATCATCTAAATAGGAACTATTTGGTTTAAGGCTGTATATTATTTGCATTGGGTACTATTAATATTGATCTCCTCCTTAAAGGCAAGCCATCAGAAACCTACCAGGACACTAAAAGATTATAGGGTAGAAACTGTAATACCTCGGATCTGCACTGCTAGAAGGGAAGGCACATGGAAATCATGAAAAGATGAGGGAAGAAAGTGCTCCAATCAAACCAAGATGATACAATAATAGATTCCCTTGACAGCACAATAGATGAAATGTCAGAAAAGGACTTCCAAATATACATAATTAAAAATACTATGCATATAAAACAATAACATAAGAGAGCAAATACAGGCAACAATTGATAACAAAGAGATAAGAGAGTAAATACAAGTAGCAAAAGATTACTTCAAGAAAGAGAGATTCTGGGAAAAAAACGGAAAGCCTTGAAATGTAGGAAACAATAAACAAATAAGAAAATTAATAGAAAGTATCACCAACAGACTAGATCACTTGGAAGACAGAACCTCAGACAATGAAGATATAATATACAATCTTGACAATAAAGTTGACCACAGAGAGAAGATAGTAAGAAACCATGAACAGAACATCAAAAAATTATAGGATAATATCAAATGACTAAGTCTAAAATATATTGGGATATAGAAAGGCCCAGAGAAACAAACCAAAGGAATTCACAATCTCTTCAATGAAATAATACCAAAAACTTTCCCAAAAATAAACTGGAAAATCAAAAAATGTACAAAATTATAACAGAACTACACCAAGGCACATTATAATGAAAATATCTAGCACACAAAATAAGAACAGAATTTTAAAAGCTGTAAGAGAAACGTTTCAGATTGCATATAGGGGAAACCAGTTCAGATCTCAGCAGATTTATCAACTCAGACCCTCAAAGCTAGGAGATACCAGAACAACATATAAAAGCTCTGAAAGAAAATGTATGCCAACAAAGAATCTTCAGATCTGATGACAAAATTAAAGCCTTCCTTGATAAACAAAGGTTAAAAGAATTTACAGTGAGAAAGTCTGCACTCCAAAACATTCTCAGCAAAATATTCCATGAGGAGGAAATGAGAAACAATAATGAAAATCAGCAAAGAGAGGAACTACACAAAAGAAAAAAAACAATCAAATGAGAAACTAAGTCAAGTAAAAAAAACAAAAAAATGACTGAAAATAAAAACCATATTTCAATAATAACTCTGAATCTTAATGGCCTAAGTTCATCAGTTAAAAGACATAGACTGCAGATTGGATTTCTTAAAAAGACCCAACAATATACTGCCTTCAAGAGACTAATCTTATTGGAAAAGACATTCACAGACTAAAGGTAAAAAATGCGGGGCTGGGGATGTGGCTCAAGCGGTAGCTCGCTCGCCTGGCATGCGTGCGACCCGGGTTCGATCCTCAGCACCACATACCAACAAAGATGTTGTGTCCGCCGAGAACTAAAAAATAAATATTAAAAATTCTCTCTCTCCTCTCTCACTCTCTCTTTAAAAAAAAAATGGGAAAAAACATACTACTCACATGGACCATGTAAAGAAGCAGGGGTCTCCATCCTTGAATCAGATAAAGTGGACATCAAACCAAAGTTAGTCAGAAGAGATAAGGAAGGGCCTTTCATACTGCTCAAAGAAATAATTCCTCAACAATCATAAATATTTATTCCCCAAACAATGGAGTATCTGTGTACATCATACAAATCCTTCTCAATTTCAACAATCAAATAGACCACAACACAATAATACTGGGAGACTTTAACACACCTCTCCCATCACGGGATAGACCTTCCACACAAAAACTAAACAAAGGAATTATATAATTCAATAACACAATCAATAATTTAGATTTTATATATATATATAAAATATTTCACCCATCAAAGAGCAACACTGGACTGGGGTTGCAGCTCAGTGGTTGAGTGCTTGCCTCACATGCATGAGGCACTAGGTTTGATCCTCAGAACTACATACAAAAATAAATAAAGATATTTTTAAAAAGAGCAAATACACTTTTTTCTCAGCATAAATGGATCCTTCTCTAAAACAGACCATACGTTATGCCACAAAATAAATCTTAGCAAATACAGAAAAAATAGAGATACTACCCTTCATTCTATCAAGCCATTATGAAATGACATGAGAAACCAATGATAAAATAAAAAAATAGAAGCTACTCCAACACCTGGAGACTAAATAATATGCTGTTGAATGACTCATAGATAGCAGAAAACATCAAGGAGGATATAAAAGAATTCTTAGAGGTAAATGAGAATTCTGATACAACACACCAAAATCTCTGGGACATATGAAGGCAGTGCTAAGAGGAAAATGTTCATTCACTTGAGCTCATTAATTAAAAGAAGAAAAAGTGAACAAATAAATGACATTACATCTCAAAAACCCTGAAAAATAAGAATAAGTCAATACCAAATGTACTAGAAGACAGGAAATAATTAAAATCAGGGATGAAATTGATACAAAAGAAACAATGAAAAAAATTGACAAAGCAAAAAGCTGGTTCTTTGAAAATAATAAATAAAATGGATAAAGCCTTAATTACCCTAAAGGAAAGAAGGAGAGAGAAAACTCAAATTACTAAAATTTATAATCAAAAAGGAAATATCATGACAGATAACAGTGAAATACAAAAGATAATTAGAAACTATTTTTGAAAATATATGCCCCAATAAAATAGAAAATATCAATGTCAACAACAAACTTGTAGAGAATTATGAGTTGCCCAAACTGAATCAGGAGCACATACACAATTTAAACAGGTCAATTTCAAGCAATAAACTAGAAGAAACCGTCAAAAGCCCACCAATCAAGAAAATCCCAGGACCAGATGGATTCTCAGCTAAGTTCTAAAAGACCTTCAAAGAGTTAATACCAATATTCCTCAAATTACTCTATGAAATAGATAATAAGGGAACCCTTCCAAACTCATTCTATGATGCTTGTATCACCCTGAAACCTAAGCCAGACAAAGACACATAAAGGAAAGAAAACTTCAGACCAATATCCCTGATGAACACAGATGCAAAAATTCTCAATAAAAATATGGCAAATCACATACAAAAATATATTATCCCAGAGATGCAAGGTTGGTTCAACATACGGAAATCAATAATCATAATTCATCACATCAATAAACATAAAGATAAAAATAATATGATCCTCTCAGTAGATATTCAAAAAGCATTTGATAAAATATAACACCTTTCCAAGTTTATAACACTAGAAAAACTAGCAATAATAGGAACATACCTCAACAGTGCAAAAGCTATCTATGCTAAGCCCAAGGCCAACATCATTCTAAATGGAGAAAAACTGGAAGCATTCCATCTTAGAACTTAAACAAGACAGGGATGCCCTCTCTTACCACTCATACTCAATACAGTCCTTGAAACTCTAGCCAGAGGAATTAGACAAATGAAAGAAATTAAAGGGATATAAATAGAAAAAGAACTCAAACTATTACTATTTGCTGACAATATGATTCTGTACTTAGAGGATCCACAAAACTCCACCAAAATACTTCTAGAATTCATACATGAATTGAGCAAAGTAGGATTATTAAAGCAACAACTATAGATCAAATGCATTTACATACAATAGTGATGAACCCTCAGAAAAAGTAATTAGGAAAACTACTCCATTCACAATAGCCTCAAAAAATAAATAAAGTACTTTGTAATCAATATAACAAAAGAGGGAAAAGACCTCTACAATGAAAACTAGAGAGCATTAAAGAAAGACATTGAAGAAGGCCTTAGAAGATATAAAGATCCCCCATGTTCTTGGATAGGCAAAATTAATATTGTTAAAATGGCCATACTACCTAAAGTGCAATACACATTCAATGTGATTCTAATTAAAATCCCAATGTCATTTCTTTACAGAGATAGAAAAAGCAATCATGAAATTCATTTGGAAAATTAAGAGACCCAGAATAGTCAAAGCAATCCTTAGCAAGAAAAGTGAAGCAGGAAACATCACAATACCAGAACATAAAATATATTACAAAGTTATAGTAACAAAAATGGTATGATATTGGCACTAAAACAGGCATGTAGATAAATGGTACAGAATAGAAAACATTGAGAGAAACCCACATAAATACAGTTATTTCATATTAGAAAAAGGTGCCCAAAACATACATTAGAGAAAAGACAGCCTCTTCAATGATTGGTGCTGGGATAACTGGAAAGCCATATGCAGCAAAATGAAACTAAACCCCTATCTCTCACCATGAACAAAATTCAACTCAAAATGGATCAAGGACCTTGGAATTAGACTAGCCACCCTGTGC
The DNA here is from genome assembly GCF_045843805.1 of Urocitellus parryii. NCBI lineage: Eukaryota > Metazoa > Chordata > Mammalia > Rodentia > Sciuridae > Urocitellus > Urocitellus parryii. The sequence goes on from NC_135547.1 coordinate 69,009,528, forward strand.
CTAATAGCCCTGATTTCCTTATTAAGACTCCTAAAGGGCAAGAAATAAAATCAAGAATTAATAAATGGCATGGATTCAAACTAAAAAGTTTCTTCTCTACAAAGAAGACAACCAATAATGTGGAGAGAGAGCCCACAGAATGGGAGAACATCCTTACTTGATACATATCAGAGCACTAATTTATAGGATATATAAAGAACTCAAAAAACTTAATGCCAAAAAAATAAATAACCCAATCAATAAATGAGCTAAGTAGCTGAACAGATACTTCTCAGAAGATAAAGAACGGATCAACAAATATATGAAAAAATGGTTAACTTCTCTAGTCATTAGAGAAATGCAAATCAAAACTCTCTAAGATTTCTTCTCACTCCAGTCAGAATGCAATTATCAAGAATACAAACAATAAGTGTTAGGCAAGGATGTGTGGGGAAAAGGTACACTCATACATTGCTGGTGGCACTGCAAATTGATGTAGCCAATATGGAAAGCAGCATGGAGATTCCTCAGAAAACTTGGAATTGAACCACCATATGATCCAGCTATCCCACTCCTTGGTCTATATCCAAAGGACTTAAAATTAGCATACTATAGTAAAACATCCACATCAATGTTCATAACAGCTCAATTCACAATAGATAAACTGTGGAAGCAATCTGAGATGCCCTTCAATAAATGAATGGATAAAGAAACTCTGGTATATATACACAATGGAATATTACTCAGCATTAAGAAAGAATAAAATTATGGCATTTGAAGGTAAATGGATGGAGTTGGAGAATATCAAGGTAAGCAAAATAAGTCAATCCCAATAAACCAAAGGCCAAATGTTCTCTCTGATATGTGGATACTGATCCATAATGTAGGGGGAGAATAGAGGTATTTTGGGCAAACGGGAGGGAGAAATGGAGTGGAGGCATGGGGACAAGAAAGATGGTGGAATGAGATCAACATCATTAACCTAGGTTCATATGACTGCATATATGGTACAACTCTATATCATGTACAACCAGAGAAATGAAAAAATGTGCTCAATGTACATACGATTAATTGAAATGCATTCTTTTGTTATGTATAACTAATTAGAACAAATTTAAAAACTTAAAAAGTATACAAATAATGATAAACACTTTTGCAGATAGCGGGGGCATCACTTATACCCCTGGTTTATTCAGTGTTTATATCATGAATGATTTGTTTTATTCATGTATCATTAATACATATTAATTATTTGTATTATTGAATTATGAATAAATTGTAATAATTTGTACCACTAAACAAAAGGCATAAATTGGAGAAAAGATAAGCTCTTCAACAAATGATGAGAGAAGTAAAATTAAATCACATCAAATAAATCAATAAAATCAAGTGCAAACAATAAAATCAAGAATGAATAAATGGGATGGTATTAAACTAAAAAGCTTCCACACAAGAAAGAAAACAATCAAGAATGTGATCAAAAAGCCTACAGAATGGAAGAAAATCTTTGCCACCTATACCTCAGAGAAAGTATTAACATCAATGATATATAAAAAACTCAAAAAGCTTACCACCATAAAATAAATAATACAATCAATAAATGGGCTAAGGAAGTGAACAAACACTTCACAGAAGAAGAAATAAAATCTATCAACAAATATATAGAAAAATGTCCAACATCTCTAGCAATTAGAGAAATGCAAATTAAAACAATACTGAGATTCCATCTCAATCCATTCAGAATGGCAATTCTCAAGAATACAACTAAGAATAAATGCTGCTGAGGATGTGGGGAAAAGGTTTACCCATATGTTGCTGGTAGGAATACAAATTGTTGCAACCACTCTGGAGATTCCTCAAAAATCTTGGAATGGAACCAATAAATATTGACTCAGTTATCCAAATCCTTTGTATATACCCTGTTTTATCCAGATTTTTGCTGTTATGACTAGAATACATGACCAGCATAATTGTAGAGGAGGAAAGCTTTATTTTGGGGCTCACAATTTCTGATGCCTCAGTCCATAGTCAGCACACTGCATTCCTCAGAACTCGAGGTGAGGCAGGACATCAATGGAGTAAAAGTGTGGTGGAGGGAAGCAGCTTACATGATGGTCAGGAGGTAGAGAGGGAGAGCTCCACTTTTTGAATACAAGTATGTACCCAAATGTCATGTCCCCAATGCCCCACCTTCTCCAACCACACCCCACCTACCTTCAATTACCACTCAATTAATCCTATCTGGTTATAAATTCACTGATTATGTTAAGGCTCTCATAACCAAATAATTTCTTGTCTGAACATTCTTGCATTGTTTCACACATGAGTTTTAGGGGGACACCTCACATCTAAATCATACCATAGTCAAATGACTTAAAATAAGCATATTATAGTGGCACAGCCATATCAACATTTCTAGCACTTGTATTCACAATAGCTAAGCTATGGAACCAAACTAGATGCCCTTCAACAGATGAATAGATTAAGAAAACATGGTATATATACACAGTGGGACATTAATCAACCATAAAGAATGGAATTATGGCATTTGCTGATAAATTGATAGAACTGGAGACTACTGTGCCAAGGGAAATAATGCAATACCAAAAAACAATGGCTGTATATATTGGGAGCAAATTTTTACCCCTCACACATCAGATAGAGCACTAATCTCTAGGGTATATAAAGAACTCAACAAGTTAAATACCAAAAAAAATAATAACCCAATCAATAAATGGGCCAAGGACATGAATAGACACTTCACAGAAGAAGATATACAATCAATCAACAAATATATGAAAAAAATGTTAATTATCTCTAGCAATTAGAGAAATGCAAATCAAAACCACTCTAAGATACCATCTCACTCCAGTCAGAATGGCAGCTATTATGAAGACAAACAACAATAAGTGTTGGTGAGGATGTGGGGAAAAAGGTACACTAGTACATCGCTGGTAGGACTGAAAATTGGTGTAGCCAATCTGGAAAGCAATATGGAGATTCCTTGGAAAACTTAGAATGGAACCACCATTTGACCCAGCTATCCCTCTACTCACTCTGTACCCAAAGGACTTAAAAACAGCATACTAAAGGGACACAGACACATCAATGTTTACAGCAACACAATTTATAATATCTAAACTGTGGAACCAATCTAGATAATGTTCAGTAGATGAATTAATTTTAAAAATGTGTCATGTATACACAATGGAATATTACTCAGCAATAAAAGAGAATAAAATTATGGCATTTGCTGAATGTCTTCTCTGATATAAGGGGGGGTGACTCAAAATGGGGTTGGGAGGGATAGCAAGGGAGGAAGATTACCTCTAGATAGGGAATAGGGGTGGGAGGAAAAGGGAGGGAGAAGGGGAATAACATGGATGGTGGAAGGAGACCCTCATCATTATACAAAATACATGTACGAAGATGTGAATTTGGTGTGAAAATACCTTATATACAATCAGAGCTATGATAAATTGTGGTATAAATAAATATTTTTTTAAATTATGGCATTTGCATGTAAATGGATATAGTTGGAGAAGATATAAGGTGTCCGACTCATAGTTGGGTAAGGAGATGGAGCATGAGAGGAATTGACAAACTCTAGATATGGCAGAGGGTGGGAGAGGAATGGAGTGGGAAGGGGGTAAGCAATTATGGAGGAATGTGATGGACATCATTATCCAAAGTACATGTATGAAGACATGAATTGGTGTGAACATACTTTATATACAAACAGAGGTATGAAAATTGTTCTATATGTGTAATAAGAATTGTGATGCATCCTGTATTTAAAAAATAAAACCAATTAAAAAATCCAATGGCTGGATGTTCTCTGTGATATGTGGATGCTGACATACAATAAGGCAAGGTAAGGAAGAACAGAAGTTCATTGGATTAGACAAGGGAGAATGAAGGGAAGGGAGGGGGGATGGGAATAGGAAAGATAGTAGAATGATTCAGACATAACTTTCCAAAGTTTATATATGAATACATGACCAGTGAAAATCCAAATCATGTACTACCACAAGAATGGGATCATAATTTTATACTCAAATTATGCATAATATGTCAAAATGCAATATAATGACGTGTATCTAAACTGAACAAATAATTTTTTAAAAAAGAAAGAATATAGGAGATAACATCAGATAAATAGAATATCATAGCTTGAAAACTATGTGAACAACGTTGCATACTCAGATGTATTAAAGAAAATATAAGATAATATAAACAAAATATAAAAAACTCTGAAACAACATAAAGACACAAATATAAGCCAATTGAGGAAGGAGAGTCTAATGGCATTTATAACCTATTCATAGAAATAAGGGCAGAATATTTTCAACATGGACGTCAAGTTACAGAAGGCACAAGGGATAAGACAAGAAAATAACCTCTACATGACATATTATAACTAAAACATCAATAATACAGATCAAATAATTTTAAAGGCTACAAGAGAAATTGAATGTAGCATTTTGAGGAAAACAATACAGAAAAAAATTCAAATTTTTCAGCTCAAATCCTAAAATCCTGGAGGCGCTGGAACAATGTATTTCAAACCCTAAAAGCTAACTGCCAAATAAGATTGCTATATAACACAAAGCTATCCTTCATCACAGAAGAATAAATGAAAACTTTCCAAGATAAGCATACATAAAATAACTCATGACTACTATGTCAACAATGCACATGATTATTACATGAATTCTACACACAGACATAGATGATAATAACAATGAAGACAGGAAATTACATAAATCTCATTAGAAGAGTAGATAAGCAAATGAGAATTGGGACCCAATCAAATGTTAGAAATAAATCAAAGGGGAAGGGCATAATAAAAACTTCTCTGCAGTGAATGTTAATAGTTTCAACTCTCCAATTAAGCAGACATAGACTTCCAGATTTGATTTAAAAATAAGATCCAGCTATATTTTGCCTAAAAATGCACTTCACAGGCAATGATAACAACAGGATGAAAGTAAAAGAATGAAAAATAAAATTTCATGCAAATAGAATTTGATAGCAAGCAGGAGTGCTTATACTCATATCTGGCCAAAAAGTCTTTCAAACCAAAATGAGTCAGAAGAAACAGTGAAGAACACTACATACTGGTCAAGGTGGAAATCCAACAAGAATATATATGAGGGTGGTAAAAAATAAGATGGTAAATACTTATTCTCCAAATGTTGGTACTGGTAATTACATAAAGCAAAACTACTCAACATAAAGGATCATAAATATCCCAATACATTTAGTGATTTCAACACAACTCTTACAGGTAAGTCACTCAAACACAAAATTTAAAAAAAAAGACTTTAGGGCTAAAACATGCTGTAAATCTAATGGACATAACGTATATATGAAGAATATTTCACCCAACAACAGTTGAATAACACTTTCTTCTTTTCTGCTCATGGAACAGATAAAATCAAAATAAAGTCAAATTCTAGTCCTTATGGGTAGTCTTAGCAAACACCAAAATGTTCAACTAGTTCCTTTCATCTCATTAGAACAAAATGAAAAGAAATTAAATAGAAAGAAAAATACAAACTATATAAATTTATGAATATTGAACAATACGATAAGTATGTCATTAAGCAAAGCATGAGAGAAAATTAAAAATTCTTAAAATCAAAAATATTTATACCAAGATCATAAAACTATGACAAACCAATTCCTAAACCAGTAAAAAGAACATTAAGGAGCTAGGAATCAAACCAGAAACTCTGTGTCTAATAGAAGAAAAAGTTGGCCCTAATCTCCATCTCATGGGGTCCGGCTCCAAATTCCTTAATAGGACACCTATAGCACAAGAGTTAAAATCAAGAATCAACAAATGGGACGTATTCAAACTAAAAAGTTTTCTCCCAGCAAGAGAAATAATATGTGAGGTAAATAGGGAGCCTACATCTTGGGAACAAATATTTACCGCTCACCACTTCAGATAGAGCTCTAATCTTCAGAGTATACAAAGAACTAAAAAAATTAAACAAGAAAACAAATAACCCAATCAACAAATGGGCCAAGGTTCTGAACAGACACTGCTCAGAGGATGATACACAATCAATCAACAAATACAGGAAAAAATGCTCACCATCTCTAGCAATCAGAGAAATGCAAATTAAAACTACTCTAAGATACCATCTCACTCTAGTAAGAATGGCAGATGGCAGCCATTATGAAGTCAAACAATAACAAGTGCTGGCGAGGATGTTGGGAAAAGGGTACACTTGCACATTGCTGGTGGGACTGCAAATTGGTTCAGCCAATGTGGAAAGCAGTATGGAGATTCCTTGGAAAGCTGGGAATGGAACCACCATTTGACCCAGTTATTCCCCTTCTCGGACTATACCCAAAAGACCTAAAAAGAGCATACAACAGGGACACAGCTACATCAATGTTCATAGCAGCACAATTCACAATAGCTAGACTGTGGAACCAACCCAAATGCCCTTCAATAGATGAATGGATTAAAAAATGTGGCATTTATACACAATGGAATATTACTCAACACTAAAAAATAACAAAATCATAGCATTTGCAGGGAAATGGATGGTTTTAGAGCAGATTATGCTAAATGTAGCTAGCTAATCCCTAAAAAACAAATGCAGAATGTCTTCTTTGATATAAGGGGGAGCAATTCAAAACAGAGCAGGGAGGAAGAGCATGAGAAGAGGATTACCATTAAATAGGGACGAGAGGTGCGTGGGAAAGGGAGAGAGAAGGGGAATTGCATGGAAGATGGTAGGAGACCCTCATTGTTATGCAAAATCACATATAAGATGGTGTGAGAGGGAAGAAAAAAGAGAGAGAAATGTGTCACAGTAGATTGGGTAGAAAGAGGTGATGGGAGGGGAGGGGAGGGGAGGGGGGATAGGAATAGCAGCACAGTACAATAGACACTAGTATGGCCCTATGTATAAATGTAGCTGTATAACCAATGTGATCCTGCAATCTGTACACGTGGAAAAATAAGATTACATACACCATTTGAATCAAATGTATTATATGTCAAGATCATTGTAATGTTTTGAGCAACTAATAAAATTTTTTTTAAAAAAAGAACATCATGAAAGTCAAAATAGAAAATTAATGAAATAGTTAATAAAACAATAATAAAATGGATCAATGAAACAGTTTTTTCTTTGCAAAGATGAAAAATTGATAAACACTTAGCCAAGAAAAAGAAGTAGAGAAGACTCAAATTAATAATATTAGATAAGAAAAGGGAGATATACACTGAGGGCTGAGGTTGTAGCTTCATGGTAGAGCACTTGCCTCACACGTGTGAGGCCCTGGGTTCAATCCTCAGCACCACATAAAAATAAAATAAATAAAATAATGGTTTAAAAAATAGACATCATTGAAATCAAGTGAATTGTTGGGGACTACTTTGAAAACATACATTCCAATAAATGGAAAACTTAAGAAAAATGGATAAATTTCTAGACATACATGACATAGAAAAATTGGGCCAAGATGTCACAGAAAATCTAAACAGACTAATAACAAGCAATGATATGAAATCAGTAGTAAAAAAATATATACTAAAAAATAGAAAAGCCCCATGACAAATGAATTCATAATGGAATTCTGCCAGAATTCTACCTTTAAAGAACTAATATCAATGCTTCTCAAATTATTTGATGAAATGAAAACGGAGTAAACACTTGCAAATTCAGTTAACAATGCTCTGTTATCAAAATCAAATAAGGACACCTCAAGAGAAAAAAGTAAACCATGGAACAGTGTCCTTGATGAACACAGATGTAAAAATCATCAATAAAATACTAGCAAATTAAAATGAAAAACAGGTTTAAAAGATTATACAACATGATCAAGTTGGTTTTATTCTAGGGATGCAGGATAGTTCAATATAAACAAATAAATAAATATAATACTGTATTTGTCTTCCTTCTATTTATTTCTTGGTTTTCATTGGTGCTTTATGGATATACATAAATGTGAGATTCACTGTTGTATATTGATATATGAGCATAGCACAGGTCAGTTTAATTCTGCAGAAAGGGGAACATGGGAAGGAAGTAGGAGAAGAAAAGTGAAAATACTGATGACTGAAATGGAGCAAATCATATTTCATGCATGTATGGTTATGTCAAAATTAATCCAACTATTATTCATAACATAAATATACTAATAATAATTAAAAATAAATATAATATAAAATATTAATAAAATAAAAGACAACAGATGCAGAAAAAGACTTAAAAAATTCAGCACCAATTCAGGATGAAACTACGAAACAGAAGGAATTTGTCTCAACATCATGAATGCCATTTATCACAAACAACAATAAAACATCATATTTTGGGTGTGGGGGATTACCAGGGATTGAATTTAGGGGCATTCAACCACTGAGCCACATCTCCATCTCTATTTTGAATTTCAATTAGAGACAGGGTCTCACTGAGTTGCTTAATGCCTTGATTTTGCTGAGACTGGCTTTAAACTCAACATCCTCCTTACCCAAACTCCTGAGCCACTGGGATTACAGGCATTGAAACTGCACCAGGCTCAACATCATATTTAAAGGAAAGAAATTAAAAGCATTTAATAAAAGATTGTACTCAAGGATCAGATGTACACTTTCACCTCTCCTATTCAATGGAGTACTTGAAATTTATCAAAAACAAATTGAAATGAAGTTATTTTAAATATGTACCTCAATCATGTAAATTAAAGACAGTTTTTTTTTTCTTCTTTGTAAATTTATAAGTGCTCATTTATTTATAAGCCAACTTTCTAGCATACAAACACAACATAAAATACACACATGTACACAAACATGCATAAAAAGAGACTAAAATAATTTTGTAACTTTTAGTTTCATCATTTTCCAGTTTTTAAAACATTGGGCTATTGGCATCATTACCATAACTATAGACAATCCATAATCTTAAATCTGCACTTTGTAAAGGTATTAATTAACTGAAACAAGGTAGAGAATTTATGTATCAATGGGCCTGAACTTGGTCTAAAAATTGTTGATAAAAGACTAAGCAATGATCCAATGAAAGCAAAATGTTTAAATGTGAGGCTTGTTAATGCAGAATTAATTTAATAACTTTTCCTATTTTAAAAGTTAAAGAACTCATATTTTAAGGGTTTACTAATAGAGAAATCTTTGCAAATGGAAATTTATTATCATAAAGTCATGTTTTGAAGAATTAGTCAATTGATAAGTCATTCCAATGAAATTTCTTATCAGATGGAGCAATTCAGATAAAAAGAAACAAAGAGATCTTTCCCTGTTATTAGTTCATCTTAGTTGTATGGGACATTAGTATCCATTCTGACATAAATATGAAAGATGGAATATAATTTTCTCTAGTTCAGTCTCCAGTACCTCCCTTTACCCTCCCTTTCTCCCTCCTAATTCCTTTCCTTATACTCCATTGATCATTCTGCTAATTACTTACAGCTTTTTTTTAAATTAAGTGCCTTCATTGTGGTATATTCATGTATGTACATAGGAAAGTTAGGTCACTAACTCCCACTTGATCCCCTTCCTCTACTCCACTGATCTTTTGTCTATTTTGACAGAAACCGTTTCCCATTTCTTTTTGTTTCTTCCTTATTTTTGGACTAGCTTCTGAGAGAAGAAAAAACATTCAACATTTGGCTTTCTGGGCATGGATTATTTCACTTAGCATGATGGTCTCCATTTCTATGCATTTACCATCAAATGTCATAATTTCATTCTCCTCTATGGCTGAGTAATATTACATTGTGCATGTTATGGTTTAGATGTAAGTTGTTCTTCAAAAGCTCACAAAGACAAAGCAAAAAATTTAGAGAGGAAATGATTGGGTTATGAGTATTTTAACTTAATTAACATATTAATCCCCTGATAGGAATTAATTAGATAGAAATTCTAGGCAACTAGGCTGTGGCTGGAAGTGGTAGGTCCCTGTGGGTATGCCTTTGGTGTCTGTCTCTCTCTCTCTCTCTCTCTCTCTCTCTCTCTCACATACACACACACACACACACACACACAATTACTGGTGGCTATGACCTATGCTGCTTTCCTCAACCACACTCTTCTACCAAGATGTTTTATCTCACCTCAATCCCCAAGGAATGGAATTGGTTATCTATGGACAAAATCCTCTGAAACTCTAAACCCCCAAATGTTTCCTTCTCTAATTGTTCTTGTCAGGTCTTTTGGTAATGGCAGTGAAAAAATGACTAAAACTGTGTGTGTGTGTGTGTGTGTGTGCGTGTGTGTGCACGTGCGTGTGTGTGCGCGTGCGTGCGTGTGTCGTATTATGTTTTTCTATTCATCTGTTGATTGGCAACCAGGTTGGTTCCATAGCTTGGCTACTGTGAAATGTGCTGCTATAAAAATTTCTGTCTGCAACCCTATAATATGCTGATTTCAGATCTTTTGGATACATACTCAGGAATGGGATAACTGGGACATGTGGTAGTTCCATTCATAGTTTTTTGTTTTTGTTGTTTTTAATGAATCTCCATTCTATTTCCAGAGTGGCTGTATTAATTTGCAGTCCCACTAATAATGTATGAGTGTACCTTTTCCACCACAAACTTGTCATCAATTATTATTGTTTGTATCCTTAATAATTGCCATTCTGATTTTGGTGATAGTGAAGAGCATTTTATATACCCACCCAATCAGCCAAAGCTTTGAGTTTTTCCAACAGTATTTTCTTCCTGCTTTAATGCATCATATGTTTCAAGTTTTTCTGCCTTCTACCTAATAGTGGCTGTTATGGTTTAAATATGAGGTGTCCCCCAAAACCTCATGTGTTAAATAATGCAATAAAAGGTTAGAAGTAAAATGATTGAGTTATAAGAGATTATCCTATTCAGTGCACTAATCCACCAAAAATGATTAACTGGGTGATAACTGTAAGTAGTTAGGGTGTGGCCAGAGGAGCTGAATCACTGTGGGATACAATAATTCAATATATAGAATAGGAGAGACAAACATCCCTAACCAACAACAGGCCCCAAGTAGAAACCACTAGTGGGAGAACTCAGGTCTCAGTCCTGGATATTTACTCATACATCAAAACAGATAGAAGTCTCTAAAACAAAACAAAAAATAATAATAATTTCACATGAAAGGATACTCATATAAAAGAGGAAGAAAAATCTATCTCCACTGATGTTCAAGTCCATGATATCTTAAAACAGAAGGAAACAGGCAAATTTCTCCCCAAAATTTATAATCCCCCCAAAATAAATACACAGATATGGAAGTGGATGAAATTCCAGAGACAACTATTAAAAATTGATATTAAAATGTTCAATAAACTAAAAGATGACCAAGTAATAAATTAAGAGCAAAAACAGGAGATTAAAGATCATTTTAATAATGAAATAGAGATATTTAAACAAGCCAGTCAGAACTCCTAGAAATGAAAGGCATAATGAATAAATCATATTAAAAATTTGCTTAAAAGTATCAATAACAGAACATACTGCACAGAAAATGGAACTATATGCTTCAAAGACAGAAATTCAGGTCATGAAAATGAGGTATATAAACTTGAATACTCTGTATACAATAAAGAAAAGACATAAATAAAAGATCATGATCAGAATATATAAAAACTCTAGGACAAAATCAAGACACAAAACTTGGGATTCATCAGAATAAAAGAAAATATAGAGATAAAGGGTTAAGACATCAAGAACCTCTCCATGATAAAATGGAGAAAAATTTTCTCATCTTAGAAATGAAACAGACATTAACTTATAGGAGTCATATAGAATTCAATATAAACTAGTTCAAAAAGAACAACTCCACGAAATAAACGTAATGAAAATGACTAACAGAAAACAAAGAAATAATATTAAAAGCTATAACAGGAAAATAACAGCTCATATTTAGAGGAAAATCAATAAGGCATGTTTTAGATTTCTCAAATCAGAAGCTAAAAGCAAGGAGGGCCTGAAATGAGATATTCCAATCTCTAAAAGCAAACAATTGCCAGACAAGTTTGCTATATGCACCAAAGCTATTTTCAGAATCAATGAAGAAATGTAAAAGTTTCCATGATAAGTGTTATGGTTTATACAATACATGTCCCCCAAACCCTAATGTGTGAGAAAATGGAAGAAAGTTGAGAGATGAAATGATCAGGTTATGAGAATCTTAATATAATCAGTGCATAAATTCCCTGATAGGGATTAACTGGGTGGTAACTATAGGCAGGCAGTGTGTGACTGAAGGAAGTGGGTCTCTGGGAATGTGCCCTTGGAGTATAAATATTTTGTTATTGGTGAGTGTTAGGTCAGTGGCAGTGACTTAAAACAAAGCAGCCCTCTTGGAAAAGAAACATCAATCAGGTGCCGGCATAAATGCCTGTCAATCAGCAGGACGCAAGGCCAATCCTGGCATGTATCCAACTCCCCTTACCAACTCCAACAGGACAAGGGACTCTAAAAACACCTTTTCCTGTCACCAGCCCTTCCCTTCCTGCTGTAAGCCCCATAAAAGTCCAATCCTGTCAAGCTTCTGCACAGTTTCTCTTCAGACCCTTCTCCTGTCCACTCTGTCAGTCTGATGGAGTTCCACCCAGGAGTGAATCTCAAATAAAGCCTGTTGGACGACGTTTATAAATCTGCCTCCTTTGGTGGATGCCCAACTCGCCTGATTTTACAGTGAGCAGAGAGAGAGCACTCTCCTGTGTATGCTTGCTTGCTTACTCGCTCGTTCTCTCTCTCTCTCCCTCCCTCCCTCCCTCTTTCTTTCTCTGCATCCTGATCAACAGATCCTGAGATGCCTTGTTCCTTTATGCCTTTCTGCCTTGAGCAATAGAGTTGCCCTTTCTCACCTTGAACACTGAGCTACAGAGCTGGCCATCTATGGACTGAGACTTCTGGTACTCTGATCTCCAAGTAAACTTTTCCTCCTAAAATTGTTCTCATCATATCTTTTCAGTACAGTACCAAAACACTTGATTAAAACATAAATTTGCATATAGAATGAGGTCTTTGCTGTGACTAACCTGACTATGTGATTTAGAAGTTTGAGAAGGTTTTTGGAATTTGTGGAAGAAAGTTTGAAAAATTTCTAAAAGCTGGAAAAAATTTCTAAAGCTGGAAAGGTTTGGAATTGTTGTAAGCATAGTTTAATGGATGACTCAAGTGAAAACACAAATTACCAGGATGAATATATAACTATCCACAATAAAGAGGGGTTCATGAGGCTTTAGAGGAAAAGGAGGAATCTGTTTGAAAGTGGACTAGAGGTCATTTAAGTTACATTCTAGCTAAGAAGTTGTGTAAAATTTTCCCATGCCCTGAGACTATGTGAGGCTCAATTTAACCTGACAGAGAAAATTTCAAGGCAACAAAACCTCAGGGGATGGCAAGGGTATTGCTGGTGGCTTTTAGCCAAGTTTGTTGTGATAATATGGAGCAGAAACAAACCAGAAAGATCTGAAGAATTTGCAGTTTGGCCAGAAGGAAGGTGTGCTTGTTAAAAATATTAAAGCCACTAAAGAAATGCTAAATACTTTACCAAGAAACAATAGTAAGTATGACTTTAAGGCATCTCAAGGATTGGCATGAACATACAAATTTCAGGTTCCTTTGAACATGAAAAAACAGCCTCTACCTCAGAGCAAAGCCTGTCCAAGGAAGGGGGTGTGACCCTTGTCCTTGGAAAGATCCACAGAGCATTCTTAGGCACATATCCACCATGCTGAATTGTTTATCTACAAATAACAAGAGAGATCTGTTGCACCAGGTGTCCCTGACTCAGTCAGGCTAGGTGGGGACCCATAGCAACCTCCTAGCAGCCACCAATCAGCATGAGACAGGGAAAATTACCTGAGATGCCAGATGACCCTCCCAGTAGTTTATGGTGGTTGATAACATGTTGGGAAACCCTGTAGTTCAGCCTGAACACCCCTCTTGGCTTAAACCAATCAGTTCAATGAATCCCCCTCTTATACTGACCAGTCACCCTTACCCAACTTGTTCCCGCCAGTGACTGTACTAATCATGTTTTAGAGTTGTTTTATGATTTTCCCAAGGTGTGTGATGATTTGTTAAGAGATGCTATGATGTATGTGAAGTCCCTGCCTTCCCCAAAGAGTGTATAAAACTGCTGCAAACCCTGGGCTTGGGGCCTCTCAGCGTCACCAGTTGCTGTGTGTGCATGGAGGACAGAGCTAGCTCGCAATAAACACCTCTTTGCTGCTTACATGGATCTTGGTCTCTGGTGGTCTTTTGGGGGTCCCGAATTCGAGCATAACAGAACAATGTCCTTGATGAACACAGATGTAAAAATCCTTAATAAAATAATAACAAACTGAGAAACTAATGTGACTCCATTTTGAAAACAGTTTCTACCTCAAAGCTTATCCAAGGAATAGGGGCATGACCCTTGTCCTTGAAAAAACCCACAGAGAGCTCCTAGGCCCATACCCACTCTGCTGAGTTGTTTGTATGCAAATAACAGGAGGGATCTGCAGCACCAGGTGTCCCTGACTCAGTTAGGCTAGTTAAGGACCCACAGCAACCCCCTAGCAACCACCAATCAGCATGAGACAGGGAAATACCTGGGATGCCAGATGACCCTCCCAGTAGTTTATGGTGGTTGATAACATGTTGGCAAACCATGTAGTTCAGCACATACTCCCCTCATGGCATAAACCAATCAGTTCAAATGAATCCCCCTCTTGTACTAACCAATCACCCTTACCCAACTTGTTCCCACCAGTGAATGTGCTAATCAATGTTAAAAGTTGTTGTTTGACTTTTCCGTGGTGTGGAATGATTTGCTGTGTGATCTTGTGACACATAAAGTATCCCCAAAAACCTATAAAATCTCACTGAACAAAGGACCTGGGCTCACTCCCTGGACCACTGCATCAGGAATGGTTGTGAGTCCAGGCTTGAGCTTGCAATAAGGACTCTTATGTGATTATATAGGATTCAGCTCCTGGAGATATATTGGGGTCCCAGGAATCTGGCATTACAAAACCACATTCAAAACACAACAAAATGTGTTTCATCCCAGGGATGCAAAGTTAGTTGATTCAACATAATCAAATCAATAAATACAATTTACCATATAAATAGAGTTAAGGATATTAATCATATCATTATCTAAAGAGATGTAGATAAAGCATTTGACAAAGTCCAAAACCCATTCATGTTTAAAACACTAGAGAAATTAGGATAGAAGGAACTTATCTCAACATTGTAAAGGCTGTATGTTACAACTCAAGGATAACATCATACTAAACAGAAAAACTGCAAGCATTTCCTCTAAAATCAGGAACAATACCAGGATGTCCACTCTTACCACTTCCATTCTTTATACTCCTCAAAGCTCTAGTCATTGCAATCAGGCAAGAGAAGGAAATTAAAGGTATACAAATAGGAAAAGAAGTCAATTATTTCTTTCTTGTTAATGATATGACCCTATATTTATGAGCTCCCAATATTGCATCAGAAGACTTCTAGAGCTAATAAATGAATTCAGTAAAGTAGCAGGACTCAAGTTCAACTTCCATAAATCAATAGCTTTCCTATACTACAGTACTTATTCTGTCTAAAAACGAATTAAGAAAAGTATCCCATTAACAATAACCTCAAAAATAAAATAAAATAAAATACTTGGGAAATAAATCATACCAAGAAGATGAAAGACCTCTAAAAATCTATAGAACACTGAAACAGAAATTGAAAAAGACATCAGAAGATGAAAAGACCTAACAGGTATTGGGGTAGACTGGATTAATATTGTGAAAAATGGATCAAAACCTGTTTATGATTTTGAATGCCTGTAATCCCAGTGAAAAGGATTGCAAACTTGAGTTTAACCTCAACAATTTAAAAATGCCCTAAGCAACTTACTGAGACCCATATCTCAAAATTAAAAAATAAATAAATAAATAAATAAAAAGATAATGCAGCTCTATGTTTAAGTGACTCTGGATAGAATATCTGGTACAGGAAGGAAGGAAGGTAGGAAGGAAGGAAGAAAAAAGGACAAGGAAAAAGAGAAAGGGAGGGAAGGAGGGGCAGAGAGGTGGGGAGGAAACAAGAAGAAAATATTCAAAAGATTTTTTGGTATGTGAGATTGAACTCAAGGGAGTCAAACACTGAGCGTCATCCCCATACCTTTTTATTTTATATTCTGAGATAGGGCCTCACTAAGTTACTAAGGCTGGCTTCAAACTTGAAATCCTCCTGCCTCAGCCTCCTAAGAACCTGGGATTACAGGTGTGTACCAATGCACTGGGCTAAGAAGAAAACGTTTAAAAAAATAATCATAGCCTTAGGAATGAAAGCAAAAGCCTTGCAACTGCTAGAAGAATATATAAGGTCAACAATTTATCATATTTCCATAAGAACAAATTTCTTAAACATGACCCAGAAAGTTCAAAAAATAAAACTAAGAATCAATAAGTGGGATGATATGAAGTTTTTTTTTTTTTTTTTAGAAAAACAACTTCTGCATAGAAAAGAAATGATAAAAGTGTGAAGAGAAACCTAAACAATGAAAGAAAATCTTTTCCAGTTACTTCCCTAGCATGGGATTAACACTCACAATATATGCAGAACTCAAGAAGTTTATCTCTCTCTCTCACACACACACACACACACACAGGAAAAAAAATCAATAAATGGCAAAAAGAACTAAAGAGACACTTGTCAAAAGAAGAAACACAAATGGCCACAAAATATATGAAAACATGTTCAACAACCCTAACAATCAAAGAAATGCAAATCAAAACTTCACTGAGATCTCCCCCTCACTCTTGTCACAATGGCAATCATCAAGAATACAAATTATAATAATAAGTGTTGGCAAGGATGTGGGGGAAAGTTATGTTCATACATTGTTGGTTGGGCTGCAAATTATACAACCACTCTGGAAAGCAGTACATAGATTTTACCAAAACCCTGAAATGAAAACACTGTAGGAACCACTATAATACTCTTCAGTATTTATCCTAAAGATTTAAATCAATGATATATTCACATCAATGTTTACATCAAGGCAACTTACAATAGCCAAGATATGGAAGCAGATAAGGTACTTGTCAATAGATGAATACATTAAGAAACCAATATACAGAGAGACACATATATAGTATATATATTTAGACACATAACAGATAAGTTTTGTTTGTCATAAGAAGAATGGAGTTTGCAGTTAAATGGATGGAACTGGAGAACATCATGCTAAGTGACATAAGGCATACTAAGAAAATCAAGATGGAATATTTTCTCTCATATGCAGAAGCTAGACAAAGTAAGGGGAAATGGGGTTTTTGGGATATTAAAAAGATAAAACAAAGATCAGTAGAGTAAAAGAAGGAGATTGAGGGCTTGGGGTATATCTCAGTGGTGGAATACTTGCCTAGTGCATGTAAGGCACTGGGTTCAATCCTCAGCACCATATAAAAATAAACAAATGAAATAAAGGTAGTATGTCTATCTATAACTATAAACAAAAAAGGAGATTGAGTGAGAGGAAGGAAGGATGAGAAAGGGGGGAAATGCAGAGTTTAATTTGATAAAATTCACTATGCATATGTATAAATATACCACAGTGAATTCCACCTATGTGTATCTATAAAGCACCAAGTAAAATAAATAAATAAATAAATAAATGGCAGACCAGTAGAGGAAATGAAAGAAGGGAAGGGAGGAAAGGAGGGAAGAGTAAGCACCTGGAACTGAAATGGAGTAAATAAAATTTTAAGCATATATGATTATGTTAAAATGAACCAATTATGTAGAAATATAATGCAAAAATAAAAGCAAAAGAGACATAAAGGAAAGAAAATTGGCATTTGGATTTTACCTAACTCATCAAATTACACCATTAAGTAAATCAACAGATAAGCTGTATAAAGAAAATGTTTTAAAAAATTCATACTGTTACAATACCATTGTTTTTGTTTGCTTGTTTGAAATAGGCACAATATTTGAGGTCGCTTCAGAAATGAACACATGGAAATGTCCATTAAACAAATGAAAAAGTTTGTATATAAGATGTGAAAATTAATATGGTAATGTAATACACCTGCCATAATAGTAACAAATGTTGTCTAAAATATGGGTCAATCGGACCTCTTACATTGTATGCAATTATGTTTTCCAAGCAAAACCACTTCAAAAAACCTAAGTGAATTTGTTATAAATTATGTTTTCCAAGCATAAGCACTTGGAAAAACCTAAACTAATTTCTTATGAATCTAAACATACACCTACTCTAAATAATAGGCATTCCCATTCTAGTTATTCAGCTATGTTAAATCAAAGCATTTAACCTCTAAATATTTTCAGTAGAATATTCAGAGAAGTTTTATTTCATAATATTCTAAAACTATAGATTGTTCATGGATCCATTATTACAAAAATAGCAAATAAATTTTATAATATCTATAAGAATATATACTACTTAGTAATAAAAAGGAACAAAAATAAGGATAAATTATGATACATGCAACATGGACAAATACTAAAATAAAATCATAGTATTTCATAAAACTTTATGAAATTCTATTACAGTGAGAATAAATATCTAGTGATAAATTCAGAACCATAGTTCCCTCTGGGGATGGAAGGTATATAGGAATCAGTTTTGAGGGAACATAAATAAATCTGGGGAGTATTAATGGAGCCAGATTTACAGATAGGGTTAGTGTAGTTAGGTAAATTGGGTCTAATATATCCTGTAAAATCAAGAATGAAGGCCATATTGAGAATGAAGTCTAGGAAAAGGGGAATTGAAAATGTCCCAGAGCCCATCCCAAGGAAATGTTAATGAAGCAGCTCCTAGCAAACAAAGAGATGGTAATCCAAAAGTCCTTCCTGCCCAGATTGCTCCTCTGGCCCATCAGTCCCTCACCTTTTGGGCCTTCCCACCTACATTCCATACTGCAAGATAATAGAACAAAGGACAGGAATGCAAGCGACAGGACTGCTGGAAATTTGAAAGTAAACCTTAGCTATAAAAAAGGGAAGACCTCCCCCTTCCATGGATTCCACCTCTTGGGTCCCCTTCTTTCTATGGGGAGAAGTCTTTTCTGCTGTCCTTTAATACAGTTTCAACTTTCCACTCTAAACTTGCCTTGGCATGCTTCTCTGGAGTTATATTTCAGCATTGGGGAAGCAAGGACTCCTCATCGGTAAACAGTGGTAACACTGATACTAATAAGTACCCCCATATGGATTTAGGTAACATAAGTATTCATGTGCCAAACTTCACTATTTCTGTATATAAATTTTACTGAAAGAGAACACAAAATAAATAAAATTCTGTTTAATGATATGCATTAAGTGTTTAAAGATATCTGCAATTTAATTTGTTATACATCAAAAGATAAGATAGTTAAAGGATGAATGGAGAAGATACTTCAATAGATATGTTATAAAGAAAATACCATAAAGTGTTAATTATAGATTGTATATATTAGTTGTATGGGGATTGACTTATAGTTCTTTTAACTCATCCCAATTTTAAAAACTTTTTAAATAAAATGTTGAATAAATATTTATATCCAAAGATGTTCATCAGTGTTAGTGATATTAGTATATTAGTCAGAAATTGGAAATGATGTATATGCTTGTTTGGTTTTGGATCTATTCTACAACTATGAAAATGATGCTTGCAATTAGCAAAATAGTAAGATTGTATTATGCGGTGTTAATGCTGGATAAAAAATACAATGCCATTTTCAACATGCATAGGAACAAAACAGAGCAGATAGAAATCTAAAATTTCACTATTGGTTGTGTGTGCACGGTGAGATTATGGGTGCTTTTACGTTTCTTATGCTAGGATCTTCAAAATTTTCAACCATTTTTATGTATTAGTACCCACATACTTATTTCTAGATAACAAAACAAAATTATTATATATATGTTCTCATTCTGGATCTTCCTTCTAAGGGTTGGTGAACTTAGATAAGTCACATCTCCCTTCTGTGTTTCAAGCTTTCTTCCATTAAAAAAAATACTTCCAGGGCTAGGGCTGTGGCTCAGTGGTAGAGTGATTGCCTAGCATGTGTGAAGCACTGGGTTTGAGTCTCAGCACAATATATAAAAATAAATAAATGAAATAAAGTTCCATCAACAACTAAAAAACATTTTTAAAAAATTACTTCCAAACAACTCCTCATCCTCTATTCTTTCATTTCCTATCTTTTTCTCTGGGACTGTTATTTATGTTCTACTAAGTCCATTCTTGCTACTTTCTCACTTTGGGGACAAATGGAAGATTTTAAACTTTATATTAGTTTGGTTTGAAAAACTACTGTAGTAGATTTGCAACATATTTTCTTGTTCTCCCATTCTCTAGTTCCCCAAACAACTTTGCCATCAGTCATTTTTCCTGCTAGTACCTCCAGAGAATATAACAGCTGACTAAAAATTGAGGCTGGGTCCATTAAGCCTCAACTGGTATAGTTACTAATGCTATTGCTAATACTAGTATTCATCTCATGGTCCTAAAAAGCATAGCAACTATTCAGAATTGAGTCTATCTGAACCCTACAGAATCTCCCAGTTTCATTGCTATCTTTTACAGTGAAGATTATTCTCTCCATAGAGAGAAAATTCAATCCTGATAAAACTTAAATCAGTTAGAGAGGCCTTAAGAAAACTATTAGAGCAGTGCTTTTCAAATTGTGGGTTAAAAACGTAGATTGAGGGCTGAGGTTGTGGCTCAGTAGCAGAAAACTTGCCTAGCAGGTGTGAGGCACTGGGTTCGATTCTCAGCACCACATATAAATTAATAAAAAATAAAGGTCTATCAACAACTCAAAAAAATGTTTTTAAAAAGTTGATTAAAAAACAGAAACCTGTAACCAGTATTTTTATAAAGAATAGGAATAAAAATATCAATATATCACATATTTGTGGATAATTTTAATAAATCTTTTTATTCATTTATATACTCGACTATATTGGAAATTGAATTTTTCATTTGATATCTGTTTTTTAAATGGTTTGAGGGACTGGGGTTGTGGCTCAGTGGTAGACAGTTTGCCTCTCATGTGTGAGGCCCTGGGTTCGATCCTGAGCATCACATATAAATAAAAAATAAAATAAACTATTATGTCCATCTACAACTAAAAATATTTTAAAAAGGGTTTGAAAACACTATTCCTGTCCAATTATCTCATTTTAATGATGGGGTAGAAGAGGATCAAAGAAGAGAAAGTACTTATTCGAAGTCACACACTAACTTAGAAGCAGAAAATAAATCTGTGCTTGATGGGCAATGGGCAATAGTTACTCTGGTTATAATTGACCAGGACTCAAAGTATATGAAACATCTACTGAATTTGAAATTAAGAAAGAAGGACAAGAGTGGGTAGTTCCATCTGAAATTTAACTCAGGAAGCAATCCAAGAGATGATGACCTTGAGCAGACTCTCCTCCCATCTGGATAAATATC
Organism: Urocitellus parryii; assembly: GCF_045843805.1. Classification (NCBI taxonomy): domain Eukaryota; kingdom Metazoa; phylum Chordata; class Mammalia; order Rodentia; family Sciuridae; genus Urocitellus; species Urocitellus parryii. The sequence goes on from NC_135547.1 coordinate 69,030,946, forward strand.
ATCAATCTGAAGTCTTACTGAGATGAGAATGACCAATTTGAGACTAGAACACACTCTTGTACCTCTAACTGTATCCAAGCTCACTCTTATATTAGGACACTGAAGAAAAGAGTAGTAGATTGGAGTTCTGTGGAAGGGATAAGGATTTTTAAGTTTGACCTTTAGAAAAAGAAAATGCAAAAGACATATGAAATTCGGATCCCAAATCAGAGCCATCATCTAGAAAAAACTTCAATGAGATCTGCGATGCTTTTTCAATCTTCTCTTTCAATCCTACATTAATTTTTGTAATTCCTGTTTCTTCATACTAACATCTTCAAACACTTAAAATCAAAGGGCTGAATATAAGTAAGTGATGCTTTCAAGCACAGTTGCAATCTGAGAAGAAAAGAAGCAGAAACAGCAAGTTGAACCAGCATAGGAAAAAGCCACAATGCCCCCAGCAGAGATGGTTAAAGGGGGAAGAAATGACAGCTTATAAAGAGTCTTTGTTTGGAATTCCTAAGGGCTAAAAATCCCTGCAGTTTAAGTTTGTTTTTCATATTTTGCTCTCTATTTTTTCTTGTCTTTTTCATCATTTATTGTTTTTTCTTTTTTACTTTTTCATGGTAAACTTGATTTTTGAATACCCAAGTTCAAACAGCAACTTAAATTCTACTTTATACTGGATTAGTGACTGCCAATGCTGCAGGCAGACTGGGATAGGAGAGATTCTACTAGACAGATTAGGGAGAAACTCAGGGAAGCCATGGTTTCAGCCAGTCCTCTGGGATAAGAATTGTGCCTGATAGGGAAGGGAAGTGGAACTGAGCAGGGTCAGAAGGAAAGTTATAATCACCACACCACTGCCCAAAAGCCAAGAAGGGGTTCTGGAGCACACTGATTGAGACAATCTGAACAAGGGAGTAAAACAAAATACACATTGGCCTAAAGGCAATCATGTTAGAGGGCTAACAACCCTGACAGAATTTTGCCCCAAACCCCCATCAATGACAAAGCCATTTTGAAAGTCTGTTTGAAGTCGGTAGCTTTCTAACACCATAGCTAACCAAGTTTAAGGATGAGGTGAGCTCAACATACAGATTCCCCTGACAAGTTTGACTGGTATGGGTCAGAGCTGAGAGCAAACGGTATGATAATTGTTTCCTCTGAAATTCCTAATAATTGGAAGATTCTAAATTCAAAATCATGGAAAGAAAAGACTATTTAGAAAATTTCAGCAAAAAAAAAATGAATTTACGTACAACAGGTACTATATTAAACACTGATATTAACTGATTTGTGGTATCTCCCCACATTTTTGCTTTGTCAGAGTTCTAATTTTAGGTATGTTGTCTATTAAATAGATCTTCCCTTGATACCTTTTTCCTATTCTCCATCTCTATCAACTTACACTCTTCATCATTTTATTATCATTTTGACTTTGGCCCTGCCTTCCTCCCCTAGATTTTTTCTTCCCTTTTTCATGTTTTTTTTTCTTAATTTTCAATCACTTTTTCCAATTCAGCTTAGTGTACTATCATAAATTATTATCCTCTCAGCCTATTATAAGTTACTTCTCATCTGTGTGTCTGTTTGTTCAATACAGTTATGGAGATTATTTTAAATAATTGTTATAGCTTATGTTGCTATATTATTTGCTTCTAAATTATCACTGTTACTCATTTTTTTTCAAAGTTATACTGGTAGTTGAAATTAACAGTTTGATTTCATTGACTGGATAAGTTGAAAGAAACATATGCACCTACCTTGAGATTCATTAAAAGACAACGACCCAGTAAAGAACCCCAACATGAAAAACAAGTGGAAAATATCTCAAAAGTCAGGCAAACCTCAAGCCTGTGTGACCATATGAGCAAATAGTTCAAGAATATGCCTCCAATAATTTATGACCCCTCAATAACTAAATCCACAGGTATTCATTTGGATTAGATCCCAGAAAAAAAATTTAAAAGTTGATGGTTAATATTTTCAATGAAATAAAGGAGGGTCTAAAGAATAAACTAAGATAGAAAATACATGAAGAAGAAAAGCACTTTAAATAGCCAAGTTATGGAGGTAGTCTTAGGTATCCCTCAACAGATGAGTGGGTAAAGAAAATATAGATATACACAATGAAGATTTATGCAGCCATAAAGAAGAATGAATCATGTCAATTTCTGGTAAATGGATTTAATTGGAAAACATCATGCTAAGTGAAATAAACCTGACTCAAAGCCAAGGGTTAAATATTTTCTCAAATATATGAAAGGTAGAGAGGAAAAATAGGAATTTTTTTAAAAAGGAAACTTATGACAATAGTAGGGAAACCAATAGAGTATAGAAAGGGAATTCAGTAGGAGAGAGTAAGAGGGCATACTCTTTACTGAGGCATGAAGCCTACCAAAATATTGTATAAGTATGTAAATACCACGATGAATCTTGTTTTTATATCCAAATACAATGCATGAATTTAAATAATAACTTCAACCATCAACAATAATAATAGAAGGGAGACCAGTAAAGTAGATCAATGGTCCCAGGGGATGAATGAATGGAGAGATAGGGAAGGTAATGGGGGATGAGAATGAACAAATAATATGTGCATATAAACACATGGCATACTGAATTCCAATATTATGTATAATTATAATGTACCAATGAAAACTTACATGTTAATAATTAAAAAAGAATAAGATCATGACATTTGCAGGGAAATGGATGGCATTAGAGAAGATCATGCTAAGTGAAGTTAGCCAATCCCAAAAAAACAAATGCTGAATGTCTTCTCTGATATAATGGGGGGGGGCTCAAAGTGGGGTAAGGAGGGAGACCATGGGAGGAAGATTACCTCTAAATAGTAATAGGGGTGGGAGGGAAAGGGAGGGAGAAGGGTAATAGCTAGGATGGTGGCAGGAGATGGTCATCATTATACAAAATACATGTATGAAGATGTGAATTTGGTGTCAACATACCTTATATACAAACAGAAAAATTGTGGTAAAAGGTATATTAAGAATTGTAATGCAAAAAAATAAGAGAGCTCATGTATAATGGCATAATTTGGCAAGAACATACTTTATATACAGAGTTATGAAAAATTGTGAATGGATAATTATGAATGTTATGCATTCCACTATTGTCATTTATGTAAGAAATGAATAAAATATATATATATATATATATATATATATATATATATATATATATATAAAAGAATGAAATGAATTGAAAAAGGGACCTGAGATTTAAGATAAGGGATGGATGACTTTCAGGGAAATAATAACAGAAAAAAAATTAAACCATTTACAATGAGATGGAAATCCAAACACAGGCTGCATTCAGAACTCCCAAATAGATTAAAAATAAATTATCCATATCACATTATAATTAAAATCACATACCAAACAAGGGCAAAATTTTAAGTCTCAAGACAGAAATGTCAGATGACATTTAGAGGTAAGCAAATCAGATTTATTTCTGCCTTCCCAGCAGAAACAAATCATTCAACAAAAGTTATGTTGGATTCATTGTACTGTCTTTCCTATTCCCATCCCTCCTCCCTTTCCTTCATTCCCCTGTATCTAATCCAATAAACTTCTCTGCATCCCCTCCCTACACTCCCTTGTTATGAGTTAGCATCCACATATCAGAGAATATTTGGCCTTTGGTTTGAGGGGACTGGCTTAATTCACTTAGCATGATATTCTCCAGTTCTATCCACTTACCAGAAAATGCCATAATTTCATTTTTCTTTTGTTGTGTGTGTGTGTGTGTGTGTGTGTGTGTATGGTTTTCTTTATCCATTCATCTTTTGAAGGGCACCTAGTGTAATTTTCTGATTTTATGTCTTCTAGGTGTCAGCAAAGGAGTGGGACAACTGGGTCAAATTGTGGTTCCATTCCAAGTCTTTTTTTTGGGGGGGGGTACCAGGGATTGAACTCAGGGGAAATCAAATACTGAGCCACATCCCCAGCCCTACTCTGTATTTTATTTATTAGAGACAAGGTCTCATTGAGTTTCTTAACACCTCACTTTTTTCTGAGGCTGGCTTTGGACTCGGGATCCTCCTGCCTCAGCCTCCCAAGCCACTGGGATTACAGGCATGCACCACCATGCTCCACCCATTCCAAATTTTCTAAGGAATCTGCATACTGCTTTCACCCTAATGTAAACAGAAATAACAGCTTTAACTCTTTCTCTGTGGAACAACTGCCCCAGGGACTGTTAGATAATATCAGATTGTGATGAGGGGGGGGTGGTTTGACTAATGGGTGATTGACAGCAAATTCTGGGACTATTTTGGCGTGCATATGGAGTTTCATACACAGGTTGTATATTTTAGAGAATCATGGCTTACTTTCCTTCTGTATAAAAGTAAGAATACATATTTTGAATACAAGGTAAAGCACTTAATTAGGAAAATGATAAGCAAGATGTGTTCAGTTTCTAAGACCAGGATAGACATTTATAGAAATTTTCATTTAACAACAACTGGATTAACTTTCTTAGCAGTTGCTCATGGAACCTTCTCCATGAGCATATTTTGGGTCATGAAGCAAGTCTTAGCAAATAAAATGTATTTACTCCTTTGCATCTTATCACCCATTCATAATATTATGAAATTGGAAATCAACCAGGAGAAAAATAATAGAAAATTCACAACACATGGAGATTGAACAGTATACTTACAAGTGATGAAGGAACAAAACTTGAAATGAATGGAGAAATTTTAATAATCCTAGGATAGGGCTGGGGTTGTGGCTCAGTGGTAGAGCACTTGCCTGGAATGTGTGAGGCCCTGTGTCTGATCTTGAGCACCACATATAAATAAAGTAAAAAAAAATTCATTGGCAACTAAGAAATATTTTTTTAAAAGTCCTAGAATAAATAAGAAAAGAGATACGAAGAGATACAACCTACCAGACACTCTTAGATAAGAGAAAGTTAGTATTAAAAGGAATATTTAGTAGCTGTGAATATATATATTTTAAAAAATTTAGAAACATCCCAGATAAATAACTTAAGTATTCATCTCAATGTTTGAGAAAAACATGAACAAAACAATTGCAAAAGTGGTACAGCTAAATAAATGAATCAGATTAGGATCAAACTTAATGAAATAGAAAAAAATGCAAAGGATCACTGAAACAAAGAATAGGTTCCTGAAAATATCAAAAAAGATTGATAAAACCTTAGTCAAAATGGCCAAAAGAGATAGAAGCCCCAAATTAATGAAATTAGAGATGAAAAAGGAGATATCACTACAGACGTACCTACCACAATTGAATCAAACTATAGAAAACATAAGTAGAATAGTAACAAGCAATGAAATTGAAGCTGTAATAACCCCACCACCACCAAAAACAAAAGAGAAAATCCCAGAACCAGAGGGATTCTCAGCTGAAATTTACCTAATCTTTGAAGATTTAATGTCAATACTTGTCAAGGTATTCGAGGAAATAGAAAGAGGAGACAATCCCACACTCATTCTAATATGTCAGTATTACATTGACACCAAAACCAGATAAAGACACTTCAAGGAAAAGTACAGACCAATATCCCTGATGAACATGTATGCAGAAATTCTTAATAAATTATTAGCAATTTGTACTCAAATATAAATTAACAAGGTTGTGAATTATGAACAAGCTGATTTCATTCCAGGAAAGAAATGAAGTTTCCATATATATAAATCAGTAATTGTAATTTATAGCATAAATAGAATGAAGGACAAAAATCACATGATAATCTTAAGAGTTTCAAATAAAGTCTTCAACAAATAACAGCACCCACTCATGTTAAATATAAGAAAACTAGCAATAAAAAAACTTACTTCAATATCATAAAGGTTATATGTGACAAAACCAAAGCAAACATCATACTGAATGAGCAAAACCTGAAAACATTTCCTCTGAAATCAGGTGCAAGGCAAGGATATCTACTCTCACCACTCCTATTCAATGTAGTCCTTCAAGTTTGGCACAGTGGTACACACCCATATCCAAGCAACTCAAGAGGCTGAGATAGGAGGATCTTAAGTTCAAAGCCAGCCTCTGCAACTTAGTGAGGCTCTAAGCAGCTTAGTGAGATCCTGTCTCAAAAATAAAAATTACTGGGGATGTTTCTCAGTGGTTAAACACCCCTGAGTTCAATTCCTAGTACCTAAAACGGTTAAATTATCCCTGTTTGCAAATGATATTATCCTATACTATGAAGACAGACAGACAGACACACACACACACACACACACACAAAGACTTCTAGAGATGATATTCACCAGTGTAAAATATAAAATCAGTAGTTTTTCTAGATATGATAATATATCTGATGAAAATTAAATCAGAAAATAATACCATTCACAATAGCCTCAAAGTAATGAAATATCTAGGAATAAACCTCTCTAAGAAAGTCAAAGACCGCTACAAGGAAAATTATAAAACACTGAAAAAAGAAGTAGAAGACACTAGAAAATGGAAAGACCTAACATGTTCTAGGTTAGGCAGAATTATTATTATAAGAAGATACACAGATTCAATACAAACCCCATCAAAACACAAATTACATTTTTCACAGAATTAAAAGATAGTCCTGAAATTCATAAGGAAGGATAAAAGCCACAGAATATCCAAAACAATTCTGAGCAAAATGAGCAATGATGAAGTCATCACATACGTCTTTTAAATTATATAGAGAGCTATGTAACAAAAACAGTTTGGCATTGCCATAAAAAATAGACAAATGGACCAATGGAATAGAATAGAAGACACAGAGACACAAACTCACAGAGATATAGTCATTTTATCCTTGGAAAAGGTTAAAACATATGTTGTAGAAAAAAAATGGCCTTTTAAGCAGATGTTGCTAGGAAAACAGTATATCCATATAAAAAGGAATTAAACTATATCCCTATCTCTTACTCTGTATAATAGGCAGGTCAAAGTGAAACAAATACCTAGGAATTAAGCCAGAAATTTTGTAACTGCCAGAAGGAAACATAGGGTCAACACTCCAACAAATCAGCACAGGCAATAACTTCCTTAATAAAAAAGTAAAAGCTTAGAAAATAAAACTAAGAATTAATAAATGGCATGCCATAGAATTACAAAGCTTCCACATAGCAAAGGAAACAAAAGCATGAAGAGGGAGCCTATATAAGAGACAAAACTTTTAGAATATATCAAAACTCAAAAATCTTAACAAATATAAACAACCCAACTAATAAATGTAAAATGGACTAAGAAAACATTTCTGAAAAGAAGAATTAGAAATGGCTAATTATATGAAAGAAATGTTCAATTTTTTTTCCAAACAGGGGAATGCAAATAAAAAATACACCGAGATTTATCTCCGGTTAGAATGGTAATCATGAAGAACACAAATAATGATAAATGATGGCAAGGGTGTGAGGGATAAAGGAACACTTACATGCTGTTTTAAATTGGTTCAACCATTATTGAAATTAGTATGGATGTTCTTCATTAAAGTAGGAATGGAACTGTCATGTGACATTCTTATGTCACTCTGTATTTATTCAAAAGAATAAAAGTCAGGGGCTGAGGTTGTGATTCACTGATAGAGCACTTGCCAAGCATGTGTGAGGCACTGAGTTTAATTCTCAGCACTGCATATAAATAAACAAAGTTCTTTGACAACTAAAAAAAATATTTTTAAAAAGAAAGAATAGAAGTCAGCATACTGTAGTAATGCATGGAATACCTTTGTCTGTCTGTCTGTCTGTCTGTCTCTCTCTCTCTCTCTCTCTCTCTGTCCTTACTGATCACAATATGATCACACTCTTCCACCATGATGCTCAGCCTCATCTCAAGCTCCATGGAATGGATCCAGCCTTCTATGGACTAGGACCTCTGAAACCTTGAACTCTCAAATAAACCTTTCTTCCTATGTAGTTGTATTAGCTGGGTCCTTTAGTCACAACACCAAAAAATGCTGAGTAAAACAATAATTTAAGTGCAAAACACACACACACACACACACACACACACACACACGTGCGTGCACACAGCTTTGCTCATATCCTCTGTTGCCTGGATTAGTATTACCATCTCTTAAGAGACTGATTTGAGACAAGATATATATAGATATAGATATAGATATAGATATAGATATAGATATAGATATAGATATATAGATATCTATATCTATATCTATATCTATATCTATCTATATATCTATATCTATATCTATATATATATATATATATATATATATATATACATATACACACACATACACATACAGCTATAGCCTTAAAGGCAAGCCCCAAGGCCAAGGCCTCCAAATATATTCTTTTCCTTACCTTCCTGAGTTTGCGAATGATAAGGGTCAGAAGAAGCCAGAAAAGGGTAGCTGTCAGGCCAGTACAAACAAGAATGATGATTTCAATATTGGATTTTTCATCAGAGCCTGTAGAGTTGAAAAAGAACTTACTAAAGAAAAAATAGTTCACCAGAGATTCAGAGATAAAACAGGAGAAATGTACTGCCTTTTACAGAGCATGTTTGATTTCCAAAGGACTAATGTCAGTAGATCCCATATTTTGAGTGTGTGTGTGTGTGTGTGTGTGTGTGTGTATCTGTGCGTGTGTTTTAAATTTTTATAGCCTGTAAGGTTTACCTTATGAGACTTAGAGAAACAAATCCTTGGTAATTGTACAAATTGTCTCAAGAAATTAGTCAAAGACTTATATATAAGAATATGTGATTATATATTTTTGACATCTATGTATGAATGCCAACATGAGATATGTATAGCTATCCTCTATCTTACTAGCTGACTTTCTAATACAATGATAAGATAATTGTGGGATATAGCCTGATTGCCTGAATTAAAAGCCTAGCTCTACCTCTTACTGGTTGTACAATTTGGACATGTTACTATTCTCTCTATGACTCATTTTCACCGTTTAAAATGAGAATAATGAAAGGTCTGAGGGTGTAGCTCACTGGAATAGTACTTGGCCTAGCATGTAGAAGACCCAGATTTCCATAAAAAGTTTGTTAAGGGCTGGGGTTGTGGCTCAGTGGTAGAGCACTTGCCTGGCATGTATGAGGCACTGGGTTCCAACCTCAGCACCACATAAAAACAAATGAACAAATAAAATAAAGGTATTGTGACCATCTACAACTAAAAAAAATTTAAAAATTTTGTTGAAAAATAGAAATGGCAATAATAAATACCACATAGATCTATCAAGCGTGCTAAATGAGATCATGAGAATTGATTAACACAGTATCTAACAAATAGCATATTTCAACTATCTGCAATATTATTAGGTTCCTTTTTCCTGTAGTGCATCTGTATAGCATCTCAGTGCATTGGGGGATGGAGGAATTTTATTAAACCAGCTTATATGTTTTCTCTGCTATGCTTTGGTAGAACATAGCTGAATGAGAAAGTAGTGGCTTTGAGGATGCCAACATGCTTAACTAAAACCAATAATATTTCTTTGTAAACATAATTTTGCCCCCAACAGTTTAATACTAATTGTAGTAGCATAGGAGTTGGAGTCAAAAGACTTGTCATAGCCTCTGGCAAGTATCTTAATCTTTGAACCTCCTATTTACAAATGAAATGTGCTAAAAATCTAACATTTTATGTTTACATTTCCAAATATTACCCAATATTTTTCAACAAAACAAAGGGAATTATTATTTGGTAAATTATATTATATAAAGCATTGCCATATCTTCACCTTCATGTGTATCACCTTTGAGAGAAAGGTAAGGCAGCTGGTATTATTCTCAGTTCAGAAATGACAAAACTGAAATCAATAAAAGTTAAATGACTTATCAAAAATGACATCAATTTCATAAAGAGCATGGTATTCTGGACTCAGATTTTCCATGCCATATTATTCACATACCCTCCCCCCCCCAAAAAAGAAAGCAGGCATATTAAAGAAAATATTTTAGAGTATACCTATATTCACTATCCTACTACACTGTGCTTCCACAATCAAATGCCTTTTTTAAATTGCAACCAAGGGCTGGGGATGTGGCTCAAGCGGTAGCATGCTCGCCTGGCATGTGTGAGGCCTGGGTTCGATCCTCAGCACCACATACAAACAAAGATGTTGTGTCCGCCAAATACTAAAAAGTAAATATTAAAAATTCTCTCTCTCTCTCTCTCAAAAAAAAATTTAAAAATAAATAAATTGCAACCAAACTCCACTACTGATTATCAATGTACACAGACAGGAATTTTTAACTTACCCTCCACGGTGATAAGAGCTGTCGTGTGGACTTCTCCCAACTCATTGGTTGCTTTGCACAGATACAGGCCCTCATCTTCTTTTTTGGCTCTTTCAATAATTAGTGTGTTATTCTCAAAGAAGATTCCTGCATTAACAATGTCCCTTCATTATTATGTGAGTTATTTGTGCTTAAACCCATCTACAGAATATGTGAAGGCCACATCTCATTAGGTCAACAAGGGTCTCATTTCCAACTCATGACAGCCCCAATGGAACTGCACCAACTAAGGCCCTCTTGATGGGTCTACAGGCTTGGAAACCAACAAACAAGATTACAGACTCACCTGAAGCAGGGAGAACAGGAATTCCATTTTTCAACCAGTGGATTTGAGGGCATGGTATTCCACCCACTTTGCACTCCAGCAAAATCTTGCCACTGTGGTTGACCTCAATATTGGTGAGATTCTCAATAATGAATGGGGCAACTCTTTCTGTAGAAATCAAGGTAAAGGAAGCCAAGATTCTGAGGCAGGGTACCATAAATATTATATTGGATATTTATCCCATCCCACATATTTAACTAGACATCTAGATGGTGAAGTATTGTCATACTCAGAAAAAGGAAGTAGAGATAGAAAGAAAATTTGGGTAAAGTGTGTGGTGATCTGCATTTGTGTCCTTCAAATTATTCCTTATCCTCACACTTAAGAGGGCCATCTTGAGCCACTTGAGGGAAGAAAAGTGGCTTTCTAAGAGTATTGGCATCAGGACTAAAAAATTCCATCACTAGATTTTTCCATAACTAGTTTACCACAGACTCTAAAATTCATGAAATCTTTTCCTTAGAATGCCTCCAAAAGAACTCAGGAAGGAAAAGGCTGATTGAATCAGTTTCTAAGGAATATAAAATCCTAAGCCTTATACTGCTTCAGAACCCACCCAACAATTGGATCAATTTCTAAGAGGGTATAGAAAGTTCCTCCAATTCTACCTCTAATAAAGAGCTGAGTGTTGCGCTGCATCATGTTGGTGATGTTTTTCTGTGCCCAAGCCTTGCACTTGTACTGCCCTTTATCCTGCTGAGTCACATTCTTGATCACCAGTGTCAATGAGATGGAGTAGTTGCTTCTGAAGCTTTCAGTGTCTATAACAGGAATCTTCTCCCCTAAGGGGCTGAACCAAGCAAGTTGATTGTAGATATATTTAGCTGCCTTGCATTGGAGCCGAGCATCATAGCCTTCAATCATTGAGACTAGAGGTTCTGCCTCCATGAAATCAGCCACATCTGTATAGGTGAATATAAGCAGGCAAATGAAGCTGATAAATAGCACCATTCTCTCTTCCCTGCCAAATTGCAGAGATAAAACATACTCCCTTGATAAATGCCTAGTAGCAAAGACCCAACCAATTTAAGTTTTCAGCATCACTTTCTGAGTTTCAGTTTTTAAACCCATGCTTAAAAACATGAAAATTGTGCATATACATATAAAATGGTTAAACATATCTACTCAAACACCTATCATTCTTCAAGTTGAAAATGTGCAAAATATTTTCTTCTAGCTTTTTCAAGTATACTGTATATCAAAATTATCTATAATCACCAGAAATTCTTACATTAATCAAACTGTAACTTAGTACCCAATTGATTAACCTAACCCCATTTTTCCATTCTCATCTTCAGTAAGCACCATCCTGCTTTCAATTTATGAGATCTACTTATTTAGGTTCCACATCTGAGTGAAATTTTGAGGTAATTGTCTTTGCGTGTCTGGCTTATTTTGGATAACATATCAATCTCCATTTTCATCCATGTTTTCAAAAATGACAGGATTTTATTTTATAGTTAAACCATAGTCCATTGAATAGACTGCCACATATTATTCATTCATTCATCAGTCAGTGGATAATTAAGTTGACTCAATATTTTAGCAAGTATGTATACTGTTGCAATAAATATGGGAGTGCAGATAACTTTGAAATCAACAGATGGATCTGTCTATCATGTATCTATGTATCTATCTATCTATCGTCTATCTACACAGGAGTGGGATTTTTGGATCACATTCCAGTTCTAATTTTATGAGGAACTTCCACACTATTTCTCATAGTGGGTGTACTAATTTATATTCCCTACAACAGTGTGCAAATTTACCTTTTTCTCTATATCCTTACCAAAACTTGCAATCTTTTGTGTTTTTAATAACATCTATTCTTACTGGAGTAAGGTGTTATCTCACTATGATTTTGATTTGCATTTCTCTAATTTGCAATGCTGAACTATTTTCATGTACCTCTTATATATTTTCAAGTATGCTTTTTAGAAATGTCTAGGTCTAATACCTATTATTATATCAGACCACTTTTTTGCTATTGAGCTTTTTAAGTTCCTTATATATTATGAATATTAACTCATGGTCAGATGTATAGTTTTCAAATAGTTCCTTCCATTCTGTCCTTCATTCTGATGATTATTTCCTTTGATGTGAAGAGGGTTTTAGTTTCCTATGTTCTCCTTATTTTCTAGCTTTGATTTTGTTCCTGAGCTTTTCAGGTCTTGTTTAAAATATTCAATTAAAATAAACAAGATGATAAACCCTTAGGCAAAGTAACCAAATGAGAAAGAGGACACACTTTAATAAATTAGAGATTAAAATGGTGGCATTATAACAGACACAACTGAAATCCAGAGGACTACTAGGGAGCATTTTGAAAATTTATATTCAAAACAATTGGAAAATTTAGAAGAAATTAAGAAGTGCTTAAGATGTAAACCTATAAAAATTGGACTAACAGGATTTACAAAACTAAACAGACTCATAATGAGCAATGAAATTGAAGTACTAATAAAAAGTTTCCCAACAAAGTCCAGAATCCACATGGATTCATAGTTGAGTTTTATCAGATCTTTAAAGAATAACTAATATCAATGTTCCTCAAATTACTCAATGAAATAAATGAGAGGAAATATGTTCAAAATTATTCAATGAAGCCTGTACCATTCTGATACCAAAACTAGGTAATGGAATTTCAAGAAAAGAAACATATAGACCAAAAGTATAATTGATGAGTATTGATTCAAAATCCTCAATAATATGTTAACAAGTCAAATTTATCAAAACATTAAAGATATCATGAATATAATCATTTGGATTTAAATCAATATACCTCATAAATAGAATCAAGGGTAGAAATCATGTGATTATTGCAATAGATGCAAAAAACTTCAACAAAATTCAATACCAATTTATGATTAAAAATTACCATGAAGAAACTGTAGATAGGAGGAACTTACCAGAACAAGACAAGGATTTTCACTTTCACAACTGCTATTCAAAATATTACTAGAAATTTTAGTTAGGGCAAATATTCAAAAGCAAGAAATAAAGGATATACAAAATAGGAAAGGAAGAAGTCAAACTATAACTGCTTGAAGATGACATGATTCTATAATTAGAAGACTCAAATGGTTCTCCCAGAAGACTTCTAGATCTAATAAACAAATTCAGAAAAGCAGTAGAATACAAAATCAACATAAAAAATCAATAGCATTCCAATAACAAATTTACTGATAAAGAAATAAGAAAAATAATTCAATTCGTAATAGCCTCAAAAAGAATCAAATAAGTAGGAATCAATCTAGCCGAGGAGTTGAAAAATCTCTACAATGAAAGTTACAGAATACTTAAGAATGAAACTGAAGAGGAAATAGAATATGAAAAGACCTTCCACATTCACTTACAGAAAAAATTAACATCATTAAAACAGCCATATTATCCAAAGCAATCAATAGAAACAGTATAATCCCTATGAAAACCAACAATGAAATTATTCATGGAACTAAAAAAAAAGTTCTAAAATCCATATGGAAGAACATAAGACACAAAATACCTAAACAAAAAGAGAAATGCTCAAGGCATCTTAGTACTTGATTTCAAAATATACTACAAAATCATAGTAATGAAAGTAGCAAAGGATCTGCATAAAAAGAGACACACAGACTAATGGCACAGAATAGAAGAAACCTACAGACCCACAATCCTCTGCTTCGTCACAAAGGGGCCAAAAGCACACATTGAGGAGAAGACAGCTTCTTTAACATAAAAAAATCAAACAACCCAATCAATACATATGTAAATTAACTGAACAGACTCTTCTAAATAAAAAATTCAAATGGTGTAGAACCACAGCAAGAAAATATTCAAAAAATTTAGCCATCAAAGAAATGTAAATCAAAATTGCACTGAGATTTTATCTTACTCCATTTAGAATGGCAACCATAACTAACATTAATAATAAAAAATATGGCAAGAATGTTGGGGGAACAATACATTACATTACATTATATTAGTATAACCAGTATAGAAATCAGTGTGGAGATTACTTGAAGGCTTAGGAATAAAATATGACCCAATTATACCATAACTCCTTAGAATAAAAGTCAAAATATTGTAGTGAAGGAACATCCCAGGTGTCAGTCAGTAGATTACTCATAAAGAAAATATTATAAACACACACAGAGAGAGAGAGAGAGAGAGAGAGAGAGAATGGAATTTTACTCAGCCATTCAGAAGAATGAAATTGTATCATTTGCAGTGAAGTGGATGAAACTAAACATCATCAGGTTAAGTGAAGTAAACAATAATCAGATTGTGAAAGGTTATATATTTTCCCTCATATGTGGAAACTACAGAGAAAGAAGGAAAACTAAAGGAGGAATTTCACTAAAAGAAATTGGAGACCAGCAAAATAGAAGAGGTTCAAGGGGAATGAGAAGGGAAGGGAAAGGGGAGGTACTGGGGACTGAAACTGATCGAGTTATGTGATGTTCATGTACAAATATATAAAAATAAATCACACTTTTTTTTAATAATTATTATGCACCAATAACATTTTTCTTTAAAATGAAACTTTCAAAAGAGTAACATCCTTAAAAAAATTAATCCTTTAAGTAACATCCTTAAAAATTTAATCCTTATAGATGGTGTGAGTGTGTGTATTGTTAAAGACTCTTCTAAAATATTATTAGAACTAATAAATTAAGCCAATAATGTTTAGGGATACAAAATATGAGTTCCTTTATCCATTCATCTGTTGAAGGGCACCTGGATGTATCTGGAAACTATCATGCTAAGTGAAATAAGCCAGTCTCCTGAAATCAAAGGTCCAATGTCTCTCTGATTTGTGGATTCTAACACACAACAAGGGGGTATTTGGAGAATAGAAGTTCAGTTATTAGACAAAGGAGAATTAAGGAAAAGGAGGGGGATAAGAATGGGAAACCCAGTGGAATTAATCTGATATGCCTTTCCTATGTACATATATAAATGCACCAAAATGAAACTGAGCTTGTAGTTCAATAGTAGAGCCCTTGTCTTGTATGTGTGAGGCACTGGGTTTTATCCTTAGCATCATGTAAAATAGATAGATAGATAGATAGATAGATAGATAGATAGATAGATAGATAGAGGTATTGTATCCAACTATTACTAAAAAACTATATATATAAAATATAAATGCACTGAAATGAATTTCCACATTGTGTACAACCACAAGATTAGGATCTAATTAGAATAAGATATACTCCATGTTTGTATAAATATGTCAAAATATATTCCACTGTCATGTATAACTAAAAAGAACAAACAAAAATATCTGAGTTTCATTTTAAATGCTAATGGCAGAGAACACTTTGCCTACACACTAGGCACAGCACTAAATTACTTCCCAGGTGGGTATGGGAGAGTTTTATGATATTTATATGTAATGTTCCTATTATGAAGAGATAACACATGAAGTTTCTTGACTGACATGACAAGGTAGAACAGTTTCCTTGACTACAAGTGTCTTCACTACTCCAGTATTATCACAAGAGTGCTAAACACTCTAAATGTCTGCAATTAGAGATTGTTAATATATGTATTGTTCAATTTACAATGTGTATGTACAGCCATGATCTCAAGTTAATTCTCATAAAAAAACTGATACAAGTAATATTATCAACCTCTTTTCAATGATAAGAAAAACTACTCAATAATTGAAAAAAACAACACTGATACCCCAAGTACATTGGTTTCATTTTGTATTTTTGCATTTAATGCCACCCCTTCAGTGATGAGCTGTTATTTTGAAATTTATACTGGACAGAGTTTTTTTTAATTAATACAAAATATATGTAGAAAAAGACAATTACCCCTAGGCAAGAAGTAGTACAGAAGCTCTAAAACACTCACCAGTTTACTGCAGATGTTATCTGGGAATAAATAGAATGGCTCCATCAAAATTAAACTCTGAATACCCAGGTTTTGCCTTGGAGGATAATATGCAAATCCAATTTTAATCTTTTTTGTGTTTGCTTGTTATGAATTGTAAATAAATAGTTAATTACCATTCCAATACCCTTTCCCCCAAGATATGCATTGCTATTCACATATAATGCACATACACACTCACAAATTTACACATTTTATTTTAAACAAATATCCACAGTATGGAAACACTAATTGTTGAGAGAAATCTACTGGTGATTATGTTCCAGACCTATATGTTTCCAGCCATTGTACTAGTGTGTAGGAGTCAAAAGAAACTGAAGGTCACCTTGTAGTCAAAGCGTTAATAACTAAATAATGATTAAAGAAACCTTCATTGTCACATCACTTCTTGGGGCTATTTACAAAACTTCAACCTCCCCAAGATCTGCTTAATATTCTTTCTACCAATACTTACCTTGGTAAAGTCTACTTCTTGATCAATCACAAAATTTATATTCTTGATTGCTGAATATGGCTGATCAGTTGAGCCAACAGTTACCAAATCTAGTTCATTTAGCAATTTAACTTCATTGCCATGTACACTAGCATCAAGTTGTTAATGCAGAAGGCTCAGTCAGGCTTGTGTGAATCATTGCTGGGTATGTGATAACTGCCCCAATTTCCCTAGTTTCTCTTTGTTCCCATGACATACTCTCACTTTGGAGTTATTTTATTCTCAATGGAAAGTCAGAATTTCCATTTACCACACTGCCAATTGCCTTTGGGACATTTCTCAGCTGAAGATACCACTAGTATGCCAACATTTTAATAACTAAATAGACAAGCAACCAAAAATGACATAATATTTTTTCCCCACAGACCAATACTTCCTTGAACTTTTTCTCTGGTGAAAGATAACTTTTGCCTATCACAAAGGATTATAATCTCAAAATTACCTTTGATTCTTTTCCTCACCTCCCACATTCCTCCTCCCATCAGTTACCAAGTGTTGTTTAGCAATTTTTTTTTCAATAATTTTCATTTTACTCTTCTTCTTAGTTTCCACTATGCAGCCTCCTCAGTCTGCAAAGGCAATATCTTATGTCTGGACAATTAAAATGTTTCCCTAATGAGGCTTCCCTCTTCCATTATCACCATATTCCAAACTGATCTCCACTGTCAAGTTCATTCATCTTCCTAAACCACAGCTTTTATCACAAACCCCTCTCCAAAGCCTTCAAGCAATAGGACTGCCTCCAGGTGAGGGATTTTGTTGTTTTTGTTCTGGGGATTAGACCCATGGGGGGCACTTGACCACTGAGCTACATCCCCAGCCTTTGTTTATTATTACTCTAAGTTTCTTAGGGCCTAACTAAGTTACTAATATTGGCCTTGAACTTGAAATACTCCTGCTACAGCCTCCTGAGCCATTTGGATTCTGATGACGTTTATATACCTCACTCAAGTATTCAAAGTGAGGCCCTCTCTAGCTTCACTTTCCCTCACAAACTAAGTTCTCCAGCTGTCCACAAATATTCCCCCCCATGTTCAACTGTTCCATTTTTCCCATACATATGTCACATTTGCTATACGTAATCTTTCACGGCTAGGTTAAAAGCTCCCCATCATGTTGGGCACAGTGATGCCCACCTATAATCACAGCAACTCTGGAGCCTGAGGCAGAAGGTTTGCAAGTTCAAAAGCAGCTTCAGAAACTTAGCAAGGACCATCAGTAACTTGCAAGACTCTGTCTAAAAATAAAATAATAATAATAGCAAGACATGGGGATGTGGCTCACTGGTTAATTACACCTGGGTTTGATTCTCAGTATAAACAAAAGTTACCCTTATATAGATGTCTTATGACTACCCAATTTAAAGTGGGTTTCCCCATTCCACCTCAGTATTCTCTTTCTCATTTACCTATCACATAACTATGAATGTTTATTCATTGATTTTTTTTTCTATCTGTTTGTTCTTTCCACCATTAGAATGTAATTTTATCAGGGAAAGTACCAAAAAAAGTCAATGCTTTATTTCTAACATTTCACAGATTTACTGTTATGTCATAGCTAAATAAACATCTATAGAATGAATGATTACTGATTTATTAATTCCACTATGTACACCTGCTCAAATCAACCTCTTTCCTTTAAATGTCTTTTCTCAATTCTCTGATTTTTTGAATCATCCATCTGTATAACTCTGTGTCTGTTTTGGTGGAGCTATTTTTGGCTATGCCTTCATAAAATATGTTCTCCATTCTCTATGATAATATCATCTGACATTATACAAATTGTGGCTTGATGTATATGTTGCATATTTATCTTTTGTCTATCATCAATTAGATTGTAAGAGGCTTGAGTATATCTTATGAAGAACAGAATGGCAAAAATATTAATTGGTTGTACTTCACAAATTTAGGAAACTCTCATACCATGACTTTATATTCTTATAAATACTCCTGAAACTTGTCTATGACTGTCCATCTGTCTCACTAAGTAGCTCATCTTCATTGCTTGACTTTAGTAATACCATCTTGGCTAACATGGAACACTCATTAACCACTGAATGATGTGTTAATATGCTATGAGTAATTGCTACCTTTTCTGTAATGCAGTTCAAAATACCATATTGATGGGGAAATGAATACAGACCACTGGAGGATGAATTTAATATAGCTATGGTTACTGGAAATTGCATAGTCAGGCTACAAAAGATCATAAGTTCTCAGGAATATGCATAGCCTTCTTTCATACCAGGATGTATTATATAATTCCTGACATATATTTTCATGTGTCAAGTCTTGAGATATTAAAAAAAAAACTTTCCTTTCCAATTTGGATAACCCTTTATTTCATTGTTTTCCTAATTTCTGTGACAAGGATATCAATATTATGCTGAATAAAAGTGTTAGAAAAGGGCATAAGCTTACAACTTTTTACCGTTCATTATGATATTAGCTATGAGACTGTCATTCATGGCCTTTGTTGTTCAGATGTGTTCTTTCTATGCCTGATATGTTAAGAGTTTTTAATCACAAAGTGATGGAAGATTTTTAATTTTTTTTATATTCCCCAATGATTTCTTGATCTCTTGGTATCTGTTGTAATGTCTGTCCCATTTTTCGCCTTCAATTTTATTTATTGGATTCTCTCTATCTTTATTTGTTCTGTTTAGATGTACATGACAGTAGAGTATATTTTGAAATATCATACATACATGGAGTTTTCTGTATCTATTGACACAATCATATTCTTGTCCTTCATTTTTCTGATGTGTTGTACCACATACATTCATTTGTGTATGCTGAACCAGCATTGTATTCCTGACATATAACTTATCACTGTTTTCAGGCAACATAGTTTTATTATTAAAGAATATACCCCAACAAAAACTTATAAACAAATGCAATAAAGTTGTAGGATACAAAACCACCATACTAAAATCAAATCAACAGTGTTTATACATATCAATAATGGACTAGCTGGAAAAATCAAGAAAGCGATCCCTTTTACCATTGCTGCAAAAAAAAATGCTTGGGGAAAAATTTAACCAAGGATGTGAAAGAATACTACAATGAAAACTAAAAATCACTGATGAAATAAATTGAAGAGGATATAAAAATTGAAAGATACCCCATGCTCATGGATTGGAACAATTAATTTTGTTAAAATGTGTATACTACCAAAGTGATTGACAAATTCATTGCAATCCCTATAGAATCCAAATGAGTTCTTCATATAGAAAAATCATTCTAAAATTTTCATGGAAAAAAAAAGACTTCAAATAGCCAAAGCAATCTTTAGCAAGAATAACAAAACTGGAGGTAGCACAATATCTAACATCAAAACATAGTATTGTTATAGTAAACAAAATAGTATGGTAATATCATAAAAACAGACATATCAACCAATAGAACAGAATAGAGAACCCCAAAATAACTCCACATTTTCATAGCCAACTGAATTTCAACAGAAGCATCAAGAATATAGATTGGAAAAGGATAGTCTCTTCAATTAATGGTGCTGGGAAAAGCAAATATCCATATGTAGAAGAATGAAACTAGATCCCATGTCTTCACCACCTATAAAATCTGACTCAAAATGGCCAAAAAAAAAAAAAGACTCACATACAATACCCAAAACCATAAAACTACAAGAAAAAAATACATGGCAAATGCTATATTATACTGGTCTGGTGGGAGATGCTTTGGATATGACTCTAAAAGCACAGGAAATAATAAGAAAAATTGAGAAATTGGAAGTAAGATGGTGGTTAAGTGAGATATTCCAGCAATTATGTACCTATATAGAAACCTATTCCCATACCATATTACTTTCACAGGATTTAATAAGACCCGGTGAGAAAACTCAGTGCCTGATTTTCATATAATAACAATTATAATTATAATTAAAAAATATTCACTGAAAAGGCAGGAAAAAAAGATGTCTATATCATGCCTTCCCCAACTCCAAGCAACTCAGTGAAGAGACATCTCTTGCTTTGGAGAGGGAGATGGAATTAACCATGGCCTTAGACTTCAAAACCAATACCAGGCCTTCCACAATGAAATTAGTGCCAAGGAAAGCTCCACAGCTATTTCACTAGTCAATACCCACAAACTGAGCCCTTGGACTCTACTTATGTAGGCATCTAAGGGATAACTTCTATCATCTTTCCACAACCTTCAACAATAAGACTCCACCCACTGATGAGTTGGATAGAGAAATAAACACTGAACTTAGCTTTGGTGTTCAGTGCTGGCTAACACTGTGAGACCCAATACAATATGGAGACCACAGTCCCCTATACCCAAGCCAGTGCTCAAGAATGAGCCTCTAGGCCTGTCTCATCACCAGGAAGAGACCTAGACCCCAGTGGAGAAGACTCATGTTTTGAACTGCATTACCACTAGCCATGGCATAGGCCTGTCATTTACCCAGAGACTGTGCAGATCCCTGTGCAGTAAGACTCAAGTAAATCTCACCTAATCATTAACCTGAGTAGCCAAGGGACAGTTGCTACCACCCCTCACCTAAACACTGGCACTACAATAAGAAGGTAAACTCCTCCCACCAAGGGTTAGGCCATGAAAGTGAGCACAGGACTGTGTCTTGGCAATGAGTGCAAGGAGATTGATCCTTAACAATGTGAATATCCTAATGATCCTTATTCCCAGCCTATTATCTGGACCTGACCCAGTGTCAGGTAGAAATGCATAGACCTCATTGATTGAATTTTCCTTCCAGTCAGCAACAACCATGACTCATTGGAGTGGTCCTAGGCCATAAGTCTACCTCAGCAATGGGAAACAAATATCACTGAGGATGTTGGTCCTGCCCACATACTGTACTGGTCTCAGCAGGCTATGGGTTCTCAGTGTGACACAGCATTGTAGCATTGCTTGCCATAGGACAGCCCACATAATTCTTCCATTAACTCCAAACAGCATAACATTTTGAGGGAAAGTTAGATAAGTGCCAATTTGTTGTACAGAAAACTCTAAGGTGAGGCCCACAACCAGGCAAATCAAATAGTACCTGACTACATACCAGTGACCATGGATAAGATCTCTGGGACTACTCTAGATTCAGGTGGAATCTTTTGAGGATGGACTACACATTTTAAACACAACCTCATTTATTTTGAATAGACCCAATGCAGATTTCAGAAAAACCTGGGCTTTGATCTCCATCTAGTGTTCAAATAGTGACAGGACACCAATAGTGGATATAGAGTGCAGTTGGTTGGTTGCTGAAATAAGATTCAGGGAAAAAGAAAAAAAAAAAAAAGGCTGACTTCTTAGAATTTCTGGAATGACAAGCAAAAACCCATACTGTAAGCATGGATGTTCATCAAAAGGCCTGAAATGGGACCATCATATCACCCAGTTATATCACTTGTCAGTATCCAAAAGAATGAAAGTCACCATACTTTACTGATGCATATATATATCTCAGCCATTAAGAAGACAAATATGTCATTTACAGGAAAATCATGTTAAGTGACATAAGCAAAAATCAAAAACTCCAGAATCATATTTTCTTTCATATGTGGAAGCTAGAGACACAAAATTTTTTAAAATGACTCATGAAAATGGAATGGAAATCAGTAAGATAAAGGAAAGGGACTGAGGAGGGGGGAAGAGGGGAAGTGAAAGGAAGGGGCAATACTGCAGAATGAAATTGGCTAAATTGTGTTATGTGAATGTATGAATACATCACAATGAATCTCAATATTATATATAATTCAACAATAAAAATGTTAATGGTCAAATTATAAGTGCTAAAATAAATACTTAATCCTTCAATATGCAGATGATGTAGTATGCCAATATGAATCAACATCTTCACCTACTAACAAATAAGGCATCAAAAACTAATGATACAAAACCCAATACGTGCAAACTCTCAAAAGGAGAATTGAAAATAGCTGTTCAAAGGAAATTCAACAAATTTCTAGAACAGACTTAGAAAAAATGACTCAATACTCTGAAAGAGAAACTTAACAGACAATTTGAAGTATTTTTTTAAAAATCAAACAAATTGTTAAGTTTAAAAGTATACCAAATAAATGCAAGGCGCAGTGGTGTACACCTGTAATCCCAGCGGCTCGGGAGGCTAAGGCAGGAGGATTGCGAATTCAAAGCCAGCCTCAGCAAAAGAAATGCACTAAGCAACTCAGTGATACCCTGTCTCTAAATAAAATACAAAAAGGGCTGGGGATGTGGCTCAGTGGTAGAGTGCCCCTGAGTTCAAATTATGGTACCAAAAAAAAATTATACCAAACAAAATTAAAACATGGGTTGAAGGCATCAATAGCAGAACAGATCAAACAGAAGAATTAGCTCAAAAGCAGGCAATTTGAAAATAGAGGAGTAAAAGGACAAAAGAATGAAAAGGAATGGGGAAATATTATGGGTATATTATGGTAACATTAAAAGAGAAGAGAAAATATTTTATTCATTGATGTTCAAGTAGGACTTGAGAATATCAACAGAAAATTTCTCAAACCCAGATAAGGATAATAATATCCAGGCACAGGAAAGTCAAAAGGCAAGAATGTTCAGAAAAAAATGAACTCTTATGTACTACTGGTGGAAATTTAAGGTAGTACAGCTTTTATAGATAACAGTGTAGATGTTCCTCAAAACCCACAAAAACCCCACAGATCTACCATATAATGCAGCTATACCACTTCTTGGTACATATACAAAGGAAATGAAATCAACATACCAAGGAGATATCTGAATGGTCTTGTTTATTATTCTGGCATTATTCACCATAACTAAGATATGGAATTAGCCTAGGGGTCTATGAACAGAAAAATGGATACATATATATTTTGTATACAGACACAACCACAGAGAATGAAATCTTGTTATTTCAGCAAAACAGATGAAACTGGACATTTTGTAAAGTAAAATAAGGTGGATAGAGAAAGACAAGTACAGCATGGTCTACTTAATATGTGTGAACTAAAAATAAGTTAACCTGAAAGTAGGATATTTATTACTAGGGACTTGGAAGGGTATATTCAGGGGATTGGTGAAAAAGAGTGGTTGGATTTGATTAGTGCACATCACAAGCATGTTTGAAAATTCCACAGTGAACTCCATTTACATAGAATTATTACAGTTAATAAAAAGTATAAAAATATGTTTGTATATCCTCACAAAAAGAAAGATGTCTGATGCATAAACAAAATCTTGCAGCCTTTTTCTAGAAACAGTTCAGAAAAAAATAAAGATAAGCATAACAATCTCTAAGTCTTGGCAAAAGTTCTTGAGAAATTACTAAGAATCATCACCGGTTTTCATGGAAAAGAAAATTGAGGGAAGGGTTGAATGAAATTTACTGCTAAATTCAATGTATTGGCAGCATGGTTAGTGGAGTTTGAAGAAAAAAGTGAATTGTTTTTGGCAGTCCCCACACTTGGCACTCTGGCCTTACACCTTTCACAGCAATAAGTTCTACACTCAGGTATGCTAAAAATTCCTTTCTATGCCTATCTCATGATAAAGCATAAGGCATGAAACCTTATCATACAATTATGTGCAATAATTGTTCAATAAAATAATATTGAACAGTTCAGCTTTGACCTAGCCAAGATACAAAGGACCCAAGAAATGTATGCTTTTCTATCTTTGGCTATGGGTATTAAGAGAGGAAAAGAACCACTCTGAGTCAGAGTTGTTACAGTATTGGTCATCAGAGAGAAAATGTGTCAAAAGAAATTTGACTCTTTTGAACAGATGACAAGCCCATAAGACTTATGCTCTCATTCATCAAGGCGCTCTTTCTCATACTGCTGGTGATAAAAGAAGATTCCTATGCAGGCCATACCAAATTTCTCTATATGGTATGGTTGTTATTCAGTGTTTGTGTATATACTGTCAAAAACTATTATGTCTAGCTTCACTCCATTCTAGCTATATTACATTTGTACTTCAGAAATTTCACCTATAAAATGGGGATAATTGTTTCTGCTTAATAGAATTGTGGTGAGAATTACTTTTGTTAAACCATGTAAATCACATATTAGAGTACCTGGCACAGTGTAAGTGCCTAGTGAATTTTAGCTGCCGCTATTGTTGTTGTTGTTGTTGTTGTTGTTGTTATACTCTACCAGTCACCATGGTATACAGGACAGTTTCACTGATCTGATGTTTCCAGAATGCCTTCAGAAGCCCTTGTTTTGGGGATGGTGTGAGCCACTGAGTTCCCAGAAGCTATCTGCAGTAGCATCTATCTATGCCAGTAAATTATTCATTGTTTCATTCTCCAACTCCTCCCTATAGCTTTTGTTCAAGCTCTCATCTGAAAAAACCTTTTTAGTCATAGCAATTCTTCACATCTGATGTATCAATGTTAGTTAGATATGAAAACCCTGCTTTTTGATGTGAGGCTTCAGCCCAGTGCCAGGAAAGATAATTGGAAGTAAAGTTGACTTTAAAAAGTAAAGATTTTCATCAACATTCCAGACAGCATGTTTGTTCCATTTGCTTTCTACTCTTCATCCTTGAAGTTTCACATAATTCTTTCATTATTCAAATGATAAACACAATTGTGATTCTCATTATATATCACTAACTAGTGGTAAGAAGTATTAAGTTCTCTAAAGTTCACTTCAGAATTTGCTCTCCTAGCCAGCCACCTTACTTCCATCTTGGTATGATAAGGCTTTCTTGTAGTCCTCATACCTGACCTGCTCACATTTTTCCTTCTTTTCTAAATTCTATCACATGCCTTTTCATTAGCCCATAGGAACAAAATAAGACAGGAGTATAGCACATAGAGAAAAATACATACTGATCTTCCAACATGATTCTATGCCAACCACTGTGCTACACAGACTATATATATTCTCATTATTGCTCACTGTTAGAGATTATGTGCATAATAATGAGCATCTGTTTAGGAGCTACTATATGATAGATTCGTTAAAACTAATCATCATTCCTCCTGCATTAACTCTCTAGAATGGATGCAATCACTCTCACTTTGTGGATGAGAAAACAAGATCAAGGAGCTGAAGTGACTTGCTCAACATCGTACAATTCCTCAGAAAATAAGAGCCAAAGCTTAAAAATAGGCTGACCCATCTGATTCTAAAATCTATGTTCACCTTCTCCAAATGAATAGCTAAGTAAATGGCCTAAGAAATTATTCAACTGTGTGTCAAATATTTAAATGATTTATAATTAATTATAATGCTTTCAGTTTTAAAGAATAATTGATTAAGACACTGAAGAAAATTACAAATAAATTTTCAATAAACAATAATCTACGTAAGTTCTATGCCATTAATTTTTTATTCTTAAAATGGCATAGAACTTAAGTAGATGTTACCTTACTTTTACATGCTTTTCTATGCAACCAAAGTCAGTAGAGCCTATCCAACTGACATACAGGATACATAGTCAGGAAAAAGCCACCCTATAAAACTGGTAGAGAGAACTTATCTGGCAGATGAACAAATATTAATTTAGGGACACAAGAAGCATGTAAAAGTAAGGTAACATCTACTTGCCTTCCCCCAATGTATTTTCATTTCAGCAGGATTATACTTTAATCCTAAACAATGAATTTTCAATGATATATTATCAGGCATCTTGTCTGGTGTATATTTGAGCTAACCATGATAGTCACATTTCCCTGCCACATCGAATCAAATCACAGAGGACAGCTTTATCTTATCAAGTTGAAAGTTTACCTGAGACAAAGAACTGTATGCTTCTCTCATCAATGCCAACCTTGTTTACAGCTATGCAGTAATATATACCAGAAATATTGCTGGTCAGTATGGTCAGTGAGCTCAGGGTCTTAAAGAGAGAAAAAGAAATTCATTAATCACAGTTATAAGATAAGGTAGCAATTAGTGCTCATCACTAAATATTTCTGACTCTTTTCCCTTCCAGAAAAATAGTAAGAATTCCCATTCTGGCTCCTTCGTGATTAAATGAGGCTGAGTGACTTATTCTGGCCAATGATTTGAAAGTGGTAATGCTGTGTGTCTCTTCTAAACTGGAGCATTTATTTTGTATTGCAAAACCCTCCAAAGCTTTTGGCTTCTGGCATGATGATTATCAATATTTGAGCAGCCTGTATCCCTATAGGGTTAAAATTAAAATGTAATGTGTCAGCATGTATCCCTAAAGAGTTGAAATTTTTAAAAAGCCTTCTTGCAGATATAAATATTTATAATTTTAAACCAGATTTTGGAGGCATTTACTATCACTGTACAACCTAAGCTATCCTGACTGATGCATGAGGCTATATAGGAAGTGGTATATATTTATTTATTCACCAATACATTTGACAAACATTCTAGTCAAGGTCTTCTTTGAGTATGGATCTCTTAGGAAGGGATTAGAAATAGAATAATATCCAATTTCAAGAGGAAATCAAAACAACTTATAGAATTCACAAGAATACCATACAGGAATTAACAATATTGCAACAAAGTACATTAAGTTTCAAAAAACAACAACTAACATTTTAATAAAACATTTTACAATGTGCTGGAGACAATGGTAAGTATTTTATATACTCTCTCTTTTTATTTTATTTCTATCCTAAACAACTCTATAGGACAAAAACCAGATATGGACAGGAAAATCACATTGAATTAGAGAGCTGCCTCACAGCCATCAGTTCAATCCCACAACCCCTGAAGTTTGAGATATCGAGACATTCCCAGACATTTACCAATATAGATTACAGCAGGAAAAGATACACGAATTCTACACTAAAGTTCCAACCTGCAACCAAAGTCAGTAGAGCCTATCCAACTGACATCCAGGATACACAGTCAATAAAAAGCCACCCTATAAAACTGGTAGAGAGAACTGATCTGGCATATGAACAAATATTAATTTAGGGACACATGAAGCATGTAAAAGTAAGGTAACATGATCTCCAAAGGATTAAAGAAATGTCTAGAAAGAAGCCGTATCAAAAGAGATTAAAATATTGATATAACTTTGTGAAGCCAGTGGACATTTGTCTGTCTTCATCTTACTTGAGCACTTAATTGCATTTAATAGAATCAGTCATTCCCTCCATGACACAATTCTCTCTCTTTGGTTCCAGGAAACCATTTCCCTAATTTACTTGCTGCATCACTGACCATTCTTCTTTCTGCTTTCATGGATCCTCCCTCTTAGTTTGACTTATACATGATGAAGGACCCAGAACTCAGACCTGGCTTCCATAGGCTTTCCTTAGCTCACCATTAAAATCTTCAATAAAACAAGACTTCACATTTCATATATCCAGTCTTACTATTATCAGAGCTCCTGATATTTACAATTTCCTTCTTGACATAATTTCTTAGATAAGACCAACACATCTAAAACCGAGCCCTTGATTCAACCTCCCATTAATGAAAATATGCTGTTCCCTTACTCTTTCCCATATCAGTCACTGGAAGCAACCAATTGGCATGACAAAAATATAGGAATACTTGATATTTTTTTTTATTTCCCTCCCCTATCTTCACAGCTCACCAATCAACAAAAAACTTCAAAACATCAAAAATCTTATTTCTGTCTATGCTACAACAATCCTAGTATCAACAGTTGTCACTCTTACCAAGACCATAAAAAAGACTTCTGATTTCTGCATCCTTTCTTGCCTCCTTCAAAGAAAATAGAGCTTCCAAGCAAATAACACATCAGAGTAAGCTCATTAAAAATTTATCGAGCCATGTTTCTCAAAATCACTAGACAGTTTCCCTATGTGCTAAGGATGAAATATAAAATAATTACTATTCCTTCAAGGCCTTATATTATCAAGTCCATGTCTGTTCTCAGACTTCAATTATTTTTACTGTCTCCTTTACTTTTCATGTTTTAGCCACACTGGATTTTTTAAAATGTTACTCAAATGTACAAAAGTCTTTATGGCCTCAAGGCCTTAAAAAAATGGCTAGACATAAACTGTACAATATGGTGGTGAAAAGTCACAAGTGCTGAGTACTTAAAATGTTGCTACTCCAAATTGATATGTTCTTTAAGTATAGAATATACACAAGGATTTCAAAGACTTAGTATGGAAAAATATTGAAAAATATCTCATGAATATTTTATGCTGTTTTTAATTGAAATAATATTTTAGATATGCTGGGTAAATATATCATCAAAATTAATTTTATCTGTTTATTATTACTTTGCATAATGTAGCTACCAGAAAATTCAGAATTTATTTGTAGCCCACATTATATTTCTATTGAACAGAACTAGCCTCGCCCAGAGCATACTTTGTTACATGAATGTCTCCTTAACTTTTAAGTATGAAATTAAATGTTTCTTCTTCATAAAGTCTTTCTTTGTCAAAATAGCTATTTTTATCCAAAGTAGGTTCTACTCTCTATTATGCTCGATTTTTCTTCATAAAATTTTTAATAACTTGTAATTTTAAAATATTGACCCACCGTTTTTATCCACATCCCATAATCACAATAAGCTCCATGAAAATGGAAGAGATGTCTGCTTTATATTTATCACCATCCCAGGTATAGTAACTGTTTGATGAATGAATGAATGAATACATACATACATTTTACTGATTTTGAAACTAAGATCCAGAGAGGTAAGTGAATTGCTTAAATTTACACAGTTAATGAGTAACTGATGGAACCAAGATTCCAACACAAATCTTCTGGGTCCCACTCTGATGAATTTTCCATCATACAGCATTGCCATCCTTGGCAGATTCATCAATATTGCAATTTATGGGTTTTTTTCCCATCTTCCATCATGCTTTATCTTTCACCTCTCTCATTGGATTAAACAAAGATCTCACAGCACCAAGGTTAACTGGCTGTGAGTGCTGTTATATATTTGATCCTTAGGACCATTAAAACCCTTCCAAGGTCCCCTTAACACAATTCAACCTGAGACTCCAGAAACCAAGATGAGCAAGGGCTATCAGAAAAATCTTTATTTCAAGCACATTTTTACTACTTTCATGACCTTGGGACATAGAAGGAGCTGATTAAAGAGAAGCTTTATAAGAAAGAAAGCTACATCCTAATTATAATAACAATATTTATTTTTTATAAGCTCTAAGCTTTTTTATAATCAGTAAAATTGTCAACCATACCCTAGCCCCTAGGCATTTCTGGAAATTAATATCAGTGCCTGAAGAATAGACTTACTTTATTGAGGTTTTAAAATCACTTCTACCACAGTAACTTTCAATCATCTACCTACCTTGGTCTTTTCTCCATGTGTCAATACTATTTCCTCAATGGAAAGGATCCTGTTGCTCAAAGGGAGGTCACTTTTCAAAGTCTCTTTGGAAAGATATATACGTTTGCCCCGTTCCGTACAACTGGTAAAGAAAGAGATGGCATTTTCAGTCTTTTCACCTCAAAGGTTACAAGCAATTCAGAGAGTATATTCTATTAATCAGGGAAGGACTTTTACCAGAGAATCCTCACAAGTCTCCTTTATTATTGAATAAAATAATTTGAATCTCATCTAGGTTAAATGCAAATAAATCAATGATTTGGTGCTATTTTTTAATATATTGTTTAAGATTTATATGTTGTAAACTAAATATCCAATGCAACAGTGCTAAGTGGTGGGACCTTTAATAGGAAATTATTAAGTGATGCTCTCATGAATGGATTGAAATTATTACCATGGTAGCAGTATTATGATAAAGATAAAGTCTGCTATAACTTGCTCTTTCATTCTTTCTCCCTTCCCCCTTCTGCTACAATTCAGTGCTGCACTAAGGCCCTCACCAAGTTCCAGAGCCATACTTCTGAAAGTTCTAACTTGTATATTCATGAGTTGAATGAAATTCTACTGCTTATAAATTACTTAGTCTCTAATATTCTTTTATAGACACACACAGAAAGACAGAGACAGAGAGATGGAGAGACAGAGAGATAGTTCTAGATAGTTCGAAATTAGAAGATAATAGAAGATAGTATGTTCATGAAAGACCTTTCTGAGGAAGTGACTTTTGAATAGAGTCCTGAAAGAAACATAAACCATGAAGATTTCTCAGGGAAAACAATTTTAAGTGGAGTAAATAGCTATTTCAAGTGTACTGATCCAGAAGCATACCTTAAGTGTTGAAAAAACAAAAGGTCCATATATGTAATTTGAAGAAAAATGGATGGATCTCATGAGAATAATGGAGCTAGATAAGCCAGAGTCACAAAGTCAAAGACCATTAATTCTCTCTCATGAGTGGAAGCTACAGAGAAAAGAGAACTCATGAAAATAGAAGGGAGACTAGTAGAGTTGAGGAAGAAGAAAAGGTGGAGGGAAGAGGGGAGGGAAACATGAGCTACTGGAGAATGAAACTGAATTACGTATATGTATATGTCACAATGAATCTGACTATTATGTATAATCATAATATACCAATAAAAATAAATTTCAGTTAGCTCAGTTACCTTCTGAGAACATTAGAGAAAATAGGAATTTGTGAATCCAATTTCAACAAAAATCTTTGTGTATCTGGTGGCTTGGATTAAAAATTCATAATGTCAAAAAAAGAATAAAAAAGGTCCATTTAGCTGAAGTTTAGCTGAGCTCAAAATTTGAGTATTTTTCTACTTTCTTGTTTCTAGACTATTGTAGAATTTGAAGCCATTTGAGATTCTCCTTTACTTTTACCTCCTTCCAAATGAACTTGCCTGATCTGAAACTTATGCAAAGAAGAAAGTGTCAAAGGAGCAGAGTTCTAGGCATTTGTTGTTCAATTAAGATCCACAGGAAGGTACATTACTGGAGTACTGAACTTGTACTCAGCAGATATGGAATTCATATCCAGGCACTGTTAGGTCTTTGTTCTGACAACTTACTTGCCCTTCTGAGCTGTTTCTTCAACTGTGGAAGTGGAACTAATATTCGCTACCCTATGGGCTTGTTTAAAGAATTCAGTGAGGATTGAGTTTCAAATGAATGTGTCTGACAGGAACTAGAATTTCTCCTAGAATATAGTAAGTGTTCAGTAATTGTTAACTTAATGAAAATTTTGTTTGGAAAGGCACTTCAAAAAGGCACTTATGTCAGAAAAAATATTTACTCAGTCCTTCTCTTTTCCTTCAGATAGAAAGGTGCAAGAAGTTCAGTGTAGTAGACAAAGAAGAATGAAGTGAAGGGAGGGGGATGGGTAAAGGAAGGACACTTTCCTATGTACATACATGAATATAACACAGCGAATCTCATCATTGTGTACATCAAAAGAAATCAATTTAAAAAATACCTATGGGTAAATGGCAGAAAGATCACCAAAGGGAAGGGAACAGGGAGTGAGAGAAGAGTAAAGAGAAGTACTGAAAACTTAATTAGAACAAGATATATTCCATGATTTTATAATTGTGTCAAAATGGATTCTACTCTCATGAATAACTAAAAAGAACCCATTTTTTAAAAGCAACAGAGTGTGAGGGCAATCTGGCTGCAACATCCATCACCCTATTGGTTTCCAGGGTTGATTCAGCTGATCTGACTGGATAGGCAGGTATCCCCTTCCTCCCTCACTGCTTCTTGTTTCTCCTTACCAAAGTTGAGTCCTTGGTCAAAGAGAATGACCGTCCCTGATAGAGGAGGAACATTCTTCAGTCAAGGATATATGAGTAGCTGCACTGCCCTCCAAACAAGCTCGTTAAAAAGGTACAAAAATAATGCAACTAGTTTCACTGCATTTCAATCAAGTGAGAGCAACAGGTGTGAATTAGGGATTATAGAATGTCAGAATGAGCAAGGGCACTAAACAAAACCAAAAGTGAGCAAGTAGGCAGCACTACTGTTACCATCCTCAAGAATGCCTACTGTGAAGAAATAAGGATGCTTCCAAAAGAGTTGTAGGCAGGGAGCAACTAAATGTAGTTCTCTTATGGAAGTTTGTTGGACAGTACTTGTAAGAGAGACCAAAAGCCCCTCCTACCTGAAGATCTAGATCTTGGTCTGAGAGCCATATTCCCTACATTCCCTCTGAGTCAAGGCCTCTCTACCCAAAGCTAAGCTAGCTCCTAGTTATTGCCCACTCATGACTATGTGCTCAGAACTTCACTTGAATTCAGCACAGTGCAGCAATGACTTAATCAGATTAACTTTCCTGATCAGAAAATATGTCATCCTTTAGACATTACCTAGAACTCAGATAAACTGTTTATAGAACTTCAGATTTATTCCAAGGCATAGAATTTCTGGACTATAGCAGGCCTGTAGAGAAATTTTATGATATAAGATAGTTTAGTATTGACCATGTATTCTTTTTTAATTTTTTTATCTGTTCTTTTTAAACCAAGTATTCTTAAATGCTAATTATTCTGGAATTTGAGGCAATTCATTTGGTCTCCCTGAATTTTCCATTTCCTTTCTCTGATTTTTATAGTAGGCACTTTCAACTCCTTGTTGAAGAAGCTACTCTGAAATGGAGCTTATTGGATGAAACCAGAAAACAAAGTATTTAATATGTACTAGGAATAGAGTGGGGTTCTGATAAATAGAAGTTCAAAGGGCTAATAGTCAGGGTAACTTACTCTCATTGTTATTTCTGCTTTTTACTGTGTTGTGATAAATGAGTCATTTCTTGGAAAATTGGGAATGGAATCACTATTTGACCGAGCTGTCCCTCTCCTTGGTCTATACCCAAAGGACTTAAAAACAGCATACTACAGGGACACAGCTACATCAATGTTTATAGCAGCACAATTCACAATAGCTAAACTGTGGAACCAACCTAGATGCCCTTCAATAGATGAATGGATTAAAAAAGTGGCATATATACATAATGGAATATTACTCAGCAATAAAAGAGAATAAAGTCATGGCATTTGCAGGTAAATAGATGGAGTTAAAGAAGATAATGCTAATTGATGTTAGCCAATCCCAAAAAAACAAATGCTGAATATTTTCTTTGATGCAGGGAGGCTGATTCATAGTTGGATAGGGAGAGGGAGCATGAGAAGAATAGAGGAACTCTAATTAGGGCATAGGGGTTGGAGGTGAAGGCAGGGGGCATGGGGTTAGAAATGATGGTGGAATGTGATGATCATTATTATCCAAAGTACATGTATGAAGACACAAATTGGAGTAAATATACTTTGTATACAACCAGAGATATGAAAAATTGGGCTCTATATGTGCAATAAGAAGTGTAATGCATTCTGCTGTCATATATAAATAAAAAAATTTAAAAATTAAAAAAAATGAGTCATTTATCCCCATTTTGCTTCTCTGTCTTCACTGTTTACTGAGAAAGAGGAATCCCTTTCTTCCATCCTACACAAGGATCATAGTAAAATAAAATGACTGTATTTGAATATAAAGATGCTGACAAATTTTTGAGCCATGATTACTATCCCAATAAGACTTATCATAGGAGTGGTTCTGAAACAGATAAGACATGTCCACTTCCCTAGCTCATTACTGAATTTTTCTGTGCAATGACAGATGTTTAGAAATCTTCCCTGTTTTGTACCATTCCTACTAAAGTATCAGTTCACAAATTACACCTAAATGCCACTGGTTATTTTAAGCTGTGACTTTGGAAGGAGAGAATCGTCCAAACCCTGGAGCTTGGGCATTGTTGGAGTACTTCCTCCTTTAGTTTCCTTGGCCCCATCCAATATCCCTGATCCCAGGAGCTCTCATATCAGATTAAAGGGAAAAAAATGTTCTGCTAAGATCTTGAGTCTGCCAGATCCATATGTAGCTCAGTAAATCCAGAAGATCTAAAATTGTGCCAGGTCCTTGGGCATGAAAGTCACTTACAATTCATCTGTCTGGCTACAGGGCTCCCAGGCCCACATGAAGGAGGGTGAAGGCAGGCCACTTGCAGTACAGCGAAGGGTGTTCTCACTTCCCAGGAATACTGCATTATTAGTCTTCAAGTCTGTATCCTTCTCATAAATCTTAGGTTTTTCTAGAAAAGAGGAGAAAAGAGCAGATATTTTTATCACACACTAAGGCTGACATTTTAGCTGGTACTCCCAGTACAGGTATCCCAGTGATTAAAACATTGAAATGCTTCTACATCAGCTTATAAGTAGTTGATATCTTCATCCTTCTGAGAATCTACTTCCCTCTATCACCACCCTAGTCAAACCTTACCCAGGAATTGTCACTCCTCCTATTGATAGGGGGCAAGTGGTGGGAATATGAAGTTAAAGGAAGAATTCTATAAAACGTGACCACTGTGCTGATCCCCAACTGCTTTCTTTAACAAGAGGCAATTTACCCATAGACCTGCCTGGCTTAAGGGAACAAGATATGTCATATTCTTCAGAAAATTACCTGTTATCTGCAAGAGAAATGCAGGCCCAAAATAATGCCAATAAAAGGAGTGTTATTCTGAAAGGGTGGACATTTGTGACCCTTTTCATAAACAAGATCCCAGAAATCAGGGAGATAAGAAAAATCCCACCTTATCATAACTTCTATAAGAAAGTATCGTTAAGAATCCAATTAGAAATACCATTATCTCATACTACACAAAGGCTTCAAAAATATACATTGGAAAAAAGACAGTCTCTTCAACAAATGGTGCTGGGAGAACTGAAAAGCCATATGCACCAAAATGAAACTAAACCCCTGTCTCTCACTATGCACAAAACTCAACTCAAAGTGGATAAAGCACCTAGGAATTATACCAGAGACCCTGAGCCTAGTAGAAGAAAAACTAGGCCCAAATCTTCATCATGTCAGATTAGGCTCTGACTTCCTTGACAAGACTCCTAAAGCATAAGAAATAAAATCAAGAATCAATAAATAGCATGGATTCAAACTAAAAAGCTTCTTCTCAGCAAAAGAAACAATGAAGTGAAGAGAGAGCCTACATTTTGCGAGCAAATTTTTGCCACATGCATGTCAGATAGAGCACTAATCTCCAGGACATATAAAGAACTCAAAAGTTAACATCAAAAAAACAAATAACCCAATCAATAAATGGGCTAAGGAGCTCAACAGAGACTTCTCAGAAGAAGATATACAATCGATCAACAAATATATGAAAAAATGCTCAACATCTCTAATAATTAGAGAAATGCAAATCAAAACTACTCTAAGATTTTATCACATGCCAGTCAGAATGGCAGCTATTAAGAATACAAATAATAGTAAGTGTTGGCGAAGATGTGGGGGAAAGGGTACATTGATGGTGGGACTTCAAATTGGTACATTTCCTCTGGAAAGCAGTGTGGACATTCCTTGGAAAATTTGGAAAACTCCTCCGTCTATACCCAAGGACTTAAAATCAGCAGTGTAAAGCAGCCACATCAATGTTTATAGCTCAATTCACAATAGCTAAATTGTAGAACCAAACTAGATGTTCTTTAGAGTAGATGAATGATAGAGAAACTGTGGTATATATACACAGTGGAATATTACTCAGCATTAAAAGAAAATAAAATTTATGGCATTTTCAGGTAAATGGATGGAGTTGGAGAATATTATGCTAAACAAAGTAAGCCAATCCCCCAAAACCAAAGGCCGAATGGTCTCTCTGATAAGTGTATGCTGATCCATAATGGGGGCAGGAGGGCATGGGAAAAAATGGAGGACCTGTGATTGAGCAAAGGGGAGGGAGGGGAAGGGAAGGGACATGGGGGCAGGAAAGATGAGATGGACATCATTACTCTAGGTACATGTATGACTGGACATATGGTGTGACACTACATCATGTACAACCACAGAAATGAAAACTTGTGCTGTAATTGTGTACAATGAATCAAAATGCATTCTGCTGTCATGTATAACTAATTAGAATAAATAAATACATTTTAAAAATATGTTGAAGACAGCAATCATATTACATTCAGAATGGGGGTTCAGATCACAAGCTTAAGAACAACTGTAGTTCTCACAGGTAACAGTCTGTGTGGCTTGAGAGAGTGATGAATCCTCTGTGGAACTATTTCATGGTCTCTAAGTGAGGCTAATAACTGGGGCTGCTTA
Source organism: Urocitellus parryii (assembly GCF_045843805.1). Lineage (NCBI taxonomy): Eukaryota > Metazoa > Chordata > Mammalia > Rodentia > Sciuridae > Urocitellus > Urocitellus parryii. Next base: position 69,067,822 of record NC_135547.1, read on the forward strand.
ATGGTATGAGGATTTAATAAATGCTCATGTGAAAAAAATAATTCAACTAGACTTAGAAAATATTTCAGAGTTAAGTTCATTTGCAAAATTACTTCATAGAAGGATATTTTGAAGTCTAAATTTTGATTTTGTACGTTGAAAAAAATATGACTTGTCAAGAAAGAGGTCAGTCATCTTATTTCCAGTTCAAACAATATGTCTGTCTCCAACGTTAGGCTCTGTGAGCACCTATAATTTGCTAATCAGCATTAGTTTATAAAGAGAAGAAATTCATGAACATAGGCATACAGTGAATTAGAGGAAAGGAATCAAGGGGGAGGTAGGAAATATGGGATAGAAAACAACAATGGAATGAGATTGACTATGCTATGTGCATATCTGAATATATCACAATAAATCACAGTTTTATGTATAATTATAATGCACCAATTTAAAAAAAAATAAGTAGAAGATCGGTAGAGGGAGGAGATGAAGGAGATGAAGGAGAAGGAAAGAAGGGGAAAATGAAGTACTGGGTAATGAAAATGAAGCAAATTATGTTATGCACGTATGAATATGTCACAATGAAATTCACTGTCATATATAACAATAATACACTAATAAAAATATTTTAATATAAAAAATAATCAAATTAGAACCTGACAGCATAGGTCAAGGTGACTTAGAGATGTCATGACAGTGGGAACTTGAAAGTCTGATGTTATCCTGCTGTCAGTCAAACGTCAAGAGGTGGACTTGGGCAGGACTCACTGGAAACTTCTCTGAGATCCCTAATAAAACTGAAGTTCAGGAGAGGCACAAGGTCCCTCCCCCTCTGAGAGGACTCACCCCCTCCCTTTAAAGTGTCCCCTTCCATTTTCCTATTCAATCTCATTCCATTCTTGTTTTCTATCCCATATTTCCTACCTCCCCCTTGATTCCTTTCCTCTAATTCACTGTTCTCCTTCTATTTTCATGAGTTCCCCCTTTTTATAAACTAATGCTTATTAGCAAGTTATAGCTGCTGGCAGAGCCTAATGTTTGAGACAAACACATTGTTTGAACTGGAAATAAGATGACTGACCTCTTTCTTGACAAGCCATTATTCCAGGCTATAAACTCATGCCTGTAACTCTGAACTAAAATGTCTGAAATATTTCAGACTTGATCAAAAGAATCAGGGTTTGAAGAGAGGGACATTCATGCTGCCTCATTTTTCCAGAACGTCCCAGCCTTGTAACAGTATAAGGTCCCCTTCCACATCATGGGAATTCTGTCTCCTCCAAAACAAATCCCACACCGATCAATCTTCCCTTTCATAATTGTATGTAAATTTTATTCTTCAGGTTTGTGAGAGAAGAACCCAGAAGAAAATTGATGAAACCTGCAGCCTGCACAGACCCCATCTGCCAGAAGAAGTGAAAATATAATTTCATCTTAAAACTCTGGTTTCACCATGATACCTCCATGGAGCAAAAACTAAAGGACTGTGGGCTGGGGTAGTAGCTCAGTGACAGAATGCTTACCTAGCATGTGAGCCACTAGGTTTGATCTTTAGCATTGCACAAAAATCAACAAATAAAATAAATGCATGCTACCCATCTACAACTACAAAATTATTTTTAAAATAAAGCATTAATATACAACATAGCAGAGGCCTCTTTTGACTGTTATTCTATATTATAAGAACATTTAACATGAGATCTACCTTCATACCAATTTTCTAAATATATAATATAGTATTGTTAATTATGTTGTGCAGTTTGATTTCTAGGACAAACTCACCTTGCATAATTGAATTGTCATACCCTTTAACTAGTAACTCCCTTTTCCCCAGCCAACTCCATTCCATTCTCTTCTTCTATGGTTCAGAGTAATTTAGAAGGCTCCTATAAGTTGAATTACGTAGCATTTCTTATTTTATGTCTAGATTATTTCATTTAGTACAATGTCTTCCAGGTTCATTAAAGTTGTCACAAAGGCAGGATTATTCTTTCATTTTAAAACAATAATATTCAAATACATGCATTTATAGTTTTAGCCATTCACCTGTTGATGATCAATTATATTGCTTACATTCCTTGACTATTGTGAATAATGCTACTATGAACATGGAGTGTAGATATATATTTGGATTCTGATGTTTTAAAATTATATATTGAAAAATAATGTATATATTATGGGGTAAAAAGTGAGGATATATGTCTACAATGTATAATAAGTAAATAAAGCTAATTAACATATTTATCTCCTCAAACACATCACTTTTTAGTATGAATACTTTAAATTTACTGTCTTAGCAATTTTAAAATTATAGTATGTAAGCAGATCTCAAAAAAAAAAAAAACATTTCTCTTTTCTAACTGAAACTTCGTACCTTTGTACCAACATCTTCAATCTCTCCATACCCCTGGTCCCTAAGAGAAACAATTATTCTATCTGGTTTTATTAGCATGATGTTTTAAAATTCCACACATAAATGCAATATTTGTCTTTCTATGCCTGATTTTTTTCATTTATCATAATGTTTTCTAAGGTCATCCATGTTGTACAGAATGAAAATATTTCCCTCATTTTTAAGGAAGAATATTATAGGGTGTGTATGCATATATACATATTTCTTTATCCATTATAACATTGATGGACACAGATTAATTGCATAAGTTTGGGTCTGTGAATAATGCTGCAATAAACATAGGAGTACCAATATCCTTTCTACATAGTGATATAATTTTCTTTGGATAAATACCCAGAAGTGAAATTGCTAACCATAGGGTAATTCTATATTTAGAGTTCAGAGGAACAATCATACAGTTTTCCAGTGACTATACAAATTTACAGTTTTCCCAACAGGGTCCAAGTCTTGCCTTTTACTATATATTCATCAGTATTTACCTTTAACTTTTTATAAACAATCAACTGATAGGTGTAAGGTAATATACAACTTTAACTTTCACTTGCCTTATGATTAGTGAGTTGAGCATGTCTTATGTATCTTGGGTAATTTTTATATATTCCTTCAATAACTTTGTGTTAAGGACTTGCCTATTTTTATTTTTTATTGATTAAAAAAATAAATGACAACGGAATGCATTACAATTCTTATTACACATATACAGCACAAATTTTTATATCTCTGGTTGTAAATAAAGTATGTTGACACCAATTCATGTCTTCATACATGTACTCTGGATAATGATGTCTATCACATTCCACCATCCTTGCTAATACCCTGCTCCCTCCCTTTTCCTCCCAACCCTCTGCACTATCTAGAATTCATCTATTCCTCCCATGTTCCCCTCCCTACCCCACTATGAGTTAGCCTCATATCAGAGAAAACATTCGGCATTTGTTTTTTTGGGGATTGGCTAACTGCACTTAGCATTATCTTCTCCAACACCATCCATTTATCTGAAAATGCCATGATTTTATTCTCTTTTATTGCTGAGCAAAATTCCATTGTGTATATATGCTACATAATTTTTAGCCATTCATCCACTGAAGGGCATCTAGTTTGGCTCCACAGTTTAGCTATTGTGAATTGTGCTGCTATAAACATTGATGTGTCTGTGTCCCTGTAGTATGCTGTTTTTAAGTCCTTTGGGTATAGATGGAGGAGAAGGATAACTGGGTCAAATGGTGGTTCCATTCCATGTTTTCCAAGGAATCTCCATATTGCTTTTCACATTGGCTGTACCAATTTGCAGTCCCACCAGTAATGTATGAGGGTACATTTTTCCCCACATCCTTACCAACACATATTGTTGTTTGTCCTCATAATAGCTGCCATTCTGACTGGAGTGAGATGATCTCTTAGAGTGATTTTTATTTGCATTTCTCTAATTGCTAGAGATGATGAACATTTTTAAATATTTGTTGATTGATTATATATCTTCTTCTGAGAAGTGTCTTTTCAGGTCCTTGGCCCATTTGTTGATTATTGTTTTTTCTTTTTGGTGCTTAGCTTTTTGAGTTCTTTATATACCCTAGAGATTAGGGCTCTATGTGATGTGTGAGGGGTAAAAATTTGTTCCTAGAATGTAGGCTGTCTGTTCACCTCACAGATTGTTTCTTTGGCTGAGAAGAAACTTTTTAGTTTGATTCCTTCCCATTTATTGATTCATGGTTTTAATTCTTGCAGTATAGGAGTCTTATTAAGGAAGTTGGGGCTTAATCCCACATGATGAAGATTACGACCTACATTTTTCTTCTATTAGATGTACAGTCTCTGGTTTAATTCCTAGGTCCTTGATCCAATTTGAGTTGAGTTTTGTGAATGGTGATAGGGTTTAATTTCATTTTGTTGCATATGGATTTATAGTTTTCCTAGGACCATTTGTTGAAGATGCTATCTTTTCTCCAGTGCAAGTTTTTGGCACCTTAGTCTAATATAAGATAATTGTAATTTTGTGGGTTAGTCTCTGTGTCCTCTATTATGTACCATTGGTCTACCAGTCTGTTTTGGTGCCAATACCATACTGTTTTTCTTACTATTGTTCTGTAGTATAGTTTATGGTATGGTATAGTGATACCACCCTGCTTCATTCTTCCTGCTAAGGATTGCTTTAGCTATTCTGGTTCTCTTATTTTTCCAGATGAACTTCATGATTGCTTCTTCTGTTTCTATGAGGAATTCCATTGAGATTTTGATCATGATTGCATTAAATCTGTATGGTAGTATGGTCACTAAGATAATATTAATTCTGCCTATGAAAGAGCAAGGTATATCTTTCCGTATTCAAAGGTCTTCTTTTATTTCTTTCTTTAGGGTTATGTAGTTTTCATTGTATAGATCTTTCATCTCCTTCATTGATTCCCAAATAATTTTTTGAGGTTATTGTGAATAGGGTAGTTTTCCTCATTTCCCTGTGAGAAGATTTGTCACTGATATACAGAAATGCCTTTGATTTATGGGTGTTGATTTTATATCCTGCTATTTGCTGAACTTATTTACTAGTTCTAGAGGTTTTCTGGTGGAGCTTTTTGGGTCTTCTAGATATAGAATCATATTATAAGCAAACAGTGCTAATTTAAGTATATATATATATATATATATATATATATATATATATATCCCTTTAATTTCTTTCATCTAATTGCTCTGGCAAATGTTTCAGCAACTATGTTGAATAGAAGTGGTGAAAGAGGGCATCCCTGTTTTATTCCAGTTTTTATAGGGAAGGCCTTTAATTTTTCTCCATTTACAATGATGTTGGCCTGAGGCTTAGCATAGATAGCCTTTTAATGTTGAGATATGTTCCTGTTATCTCTAGTTTTTCTAGTGTTTTGAACACGTAAAGGTGCTGTATTTTGTCAAATGCTTTTTTCTGTGTTTATTGAGATGTTCACATGATTCTTATCTTTGAGTCTATTGATGTGATGAATTACATTTATTGATTTCCATATGTTGAAACTATCTTGCATCCCTGGGATGAATCCCACTTGATCATGGTGCATAATCTTTTTGATATGTTTTTGTATTTGATTTGCCAGAATTTTATTGAGAAATTTTGCATCTATGTTCATTAGAGATATTGGTCTGAAGTTTTCTTTTTTTTTTTTTTTTTTTTGGATGTGTCTTTGCCTGCTTTTGAGATCAGGGTGATATTGCTCTCATAGAATGAATTTGGGAGTGCTGCCTCTTTTTCTATTTTTCTGATATAAATTATAGATTATTGGTATTAGTTCTTCTTTAAAGGTCCTGTAGAACTAGGCTGTGTATCCATCCAGTTCTAGGCTTTTCTTGGTCTGTAAGCTTCTGATGGCATCTTCTATTTAATCACTTGATATTGGTCTGTTTAAGTTGTGTATATCTTCCTGACTCAAACTGGGCAAACTGTATGACTTAAGAAATTTGCCAATGCATTTAATGTCTTTTATTTTATTGGAGTATAAATTTTCAAAATAATTTCTAATTATTATCTATATTTCCATAGTGTCCGTTGTGATATTACCTTTTTCATCATGTATGCTGGTAATTTGAGTTTTCTCTCTCCTTCTTTTTATTAGCATAGTTAAGTGTCTGTCAATTTTATTTATTTTTTCAAAGAACCAACTTTTTGTTTTGTATGGCTTTTTCAGTTGTTTCTTTTGTTTCAATTTCATTGATTTCAGCTCTAATTTTTATTATTTCTTGTCTTTTGCTGTTGATTTTTTCTTCTTTTTCTAGGGTTTTTATACGTAGTGTGAGGTCATTTATTTGTTGATGCTTCCTTCTTTTAAGGAATGAACTCCATGCAATGAATTTTCCTTTTAGTACTACTTTCATAGTTTCCCAGAGATTTTGATATGTTGTGTCTAATTTACCTTTAAGAATTTTTTAACCTCCTCCTTGATGTCTTCTGTAACCCATTGTTCATTCAGTAACATATTGTTTAGTCTCAGGTGATGGAGAAATTTTTATTTTTTGTTTTGTCATTGATTTCCAATTTCATTCCATTATGATCTGATAAAATGCATGTTAGTATCTCAACTTTTTGTATTTGGTAAGAGTTGCTTTGTTGTGTATTTTATGGTCTATTTTAGAGAAGGATCTATGCTGCTGAGAAGATAGTGTATCTACTTGATGCAGGTTGAAATATCCTAAATATGTCAGTTAAGTCTAAGTTATTGATTGTATTATTGAGTTCTATAGTTTCTTTATTCAACTTTTGTTTGGAAGATATATCCAGTGGTGAAAGAGGTGTGTTAAAGTCACCCAAGATTATTGTGTTGTGATCAATTTGACTCTTGAACTTGAGAAGAATTTGTTGGATGAACATAGCTGCACCATGGTTTGGGGCAAAAATATTTATAATTGTTATGTCTTGTTGGTGTTTGGTTCCCTTGAGCAGTATGTAATGTCCATCTTATCCCTTTTGATTAACTTTGGCTTGAAGTCTACTTTATTTGATACAAGGATGGAAACTCCTGCTTGCCTCTGTAGTCCATGTGAGAGGTATGATTATTCCCAACTTTTCACCTTCAGTCTGTGTATGTCTTTTCCTATCAGATAAGTCTCCTGAAAGCAGTGTATTGTTGGGCCTTTTTTTAATCAGTCTGCTAGCCTATATCTTTTGATTGGTGAGTTTAAGCCATTAACATTCAGGGTTATTATTGAGACTTGGTTTGTATTTCCAGCCATATTTGTTTATTTTTGTTATTTAACTTGACTTGATTTTCTTCTTTGATTAGATTTTCCTTTATGGTACTATCTCCCTCTGCTGATTTCATTGTTGTTTTTGTTTCCTCTTCATAGAATATTTTGCCAAGGATGTTTTATAGTGCCGGTTTTCTAGCTATAAATTCTTTTAATTTTTGTTTATTTTGGAAGTTTTTTATTTCATCTTCAAATATAAAGCTTAATTTTGCTGGGTCCATGATGCTTGGTTAGCACCCTTTTTCTTTCACAATTTGATATATGTTGTTCTAGGATCTTCTAGCTTTCAGAGTCTGTGTTGAAAAATCTGCTGTTATCCTAATTGGTTTTCCCCTGTACGTTATCTAATTCTCTTGTGGCTTTTAAAATTCTCTCCTTATTCTCTATATTGGGCATTTTATTATAATGTGCCTTGGTATGGATCTGTTGTGATTTTTTACATTTGGTATCCTGTAGGCTTCTTGAATTTGGATTTCCAATTCACTCTTCATGTTTGGAAAATTTTCTGATATTATTTCTATGAATAGATTTTCATTTCTTTGATTTAGACCTCTATGCCTTCCTCTATCCCAATACCTCTTAAATTTGGTCTTTTTATGCTATCCCATATTTCTTCAATGTTCTGCTCATGGTATCTTATCATTATCGCTGTGTGGTCTGTGTTCTTTTCAAGATTATATATATTTTATCTTCATTGTCTAATGTCCTATCTTCTAAGTGGTGTACTCTGTAGGTGATGCTTTCATTTGAGTTTTTAATTTGGTTTATTGTTTCTTTCATTTCAAGGATTTCTGTTGTTTTTTGTTTGTTTGTTTTATAGAACCTCTATCTCCCTGTTGAGGTGATCTTTTGCTTCTTGGATTTGTTTCTTGGATTTGTTTATGTAGCTCCTTGTCAAAGTGATTTTTCACTGCTTGTATTTGCTCTCTTATATCTTCCTTGAGTTCACAGAACATTTTAACCATGAATATCCTGAACTCTTTCTCTGTCATTTTTTTCTCCTGTGGCTGCCAATGATTCTAATGATGTGGTGTCTTGATTTGTTTGAGGTACTTTCTTCCCTTGTCTTTTCATGTTTCTCGTGTGTCTTCCTTTCCAGCTCTCTGGGTCTGGGGTGTCACTGTTTTTACCCTATAGATTTGTAGTGCTCTAGTAGGCTTCCAAGATCCCTCCTTTGTGGGGAAGGACAATGTTAACAGATCTCAATATCCACAATATATCACCTATGAACAATTTGTTGTTATTAATACATTTACAGTTTAGTCTCAATGTACAGAAATATTGAATTCTATTATTATCTAAAATATATTCAGTAGTTTCATAAAAAGGTTATAGTTTATGATGGTGGACAATGAACTGGGGGTGGTGTGTAGTACGATATATGCTAAGGGGGAAAGATGTAAGGGTATAGAGTTAATATATCTTTGGAAATGTGAAAGGGAAATCTACTGAAGAGGGTTGGTAGTAAGAGAATAGACAGGAAGTAATTAAGAGTAGACAAGTGTGTAGTAATATAGTAGAGTACATAAAACAAACACACATACATATTTAGAAAAATAAAGGATGTTAAAATAGTAAAATTTAGAGGGGGGAAGAAAAATGAGAGAAGAAAAAAGAGGGGAAAAGGCATATACAACACCTCTATATTGTATTATTCAGATGACTCAGTCCTCAAAATCCTATTTCATGCAAAGTTCTTGGTTTCACATACGTTGGGGATGTGAGGGCTGGAGGACAGAGGGGTAGAAGAGAAAGAAAATAAATATATACTCAAAAGATGAAACCAGGGTTGTTGCTAGTTTTAGAGATCCATATCTTTTCTCTTCTCATCCAATAGATGGGGTTGTCTGTTTTAAGCTGGTGTCTCTGTCCTCAGTATGGTGTAGGTAACCAGGGTGGGAAAACTAGTCCTGGTGTAGGGCATCTGTAACGGAGTGCCACCTGCCAGTCTCTGCAGGGAGACTGCACCTCACGGGTCTCTTTTTAGGACCACTTGTCTGACTTGAGTGCCCCATATTGTCTCCCTCTCTTGCCTGGGGATTTCCCAGCTCCTGGTCTCTCTGTTAGGCTCCAAACTTTAGTCTTATCCTTTCACTTAGCAGTTCCCACCTACGGGACCTCTAACACCTAGGCTCACACCAGGTGGACTGCACCCTGGCACAGTGCATACCTGCCCAACTGGGAGCCGTTTTTGTGTTGGGTGGTCAGTGTGTGAGTAATCACCACTTGGGAGGTGGAGGAGTTGGATACCTGGTACCTGGCCATATAGAGATCCGATCTTAGAGCTGCCCTCACCAAATATGGTGAGAAAGGTTATCTAAGATGGAGTCAGTCTGCTTCCAGTGCCAGGGTATCTGGTGAGGTGGGGGAGCCAGGCAATGGGGTTGTGCTCTGGGTAGGTAGTAGCCGAGTGACCTGCATGGGAGTGGAGCACAGTCTGGAGTTCTGCAGAGGTGCTGATAGGTGATTCTTCTAAGCTGAGTGAGAGGCCTGTGTGGGCTTGAACTCTGAGCTTTGGGTTTTGTCAGCCAGGGATCTGGATTCCTGCTGGAACGCTGGGCTCTGAGTCCTGCAAGGGGGTCACAGCGCTAGTGATTTCTGTGGAAATCAGCTGTATAGGGCTCCTCTTACACTCTCTGACATGCAGTATTCTAACTAGATCTGGGTCATGGAGCAACACAGGATGCTGCCTCCCTCTAGCCCACCATCTTGGAATCTCCCTGAAATATTTAGATTTCTAAATGTCAAAATTCTGAGTTCGGGGTGGTACCATTTCCTCCACTGGTGGTTGCGGGGCAAGTCCTTCTCCCTTTGCCTATTTTTAAATGAATTATTTGTGTTCTTGCTATTGAGTTTTGTGTGTGTGTGTGTGTGTGTGTGTGTTCACTATGTAGTTTGAATATTAACCATTTATTACATATATGGCTTTCAAATATTTTCACCCATTCCACAGGTTTTCTCTTTACTGTTGATTGTTTCCTAGGCTGTGCAGAAGCATTCCACATTGATAAAATCCCATTTGTCTATTTTTATTTTGTTGCCTATACTTTAGTGTTCATATTCAAATAATGATAATAAATGCCCAGACCAATGTCTTGTAGCTTTTCTCTGTATCTTATAGTAGTTTAAGAGTTTCAAGCATTACATTTATGTCTTTAATTCATTTTGTATATATTGTAATACAAGGATCCAAATAAATTCTTTTGAATGTTAACATACAGCTTTCCCAGTGTCATTACTATACTTTCCCAATTGTGTATTCTTTGTTCCCTTCTTTAAGATCAGTTGACCATAACTGCATATATAAAATTGAGCATCTCTATTATGCTCAATGGGTTTATATAACTATATTTATGTACTATGTTATTTTTATTACTACCAGTTTGAAATATAGCTTGATGTCAGGTAGGGTAATGCCATCAGTTTTCTTCAACATTGTATTGGCTTGTGGTTTTATATAAAATCAAGGATTTGTTGTTGTTGCTGTTTCTGTGAAAATAATGATTGGAATTTTGATGGGGACTGCATTGAATCTTTAGATCTCTATGGGTAGAATGGACATTTTAATGTTATTAACAAATGGTGTTGGGAAAACTGGAAATCCATATGCAACAAAATGAAACTGAATCCCTTTCTCTCGCCATGCACAAAAGTTAACTCAAAATGGATCAAGGAGCTTGGTATCAAATCAGAGACTCTGCGTCTGATAGAAGAAAAAGTTGGCTCCGATCTACATATTGTGGGGTCGGGCTCCAAATTCCTTAATAGGACACCCATAGCACAAGAGTTAATAACAAGAATCAACAAATGGGACTTACTTAAACTAAAAAGTATTTTCTCAGCAAGAGAAACAATAAGAGAGGTAAATAGGGAGCCTACATCCTGGGAACAAATTTTTACTCCTCACACTTCAGATAGAGCCCTAATATCCAGAGTATACAAAGAACTCAAAAAATTAGACAATAAGATAACAAATAACCCAATCAACAAATGGGCCAAGGACCTGAACAGACACTTCTCAGAGGAGGACATACAATCAATCAACAAGTACATGAAAAAATGCTCACCATCTCTAGCAGTCAGAGAAATGCAAATCAAAACCACCCTAAGATACCATCTCACTCCAGTAAGATTGGCAGCCACTATGAAGTCAAACAACAACAAGTGCTGGCGAGGATGTGGAGAAAAGGGTACACTTGTACATTGCTGGTGGGACTGCAAATTGGTGCGGCCAATTTGGAAAGCAGTATGGAGATTCCTGGGAAAGCTGGGAATGGAACCACCATTTGACCCTGCTATTGCCCTTCTCGGACTATTCCCTGAAGACCTTAAAAGAGCATGCTACAGGGATTCTGCCACATCGATGTTCATAGCAGCACAATTCACAATAGCTAGACTATGGAACCAACCCAGATGCCCTTCAATAGATGAATGGATAAAAAAATGTGGCATTTATACACCATATAATATTACGCAGCACTAAAAAATGACAAAATCATGGAATTTGCAGGGAAATAGATGGCACTAGAGCAGATTATGCTTAGTGAAGCTAGCCAATCCCTAAAAAACAAATACCAAATGTCTTCTTTGATATAATGAGAGCAACTATGAACAGAGCATGGAGGAAGAGCAGGAAGAAAAGATTAACATTAAACAGAGATATGAGATGGGAGGGAAAGGGAGAGAAAAGGGAAATTGCATGGAAATGAAGGGAGACTCTCATTGCTAAACAAAATTACATATAAGAGGTTGTGAGGGGAATGGGAAAATAAACAAGGAGAGAAATGAATTACAGTAGATGGGGTAGAGAGAGAAGATGCAAGGGAAGGGGAGGGGGGATAGTAGGGGATAGGAAAGGTAGCAGAATACAACAATTACTAATAGGGCATTATGTAAAATTGTGGATGTGTAACCGACGTGATTCTGCAATCTGCATTTGGGGTAAAATTGGGAGTTCATAACCCACTTCAATCTAATGTATGATATATGATATGTCAAGAGCTTTGTAATGTTGTGAACAACCAATAAAAAAAATTAAAAAAATAAAAAATAAAAGAAAAAAATTTTTCAATTTATGAACAGGTTATCTTTTCTTTTTTGTAGCTATTGTAAAGGAGCTTATTTTCTTTATTTCCCAACATTCTTTATTGGCACATCATAGTTGCACATAATGATGGCATTTGTTCCATATTCAAACATGCAGACAATATAAATGTAACAATGTAAGTTGGCCAATATCATTCCCCAAATACTTCCCAACTTCTTCCCCTCCTCCCACCCTTTGGTCTCTTTTCTCTAGTGCTTTGCCTTTGATTTTCATGATATCTAACTCCACCTGTCTTTCCCTTTCACCTATCTAGCATCCACATATCAAAGAAAACATACAACCCTTATCCTCTGAGTTTGACTTATTTCCCTTAACATAGTGGTCTCTAGTTCCATCCATTTAAATGCAAGTTACATAATTCAATGTTTTTATGGCTGAATAAAACTCTGTTGTGTATATATACCACATTTTCTTTCTCCAGTCATCCATTGATGGAACTCTAGGATAGTTGCATAGTTTAGCTGTTGTTAATTGTGCTTCTATAAACATGGGGATGACTGTATAACCATGCCTAGTCTTTTGAGGACCCTCCATTTTGGGTTTACATAGTGGTTCTACTAATTTACAATCCCACTAACAGTGTATAAGAGTTCCTTTTTCTCCTCATCCAATCCAGCATTTATTAAATATATTCTTAATGACTCCATTCTGACTGGTGTGAGATAAAATTTCAGCATAGTATTGATTTGCATTTCCCTAATTGCTAATGGTGTTGAACATTTTTTCCATATATTTTTGGCCACTTGCATTTCTTCTTTTGAGAAGCTTTGTTCAATTTGCTCATTTGTTAACTGGTTTATAAGAATTTGTGGTTCAAAGTATTTGAGTTTTTTATATAATCTAGATATTACTCATCTGTCTGAAGAGAAGCTAGCAAAGATTTTATCCCATTTCATAGATTCTCTCTTCACAATCTTAATTATTTCCCTTGCTATGAAGAAGCTTATTAATCTGATGTTATCCTATTTACTAATGCTTGGCATTATTTCTTCAGATTTATGTTTCCTATTGAGAAAGTTGTTGCTTGTGCCTATATGCTGAAATGTTGACTCTATGTTTTCTTCTAGGAGATACACAGTATATAATCTAATCCCTAGATCCTTTATCCATTCTGAGTTGAATTTTATGCAGGGTGAGAGGACTAGTTTCATTCTTGTACATATGGTTCCCAGTTTTCATATTACCATTTTTCAAAAATGCTGGGTCTTTTCTCCAATGTATATTTTGGCATCTCTGTCAAGGAAAAGATGACTGTGTCTTTGTGGGTTTGTCTCTTTGTCTTTTATTCTGGTCTATGAGTTTATTTTTATGACAGAACCATGCAGTTTTGTTACTATATCTCTGCAGTATAATTTGAAGTCAAGTTTTGTGATACATCCAACATTGCTTTTGGGGGCTTAGAATTGTTTTGGCTATTCTGGGTCTTTTATCCTTGCAAATGAATGTTAAGACTATTTTTTCCCAGTTCTGTAAAGAATGTCATTGGTATTTTGATGGAGATTGCATTTGATCAATATATTAGTATTGATACTATGTCCATTTTAACAATATAAATTCTGCCTATCAACAAACATGGGTGGTCTTTCCATCTTCTGAAGGTTTCTTCCATTACTTTCTTCAATATTGTATTAGTTTCATTGTAGAGGTCTTTCACTTCCTTGACTAGATTTATTCCTAGGTATTTTTGAGGCAATTGTGAATAGAATTGTTTTCCATATTTCTCAGCAGATTCTTTGTTGATATATATGAAAGCAATGATTTTTGTATGATGATCTTATAACATGCAACTTTGCCATATTTGTTTTATTAGTTACAGCAGACTTTTGGTGAAGATTTTTGAATCTTCTATCTACAAGCAATAATAGTTTGACTTCTTTCATTCAAATTTTTATTCATTTTATTTCTTTTTCTTGCCTATTCTATGTCTGGAATTATTAGGACTGTATGAAATAGAAGAGGTGAGAGTGGACATCCTTGTCTTGCCTGAGATTTTTAAAGAAAATGTTTTCAGTTTTTACCCCTTTACTATGATGTTGGTTTTTGGATTTTCATATATAGCTTTCATGATATTAAGATAGGCTCCTTCTATCCTGAGTTTCTTCAGTGTTTTATCATGGGAGCTGAATTTTGTCAGAGGCCTTCTCTGAATCTATTGAGTTGACTAAGTAATTTGATCCTTAATTCTATTTATAGGATGAATTACATTTTTTGATTTGCATACATTAAACAATTCTTAAATCTCTGGAATAAAACCAACTTTGCTGTGTTGTACAGTCTTCATAATATATTGTTGAACACGATTCGCTAATATTTTATTAAGCATTTTGGCTTCTAATTTCTTTATGAATATTGGTCTATAGATTTATTCCCTTGCTGTGTCCTTATCTGCCTTTGTGACAAGTGTGATCCTGGTTTTATAGAATAAATTTAGAAGTGTTCCTTCTCATTTTATTTTATGTAATAATTTGTGGAGTATTGCCATTAGTTCATGTTTAAAGATTTGGTAGACTTTATCTGAGAATCTTTCTGTTCCTGGGACTTCCATTTTTGGAAGGTTTTTTTTACTACTGCTTCTATCTCATTTCTAGTTGTTGTCTGTTTAGGTTTTCATATCTTCTTGATTCGGTTTGGCAGTTTTTGTCTAGAAATATATTCTTTATGGCCTAAAATATTTTCTATTTAGAGAAGATGCTATGAGCCACTGAGAAGAACATGTATGTAGCTGTTGTTGGATGAACTATTCTCAGACGTCTGGTAAGTCCATTTGATTTCCAATTTTTTCAGATCCAAAAAGTCTTTACCCAGTTTACATCTGGATGATCTTCTAATGGTGAGAAAGGCATGTTGAAATTACTCAGTATTATTACTGGGTTCTATCTGAGGCTTCAAGTACTATATCTTTTAAGTAATTAGTTACACCTACATTTGGGACATAAATATTTAGTATTATTTATTGTTGTTGGGTTGTTCCCTTTACCAGTAGGGGAAGTGACATTCTTTGTCTCTTATGATTTATTTTGGTTTGAAGTCTGCTTTGACAGATATGAGAGTAGGTACTCCTGCTTGCTTTGTGGCTCCATTCACATTGTAAATCTATTCCCATTCTTTCACTTTCAGCCTGGCTATCTTTGCCTGAAAGATACATCTATTGCAAACAACACAAAGCCAATTTGTGTTTTTCAATCCATTCTGCCACTCAATGTCATTTAATTGGAGAAGTGAGATTAATTACATTTAATGTTATTACAAAGAGATGTTTAGTAATTCCTGCACTTTTGACTTGTTTATAATGTTTAATTTGGCCCTGTTTCTAATTTGCCTAGCTATTTTTCAAGTGAGATTTGTACATCTGGGAGCTCTGGGGTTTGTTTATGATTTCTTCTTTGTAGGTTATTTCCTTAAGTTCTGCAGTACCAAGTTAGTAGCCATGAATTATTTTAGTTTCTGCTTATCTTAGAAGGTTTTTATTTTTCTTTTTTTTAAGGATAGCTGTGTTGGATAGTAGTCTTGGTTGTCAGTTATTTTATTTCAGGACTTGAAAGACATCATTCTAAGCCCTTCTGTCTTTTAGAATTTGGCTCAGAAATCACAAGACATTCTGACTGGCTTTCTTCTAAAGGTCACCTGACATTTTTCACTGAGGCTTTTAAAATTCTCTCCTTGTTATTCATGTTATTCATGTTAAGTATAATGTGTCATGGAGAGGTTCTATATAATAATATAATGTGTCATTGAGAGGATCTTGTCTATTTGGGTTTCTGAATGCAACCTGTAATATGGAAGTTCACCTCATTCTCAAGGTTTGGAAATTTTTTGTTATTATTTTCCTGAAGAGGTTATGAATTCCCTTAGCCTGTATTTCACAACACTCCTCAATTCCAGTGATTCTTCATTTTGGTCTCAAAATTTATCCCAGAGTTCTTATATATTCTGACCATGGTGACATTTTTTTTCTTTAATACTGTCTGAATGTTCAAAGCTAGCCACTCTGCTTTCTAGCTCTGATATTCTGCCTTCAGCATTGTTTACACTATTAGGGAGACTTTCAACTGAACATTTTGATTTATTGTGTCTTTCATTTCCAAGATTGCTGTTTGGTCTTTGTGTTAATTCTCTCTTTTTGATGTAGCAATGGGTGTCTGTATGTTGGGCCTGGAGGCCAACCCCTGTTTCTACTTGTGGCCTGGTTGTTGGTTTGGGTTTTATCTCTTCAATCCTTTGAACCAAAGCATAGCTCAAGATCAGATGTTATTAATTTATGTGTTGAGCAAGATGCAATGTTTGGGTTGAGTTTTTTCTAACAGTTGAGTTTTTACCTATGAACTTGTATTGTCCCTGTAGGTTCCAAGAACCTCACAGAATAGGACAAAACAAACAATAACAATAAAACCAAAGCAAACAATATATAGCATTAAAATAAATACTCAATTCCTTCCATGACACATGCCATATTACTTACCACAAGAAATAGGAATGGTAGGGTCAACAATTGTGAATGGTAAAAACAATATCCGTGGACTATATCCAGCTTAGAAGAAAACATCAGTAATCAGCTATGTCAACCACAGCAGGGGGCCAGAGTTATATAAACCAATTTGTATTAAAATATGGTAAAAATACAGTTATTAAGAGAAAAGAAAATGTGACAAGAAGACAGAAAAGTATTTATGATTTTAAAAAGGGAACAGAAAATTCATAGGAAATGTAGCAAGTGATGTTTATAAGGAAGGAGGAAAAAAGTAACAGAGGGAGGAAAAGGAATAAATAGAATTTACCTTTTCGCAGGAGAAGAAAAGACCAAAGATAAACAAAAGGAACACACAAATGAAAATAATGCAAAACAAAACCAAAATATAAAACCCCCCCAAAAAACTCTAAATCTCTAAAGACAAGGAAAGGAAAAATAACTACATTAAAATACTAAAAATGAGAAGAAACAGGTATGTATATGTATATATTTCCCAGAACCAATCAGCACAGCAAGAACTCTCAAACATACACACACACACACACACACACACACACACACACACACACGAGAGAGAGAGAGAGAGTGTTCAAAATGATTCTTAATGAAACATGACAATGCTATCTCCAATGAAGTTCAAAACAGTCAACAATAATGGATAGTCATTGCCTATGCCCAACATTTTTTTCTCTCTATTTTTTCCTTGAGGTATGTACTGAGAGAGAGAGCACAAAAGCTCAGGAGTTATTAACGCCTTCCTCTTTTTGTGTTACTCTCTGAGCTGCCAGCTGGAGTGGCCTGAGACTGAAACTATTTGAAATAAGTCTCAAGCCAATTATGAGATAGGGTAAAATGGTAAGTACTGTTCAGTTCAGTTAGAGTTTTATCTACACAGATCAGGTATGTGCACTTCCAAGGTGGAGCTGCTGCAGAGTTTTATGAGTGGAGTTCCAGCAAGTTTGGCTTCAGAGGGT
Organism: Urocitellus parryii; assembly: GCF_045843805.1. Classification (NCBI taxonomy): domain Eukaryota; kingdom Metazoa; phylum Chordata; class Mammalia; order Rodentia; family Sciuridae; genus Urocitellus; species Urocitellus parryii. Next base: position 69,085,488 of record NC_135547.1, read on the forward strand.
TTGTTCTGTGGCATCTGCTATCGAGGTTAGATCAGCACACTTCTGGGGTCTGGCAGTTACTGATCTCTGCAGCAGTATGGATCTCAGGAGCCTCCCAAGAATTCTACTTTTTGGGGTAGAGTAGCCAATCCTCCACACACACTGTTGTCCACAAATACTGCCTTCACAGTCTTAATTCTTGAGTGTATTCACACCCACCTCTTCATATTACTGACTTGCTTTACCTGGTTACATAAGCTGCCAAAATCAAATGAGAAGTTGTGTTCCTCTTTGCTTTTCTGATGTGAATTCTCCTGGTAGAATATTTCCGTACCCTTTTCACTCACCTTGTGCTAGGTACACCCTAGACCACATAGTAGGCAGTGGCTGGGACAGTGTGGCAGTGCTCAATTATCTCCCAGCTCCAGAAATAACAGCTGCAGCATGGTTGCTTCAAGATGGCTTCCACCTCAGCTCTCAACAATAGTTAAAAAGACAGAGAGCACTTTTCATCATGTGTGTACAGCACAGCCTCTGGATCAGCTAGCTTCAAGATTCTTTTCTGATCTTGAAGGTTTTTTGTTCCAAATCTATGTTTTTCTGTATGTTCTTTCTCCTCTTTGTTGAACCACCACCCATACTGTGGATGGTGCAGCTATAACTAGCTTGACTTCAATGTATTCTTTTCTTCTTTAATATACCTAATTTTCAAGTCTCTAAGACACTATGACTATCCAATATTGAATTTTAGTTAAGTCCCTCTTTCAGCCACCTCACTTAGGTTACAGTTCTCCCAATGCTTGAATTCTGAGCCACAGAGCAACTAGGAATGCAGCCTTTCTCTACTTCATCTTCTTTAATCTCTCAAGGAGATTATTTTCTTGAATTCTTTTTTGTCTAGCTCTATTTAGTGTAGAGAAACACTATTAACTTTTGTAAGTTCATTTTGTATCCTTCAACTTCCCAAATTGGTCTATTAGTTCTTAAGGACTTCCAAATATATGATCATGTCATCAGAAAACAGTGTCAATTTCATTATTTCCTTTCCTATTTGGATACATTTTTTTTCTTGACCAATTCCCCTGGCAGGGACTCCCAGTGATATGCTAAATTAAACTGAGTAGCTCACACATCTTTTTTTCTTGTTCTAACCTTAGAGGAAAAACTTTCTAATTTATCACTAAGTATAATGTTAACTGTGGACTTCTCCTATATGGCCTTTATTTTGTTGAAGTACTATTCCTTCAGTGCTGAATTTCTTGAGATTTTTTTCTTCTTTAATTATCACATAATCATTGTATTTATGGGTACAGCATGATATTCCCATTCATGTATGCAATGTATAATGATAATGTATAACCATCATCTCAGAGATTTATCACTTCTTTATGTTGAGAATATTCAAAGTCCTCTCTTCTACCTATTTTGAAATATTTATTACCTGTTGTCAAGCACAATTAACCCACTGTGGTTGGAAGCATGAGAAGTTATTCCTCCTGTTCAGTTACATACCCGTACCCATTAAACACACTCTCTCCATCTCTCCCACACTTCCCAAATTCCAATAATCACTATTTAGTCTCTACTACCAGGGAATTAATTTTTTAGTGTCTACAGACAGGTAAAAACATGCAATATTTGTCTTTATGTTCCTAACTTATTTCACTTAACCTAATGTCCACCAGTTCCATTTCTGTTGCTACAAATGACAGGATTCCATCCTTTTTGCTGGACTAATTGTGTATATTTACCACATTTTCATTACATATTCATTCTTGAATAGACATCTTGTTTTTGTCCATATCTTGGCTATCTATAGCCATAATCAAAAATCAACACAACTGTTCAAAATAAAATAAAATATGGCAAATAAGAATACAAAACTCATGCTTCACATAACCAGTCATCAGGGAAATGTACTTTCAACCACAACAAGATGTCATCTCACCCCAGTTACAATGACCATAATCAAAAACACAAAAATTAACAAATTTTGGCAGGAGTGCAGAAAAGGGGGAATTCTTATAAAATTTTGGTGGTGCTGTAAATTAATACAACCATTATGAAAAACATACAGAGGTTTCTCATTAAAAAATTAACAGAAGTATTATACAGTACAGCAAACCTACTAATAAGTATTTATCCAAAGGAAATGAAATCAGTATGTCAAATAGAATTTTTATCATGAAAGGATGCTGAATTTTGTCAAATGTTTTTCTGCACCTGATTCAGATTATATTTTTAATTTCTGTTAATGTGATTGGTCCCATTCATGCATTTTCAGATGTGGAATCAACTCTGCATTTCTAGAATAAATCCCACTCCATCATGGTGAAGGATTCTTTTAATGTGCTGTTAAATTCAGTTTCTTAGCAATATTTTTGAGATTTCTGCATTTATATTTATCAGGGATACTGGCCTGTAATTTTCTTTTCTCGTAACGTCCTAATCTGGTTTTAATACTTGGTTCATGCTGGACTCATAAGGGCATTGGTGGTATTTCCTCCTTAAAAACTTTTTTTTTTTTTGGAAGAGTTTGAGAAGGAATGGCAACAGTTATTTTTTACTATTTTGTAGAATTCCTCTGTGTGGCCACTAGGTTCTGCAATTTCCTTTCTTAGGAGACTTTTTATTATAAATTCTTTACTAGTTATTGGTATGCTGAGATTTTTCTATTTCTTCATGACCTATTCTTAGTTGTTGCTATGGTTTGAATATGTGATCCCAAATTCCCCCAAGTTCCTGTGCTAAATGCTGTTTTACAGACTATGGTTCTATAGGGAGGTGGAGTGACCTACTGGGAAGAATGTTGATCGCTAGGGATGTGCCACTGAGTGGGATATTGGAACACTGGTACCTTCCTGCTTCACTCTTTGCTTCCTGGCTTCCAGGCAGTTTCCTTCAATACATACTCACACCATGGTATAATGCCTCACCATAGGCCCAAAAACAATACACAACTGACCATGGATTGAAATCTCTGAAACAATGATCCAAAATAAATCTTTCCTGATTATAAGTTGTTTATCTTAGGTATATGTTATAGTAATTGAAATCTAACACAGTATGTTACATATCAATTTATCCATTTTTTAAGGTTATCCAATTTGTTGTTGTACAAGTGTCCATAGTAATCTCTATTTTCCTTGTATTTCTCTGGTATCAGTTGCAATCTTTCCTTTCATTTCTGACTTTATTTGAGTCTTCTCTCATTTTTCCTTATTCTACCCCCAAAAGTGTTGACTTTGTCTTTACAAGCTAACAACTTTTATTTTTGTTGATTTTTTTCCCTGTTTCATTTATTTCTTTCTGCTTGGCTATTGCTTATTTCCTTTCTTTGGTTAACTTTGAAATTTGTTCTTGTCTAGAAAGTTCCTTGAGTTTTTATGTTTGCTAGTTCATTTAAGATCTATCTTTTTCTTAGTGTAGGTATTTGTTGTTATAATTTTTTCTCTTAGATCTGCTTTTGCTGTGTCCTACAAGTTTGGGGTATATTGTGTTTTCACTTCCTTTTGTTTCTATACATTTTGATATGTCTTTTGAATTCCTATTTTAAGCATTGCTTGTTCTGGATCATATGGTATTTAATTCCTATATATTTATGAATTTCCCAAGATTTCTCCTGTTATTGATTTCTACTTTTATACCATTGTGATCATAAAAGAAATTATATTATTTCAATCTTCTTACATTTGTTCAGACTTGATTTCTAGTCAAATATATGATGTATTTTGGAGAATATTCTGTATGTACTTAAGAGGAATGTGTATTCTGTTGCTGTTAGATGGAATGTTCTATATATGTCTTGGGTTCAATTGTTGCTAAAGTGTAGTTCAAATCCAAATTTTTCTTATTGGCTTGTTATATGGATAATCTGTCTATCCATTGGTGAACATGGGAAATTTAAGTCCTCTGTTATTATTGTTTTTTATAATCTATTCATTTTTGTTTTACATATTTGGGTACCTTTTAAATTTTAACTAGGTATGTGTGTGTATAATTATATTTTCTTTATTAATTGCCACTTTTATCATTATATAAGGTCCTTCATTAAAACTAGAGATAAAATTTTAATTCAAGCCTATTTTGTCTGATATAAACAGAGTTCCCCATCTGTCTTCTGGTTTACATTTATGTGAAATATTTTTCTATCTCTCCATTTTCAGTCTATATGTGTCCTTAAAATTGAGTTGATACTTTTATATGCAGCATATAATTTTTAATCCACTCAGTCACTTTGTCTTGATTGGATAGTTTAATCCATTTACATTCAAGGTCACTATTGGTATATAATGATTTACCACTGCCATTTTGCTAATAGTTTTGTAGATCTTTGTTCCTTTCTCCCTCATGATGGTCCTCTGTAATTCCTATAAGAATTTTTTTATTCTTTTATTATTCTTTTGCTCTTATTATTCAGTCATATTAAATGTTCTGTCTTTGGAGTTAACTGAGTACTTTTCCTGTTTTTCTATTGATTTGTTTTAATATCAGCAATTTATTTCTCCCCTTTTTTAATGAAACTTCTCATTTTGGTTGTGTATTGCTTTCTAATGTTCATTCAACTTTTATCTTTGGGTCCTTGTAATTCTTTGAACTTCTTTAAGAAGTCTTTTCTGAATTCTTAGCCATCTGATTTACCTCCATTTCTTTAGGATTCATTGTTAGAGTGATATTAGTTTCTTTTGGAGGATTTATGATTCCCTGAATCTTGGTAACCACTGTGTCATTACATTGGTGTCTGTACATTCCAGGAGAGAGTCACCTCTTTCAGCATTGTGGGTGTTCTTTGGCAAAGGTGGACCTTCATTACTCAGTATAGCCTATGAATCTGGATGGATCAGATGGTAATGACACTGGTCAGGCAAAGTTTTCTATTGGGTTCACTAGCTGGCTGGGCCACTGACTTTTCTGTTAGATTCTGTTGTTTCTGGCTGGGATTCACTGCCCAGTAAGTCCACTTGCTCAGTAGCATCATCAGGTGAAACTGTTGGGCACTGTCATCACCTTTGATTGGTACAAGTTATGGGGTATATTCTTTAGCTATAGATACCACTATTTGAGTTCTGTAACTGGATAAATCTACAGGCTAGGATCCATGGTAGGCAGTCACTTCTCATGAAACAGAAACAGAGGTTGTACATATTTCAAAAGTATATTTGAGGCTTGCTTCCTTTCTTGGTCAGAATCTTGTCATTGTCTCTATGACTGAACAAAAGTGCTATTTATTCACCCATTTGGGGGCAGGTTTAGTTCCTTTGTTCTGCAGAAATGCTCTGTAGCATCCTTCTGCCTAGATAGGGATTTGCTGACCTTTGAGACTGAGCATAGCTAATGTTTGAACTCCTGAATCAGGCAGAACTAGTTCCTGTGCTTTGGCAAAATGTGCTGTACCAGGTACTTCCCTGCCTGGATGGGGTTATAGAGTGGGCTTTAAGTCTCTATGCTGAACCACTATTTAGACTCCTGACTTGGTCAGTCTTGTCCCTATGCTCTTCATTAATACACTGTGGTGGATATCTGTCTGCCTCAGTGGGACCTGGTGACAAACTTTGAGGCTAAATCAAGTAAAGATTAGACAATTAAGTACCTTTTTCATGGACAAGTAGACCCAAGCAGCTATTAAAGTCAGTGTTAAAGAAGATACAACCATCCACTTCCAATATAATATCTATATCTACGGGTGCTTTTAAAGAATGAGGTTAAAACTCGCATTTCATTGTAGACATGAATATAAATGAAACCATATACACCAAAATGCTTTACACATTGATCTGGGAAAGATACTTTCCCTTGTCTAATGAAGAAACACACTGTTCGTATTCACGAAAGAACCTCTATCCTCTTCCAACTGGTCTCAGTCTTTTCTGACTACCCATTTCCATAAAGAACTGAACTCCCTCTAAAATATCTACAGATATCTACAAAATATTTCATCCAAAGATTCATAGGACAATAAAGCATAGAAATTGACACCCCATCACTCTCTTGCCCAATCTTCTTGCTTTTCATGTATTCATAGCATTTATAAGTGCTATTAACTGATATATTGAACATTTATTTATTTTGTTTTTTATTTACACCCTTCTAAAATGTACATTTACTATCACATTTTGTCTATTTTATTTCCTGTAATAATCTCAGTGCCTATAATAGTGCCTGGAATCCAGCAGGTGGCTCAAGAAACATTTGATTCATTGACATTTTCGAGTGAGAGAAAAAGAGATCATGCTGCTGTCTCTCCCTCTCCAAAGTCATGGGGGGTGGAGAGAGAGAGAGAGAGAGAGAGAGAGAGAGAGAGAGAGAGAGAGAATATGAATGAGAATGAATTTCAAAAATTGTCAATAAACATAGAATTTTTGGCAGAAGACCTAAACTTTTAGTCCTCCAGCCCATTATCTTGTTTGCTTCTTTCCAACACAATAGAAAGAGCCTCTGTGAATTTTCAACATTTAATGTTTCCTGAAAGTGTCATAGGTACATACACATGGATTCTGTATAATATTAAAAGAGAAAATAGTGGACCATTTGCTTAAAGTAAGCCCCTTGGCCTAGACCCCTCTACAGTGTTCCTCTTAACATTATCCAGGGCTGGGGTTGTGGTTCAGCAGCGGTGGAACGCTCACCTCACACGTGCAAAACCCTGGGTTCGATCCTCAGCACAGCACCACATAAAAATAAATAAGTGAAATAAAGGTATTGTGTCCAACTACAATTAAAAAAATAAATATTAAAAAAAAAACATTATCCATTGCCAGGTTGACCCCTTTGGCTCCATTTTAACTCCAAAGTAGTCGTCTCACCAGGGTCTGCATGACTTCTACCTGCCTCCCACTAACTTAAAAAGTGCACTGAAAGGAAGAGGAACTACCTTAAAAATATAAGCTGATAATTCAGAGATCTTGCTGACCCCTCACTTCTCCAGCACTAATTAGGTACAGGGGGCAGAGATTTGAGAATAAATAACAACCAGTGGAGCTGCTGGCTAGCCTGGCCTCATCTTGCTATACTGATTTCTCTTGAATAACTCATGATGGGATGGAGGGAGAAAAGAACCTGTTGATGGATTTTGTTTAGTTTGTATTTGTTTGTTTGTTTCTCTAGTCACTTTCTCATGGGGAAATCTGGCAAAGGAAATGAAAAACAATGTAGTGTTTTGGTCTGAATTTTGGCTAAGGAGGCATTTCCATAAGAAACGAAAAAGTAAGGTTTATTTTTCCTTTATCTTCTGATCCATACTAGAAATGGTTTCACTTCTCACTCTGGATATTAGATAAAGAAATAGGTAAGTCCTGATAGAGGGGTAGCACTCAGTCTCCCTTATGAACCCTCCATTTTTCTCTTTGCCAAAGACCAGGCCACAGCCATTTGTAATATGATCCTTAAACAGACACTTATCATTCAGTTCTAGATTTAACACTGAATGCACCTAGGCAATGAATCTATTATTATAATAAGCTGTGTTAAAATAGAATCTCAAGATTACCAGGGCTTTAAAGGCAATTGACTACCAAAATACTTCCTATGCCCTCCTTACCTAGTAATTGTTCTACCTCTATAGACAGGATGATCATTATCTCACAAGACATGTTCCATTGTTCAACAATATTACTGTTTAAAAGGAAAAAGAAATTCTTCCTTCTGTTCAGCCAGAATGACTCCCTTTCATATTTACATTTTACCTTATAGTGCCACATAAGATAGTGTAGTTTTACTTTTTCAGGATAGAAACATACTAGAGAGAAAAGTGTCCAAAGTTATGTTCTATCATGATCATCATAATACCCATTCCACAGATATGGAAATTGGGAATGAAAGTGGTTCATTGGAACACACTAACTTGGAAGTAAGGCCAATATATTTCTGGGGATGCATCTACTCGTCTTGTAACATTCCAAACAGTCCCACCAGCATATTCTGTAGGGATATGGGAAAAGAGATCACAGCTAATGATTAAACCCTTGGTCTCTTAACTGCCTTCAAAAGTGACTATTTTGGTTCAGAAAAGCTCTGAATTGACTTTATCTAATAAAGTTATATGTTTAATGCATTGGTTGATTGTCAGTGTAATGAAAAAAGAAAGAAAAGGAAAAATCAGGCAATATGATCTTGAGAAAATAAAACCCATGGTTTTTGAGCAGATACTCTAGGAAGCATAAGTGTTACCAGGTTTTTGTTTTCCTCATTACTTACTCTTCACATATCCATTTGATTAAATCCTGAGAGTGGGTTTAACACACAGGATCATACAGGAAATAAAAGTAATGTGTGTAATTGGGAATTTTATTCCTTGGTCTGACTTTGGCCTTCATTTTCTGGTTTGGAATAGCCCTCAGTCTGTTTCTAGTTACCTCACTTTATATTGAAAATAGGGTGTCGGGCTGGGGATGTGGCTCAAGCGGTAGCGCGCTTGCCTGGCATGTGTGCGGCCCGGGTTCGATCCTCAGCACCACATACCAACAAAGATGTTGTGTCCACCAAGAACTAAAAAAAAATAAATATTAAAAATTCTCTATCTCTCTCTCTCCTCTCTCACTCTCTCTTAAAAAAAAAAGAAAAGAAAATAGGGTGTCTTGGAAATGATGGTGCCCAAAATATGTTGCCAAAGTAGTAATGATTAACAATTTTAGCAGACATCTGAGATGAAAGAGAAGGAAAAAGATGAAACATCTCTTCACCGCATGTCATTAATATGATAGCCCTGTGAAGAAAGTACCCTGGTATTCTTTTTAATGATTATAAAATTGATGATCATAAGGGAAAAGTGATTTGCCTAAGGTCACTTAGCCAGTGGGGACTGAAGACAGAGTAGGTATAAAAATAGGTTCTAAGCCTATCATTGCCTTCTCTAACTGCCCACCTGATTGCTAGAGTGTTAAGTGATAAACCTTAATTGAGGTGCTTACCTCAATATCCAGATTGGAAACACTTAACTATGACAATTATGTTGGTAATGGGGATAGTGGTAGTTAGTGATTTTAAATTTTTCAAATTTATATATTCTTTTGATATTGGAAATCCAGTTTTATAGGAAACAGTCATAGGTAAGAAAGGATAGACAAATGACAAAGATGGTCTATGATCAATACAAAAGAAATAAATGCTATACTAGTTTCGGGGAAGCATTCCTCCTTCCCTCCCCCAATCCAAACCCTTTGCAAATCAATGGTATTGATAAAGGAGGGATGAAGAGGCATAATCATAGAGACAAATGAAGATCCAGAAAACTTCTCCTCTTATTTTGGTCTCTAGTGAACCAAGAATTTTAAAAAATGAGGGAAAGGACAGTCCTATCCAAGAATGGCTCTTATTCCTCATGGACCCCACCATTTGCTCCCCCATAATCAGAAGTTCATAGGTGAAATATAAAATAGGCTAAATATAAGCTAGGCTAAAGCACTGACTTGCCACTCTGATAAGCTAAAACCATTGGTTTTCAAGTCAGATAGCAAGAGCTATGACAATAATCTACTGATATTATATTGTCATACTTTTGAAGGAAACTATCAGAGGTGGCTCTTAGATGGGCCATGGGAAACAACATGTTACTCTTCTTTAATAATACACTTTTAATGTAGAGAACCAGACAGTTTATTTTTGGATCTCTGCACCTCAAATAATATTTTCTTAATAAGAAGATGCCAATTTTGAGGATCTCTGATAACAAAAAATGACGGACAACTAGTTAATCTGAGCACTAAAATTGTTATCACCATTAAGTGCCAAGCAAAAACTCTAGGCAACAAATAGGCATTTCCAAAACCTCTGTCTCTGCATAGCTATGGTAGTTACTATCTGACTCTTGCATTAAATATCTTTTCTAATAGCACCAAGAAAGGAACCTAGAGCTGTTGCATAGATCCAAATCCCCAAAACTCACCATTGACAATCAGTTGTACAGTGATGTTTTTGTAGAGGCCATGCTTGGTATTGCTCAGGGCAAAAGTGTAGTTTCCAGCATACTTTACATTAACTTCCAGGATTTTGAGTCTGTAGTTTAGAGGGTCCAGCTGGAAGGTATGGTTTACTGGGAGTGGTTTTCCATCTTTGAACCTATAACGCATGAGAAAGGAATGATAAATACAATGTTGGCCCTCTAGGACATAAAACCTTCTCCCCATAGGCTTATGCTTCATTATGGTCAACAAAGAGAATCAGAGCAATGGAACCCATTTCATCAAATTTCCTGGCTGTTGCTGGGCATGGTGACACATGCCTGTAATCCCAGTGGCTTGGGAAGCTGAGCAGGAAGATTGTGAGTTCAAAGCCAGCCTCAGAAACTCAGAAAGGCCCAAAGCAAATTAGTGAGATCCTGCATAAAAACAAACAAAGAACAACAACAACAACAAAATATATATGTGTGTGTGTGTGTGTGTGTGTGTATACATGGCTGAGGATGGCTAAGGATGTAGCTCAGTTGTTAATCACCCCTTGGTTCAATTGGCTGTACCAAAAAAGTAAAAAAAATTCTGGCTGGAGCATCTTAGTACAGTCACACTGGAAGTAAAAGATTAAAACTATCTCTTTCCTTTCTCCTAATGGTTAAATCTTTGGAAAGTATTCCCACTCATGCATCCTATATTTCCATTTCCTCACTTCTCATCAATTCCTTTATGTTGTAAAATCAAATTTTCCTCCACATCATCATTTTGAAATCATCTTTTCTAAGATTCCCATCAATGCCCTAAATATCAAAGCAAGTGGCCATTTTGCATTAATGACCTTCAGATTTCCTGGGATATCTGACCTCAGGGACCAAGTTTTTCTCTCTTAGCCTATTTTTTTTTCTTTTTCTTTTTTTTAATGGAATGCTTCATGAATTTGCATGTCATCCCTGTGCAGGGGCCATGCTAATATCTGTATCATTCCAATTTTAGTATATATGCTACTGAAGTGAGAATTCTCTTAGCCTCTTGAAACTGTTCTAATCATTATTTCTCTCTTCTTCACTGACTTGTCTTTTGTTTACTTTCCCTTTTAATATATGTGTTTCCTGTAAACACTTAAAATAATTAAGCAAACAGATGAGAGAGAGAGAGAGAGAGAGAGAGAGAGAGAGAGAGAGAGAGAGAACGAACTGAGATATTTAGATCAGAACCTACAGGTTCTGCTAATAATCTGGATTTAAGGTGCTGTGAAAATATTTTTCAGTAATTAATAATAGGAGCATAATAAATGCTTATAATTGCCCTTAAGTATATATGTGTTTATGTATGGATAGATACATAGATAAAGAATACTCTGTATTGTGTCTTGGGCTCTTATCTCTGGGTATTCTGCCTACATGTATTCATTTAACACCTGCTGATGACTCTCAGTTTACCTCTCTAGAACCTAGCTCTAGACCCATATTTCAAAATGTTCTTGGAGGAAATTCTCTAAATGAATTTATCATGGTGTTCCTCTCCTACACCCTCACACTAGCTTTTCATCCAAATGAAGCACAGGTTGTTAATAATACAACCACTCTTACATTTAACCAAATGTGAAACCTATGAATTACCTCAGATCCCTGGGCTTAGCTTCACATATCTAACTGGATACTAAACCCTGAGTATTCTGCCTCTTCAATTTTCCCCAATTTCATTCATTCTTATATTCCCATTTCCTCCTGCTTATTCATGTCTGCAGCATGTCTCACATAACTCTTGTCATAAGCCCCTATAGCAGTAGCTATTTCTCTTAGCCTTTCTCCATTACCATTGTAAATTCATAAAGCCATATTAATCTTTCAATGCTTAGCTTCAAATCTATCACTCCTTACTTCGTAACTTTGATGGTTCTCCACTGCCTACTAAAGTAAGCAATAAAAAGTACAATATTTATTTTTCTTGTTAAACGTCAGAACTGTTGTGTAATATAAGTATAATCACTCAGATTTTATATATGAAGAAACTGAAGCTTGGAGAGTTTATGTAATATGCCTGGTAGCTTGAAAAAGAATTAATTACATGTCTGCCTCATGGAAATTCCCATATTGTTTCCACCTCACCATTTCTTACCCTGATGTTCAAGGACCTGTACTAGGCTGGGTAAGACCATCTTTAAAAGTCCTTCAAAACCTTAAGATTCTGTAATCCCATAATGACCTTGGCAATTTTTCCAGACTTGTTCCCTCCTTTACTTTCAAAGAGCAAAACTCATTTTCCCAAACATAGGGGATATAAAGAGTAGGAGAAGAAAATTTAATCAAAGAAACCCACCTGTTCTTGGGAACAAGGAGATAAGCCCCAGTTTCTGAAATTGGGAGTGCCCCAAAGGGTAGGGTTAGGATTAATTTATTTTCCAGATTTAATGTATTCCTGAGTTCCCAATGCCAAATTAAGGGTCTGGTGGAAGGAGTGATTGTTAAGGGTGAGGTTTAGCAGACACAGGAATGGAGAACCTTAGAAAAGAAGGCCCACTTACCAGGTCACATTGGGGCGAGGGAAAGCATCCACTCTTACTCCTATTTTGAGCATCCTTTGCCCAGCTGTCACCTCATAAATGCACCTTCTTTTGCATCTCACATTGAGGAATGATTTTTCTGGAATCAGAAGAGGTATGGTATCAGAGGGATAAAGTAAAACTAAATCTTAACTTTATTTACTCTTCCTATGAGCAGCCATATTTTTCCAAACCTCAGGGAATAAAATTTGAACTGACAAATGTTGTTGTTTATTAATAAGGATTGGCATTTTAGGTGGGACAATTCTTTGTTGTGAAATACTATGTCTCACTCTATCCCATCAATGCCAGTAGTGATCACCAGTCATTTTGAAAAACAAAACATGACCCCTTATATTTCCAATGCCTCCAAGTATAGTACTGCTCCCAAATTGAGAATCATATAATCATGTTGGCCTTTTCCCTTGTGATATGACTATTTAGACATGTGCAATGAATGATTTCTGACCAATGAGGCAAGAGGGCAAATTAGCTAGGGAATCTCTAGGAAAAGTTGTACAGATTCTTAAAAAGGAATGGAAGTCATCAATTTCATTCTTTTCCCTGCCTTTAGACACTATCATTGGTATATATTTTCTGAAACTTCAGCAACATGCAGGGTACATTGAAGATAATGAAAGTGGCAGAGTAAAATAATGGAAGGAACCTGGCTTCAGTAGGACATTCATGATCCACTGAATCAAGCATCTGAAGACTCTACTACATAAGATAACTGACTCTTGATTGTTAAACTACTTTTAATCAGGTAGTTTGCAGCTGAAGACATCCCAGTTTACTAAAGTGGACAAATGGAATCCAAAGCCTGATAAACATAAAGAAAATTATCTTATAAACTCAGCTGTAGGGGTTTAACTGAGCTATAGCAGTTAAATTTTTTACTATAGAATAAACTCAGAATGTGACTGTATTTGAATTTGTAAGCATTTGTGTGTAGACAAATATTAGTATTTGTGGGTGAGAATTTTTGTTTGTTGTGGTGCTGGGCATTGAACCCATGGCTTATGAATGATAAAACACACCATACCATTGGGCTGCATGCCCCCCAGGCTCCAATAATTGAGGATTTTTGTCCATACCTTCAAATAAGTGTTGGAATCTGTGTGTATGCATTCCAAATAATATTTTTCTGTATAAATGTACTGGGATGAATATGGCTATTGTTTTGTTTTGTGAGAGCATGTATTATATACATATGTATTTATTAATCACCACTCCATGAACACAAGGTAATTGGGTTAAATAGAGGTTCACTTAATAATTCTTTCTGCTATTCAATTTTTAGCCACATAGATATCAGTAAAAAGAAAAATCAAAGGGCACCCTCAAACATCATTTTAGAGATAGAAAAATTAAACCTAGAGAGGCATAGTAATTGTTTTCAAGATCACACATCAAAATAGAAAAGAATATTCAAGACTCTTTATTCTCTATTTGGGACTAAGTACTAGCTAGACAAAAGATAGAAAAACATGTAAGTTAAATCACAATATTTTGCAGTATATGTTCCCTGTGACAGGGTAAAGGGACAGATTTCATATAAGCCCTGAAACAGTGGGCTGTAAGCTGGAGAAACCATAACAATGGAAGAGAAAATGCAGGTATTTCTGAGTGATTCACCATGTATAGGGGAGAAGAGTAGAATCAAGAGAAAAGTCAAGAATGCAAGGTTTACTTACTATACACTGTGATGGTAATGTTGGCTTGCAGGGCAGTGTTGTTATTTTCCTGGCAAATATATAAACCCTTGTCTTCCATGGTTATATTCCAGATGGTCAAATTACTATAGCTTTTGTACACAGGGGACCCTTGGTACAAATTCCTTTTAACTTCACAACACCTGGGTGTTGTCTTAGACTGTGGGATGGGAAAGGATGAAAATTTCAATAAAGAGTATTGAGTATTTCTAGATGTTTAAACTATTACAGGGTTTAGGAAGGAAGCCAGAGAAATTAATATAAGGAACTTGTATTTTGCCTACACTTCTGAAAATCATATATATATATATATCCACAATATGGTATAGAATAAAATATCAGTTCCTATAAAACATGTTTCTTGAAATTCACATACTACTTATTATTCAGCTTTGTTGATCTGCTAGCACTTAGCCTGGTTCTTGTCCAAGACTAGACTAATTCAGGGAGAGACAGTATGGATAAATACTATAACATTCTGAAGGAAAGATAGTATACTCACATCTTGCCGGTTGAATACCCAATCCAGTTTGATTCGTCCATTGAATGTGGTCTCTGCCACACACTGCAGGAAAAGGGTGTCTCCCATCAAAAGCCTCTTCTGGTTATATCTGATAGAGATATTTCCTCTCTTGATTTCTAGAAAATAGAGGATATGCCATAATGGTGTTGACAAAACCAGGGAAAAAAGTCTTGATTATAGAGTAGTTCTTAAAAATTTTCAATCCTTCAACTCTTTCTTAGGTGAAAACTGTAGATGCAAAATCATACCACAAGGTCCCATGGTTTAGAAAAGACCAAATAAGATTTTATATAAAATATTGCAAGATACTTGGTAGTGGTGGCAAAGGTAATCACGAGTATTTTTTTTCACTGAGCAGCTTCTATAATCCTTAGAAAATTTTTATCTCCAATTTACAAGCTTCCCCATCAGAAAGTTTTATTTCTCCTACTTATCTAAAGTCATAATGCCTTTTGGTGGCTCATTCTGCATATTTATGTGTTCTCTGAGCAAGAGGTCATCCTTGTTAATGGCCCATATCCACATTAATCAAGTAAGCAATAACATAAAATTCCAAGGTGCCTGTTATTTAGCCACAATATGCACCATTATTTCATGGTTTTGCAAGGAAAACCCTGTAAAAGGTGAATATTTATTATAGACATTGCCACCAGAGAAATGGTCTGATATTTATGAGTCATATAAGATCGCAGAAGTTAATCTGGGCTTTACCTACTGATCTATCTATCTATCTATCTATCTGGGCTTTACCTACATATATAGCTATATATCTATCTATCTACTCACATATCTATATAGATAGATAGATAGATAGATAAGTATATATTTGTATAATATATGTATATGTATATATGTATACATCCAATATATATTATGTAATATACATATTAAAATAAGACCCTAGGATCTTTTTTTTAAATATCTATTTTTTAGTCGTAGTTGGACACAATACCTTTATTTTATTTTATTTATTTTTATGTGGTGCTGAGAATTGAAGTAGCCTTGCACGTGCTAGGCGAGCACTCCACCGCTGAGCTACAACCCCAGCCCCAAGACCCTAGGATCTTGATTATCATGATTATTAATCTATACAAAAGAGAATTTAGCTGGAGTAAGTTTTATTCAAAAAGGAGGTATTCTCACAAAGCATCATGATTATATTTCCTAATCTAAACACACAAATCACATACCCAATCGCTGTGGGAGATACAGTGACCTGTGGATCTTTCCATTGACTTCAGCAATGCATTGGAGCATGCTACTGTAGAACTGATAAGAGGGCCGCATCACAGTAAAGCCTTTCCTGGGGTCCCAGTTTTGGCTTGCATAGGTGAATGTGGCAGGGTGCAACTATGGGGAATGGAAAGGAAAACAGAAAGACAAAAATGTAAAGATCTCACTAGTATTCAGTGTAACACACATGCCATCTAACCTTAAACACAGAAGAAGAGTGGTCTGTCTTCCCACTTTCCTACCCAAGCTTTCCAAGGTCTGATCCCATGCCCTATAATGAATCCTTTGTTTTCCTCTTACAAAATTAACACAGTTCTGGTCAGAGTAGATACTTGACAAACAAAAAAGGGAACCAGTGAACATTTACATAGCACTTACTATTTTTCAAACAAAATATTAGCTCATGTAATTCTCACAAAAAGGTTATGATGTTGCCCCATTTCACAGATGCAGTTCAGAGTAGATACCTTGCCCAATTGATGTTTTGTTATTGCATTGAATATCAAGACTTAGGTCTCTTCTATTGGAGAAGTTTAAAACCAAAATGCCCATTCAGTCTTCTTTTAAAGATAAAAGAACACCAGTTGTCAGTTTCCCAGGTTGCACATCTACCTATCAAGACGCCCGATATTTATTGATATTCTGTTGTTATGGGCATCCACTTTTGCCTCAGCTATGAACAAGTGCAAAAGACTTCACTATAAGTCTATAAGAAGTTGACTATAAAAAGTCTATGCCTAATATTTTCATTAGTTAAATAAATCGTATTTAATATTTAATCAAGTATATGTTCTGTGTCAAGTACTGTGACAAGTAATAAGGATCTAGCTTCAAATACAACAGACTGAATGCCCACTCTCAGCTAGTGTATGTCTAAACAGGCTTGGATTACTAAATTGTATCATTTGTAAATATGAAAATAATACATACTAATTGTGAACATTTTTCAAAAATACTGAAGAAAGTAAAGAAGAAAATAATACTAACCTATAACCCAGAAATAGCTAGGAAACAAATGAGGCATATGTACTTACATTCTCTTTTCTATGTATGTATGCATTGACACATAGTCACACACTATAAACACAATTTTAATCCTGTGTTTTCCTACTTAACATTATATTAATTAGTATATTCTCATATAACTAAAATTTTTCATTAAATATAAAATTTAATGGCAATATGACATCAAAGGAGTATGATCAAAATCATGAAATCTCTGGAAGTCTTGTGATACAAGGAATAGTTGAAGAAAAAGGAAGATTTTAGCCTGAGAAACTAAAACACTTGAGGAAAGAATATGGTTGGTAGGATTGATGTTTGGATTAGGGAAAGAGGTCAGAATAAGTTTAATTTTTTCCTAGTATATGAAGAGCTATTATTTGGAAACTTGGACTTTTGAGTATAACTTCAGAAGGTAAAATGTGAACTGATGAGTAAAAATGTCTGAGATGCATGTGTTGGCTTAATAAAAAGATGGTAAACTCTGTCACTGAAATCATTCAAATAGGTGGGATGACTATTTGTCCAGGAGGCAATAAAGAAATTTTGTGTCATATAGGAAATCTCTTTGAACTCTGAGTTTCTGTCTCATTGACTATTGATTTAGTTTTCTTATTCTTCCTAATATGTATATACTCAGAAACTTCTTTTCCTTAACTCTACAATAGGATCATCAAGCTTTACCTAATAACACAAAATTTAAGGTATAAAATATACTATGTTTCTTTTTAGTTTAATTGTAAACAATTAAATTTGAAATTTATTCTTTATTAACTCTTTTTCTATGTTTTCACATTTTTAATGGCTATGATTGGGTCAAATTTGAATTGATTACAATTAGTCACACCAAGTATGTCTTGCTTACTTTTTTTCTCTTTATTGTGTACATTCTTTTATCTTTCTTTTTTGTTGGGGGAGGGTGGTACTAGGGATTGAACTCAGGGTCACTTGACCACTGAGCCACATCCCCAGCCCTATTTTGTATTTTATTTAGAGACAGGGTCTCACTGAGTTGCTCAGTGCCTCACCATTGCTGGGGCTGGCTTTTAACCCTTGATCTTCCTGTCTCAGCCTCTCGAGCCACTGGGATTACAGGCATGTCTTTCTTTTTAGTATTATTATAATTATTATTCCATACTGATTGTACAAATGAGTGGGTTTTATTTTGGCATTTTTGCACATGCATATATTATGATTTTTAGCAACTTTTAAGTCAAATTTCAAATGTTTAAAATATTTTTAAAACTACTTTTCAACAAAATCTGTTGGGCCCCTTTGAGAATTCCTCAGCACTTTTATCATAACCTAACTATCTTTTACTACCCAGTTACTAGGTCCTCAAAGAACCCGGCAACAGAAATAGCATGAAGTAAGGGGACTGCAAACAACACCTGGAGACAAAAATACAAAATGGCTGAGAAAATAGTTAAAATCAGTAATGGAGGAGGCCCCCAAACCTGGAGTATTTTGCATGCTTCTACAGCAATTTAGAGTTTCAGGGATGTACAAAAAAAATCAGAGTTAAAAGGAATAACTCTATGTCCTTATTGTTGTACAACACTGAGGCTTCTCTCAGTGGTAAAAAGTTACTCATTCACTTAATTAAGCCTACAGACCAGTGCATCTCAATGGGAGGGAGTAGGTTCTCCTTACAGGAATTTGGCAATATTTGGAGACATTTTTGGTAGGTGCAACTGAAGGAAGTTGCCATTAGTATCTAGTGGGTAGAAGTAAGGGAAACTAATAAACATCCCTGAATGCACAGGATGCCCCCATGCAACAAATTATCTGATCCTGAATGTCAACTGAACTGAGGTCAAAAAAGTCTTATTGGATTCTACTTCCAAAATCTCTATTCTGCCACTTCCCTTCTCTGCTCTCCTAAATTAGATCATCATCTACAGTAGACAGTAGAGGCTTGGCATTTTGGTTGCATGTGATAGGATCTTCCCCTCGTTAGTGTCTTTATTCCTTCTTATAATGTGGCCCACCATCCTCATCCTCACTCCAGAACTATGTACTTTGTGTGGCATTTGCATACCATTCCTGCCTCTCTGACCACAGTGAATAGAGTAAAATTGGGGATTAGATTCTAATTAGAGTAACCAGAACCATCCTGGGGATTATTTTCTAACTTGGGTTCAGATAGGGAATACTTCTCAGCTTATCTCTAGGAAGAAAGATACAATGAACTATAGGTTAATACAGATAATTTGTGAAAACAGATCTGTGATATTAGAGAAAGGAGCTTCAGGTGAATACACTAAACTATATTCTACCCCTTGAAATGCATTTTGCATTTTGCCTAAGCCAATTTGTGTGCATTAGGATTTGATTAAATTTCTGTCATATTTAATCAATAATCCTGAATACTACTTCATTTTTTCATACTACTTTTTGTGTTCCTTACCAAATTCTTCACTTAATGTGCTTCTACTTGTCATAAGCTCTTCAGTTAAAACTGCCCTAGGCAGTCATTCCCTTTCTCCTTGGCATGCCTATTTTCTCTAATACATACAGGCCCAGCATTGGGAACTTTCCGTGGCTCTCCTATGGCAATAGATTGCCCAAAGCACATGACCTTTCCCTCTGCTCTGCTATGAAGGTTCCTCATAGTAGCTCCAGAGATGGGCATAACCCATTAGAAACTGAACAGGCTACCTTTAATCTTTTTTGGAGAAGAACATTCTATGGAAGGCCTTTGATATGTCCTGATATAACCAAAGCAGGTGTGGGCTCCATTTTGCCAGGAGCTCAATCTATTTCATAAGCTTGCCCATTCTGTCCCCAATTTTGAAACTACTTTCTGTGTTCTATGTTTTTTTCTCAGTTTTATTTATCTTAGTTTTTTGGGGGGTGGAGGGGTACCAGGGATTGAAATCAGGGACATTCCACCTCTAAGCCCATCCCTAGTCCTATTTTGTATTTTATTTAGAGACAGGGTCCTTCTGAGTTGCTTAGCGACTCACCATTGCTAAGGCTGGCTTTGAACTCACGATCCTCCTGCTTCAGCCTCTTGAGCCTCTGGGATTACAGGTGTGAACCACTGCTCCAGGCTCTCTTAGCATTTATTTCTCAGCCAACCCATTACATCAAGGGAAACCCCATTTCTACCACCCATGGGGGGCATGGGCGGAAGATCAATATGTTGGACTAAATCAAATTGCATTGAATTCTACCTAAAAATAAGTTGTTTTCCTCTTCTATAAAGTTAACTTTAGTTAATCAATTAGTATGGGGAAAACACCCTGTATACACTGTTGGTTTGCTTACTTTTGTTGGAGTTATACTTCAGGAGAAAGGGAACCCTTCAAGCTAGGGATATGGCTCAGTGATAGAGCACTTACATAGCATATGTATGGCCATGAATTTCATCTCCAGCACTGCAAGGGACAAGGGGGATATTTCTCCCTCCTTCACCTACTGAGTAACACTGACACCTAGCAATGAGATGGTAAAAGCAAAAATGCAAAATAGCAAAACCAATGTTCCTTGAATAACACTGGTTATTAGAAGTTCCCAGGGAAGAGTGAGCCGAAGGCCTGAACTGGCTGCTTAGAGAATGAAAGACTTCAATGTGATCATGGAAATTGTGACATTGAGTATACAATGGCCTGCTAAATGACCATATGTAGGTTATGTATTTTAGATCAGGGAATGTGAAATACATAACCAATACATCAAACATCAGCTCTAATGATCATAATTATACTGGTACTTTTCACCTGTACTACCTATTGCATTGTATAAAGTATAAATTCACATCTATTCTCTTAACAAATAATCAAAAATTATTATCCAACTTGAACTCCAAGTTTCCTCTTTCATAGCTCAGAATTCTTCTTTGTGGGCTCACAGAATCTGACAGATGTTCCTCAATTTCACAGTAGCCAAGCTTTAGGCTGAATGTGTTATTCAGTGCTTTGGGATAGATTCTTTAGCCAATAGTTCCTTAAATGCCAGTATCATGTTAAATGTTTTTCCCCTAAATACAATAGTATCGTAATAAGCTAACTTGAATTATGGGAACTTTTGATGAGTTATAAAGAAAGTGGTATATTATGGTTCCTGTCTAGGAATCCCCTTTGGATAGAAGGGGGAGATTTCTAGATCCCCTGAAGTTGATTGATCTTAATAAATCTTAGGGGAGATGATAGGTAAGGCCTTAGAAAAGCAAATTCTGGCAGGGCTGGGGTTGTGGCTCACTGGTAGAGTGCTCACCTAGCATGCATGAGGCACTGGGTTCGATCCTCAGCACCACATAAAAATAAAATAAAGAGGAGTAAATGAAGGTAAAATAAGATTTTTTTTTTAAAAAAGCAAATTCTGGCTATACCTCTACTAATATTCCCAGACAGCTCATGCTATGGAGGTGAACCCATTGTTTAGTATGGTTTAATTTTAGAAAAGGAGGCTTGGAATTAGGTCAGTCACTTCCCTATTCCATGCTTCCTTTTGGCATAGGACAGAGACACAGTGGCGCCAAGTCTCGTCAAACATTTGTTTGAAGGGAAAAAAGGAAGCTTGGTGAGTGGACCAGGTCATTCTCCCTGTATATTAGGTGGAGCGAGGATGAGGAAGCCATCCAAGCACGTAGACTCTATCACAAACCCTGTCTTTCCCTCTCCACCCTTCCTGATGGAACACTAACTCCTTCTGGACTGTGTCCTAAAGACATGGGACATCTTCTTTTCCCTTTAGAAAAAGCTAATAGAAAGTCCCAGGGAAGTGTTGGAGGAGCACGTGAACTGGATACTCACAGGAGAAAGGACTTAATTGTGATGATAGAGACTGCTATACTGAGCATATAATGACCTGCTAATGACGTTAGGGACAGATAGGACTTGGAAGAGGAGTACTAACCAATCAAGATAGTGTGCAGTCTACAGGAAGTACCTAATAGACTCCCAAGATTTTATAGAGCCTGTTAAAGTACCTTCTTCCCACGAGCTTCATCAGCACCTCATTTATCATATCAGCTGGTGCTGCAAATACACAATGTCCTGGCTACCCAACTCTTAGCCTTCACAGATATATTGCAGTGAAGGGGTATTAGGGAAAATCTTGACTCTCCTTTTATGGCAGGAGAGTAAGAAGATCATTGCATGCTACTGTTGGAGGGTCATAGCTTTGTTATTACAGAGAAGTTAGAAGAACCTAGTAGCAGAAGAAGAATGTATCCAGGAGAGGAGCAGATGTATATGCCTGCCCTGAAGGAGACCACGAAGACAATACCTGGACAAGGAATAAAGATATCCAATTTTTACTTTTGGCTATGACCTTCTAAAATATGGACTTTGAGCAAGTTCTTTCTTTTTTCTAGGCCAAGGGTCCCTCATATGTAAAATGGAAATAATAAAGCAAGCTCCATTTACCTCAAAGGGTAGCTAACTGAGCAGCTCAAAGAAGATGAAATACATAAATGTGTTTTTAAAATTGTAGCAGTGTTATGCAATTGTGAATGCTGAGAACTTCAGGAATGTTAAGGTGATCCATCAGGGATATAATACCCCATTCATAACCAATATTGATTTGACTGATGAAGCTACATCTCTAAGTTACCCCTTCGTCTCTTGTACTCCTCATGTGTCCCACCCCAAATTTTCCAGTATTTTCTTTCTGTTTAAGAAAGACATGTATTTACTCAGACAATAAAATTTTAGCTTTACTTCTTGTTTATAAAAAACTCCATGAAGGAGTTGGGGTTGTGGCTCAGAAGAATAGCACTCGCATAGCATGTGTGAGAAATTGGGTTCAATTTTTAGAACTACACACAAATACTCAAACCTTAGAGCTCTAGACAAACTTTATATGAAGTCTTCACAGGTCCTTAGACATCTAGAGTGAATCAAATTCAAGAAAGAAACACATTTCTTCCAGAAAATGGTTCTGGCTTCTGGGAAGGAGAGACCTTTCTAGAATGGCCTAAAATATAGACTGAATACAATAGATGATTACTCAGGGGCATCATAGTAACTATCTACTTCCCTCTAGTTTGTGCAATCCTCTTGTGAAAGCACTAATTCAAGGCAAAATAGTAGCATATCTATTTTTTATGTTCCACTCCTAAAAGGTAGACATGACACAGTTAGGGCCAGTACTAAACATGAAAATTAAAAATTCTCCCCAAATATCTTTATACTTCCTACACTAGAAAGTGGCAAGTCCCTGAGACCCTGACAATGCAACTTACCAGTTGAAGCTTAACATCAACATCAGGGGAAGTGACCCGGCACGGTACAAGTATCTCTTCAGTGTCAGTAAACACAGTGATAACAAGAGGTATATTGTCGTAGGCCTGCACAAAGGTCTGGTTGTCATCTGCAGGGGTGAGAAATCATACTACAAATGGAATTGTCATCAGGATAAGATTTCCTAGGTTCCTTGTATATAAATTTCATTATAACTACTTTTTTCTATATGGGGGAAAAAGGCTTAGAACATTAAAAGAACTCAGTAAAGAACACAGCCAAAACTTGAACTGAGATCTTGCACCTCCCATCCAAGATTTTCTGCACAAAGGCCAGGAAAAAATACAAGTCTACTCATAAAGATCTAAGAGAAAACCATTATAGTGGTCTTAATTTCAATCTATTGGGCTATATAGAAGAAGTAAAATCTCTCATCTACCTCATGGGCCTTCTGGCATATATCTAAAATTCCTAATTGTTTTCCATGTGAAGTGTTTTAAAGTCATATGGGTTCTCTGGCACTTGAGCCAAAATGCATAGTAATTAATAGATTAGGCATATGATGTTTATCTGGAAAAGATAATTTATTTAAATATTATGTGCCAAGTAAAATTATTATTAATCTTTAATAAATGAAAATGTATTAAAATGAGCATGAATGTGCTCATTTCACCCACTTTGCCTTCCCATAGGACTCAGACTCAGTTTGAGTGGGTACACACTCTGTAAGTATTTCTCATGTGGTGAAAAAATATAATGTCGATATGAGAACATATGATACTTCAAAAAAATGAGCCTTCAGTCATGGATCTTAAAAAAATGGTTTTGGTTGCCTGTATTCCTACCATTTCAGTTTTACCCCTGTAGATGGACCTGATATGAGACTTTTTTTTATTCTGTACTATATCATTCCTTAATATGTCCTTGAAAGTATTTTATAAATAGAAAATTTTGCAAAAGACAAATTAAAGATTTCCTTATTCTCGACAGAAAGGACTTATTTCCACAATATAAAGACTCTTTATGGCATACTCAAAGTCAAAATCATAATGGATGGATAAAAAATAAGTCATTTCCTCCAACATCAATAACAAAATAATTGTGTCCACTCTAACCACTAGAGTGGCTAGGTAGTAGATTGCTAGCCAGAGCTACCATGCAAGAGAAAGAAATTAAAGGAACACAGAATAGGAAAAGAAGAGGACAAATTATCTCTGTTTGCTGATAATAAGACCTACGAAGATGGAAAGACCTCCCATGCTCTTGAGTAGACTGAATTTGGTGAAAATGGCCATATTACCAAAAGTAATATATAGACTCAATGCAATCTGCATCAAAATACCAATGGCATTTTTCCCACAACTAGAAAAAATAGTCCTAAAATTCTTATTTAGGAATAAAAGACCAAAAACAGACAAAGCAATACTGGGCAATAACAGTGTTCCTGTTGGTACCACAATACCTGATCTCAAATTATACTACAGAGATATAGTAACAAAACCAGCATAACATTAGCATAGAAATAGACATGAAGAACAATGAAATAAATAGAAGACACAGAGACAAATCCACATAGAAAGAATTGTATGATCATTGGTAAAGGTACAAAAAGCATGTTGAAGAAAATCTAGCCCTTTTAACAAATGGTGCTAGGAAAACTGGCTACACATATTTTTAAAAAAACTAAATCCTATCTCTCATCCCGAAGAAAAATCAACTCAAATTGGATCAAAGACCTAGGAATGAGACCAAAATCACTGCAACTGCTAGAAGAAAATATAGGGTGAACACTCCAACATATCCCTACAGGCACCAACTTCCTTAAAAAGACTCTTAAAGCTCAAGAGATAAAACAAAGACTGAAAAAGTGTACATCAAATTAAAAAGCTTCTGCATAGCAAAATAAAAAAAAGAACATGAAGAGAGAAGCTACAAAATGGGAGAAAAACTTTGCCAGATACTGTTTTGACAGGAAATTAATATCCAGAATATGTATAGAACTCAAAACAACTTATACTCATTTCAATTGAGGCAATAAAGGGCATTTAATAAAATTCAACATCTATTCATGATAAAAGCATTGAACAATGAAGACAATACAAAGAATGCCTCTCAACATAATAAAGACCATTTATAATAAGCAAATAGCTAACAGTATATTGAATGGGGAAATGCTAAATGCTTTCACTTTAAGATTGGCAATAAGACAAGGATGCCCAATTCATCACTTTTATTCCCCAAAATCCTACTTACACAAATAAGTCAAGATAAAGAAAAAAGTAATGCCCAAATTGGAAAAGAAATCAATCTTATATATAGAAAACCCTCAAAACTACACCAAAAAACAATGAGAACTAATTAATAAATTCAGCAAAGTTACAGGATACAAAATAATATCCAAAGTCAGTATAGTTGCTACATGTCAATGTCAAATTTTCTAAAAGATAAATCAAGAAAGCAATTCCATTAAGAACATGTACAAATAGAAATAAATAAAACACCCAGGAATAAATTCAACCCAAAGGGGTGAAAAATCTCTACAATTAAATTTATGAAACATTCACAAAAGAAATGATAATACCCCAAATTGGAAAGACAGTTCTTCTTCATGTATTAGAATAATCAATATTGCCAAAATGTTCATACCACTCAATCAGATTTACAAATTTAAGGCAATGTCTATCAAAATACTAACGACACTCTTCATAAAACTAGAAAAGTCAAATCTAAAAATTTTATGAAACTGCAAAAAAGGCCAAATAGCCCAAGTCATTTTCAGTAAAAAGAACAAAGCAGGAGTCATTATACTACCTAATGTCAAAGCATACTACAAAGCAGTAGTAATGAAATGATATGGTATGGCATAAAAACAGACATATAAAAATGGAACAAAATAGACAGCCTATAATTAAATTTACACATCTACAGACAATTGATTTTTGACGAAGATCTCAGAAAACACACTGGATTGAGGATGGCATTTTCAACAAAAGGTTTTGGGAAAAATAAGATAGACCCACTATATCTCACCACTTAAAAAGATAAACTCAAAATGGACTAAATATTTAAAGACTTAAATGTAAGTCCTGAACTTATGAAACTACTAGAAGAAAACAGATGGAAAATATTTACAGAATATGGGTTTACTTCTAGGATCTTTATTCTGTTCCACTGTTCCATGTGTCTGTTTATATCTAATACAATGCTTTTGCTTGAATAAGATTTCAAAAGTGCAGTAAATAAAATCATAGATAGACCAATAAGATTAAATAAACTTAAAAATATTCTACACATCAAAGGAACCAATCAACAGAGGGTGGGGACAACCTGTATTATGGGAATATATTATCAATATATACATTTAATAAAGGTTGGTACCCAAAATATACAAGAAACTCCAAAAATCTATAACAAAAAAATGAACAAATTTAACAATGGAAAATAAATCTCACATTACCTCTCTCTCTAAAAAAAAAAACACATTCAAATAGTCAATAGGTACATGAAAAATATGTTCAAAATCATTAATCATCAGCGAAAGTCAAATCAAACTCAAAATAAGATATCCCATCCCAATAAGAATGAGTAATATTAAAAAAGACTAAAAGTAACAAGTGCTGGCAATGATGTAGAGCAAAAGAAACACACAGTGTTGGTAGGAATATAACTTAGTACAGCCATTTTAGAAAACAGTATGGAAGTTCTTCAAAAATTAAAAACAGAACTACCATAATATTCAGCAATCCCACTAAATGAGTATATATACAAAGAAAATAAGATCAGTATGTTGAAGAGACATCTGCATTCCCACATACATTGATTCATTATTCTCAATCTCCAAGAAATGGAAACAACTTAAGTTTCAATCAACTGAGAAATGGTTAGAAATGTGGTACATATGCACAATTGAATACTGTTCCACAATAAAAAAATATTAAGCACTTTCATTTACAACAATATGGATGGAACTGGAGATCATTATATGAAGATAAATAAGTTAGAAATAGAAGGACAAGTACCACATGATCTTAACCATAGGTGAAATCTATGAAATCTTATAAAAGTTGTGAATAAAATGGTAGTTACCAAAAGCCAGCAAAAGTGTGTGTGTTTTACTGAGTACTGATTAATGGTTACTAAGATTCATTTAGATGGGATCAGGAAGCTCTGGAGTAATATTGTATAGTATGGTAATGACAGATGACATTATGTCCTATGAAGTCCAAAAAGCTAGAAGAAAGGGTTGTGACAGTTTTCACCACATGGAATTGATAAATGTTTTGGAAGATAAATATATTTAACTTCATTTAATGACAGCGATATTGACATAATAACAAAAATGAAGACCAGTGGAATAGAATAGAAGACAGAAACAAATACAAACAGATACATCATCTGATCCTTAACAAAGTGCCAAAAATAGTCGGGCATGGTGGCACAAGCCTGTAATCCCAGCAGCTTGGGAGGCTGAGGCAGACGGATTGTGAGTTCAAAGCCAGCTTCAGCAACGTAACAAGGCTGCTAAGCAACTCAGTGTGACCCTGTCTCTAAATAATTTTTTTAAAAGGCTCAGTGCTTAAGTATCCCTGGGTACAAAAAGAAAGTACCAAAAATATATGTTGAAGAAAACAGAGACTTTTGAACAAATGGTGGTAGGAAACTGGATAGCTCTTTGTAGAAGAATGAAACTGGAATGCCATCACCCTACCAAAAAAATGTTAAGCCAAAGGGGATCAAACAGTTATGAATCAAGAGTAGAAAGTGTTCAAGTGATATGAAAAAATGGCAGGAATGGAACTGAATCCAGAATTAGACAGCCAGACAGTATAGATAGGTAAATCATGTCAGGTCAGATCAAGGAGGCCAATTTTGAGTGAGTCTGGGAAGTTGGAGACTGTCTCCAGAGGGATTGAAATATTATTTCCTTCAGAGCCCTTCCTCCACACTTATCAAGAATCTCCCCCTGCTCTAACCTATTGCTAAGGTAATCTGTCCCAGGAATTGCCCCCTCCTACAGGGAGCTATAAAGTTGATAATGTGTACTGGGCTACTCTATCCAGCCCTTCCCCCTTCAGCCCACCCGTTTCTCACCTCTTGGCCATCCCATTGGGCCTAGTCAGGTACTCAAGAAGGAGAAAGAAAAGGAGAAGAGGGCAGAAGAACAAAGGAAGCCTAGGACATATAAAAAAGGGCAGAACATCTTGCTTCTTGAGATACCTGGATACCAGCTATGGCCCACTTCTCCCTCCTGGGAGAAGTCTATGTTACCCATTTTTAAATAAACCCTGCTTTATATGCTTATCTCGGTGTGATTCTCTAATGTCCAAACTTCAACATGTGAGGGAGCAGAACTCATCACCGATAAACGGTGGTATCAGAACCATATAAGACCCATCTCTTTCAGTCCTTGCTATTTACCCCCAAAACTACAGCAGATACACACATACGCACACATACACCCCCCACACACACACACAATGGAGTTCTACACAGTAATAGAGAAGAATGAAATTATGTAATTTACTTCTAAATAGATGGAAGTGTAGATTATCATGATAAGTGAAATAAGCAAGACACAGAAAGTCAAGGGTTAGATGATTTCTTTCACATGTGGAAGCTAGAAATAAAAAAAGAATAAAAATGGGGAATCTCTTAAAAATGGAAAGGAGATAAGTAGAGGAGAGTTAGGAGATCAAAGGTTGGGGGGAAGGGAGGGAAATGGGAAAAACTAAGGAATGAAATTGAATTATGCTACAGCATGTATTAATATGCCACAAGGAATCCCACTTTTAGGTATTATTATGATGAGTGAACAAATATATATGTGTGTATATGTATTTATACATATGTATGCATACATATACATGTTCATGTATATATATATATATATATATATATATATATATATATATGGATCAGAGGAGGGGAGAGAAAGGAAAGTACTAGGAAATGAACTAGAACAAATCATGTTGTGTGAATAAATGAATGTCACACTGAAGTCCACCACTTTATAAAAATCTATTTATTACCATATTATAGTGATTAGCACATTATAGTAGTCACTATAATGTGCTAATAAATAGATTTTTAAAACATTATGAGGTACTTATATACATAACACATGCTATGGAGTATTATTCAGCCTTAAAATGTGAGGAGATCCTGCCATTTGCAAAACCATGGATGAATCTGTACAATACTCTGCTAAATGAAATAAGCAAGACAAAAAAAAAAAATAACTGCTGCAGGGGCTGGAGTTGTAGCAGCTCAGTGGAAGAGCCCATGCCTAGGATGTGTGAAGCACTGGATTTGATTCTCAGCACCACATATAAAAAATAAAATAAGGGTCTATCAACAACTAAAAATATTTTTGAATAAATCTGCTACGTGATTTCACTCAAATGTGAAACCTAAAACATCAAATACACAGAAATATTAAGTTGCATGGTGATTATCAATGGCAAAGGGGTGAGGGGAATGTAGAGGTTTTGGTCAACATTTATAAGGTTATGAATATGTCTAGAGACCTGATGTATATATATTTAATAATATTTAATAATACATTATTATAGTTGAATTTTGCTAATGAGTAGATTCCTGGTCCTCTAAACATTAAAGAAAAGAAAATTATATGAGAAGGTGGATATGTTAATCTGCTTTATTGTGGTAATCATTTCACTATATGTGCAAATATGAAGACATCAGCTTATATACCTCAAATATATATGACTTAAAATGACATGCATGGCCTGCAACATGGCTTCCATAATATTTATATTGTACAGCATTGCCCTAAAATATCTGATTCAGAGCACAACCTCCCACAAATGGGTATACACAGGTTGGATGAAAGTAAATGTAATTCCCCTCTACTCCTACATTACACCTCTTCTATCTATACCATATGCACATTAAAGAGGCACTAACATAATACTGCCAAATATACCATAGTCCAGAGAAGTTATGCCTTATGATTTCAGTCTATAGTATTCATTTGTTCAATGAACACTTATTGAACATCTACTTCATACATGGTTACAGGTGCTAAGTACAGCATGTTGAATAAGACAGACAAAAATCACCACTTTGGATTATGAAGAACAGCAGTGGAGACAAACAAAAACTAAGTTTATATATATATATATATATATATATATATATATATATAATGTCAGAGAATGGGACATATGAATAGAGTAGAAATAAGGAGTATAGAGTTTCAATTCTAAATAAGGTGGTCAAAGGAGGTCTCATTGCGAAGGAAATGTTTATGAAAGATTTGAAAGGGAACAGGGAGTGATCTTGGGGGCTACCAGTGGGAAGAGTAGTCCAGGTAGCATAATCAGCCAGGTGCCATTGCCTGGTGCATTTGAAAAATGAACAGGATGGCTGGTGCTGTAGCTCAATGGTAGAGCACTTGCCTGGCACATGTGAGGTACTGGGTTTCGATCCTCAACACCACATAAAAATAAATAAATAAAATAAAGGTATGGTGTTCATCCACATCTAAAAATATTTTAAAAATAAATAAAAATGAACAGGACACAAGAAGTTAGAGCAATGAGAATACAGAAAAGATTAATAGGAGATGAATAAAGTCATAAGTGTGACAAAAACCTAGGTCATATCATTATTTATAGGCCATTGTAAATACTTGAGATTTACTTTGAGTGAGAAGGAGCATCATTTTTGTTTCTGAGCAAGATGATAGATGCAACAAGATTTATCCTTTTAAATATCATTCTTTGGTCAACACTGAAAATATATACTATACTGAAGTGTACACTTAAAATATTGACAGTGACTTTTTTATGTATTTTACAACAATTAAAAAAATAGTTCACTCTGGATGCTAAGTTGAGAGGAAACTATCTTGGCTTAGGTACAGAAGCAACCAAAAGATTTTGGCATTCCCCAGGTTAATACAATTGTGGCTCAGGCCACAATGGTAGCAGCTTTTATGGGCAGAGGAAATGAGTTTTATGATACACCTTCAAAGCAGAGCCAACAAGCTTATATGTGTGCTTGCTGTGTTCTGATTGTATAAGCCTTCAACTGTATAGATCTTCTAACTCATCCATGTGGGGCTTTTAAAATAAGAGTATGAAATAAACCTCAAGTGCCAGGATCTTCACAAGTCAGAGTTTAGATGCTGGTATTTTATACTCAAGAAAACAGAGAACCAAAGTAGGGAATATAATTGCCCACACCAAATAGTAATAGAGCCAACATAAGAACCCAGGTGCTCTAGGTTTGAGCATGAGAATACAGAATACTATTTCTACTACCTTCTTTTTCCTTTTTGCTTTCATGATCACATGGTCAAGAGTGTTGAGGTAATCAAAGGAAAATACTGAATGAAGATGGATATTGTTTCTGACAATAAGGGAAATGGATTTTGGAGGAGAATATAAAATATATTTGCTAAATAGAAGCATGAGTGCCTTTCCAAAAGAGTCCATGCTTGCATGCAACATACTAAATTCATTTAAGAGCAATGAATGAAGAAACAACCCAGTATCATGGTTTATAACTTTTCAAAATCCGTCTTGAAAAATATCTCATTCTCTCAAGATTACCTAGGCCCACTACTAAGGAGGTAATGCATTTTCAGTAAGGATCTGCATTATTTCCAGCTTCAAGTCCCATGTAGGTGTGGAAGGCTATGATATAGTTTCCAAATGACTGTGGTTTTCAGCCTTCCTCATTTCCATATATATCTTGAAATTTCAAACCCTTCCAAACAGGAGTAGAATGAGTATTACTTGCTTAGGAGTGTTATCAGATGAAGTTAGCTGAATGCCTGAGGGAGTTGGAAAGAGGTCTGGATTACTAAATTTGGATAAGGAGACCCAGATGAAAGGGGATATCTAACCAGAAGAGGTCAGAGCATTCTTCCATTTCTCATTCCAGAAGCTAATGAAATTTCCACAGAATTGAACTCATTTATTAGTGAAAAGTATAACTGTAGAATGGATTCTGGTATTATTTATTATCTCGGAAATGTCTTGGGACTGCTATACAAGCCCTAATACTCCTCATTCCAAATCTTCTTCTCCCCATATCTTCCCACATTAGCTATTTTCATTCATTCACTTTGTCCGAAGCAGGTCTCCCAAACGTCTTTGTGTATTTTCTAACATTGTTCCCTTTCCTATAAATCTAAAACCATTACAGTCCTATCCACACTAAGATCACAAACTCATACATTTTGTCTTTAAAATGTTTTTGCTTCATTGAGGTATAATTGCCAATTAATTATCATGTGCATAAATATATATACAACTGTGTATAAATATGTATAATTATATATGCATATGTATATGTGTGTGTGTGCGCATGCACACACACAAACATCTGCATCTGCCTTTGCCTTGGAAAGGCAGAGAAAAATGGCAGCTAAGTAAGAACCTCCAATGATCATCTCTCCACAGACACACGAAGTGAAACAGCTATTCATGCACCAAACTACCTTCAGCAGAGCTCAGGAAAGAAGGTGAGAGACCATGGTATCTGCTTTTAGTAAACAAATGAAAATAAATATTGAAGAAGACATAAATAAATTAGTTGCTTTTGTTACACTTCCTCAACACTAAAAAGCCCAGTATGAACAGAGCAGCCACCACCTTTGGGTAAGGAAACAGAATTAAGTCCACATCTTAGACTTGAAGAACTCTATCAGGTCTGCCACAGTGAAACCCAGTGCTGGACTAAGCTACACAATCCCTACCAACAAGCCAATACCCACAGACTGAATCACTAGAATTATATTGGGCCATGCAGCTGACTGCCTTCAATATTCCTCCATCAATCTCTGGCAGCAGAGGAGGGAGAAAGTCTCCACCCATAGAGGATAAATCTATTAAACTTAGCACAGAGTTTTGTCTTGGAGCTCTACCCAGGCTTGATGCAACTAGAACAAGGACCTGGTAGAAACTGAAGTCCTTGTATGCAATCCAGAGCTCACAGAATCTCCAGATGTCCCCAAGGGTCAGACAGAAAACTCTTACTGCCAACAGGACAAAATCAAGTTTTGGCTTGCATCACCATCACTTCCAACTTTGTAGAAGGCCTGGAGCATACTCAGCCCCTCTCTGTGCCTGTGAGCCTCAGATGCCACTCAGTAGAAGTTAGCTGGGTGCCTAGGAACTATTTCCACCACCCATTCCCCAACCTCAGGCAACACAGTTGTGGCAAGCCCATATTTCCAGTTGGAGTTCTAGAACTGCTCCTACATCAGGGAGACTTGTGCCCAATTGGGACAGACTCTTGTTTCAGTCTCCATCAAAGTCACCTGCATCATAGGGCACAGGAAGCTCCCAAGACTGTGCATGAACTTCTGGCTGTGAGATTCATGCAGTATCCACATTAGCATCAGCCTCTGTGGCCAATTGACTTCCCACCCCAATGTTATCCCAACCTCATGCAGCATAGAACTGTACAACACCCTATTCCTTGTGGGTATTACAGGGTAATAAGCAAAGACCTTGCTCTAGAACTTGGTACTGATCTGGCAATGCCTAATACTGGGAATATACTAATGGGTATCATCAATAGTCAGGCTTGAGGAGCCTTTGGAACAGTTCTAGTATTAGAGAAAGACACACAGCCCTAGCCTTATCAGAATTCTATTCCAGATAACATTACCCCTAATTGTTTTCTGTGCTCTTGGGTCACTAGTTCAACCTGATAAAAGGCAACCCCATAGCAGTGCAAGCCTTGATTGTATCCCAACTCTGTGCTAGTATTAGCAGGATGCACAGTAAGGGTGTGACACAGGTTGGTGTCATTGGTGGCCACAGACATGAGGATGGCCATTCATGAGGACTCTATAAAGAACAGGGCAGCATCCTACAGGACCTGACCATAGCCTCATTACTGTGATCAAGGCATCCAGGTCTACCCTGGCCCAAGGGAGAACCTTATGGGGGCAGAATTATTTCTAGATATTCTCTTGGTTCATTCTGAAAAACACAAGCACAGTGTGTCTGGGACAAATCTGGTATTAGGTTATCCCCTAGTACTGAAACAGTGAAAACATGTCAACAGCAGATGTCTTGCCCTTATAGTTTATATCTTAACCACCTCCCAAAAGCTTATGTGATAAGGCTTAGCTAATGGTATGATTGGGAGGTGGTAGAAACTATAGGAGTTGGAGGCTAATTCAAAGAAGAATGTCATGAGGAGCATGCCCTGAAGGTCTATAATAAGACCCTGTCACTCCTCTGACTCTTTGCTTCCTGGCTGGTCATCATGAGGTGAGCAGCTTTGTTCTACTATGAGCACCTCACAGTAATTTTCTACCTTGCCACAGATACAAAATAATGGAGCAAAGTGACTATGAACTGAAACTGTTGACAGCTTGAATGGAAATAAATCTGTCCACTGTCCACTTTTGAAATCACTCATCTCAGGTATTTTATCACACCAACAAAAGACTTCCAGCAAGAAGTGGGGTCATTGCTACAAATAAGCCTGTCAATGTTGTTCAGGAGCCTTTGGAATTGGTTTTCATGAAGGAATTGAAAAAACGGTTGCAGACACATGCTAGAGAAACCCTAGAATTTTTAAAGAAGTGTTTAATGGGTGATTCTGATAGAAACTCAAGAGACCAGAATTCTGAGTGGAATACAGACAGTAAAGGCTATGCTCAACAGGTTTCAGATGAAAATGAGCACTCTATTTATAATTGGACTACAGGCTATTTGTGTTACATTCTGGTAAAGAACTTGTATATATTTTGCCCATCCCTCAGACGTTGCATGAGGCCAAGTTTAAAGTTGTAGAAATTCTGCTTGGGAAATTAAAGATGGAGGATTAGAGGCACCCAGCAGTCACTTTCATATCCAGGATAAATCTAAACAATAGGAGTGTAGTGTTGAGGTGGGAAATAATGGGAGAACACTGGAATTCAATAGTGCACAGATCAAAACTTGGAGACCAGAGACTTTGACTAGTGGAATAGATTGTGAAACAGCACACATTATTGCTGTGTAGCACTGTGGTAGAGGGTTGGGAGTAACCACTTATCAGGCATAGAGGTAAAAGAAGGAGAGTTTCAGTGAGTTCCCCTAGTTAAAAATCCAGCACCCTGCACAAATATGGTCTAAACAGACATTTGACCTTTGGTTTAGAGAACAAGCTGGTTCTGGAGTTATTGCACTTCCTAGCATATTCTAATGGTGCTGTAACTGGGAGCCATCATGATAAAGGTCCTATTGTTTGTGCTTACTACTCTGGGAGCCAAAGGCCACTGCATTTTCCTGTCTCCCAGACATCATGTCAACATCACTCTACTGGTTTAGTGGGATATTGCCTCAAGAGTCAATTTGTCCCACAGGGGAGACTCTGCCATAGACACATTGAGAATTCTATGCAGTGTGAAAATGGTCTGGCATATGGAGGGGAGCAGAAGGTGCTTGTCCTTAAAATCAGCAGTTCAGAAGGCCAGCTGTCAGAGTCCAGGAGACTGAATAATCACATGTGATTTTATGCAAAAGCCAACACTAGGAACACTGTGGGCAGGAGACTGTATAATTCTATTACCAACCCCACCCCAGAACAAATATATTTGACTCCCTTGCCACTCTCTGCCCTCAGGAACACCTGGGAAAACACTGTAGAACTGCTGTTTCACTTTCCCTTAGACCATATTAGCACAATAGGCTCTGGAGAGAATCTTGGGGGAGTTCTGCATTCTGTGTCAGCTTATTGACAGAATGAATCAAAGATTTTAGCCCCAACCTTGGAGCATGCAGCCCCAAAAGATCTGGAAAGATTCGTTACCAGAAAAGTTCCACATTCCATACTAGCTTTTTGGCATGCTAGTGTGGCATGGGGTGAATAGACCTTGCTCTGCTCTGTCCATAGATCATACAACTTTGAGACAAGCTTTGTAATTCTAGATTGAAATCAATTATTACCCACTCATGTAAACAGGAGGAAAGAATTAATTTTTATTGATGACTTCATAGCTCTTACTATTATTTATTTTCTTTTTAGATTTTCATTTTTTCTTTATATTCCTCAATTTTAAGCTTTTACTTTTCTTCTGCTTTTCCTTTTTTTCTTTTGTTCTTTCTTTTTTGTTTTCAATTGTATTTCCTTTTTTCCATATTTTAACCTTTTTTACTTATTTTATGTGATTTTTTCCAATTTACTACTTTTTAACTTTTTATTTTACCCTATATTATTTCCCTTTTATTTTCTATTGTATTTGTGGTTGCTATTCTTCACATGTTAATTTTTTTTTCATTTCTTTACCTGGATTATTTACTTTATCCTTTTTACAGTGCTTGGGATCGAGCCAAGCATTGCATGGGTGTTCTGCCACTGAACTACACTACCAACCCACCTGAGAGGAACCACACCTTTCTCCAGCCACAAAATAGTCCTTGCTCAAACCTGGGTGGATAGTTCAACTTAAAGAACAGTGAGGAAGGGGCTGGGCCTGGGGCTCAGCAGTAGAGTGCTCACCTGGCACATGTGAGGCACTGGGTTCCA
This sequence comes from Urocitellus parryii, assembly GCF_045843805.1. Lineage (NCBI taxonomy): Eukaryota > Metazoa > Chordata > Mammalia > Rodentia > Sciuridae > Urocitellus > Urocitellus parryii. The sequence continues at coordinate 69,122,060 of NC_135547.1, forward strand.
TCCTTAGCACCACATAAAAATAAATAAATAAAATAAAATATTGTGTCCAACTATAACTAAATATATATATATATATATATATATATATATATATATATATATATATGTGTGTGTGTGTGTGTGTGTGTAAAAAATAGTGAGGAAAATGTCCCCACCCAACAAGCTGTCCCCAAGTGGATATCTCTTAGGGAGCACTGAAATCTCGCTTCTGAATACTCACCACAATAGCAAAAACAGACAAATAATACAATTAATGTGAACACACACACGCAAGGGCCCTCAACCTCAATCACTCACATACACTATCAAACTGCACATTGCTGGCAAAACTTGATGAAATATTACAGAGGGGAAACTGTGATACCAAGGCACTTTATCTAACCATGCAACACTTGTAGTTGGGCCAGTGTCTAAACAGAGGATGAAAATATTAGGCCCTATCACCATGATTAGAACAATCAGTATGAGAATTGTTGTCAAGTAACAGTGTCAATATCAACACAGATTGAAGAAACTCCCATCATCTGAAAGGGGCTTGTATGCCTATTTTAGGAGTAATCACAGAATGAAACTCATACTCTACTTTCTTTTCTGCTTATGTCAGAACTATCAGAGGAACCCCACTATTGAAAGACCTACAGGAAAAATGGGTTCCTCAGGCTCTGACATGATATTCATGTGTCAAAACACACTAATCAAATCCAAAGAAGCTTCAGGAAATTACATAGTGAAGTAAAATTGAAATTAGTTAATAGTATAAAACACACTGGTATCATAGGATGATGCATCATCAAGAAGGCTGCTTAATAAGAAATTTGTCACATAAAAGTGAGAAATCCATCCAAAAAGACAAACAAATCTCAAAGATGAAATACAAAAAATATGAAAAAACAGGCAATATGATATTCTCCATAGTTCCAATGTCCCTAATGACAGACTGCAAAGATAACAAAGTAGATGAAAAGCAAAAAATTAGAAATATATATATATATATATATATATATATATATATATATATCAATGAAATACAAGAGAATGCAAATAATTAACAAAGACAATGAGGGAAATGAAAGGGCAATTCAACAAAGAGATAGAGATATTGATATTGATAGTGAACCAGATAAAAATACTGGAAAGTGCTAGGCACAGTGCTTCACACCTGTAATCCTAGCAGCTTGGGAGGCTGAGGCAGGAGGATCAAGAGTTCAAAGACAGCCTCAGCAAAAGCAAGGCACTAAGCAACTTAGTGAGAACCTGTCTCTAAATAAAATACTCATTAGGGCTGGGGATATGGCTCAGTGATTGAGTGTACCTGAGATCTCACCCCCCCCCCCGCGCAAAAAAAAAAAAAAAAAAAAAACACTGGGAATGGTTTGGGCACAGTGGTGCACACCTGTATTCCCAGAAACTCATGAGAATTAGGCTGGTGGTTCTCAACTTTAAGGCCTGCCTCAGCAACTTAGCAAGACCCAAAATAACTTAGTGAGACTCTATCTCAAAATTAAAAAATAAAACTGAAAAAGGGTTGGGAATGTGGCTCAATGTTTAAGGATTCAATCCAAAGTACCAAAAAAAAAAAAACTGGAAATATAAAGCTTAATAATTTTAAATCCTCACCAATAGACTAAATAAAGAAGAAAGAATTTTAGAGCATAAAGAAAAACCTGTCAAAGTATTACATTTAGATAACAATGAATAAAAAAAGAAGGATTCAGAAAACATACAAGATATTTGGGACACTGCTTTCTAGATCAAACATTCACATAACTGGCAAACTAGATGGATAGAGCTACATATTGAAGAAAAAGGAAATCCATTCAGTGGAACAATAGCAAATAATTTTAAAAATGATAGGAAAGATAAAAAAGCATTTAAATCTCAAAGAGACAGAACCATAAAAGAAGCATTCCACAACATAATTATAATTAAATTGGCAAAAGCACAGAATAAAGAAAGAATATTAAATTCTGCAAAAGAGAAGTACTGAGATGAATTTAAAAGCACCCCCCATTACAGTAACAGCAGAATTCTCAACAAAATCTCTGAAAGCCAGCAGGGCATGGAATGATGTATTTCAAATTCTGAAAGAGAATAACTTCCACTGCAAATTATTCTCCCTAGCAAAATGATCCTTTAGAATCAAAGTATAAATATATAATTCCAAGATAAGCATAAACTAAAGGAATTCATGATCATTAGAGCAGCATTACAGAAGATAGGTAAGGGAATCCTATACCCATATCAGGTATAATGATTAGTACAATCATGAGAACAAGGGAAAGAATACCTCGCAGAAAAATAATAGACACAGAGTGAACAATAGGAAAGAATCAAAAAAATATCTATGCTAAACCATAAAGAGTCTCAGATGAATAAGATAGGAAGAAATTGACATAGAATACTAAAAAAAAATAAAGAAAATCAATAAAGTGTCAGAAAGAAAAGCATACATTTCAATAATAATGCAGAATGAAAATGGTCTTAATTCTCAAATAAAGAAAAATACTGGCTAGATGGACTAAGAAACAAGATCCAACAATATGTGGCTTTAGGAAACTCACCTTGCATGTATAGGTATAATAAAATTGAAAGTAAAAGGATGAAAAAATATATTACAAGAAATGGAATCCCAAAACTAAAAGAATAGCTATACTTATATCCAAGCAAATGAACTTAAGACAAAATCAATTAGAAGGTCACTACATATTGGTTAAGGAAACCATCAAGAAAATATGATGATGAAAAAAATTTAAAAGAAAAAAGAGGATATGATGATTATTAATACATATGCATAAAAATTCAGAGCCACCCAAATTTATAAAACAAACCTATGAAGCATAAAGGGAGAGACTGGGCTATTACTACACTGTAGATGACTTTAGTAGCACATTATTACAGATCAGCCAGACAAATAACAGATTTAAATTATACTACAGATCAAATGGACTTAATGGACACAGATTATTTTACCCAACAGCTGCAGAATACAATTTCCTTTCATCAACACATGGAACTTTTTTCTGATAGACCATATATTAAGCCACAAAAGAAATCTTTATAAAATAGAAATGCTTTCCTGTATCTTATTTAATCATAATGGACTAAAACCAGAAACAAGCCACAAGTATCTGGTCATACTAAAATAAAACTACAAAAAACATTAAAAGAAACTTCATAAACTATATAAACATATAGATATTGAACAACACACTTTGAGTGAACAGCATATAATTGATGAAATTAGGGAAGAAATTAAAAACTTTCTACAACTAATTGAAAATAAAGCAGGACATACATGAATCTATAGAAAGCAGTACTAAAAGGGAAGTTTAAAACAATGAATGCCTACATCAAAAATTTTTCAAATAAATAAAATAATGATGTAGCCCATAGTCTTATTAAAAAAAGAGCAAACCAAACAAAATCAATAGAAGAAAAGACATAAGAACAAAAATAAAAGAAATAGTCTAAAAGAATAATACAATAGCTCAATTAAACAAATAGCTGATTCTTTGAAAAGATATAAAATGACAAATATTTAGCTATATTCATCAAAAAAAGTGAGAAGACAAACTAAATTAGTTAAAAATAAGGCTTTACAAGGTTTACAAATTCAAAGGATCACTAGAGAATATTTTGAAAAACCATTTACCAATAAATTGGAAAATCTATAACAATCAAATTTAGGATCATGTAAAAAAATTAAATCAAGGAAATGTTGAAACCCTAAATACAGGGATAAAATCAATTAGATTGCAACAGTCACAACAAGTCTCCCAACAAAGAAAATCTCAGTACCAGATTCACTGCTGAATTTTACCATATTTTAAAAAAGAATTGAGAACAATGGTCCTCAAACTATTCCATGAACCAGAAAAAGAAGTAATTTTTTCAGGCTCATTCCACAAATCCAGTATTACTCTGGTTCCAAAACCTTATAAAGACAAAACAAGAATTAAGACTACATACAGATATCACTAATGAACATAGATTTTAAAATCCTCAATAAAATTACCATGAGGGGCTGGGAATATAGTTCAGCTGGTAGAATGTGTGCCTCACATGCACAAGCCTGGGGTTCAATACCCAGCACCAAAAAAGAAAAAAATACCATAATCCAAATTCAAATGAACCTTAAAAAGGTCATACACCATGATAAATATGATTTCATTCCAGGGATGGAAGGATGTTATGGCATACACAAATTAATAAATATAAAAAGATGCATAAATAAAATCAAAGATGAAAATCACATGATCATCTCTGTAAAGCAGAAAGTCTTTGATAAAATTACACCTTCCCTCCTAATAAAATCTCAGAATAAATTAGTTATAAAAATGATCATTTAGCGGCTGGGGTTGTAGCTCACCGGTAGAGTGCTCACAGTACATGTGTGACTCTGGGTTCAATCCTAAGCACCATATAAAAATAATAAATAAAATAAAGGTATTGTGTCCAACTACAATTAAAAATATTTTTTTTTAAAAATGATCATTTACTAATATAATAGAGCCTATATATGACAAACTCCTAGTCAACATAATTCTGAATGGGAAAAAATAAAAATAGTCCTTTTAAAATCAGGAGACAATTAGCACATCCATTCTCACCACTCTTATTCAATATAGTAATAGAAAATGTAGATATTGAAATTAGGCAAAAGCAAGCAAGAAAAGAGATACAAATAGGTAAGGATGAAGTCAAATTATCCATGTTTGGTGATGATATGATACTATAAGTAGAACAACCTAAAGACTCCACTAAAAATCTTAAAACTAATAAGCAAATTCATTAAATAATGGAATACAAAATGAATATACACAAGCCAGTATCTTTTCTTTTCACAACAGTGAACTCATTAAGAAAGAAATCAAGAAAATAATCCCTTTCTTGATAGCCACACAAATAAAATATGTAAGAATAGCTATAAAGAGTTTAAAGACCTCTACAAAGAAAATAATAGAATATTGAAGAAAGAACATTATAAGGTAAAAAAGATTTTCCATGTTTTGGGCTTGGGGGAATTCATATTATTAAGACCTACATATTACCAATAGAGATCTACAGTTTCAATGCAATCCTCATGAAAATACCAATAACTTTGTTCACAGAAATAAAAAATAAATAAAAACAATCCTAATGAAGCACAAAAGACCACAAATAAACAAATAAACAAAGCAATCATGAATAAAAAGAATAGTAATAGGGCTGGGGATGTGGCTCAAGCAGTAGCTCGATCTCCTGGCATGCACAAGACCCAGGTTCGATCCTCAGCACCACATACAAACAAAGATGTTGTGTCTGCCGAAAACTAAAAAATAAATATTAAAATTCTCTCTCTTTCTCTCTCTCTCTCTCAAAAATAGTAATAGAGGCATAAAAACACCTGATATCAAAATGTATTATGAAGCCATAGTAACAAAAACACCATAGTACTGGCATTAACACAGATATAACAGTGTGTTAATGTAACAGAAAAAAGAACCTAGATATAAACCCAGAAATTTATCATTCACTGATTCTTAACAAAGGAGCCAAAAACACACATTGAAAGGAAAAAAAAAGTCTTGAAAGCAAATGGTGCTAGGAAAACTGAATGCAAGAAAGATACATATTTGTATCTATTTTCTTTCTTGCTTTTCTTGCTTCCTCAAGAATATTGAAACTAGACATCTATAGACCTCTGTATCTCACCCTGTGCTAAATAGATCCTATGGATAAATGACCTTTACATAAAAACTGACACTTTAAAATGTACTAGAAGAAAACTTAAGAAGAACACTTGAAGGTATTGGCATAACCAACAATTTCCTTAATAAGACTCTAGTAGCTCAGGAAACAAAAGCAAGAATTGACAAATGGAATTACATCAAATTAATTTGTTTTTGCATAGAAAAGGAAACAATTGATAGAGTGAATATACAAGCTATAGAATGGGATAAATCTTTTCTGTTATTCATTTGACAGGGGGTTAATATCCATAATTCATAAATAATACAAACAACTTCACAGTAAAAACTAATCCAGCCCAAAAAAATTGGCAAGGGTTCTGAATAATTTCTTCTCAAAAAAGATATAAAAATGGCCAATAAATTATATGAAAATGCTCAATATATTTGCCACAAGGGAAATAAAAATAAAGACCACACTGAGACTTCATCTCACTCCAGTTAGAAGAAAAAAAAAATAGTAACAAAAGGCACAAATGGTAGTGATAATGCAGGAAAAATGAATATTTATATACCATTGATGGGAATGTAAATCACTACAGTCACAATGGAAATCAGTATGGAGGGTTATTTAAAAAGTAAAACTAGAATTATCATGTAACGCATCTATACTCCTAGGTATGTATCCAAAGGGAATGAAGTGAGCATCAAAAGAGATACCCACATACCCACATTTATTGAAGCACTATTCACAATAGTTTTTAAGATATGAAATCAGCTTAGGTGCCTATGTTCTGATAAATAAAGAAGATATGGTATATGTACACAACAGAATAGTATTCAACCATAAGGAAGGATGAAATAATGACTTTTCTAAGAAAATGAATGGAACCATTAACTGAAGTAATCTAGACAAGAGGGAAAGAGAGGGTTGAAGAAAGGGTAGATTTTTCAAGGTATGCAATATGCATATATGGAAACGTCACAATGAAAAACATTACTTTGTACAATTAATATGTTAACAATTTGTAGTTTTAAAAATATTAAATGTGATGGAATAGTTTATCCAATAGAGGAAATTTCAAAGAACCTCAGCATTCAGGCAGTGGCATGTATATTGCTGGCAGCTTTTAACTTGGGTTATGGTGATAATACGAACAAGAAAAAGTATGCAATGATTCAAAAAATCTGTACTTTTTCCAGAAAAATGTAAAATGTATTTTTAAAAAGAACAAGATAAAACCATAAATAATTTTTAAACATGGCGATTAAATAAGACACTTTTGAAAGAGGAAAAAGAGAAGAAATCAGGGAAGAAATTTTTAAAAAATAGAAACAAATGTAAAGAGACATACAACATATTAAAATCTCTGGGACAGTATGAAAGCAGTTCTAAGGTAAAAGTTTCTAGCATGGATTGCCTACATTTTATAAACAATAGAAAGATTTCAAAGAAAGAATCAAATGTAATGTCTCAAGACCCTAGAGAAGCAAGAAATAATATAAAAACAAATAGAAGACAGGAAATAATTAAGACTAGAGCCAAAATTAAAAATAAAAATTACATAAAAATCAATGTGACAAAGTATTGGGAATTGAAAAAATAAATAATATTGATAAAACCATTAGCCAAACTAAACAAAGTAAATACAAAAAAGACCCAAGTAAATAAAATTAGAAATGAAATTTGAGACATCATCACAGACATTGCTGAAATCTAAAGGACCATTAGGAGCTAGTTTGTGAACTTATATTCCAATAAATTGAAAAGTTTAGAAGACATTGATAAATTTCCAGACACATATAGCTTACCCAAAATGAACCATAAAATTGAAGCAGTAATAAAAAGCCTCTCAACAAAGAAAACCTTGGGATCAGATGGATTTTCAGAAGTGCTCTATCATAATTTTAAATAACTAATAATGACCATACTCAAATTATTCCATGAAAGAAAAAGGGAGGAAACACTATCAAATTCAGTCTATTAAGCTAATATCACCTTGACATGAAAGCCAGAAAAAAAATCAAGAGACTACAGCTCAATATATCTGATGGTAAAAGATAGAAAATTCTTAATTAAATATTAGTAGTCTACATTTAGAATTATATTAAAAGGATTGTACACCATGTTAATGTTGATTTCATTCCAGAGATGCAAGATTAGTTTAACATATGCAATCAATAAATGTCATTCATCACATAAATATAATTAAGGACAAAAATCATATGAACAATCAATTGATGCAGAAAAGGACATGAACAACATGAAGCATCCATTCATGTTTAAAACACTGGATAAACTAGGGATAGAAGAAACTGACCTCAATATTATAGAGGCAATATAGGACAAACCCAAAGCCAATATCATACTAAATGAAGAAAAACTGAAATTGTTTCTTCTTAAATCAGGAACAAGACAAAAATGTCCACTCTCACCACTCCTATTTAATATAGTTATTGAAAGTCTAGCCAAAGAATCAAGAAAGACAAGGAAATTAAAGTGATACAAGTAGGAAAAGAAGAGGGCAAATAATCTGGTTGATGATGTTGTGATTCTATATGTAGAAGACACAAGAAATTCTACCAGAAGACTTTAAGATCTGATAAAAAAAATTAAGTATAGTAGCAGGATACAGAATCAAGATAAAAAATCAATAGCTTTTCTATATTCCAATAGTCAATCTAATGAAAAAGAAATCAGAAAAATTATCACATTCATAATAGCCTCAAACAATAAAATATTTGAGAATAAATCTAACCAAGGAGGGTAAAGACTTCTATAGTGAAAACTATAGGAACAAATGAAAGAAAACAATAAAAATGACTTTAAAAGATGAAAATCCTATCGTGCTCTTGAATAGGCAGAATTAATATGGCCAAAATGGCCATAGTATGAAATATGATCCACAGATTCAATATGAACCTCATCAAAATACCAAGGCATTCTTCATAGAAGTAGGAAATTACTATGGAAATTATTACTAAAATTATTATGGAAGAATAAAAGACTCAGAATAGCCAAAGTAATACTGAGCAATAAGAGTGATGCTGGTGGCATCACAATAACCAATCTTAAATTATACTATAGAAATATAGCAACCAAAACAGCATGGTATTGGCATCCAAACAGGCAGGAGTAATAATGGAAGTGAATACTAGACAGAGACACATACACATAGATACTATCATCTGGTACTCAAAAAGTTGCAAAAAAAAATGTGTTAGAGCAGAGATAGTCTTTTTAATAAATGGTGCTAGGAAAACTGGATATTTCTATATAGAAGAATAAAACTAGAACCCTATCTCTCACCCTGCACAAAAATCAACTCAAATAAAAGTGGATCAGAGGCCAAGGAATCAGACCAAAATTACTGCAACTGCTAGCAGAAAATATAGGCTCAATACTCCAACATAATGGCACAGGCTTCCTTAACAATAGTTCTAAAGCTCAAGAAATGAAACCAAGAATCCATAAGTTGGATAGATTCAAATAAACAAGCTTCTGCACAACAAACAAGAGTGTGAAGAGTGAATGGGGAAGAATCTCTGCCAGCTAATATTTCCACAGGAGATTAATATTCAAAATATTTTATAAAACAAAGAAATAAACTAAATAGACATTTCTCAAAAGAAGAAATACAAATAGCCAAAAATATATGAAAATATGTTCAACAGTCTTAGCAATCAGAAAAACGCAAACCAAATCTACATTGAGGGAATCCAAGATGGCAGGATAGAGGGAGGCTGCATTCTGTGCCGCTCTGGGACCTCGAATTCAATTACTGGGAATACTATTTCACTGCAAGTGATCAGAGGACCCCAGACAGCTGCTTCCACTCAGGAATTACAGCTGCCATGAGCATAGGTCTCCAGGCCTCAGCATCAGCACAGGACTCCCCGCCACTCATCTATGCAGGTCCTCTGGGTGCTGAAGCAAGACCACCAGCATTAGCACCCATGCAGGACTCCTGGCCACCCACCCATGCAGGAATTCCAGCCACTGCTCCCACACAGGACATCTGGCCACCACTCCCATGAGGACCCCCATCTACCAACATGGGGCTCCTCCAGTCACCTCTATCTTGAGGCACTGCAACCACTGCCACAGTCCCCTACACATGATAGCCTGCAGCTGGGGACACTGCACTGGGTCTGGTGACAGCACAGCCACAATACTGCATGCCATAGAGCTACATCTCTGAACACGCCATTCAATGCTACTACCCAGCCCCACCAAACCCAACACCCCATCACTGCAAGCAGCCACCTCCATCTTGATTCACTTTCATTGCCATCTTTAGTTGGGGCAACTCCCAGCTTAAAAAACAGGCTGGGGCTTTGAAACAATATCAAGGAACTAAAAGTCCCCAACTTGCCCCCTGTACCTGGCAGCCGCTAACCCAGCACAGTGCCTTTGGCAATGCAGCCAGTCCATAGCTCACAAACCAAGTCACAAAACTGGGTCCTGAATTGCCCAGTATAAAACAGCTCTCCACAACAGGTGAACAGCCCCTAGAATGCAGTCCAATAAGACCTCCAGAGAGAAAGGTTCCTAATTGGGAAGTAGAAAGGGAGAGGGTAAATAAAATATGGTTTAGAGACTAAATTAGAGACCAGGAATTGCAAAGTCTACAAGTGATATAAGGAGATAAGACCAAATGCTTATATCATATGAGTGGGCCCCCAAAGGAGATCCTTTGGATGCAGTCTCCCATTATGGACTGGCAAATACTATACCTCACCTCCAAGAGCCATGCCCCAAAGACCAACCCTCCCACCTTATAATCTTCACTATCCTGAGGGTAAATGTCACCAAACAACAAACAACCCCACCTACTCACCTACTGCATGAGAAGGAAAGGTGGAAAGATACTGATCTCCAACAAAAACAATCTTTGCATCTTTCTCTGAGATCTCTCTCTCTCTCTCTCTCTCTCTCTCTCTCTCTCTCTCTCCCTCCCTCCCTCCCTCCCTCCCTCCCCCCTCCCTCCCTCATTTGGCCCTCACATCCCCAACATTTGTGAAACCAAGTACTTCTCAAGAATTAGGCTAGTGAGGACTGGGATGTCTGAATAGTATATTACAGTAGTGTTGTATATTCTTTTATCTCCTATTTTTACCTTTTAAAAAATATTTGTTTTAGTTATAGGTGGAACAATAACCTTTATTTTATTTTTATGTGGTGCTGAGGATCAAACACAATGCCTCATGCATGCTACACAAGCACTCTTCTGCTGAGCCATAACCCCAGCCCCCTTTTTTACTTTTCTTAATATTTTTGTTTGCTTGTTTTTTGCACTCTACTATCTTCCCACTTAGTTGTCTCTCCAGAATCACTTTCTCTCTCTTCTCCTGCTACGAACCAACTTCTTTCTAAGATCTTACAATTCTATATGTCACCTCCTACCCCCTCAACATCTCATTCTATAGCTCACCCTCAGTTCTTTGTCCACCATTAGAAACTGTAGACACTTTTGCAAACCTACTATTTATATCGTAGAGAATAATTAAATTTACCATATCTGTATATTGGGACAACACTGTAAATGTCTTAATAACAGCTATTTGGTTTAACATTGTATATTGTTTGTAATGGTATCTGTTCACATTGTTTTCTCCTTTAAAGGAGAGGCATTGTAAACTGGCAGGAACACTATAAGCATCTAGGCTGTAACACCTCAGATCCAGAGTGATAGAAGTGAAGACACACAAACAACATGAAAAAACAAGGGAAAAGGTACCCCCCAAAACTCAAGATATTATATTATTAGAATCCATGGCCAGCACAACAGAAAAAAATGGCAGAAAAGGAGTTCAGGATGTATTTAATTAAAATGTTCTGTGAATTTAAGGATGGCATAAGAGAACAAATACAGGCAGCAAAAGATCATTTTGATAAAGAGCTACATAAGCAAATATAAGAATTAAAAGATTACTTCAATAAGGAGTTGGAGGTTATGAAAAAAAAACAGAAATCAGAAATCCTTGAAATGAAAGAAACAATAAACCAAATTAAAAACTCTATAGAAAGCATCACCAACAGATTAGATCACTTGGAAGGTAGACCCTCGGACAATGAAAACAAAATATATCATCTTGAAAAGAATATTGATCACACAGTGAAGATGGTAAGAAACCATGAACAGAATATTCAAGAATTATGAGATAACATACAAAGAGTGAATTTAAGAATTCACTTCTGTTGGGATAAAGGAAGACAATGAAATAATATCAGAAAATTTTCCAAACATGAAGAATGGATTAGAAAATCAAATAAAAGAGGCTTACAGGACACCAAATGTACAAAATCAAAACAAATCTACACCAAGGCACATTATAATGAAAATGCCTACCATACAGAATAAGGAGAGAATTTTAAAACTCACAAGAGAAAGGAGTCAGATTAAATACATGGCAGAAACAAATTAGAATATCTGCAGATTTTTCAACCCAGACCCTGAAAGCTAGAAGATCCTGGAACAACATATACTAACCTCTTAAAGAAAATGCATGCCAACCAAGAATCTTATATCCAGCAAAATTAAACTTTAGATTGGATGACAAAATAAAAACCTCCCATGATAAACAAAAGTTTTAAAAAAATTACAACTAGAAAGTGTGACTACAGAACATACTCTGCAAAATATTCCATGAGGAGGAAATTAAAAACAACAATGAAAATCCGCAAAAGAAGGTACTACATTAAGGAAATACTAATCAAAGGAGAAACCACATCAAGTTAAATACCAAAAATAAACAAGTATGATCAGGAATACAAATCATATCTGAATAATAACCCTAAATATTAATGGCCTAAACTCACCAATCAAAAGACATAGACTGGCAGATTGGATTTTTTAAAAAGACCCAACAATATGCTACTTTCAAGAGACTCATAAGAAAAGACAGCCACAGACCGAAAGTGAAAGGTTTGGTAAAAAACATACCATTCACATGGACTGTGGAAACAAGCAGTGGTTTCCATCCTCATATTAAATAAAGTAGATTTCAAGCCAAAGTTCATCAACAGAGATAAAGAAGGACATTTCATACTGCTTAAGGGAACCATACATTAACAATACATAACAATTATAAATATATATGCCCCCCAAAATGGAGCATCTACATTCATCAAACATACTGTTGTCAAGTTCAAGAGTCAAATAGACCACAAACAATAATACTGCGTTACTTTAACACACCTCTTTCACCACTGGATAGACCTTCCTAACAGAAGCTGAACAAAGAAATTATAGAACTCAATAAAACAACCAATAAGAGTATATATGTATTTCATCCATCAACAAGTGAATACACTTTCTTCTCAGCAGCCCATGGATCCTTCTCTAAAACAGAACATATATTATACCACAAAGCAACTATTAGCAAATATGAAAAAGTAGAGATACTATCCTGCATTCTATCAGATAATAATGGAATGAAATTAGAAATCAATCATAAAATAAAAAATACAATCTACTCCAACACCTGGAGACTGAATAATATGCTGTTGAATGAACAATCGGTTGCAAAAGACATCAAGGAGGAGATTAAAAAATTCTTAGAGGTAAATAAGAAAACTGATACAACATATCAAAGTCTAGGGAACATTATGAAGGCAATACTGAGAAGAAATTTCATTGCATGGAATTCATTCCTTAAAAGAAGAAAAAGTCAACAAATAAATGACCTAACATTACATCTCAAAACCCCAGAAAAAGAAGAAAAATCAACACCAAAGGCAGTAGAAGACAGGAAATAATTAAAATTTTAGTTGAAATCAATGAAATTAAAACAAAAGAAACAATTGAAAAAACAAAAAGTTGGTTCCTTGAAAAAAATAAATAAAATTGATAAAACTTTAGCCATGCTAATGAAGAGGAGAGAAAACTAAAATTGCTAACATCCGTGAAAAAAAGGAAATATGACAAACACTACAGAAATACAGAAGATAATTAGAAACTATTTTGAAAATTTGTACCCCAAGAAAATAGAAAATACTGAAAGCATCGACAAATTCCTGGAGTCATATAATTTGCCAAACTGAACCGGGATGATATACATTATTTAAACATATCAATTTCAAGCAATTAAATAGAAGACACCCAGGACCAGATGGATACACAGCTGAGTTCTATAAGACCTTTAAAGAAGAACTAATACCAAAACTCCTCAAATTATTTCATGAAATATAAAAAGAGTGAGCATTTCCAAACCCATTCTATAAGGCCAATATCACCCTGATTCCAAAACCAGGCAAAGATACATCAAAGAAGGAAAACTTCAGACCAATATCTCTAATTAACATAGATGCAAAAATTCTCATAGTGGGGTAGGGAGGGGGAGCATGGGAGGAATAGATGAATTCTAGATAGGGAAGAGGGGTGGGAGGACAAGGGAGGGGGCAGGGAATTAGCAAGGGCAGTGGAATGTGATGGACATCATTATCCAAAAAAATGTATGAAGATACGAATTGGTGTCAACATACTTTAAATACAAACAGAGATATGAAAACTTGTGGTATATATGTGTAATAAGAATTGTAATGCAAAAAGAAACAAAGTACATGTATAAAGGCATGAATTGTTGTGAACATACTTTATATACAAAGATATGAAAAATTATGCTCTACATGTGAAATAAGAATTGTAATGCATTCTGCAGTCATGTATTTTAAAAACTAAAATAAATTTTAAAAATTTTCAATAAAATTCTGGCAAATGGAATACAAAAAGATAATAAACCACGATCAAGTGAAGTTCATCCAGGGATGCAGGGTTGGTTCAACATAAAGGAATCAATAAATGTTTTTCAACACATCAATAGACTCAAAGATAAGCATCATATGATCATCTCAATAGATGCAGAAAAAAAAACATTTGACAAAATACAGCACCCCTTTATTTTCAAAACCCTAGAAAAACTAGGGATAATAGGAACATATCTCAACACTGTAAAAGCTATCTATTCTATGCCCCAGGCCAACATCATTCTAAATGGAAAAAATGAAAGCATTCTTTCTAATAGCTGAAACAAGACAGGGATGCCCTCTTTCACCACTTCTATTTTACATAGTTCTTAAAACACTGGCCAGAGCAATGAGACAGATGAAAGAAATTAAAGGGATATGGATATGAAAAGAAGAACTCAAATTAGCACTATGTGCTGATGATATGATTCTGTACCTAGAAGACCCAAAAAATTCCACCAGAAAACTTCTGAAACTAATAAATGAATTCAGCAAAGTAGCAGAATATAAAATCAACACCCATAAATCGAAATTTATGGGTGTTGATTTTATATTCTCAGAAGATGATATACAATCAATCGCTGTATTTTATATTCTCAGAAGATGATACACAATCAATCGCTGTACACATCTGTGACAAATCCTCTGAAAGAGAAGCAATGAAAACTACCCCATTTACAATTGCTTCAAAAAAATAAAATAAAATACTTGGGAATCAACAAAAGAAGTGAAAGACCTGTATGGTGAAAACTACAGAATGCTAAAGAAAGAAATTAAGGAAGACCTTAGAAGATAGAAAGATCTACCTTGTTCTTGGATAGGCAGAATTAATATTGACAAAATGACCGTACTACCAAAAGCACTATACAGATTTAATTCAATTCCATTCAAAATCTCAATGACATTCCTCATAGAAATAGTAAAAGCAATCATGAAATCCATCTGGAAAAATAAGAGACCCAGAAGAGCTAAAGCAATCCTTAGCAGAAAGAGTGAAGCAGGTGGCATCACTATACCAGACTTTAAACTTACTACAGAGCAATACTAACAAAAACAGCATGGTATTGGCACCAAAATAGACTTGTAGATCAATGGTATAAAATAGAGAACACAGAGACAAACCCACATAAATACAGTTATCTCGTATTAGACAAAGGCATCTCTTCAACAAATGGAAATCCATATGCAACAAAATGAAATTAAACCCCTATCTTTCACCATACCCAAATCTCAACTCAAAGTGGATCAAGGACCTAGGAATTAAATCAGGGTTCCTGTGCCTGATAGAAGAAAAAGTCGTTCCCAGCAGCCTGCAGCAGGGCCCGGAGAGCCAGGCCAACTGATTCGCGTGGCCTGCCCTGCGGCTACAGAAGGCGTGGCGCCTCAGTGAAGCCATTAATTGGCAAGCAGGGAGGTTAGGGAAGGCCATTAGGTGGAATCCCACCAACCAAGCCCACACGGACCCTTGGGCCGAGCACGGGTTCTCAGAAGGGGAAGGAAGCGGTACAGTCCCATCCCCCACAGCGGACACCCCGCCGAGGCAGTCAGCGGCCAGCATCCGGGAAAGCTGAAGGATACACCGCCACTCTCCTTCAGAGTGCGACATCAAAACAGGTCGGTGTCATTCAGCTCACCCCCCAGACAGCGGGAATTCGCATAAAATCTCTCCTAGGCTTGCCGGGAGAGGGAGTATCAAGCTGAGCCTCCATACAGGCCAGGGGGAAACCAGAGACACCTGACCTCCAACCCCTCCTCCCAGTAGCAGCCAAAAGGAAACCTGGCTAGCCAGCGCTGGGGGAGGGGCAAGCAGAAAAAATCAAAGTGATAGAGTGCCAGGGATCCCAGCAGCCTGCAGCAGGGCCCGGAGAGCCAGGCCAACTGATTCGCGTGGCCTGCCCTGCGGCTACAGAAGGCGTGGCGCCTCAGTGAAGCCATTAATTGGCAAGCAGGGAGGTTAGGGAAGGCCATTAGGTGGAATCCCACCAGCCAAGCCCACACGGACCCTTGGGCCGAGCACGGGTTCTCAGAAGGGGAAGGAAGCGGTACAGTCCCATCCCCCACAGCGGACACCCCGCCGAGGCAGTCAGCGGCCAGCATCCGGGAAAGCTGAAGGATACACCGCCACTCTCCTTCAGAGTGCGACATCAAAACAGGTCGGTGTCATTCAGCTCACCCCCCAGACAGCGGGAATTCGCATAAAATCTCTCCTAGGCTTGCCGGGAGAGGGAGTATCAAGCTGAACCTCCATACAGTCTAGGGGGAAACCAGAGACACCTGACCTCCAACCCCTCCTCCCAGTAGCAGCCAAAAGGAAACCTGGCTAGCCAGCGCTGGGGGAGGGGCAAGCAGAAAAAATCAAAGTGATAGAGTGCCAGGGATCCCAGCAGCCTGCAGCAGGGCCCAGAGAGCCAGGCCAACTGATTCGCGTGGCCTGCCCTGCGGCTACAGAAGGCGTGGCGCCTCAGTGAAGCCATTAATTGGCAAGCAGGGAGGTTAGGGAAGGCCATTAGGTGGAATCCCACCAACCAAGCCCACACGGACCCTTGGGCCGAGCACGGGTTCTCAGAAGGGGAAGGAAGCGGTACAGTCCCATCCCCCACAGCGGACACCCCACCGAGGCAGTCAGCGGCCAGCATCCGGGAAAGCTGAAGGATACACCGCCACTCTCCTTCAGAGTGCGACATCAAAACAGGTCGGTGTCATTCAGCTCACCCCCCAGACAGCGGGAATTCGCATAAAATCTCTCCTAGGCTTGCCGGGAGAGGGAGTATCAAGCTGAGCCTCCATACAGGCCAGGGGGAAACCAGAGACACCTGACCTCCAACCCCTCCTCCCAGTAGCAGCCAAAAGGAAACCTGGCTAGCCAGCGCTGGGGGAGGGGCAAGCAGAAAAAATCAAAGTGATAGAGTGCCAGGGATCCCAGCAGCCTGCAGCAGGGCCCGGAGAGCCAGGCCAACTGATTCGCGTGGCCTGCCCTGCGGCTACAGAAGGCGTGGCGCCTCAGTGAAGCCATTAATTGGCAAGCAGGGAGGTTAGGGAAGGCCATTAGGTGGAATCCCACCAACCAAGCCCACACGGACCCT
This sequence comes from Urocitellus parryii, assembly GCF_045843805.1. Taxonomy (NCBI): domain Eukaryota; kingdom Metazoa; phylum Chordata; class Mammalia; order Rodentia; family Sciuridae; genus Urocitellus; species Urocitellus parryii. The sequence goes on from NC_135547.1 coordinate 69,139,561, forward strand.
TGGGCCGAGCACGGGTTCTCAGAAGGGGAAGGAAGCGGTACAGTCCCATCCCCCACAGCGGACACCCCGCCGAGGCAGTCAGCGGCCAGCATCCGGGAAAGCTGAAGGATACACCACCACTCTCCTTCAGAGTGCGACATCAAAACAGGTCGGTGTCATTCAGCTCACCCCCCAGACAGCGGGAATTCGCATAAAATCTCTCCTAGGCTTGCCGGGAGAGGGAGTATCAAGCTGAACCTCCATACAGTCTAGGGGGAAACCAGAGACACCTGACCTCCAACCCCTCCTCCCAGTAGCAGCCAAAAGGAAACCTGGCTAGCCAGCGCTGGGGGAGGGGCAAGCAGAAAAAATCAAAGTGATAGAGTGCCAGGGATCCCAGCAGCCTGCAGCAGGGCCCAGAGAGCCAGGCCAACTGATTCGCGTGGCCTGCCCTGCGGCTACAGAAGGCGTGGCGCCTCAGTGAAGCCATTAATTGGCAAGCAGGGAGGTTAGGGAAGGCCATTAGGTGGAATCCCACCAACCAAGCCCACACGGACCCTTGGGCCGAGCACGGGTTCTCAGAAGGGGAAGGAAGCGGTACAGTCCCATCCCCCACAGCGGACACCCCACCGAGGCAGTCAGCGGCCAGCATCCGGGAAAGCTGAAGGATACACCGCCACTCTCCTTCAGAGTGCGACATCAAAACAGGTCGGTGTCATTCAGCTCACCCCCCAGACAGCGGGAATTCGCATAAAATCTCTCCTAGGCTTGCCGGGAGAGGGAGTATCAAGCTGAGCCTCCATACAGGCCAGGGGGAAACCAGAGACACCTGACCTCCAACCCCTCCTCCCAGTAGCAGCCAAAAGGAAACCTGGCTAGCCAGCGCTGGGGGAGGGGCAAGCAGAAAAAATCAAAGTGATAGAGTGCCAGGGATCCCAGCAGCCTGCAGCAGGGCCCGGAGAGCCAGGCCAACTGATTCGCGTGGCCTGCCCTGCGGCTACAGAAGGCGTGGCGCCTCAGTGAAGCCATTAATTGGCAAGCAGGGAGGTTAGGGAAGGCCATTAGGTGGAATCCCACCAACCAAGCCCACACGGACCCTTGGGCCGAGCACGGGTTCTCAGAAGGGGAAGGAAGCGGTACAGTCCCATCCCCCACAGCGGACACCCCGCCGAGGCAGTCAGCGGCCAGCATCCGGGAAAGCTGAAGGATACACCACCACTCTCCTTCAGAGTGCGACATCAAAACAGGTCGGTGTCATTCAGCTCACACCCCAGACAGCGGGAATTCGCATAAAATCTCTCCTAGGCTTGCCGGGAGAGGGAGTATCAAGCTGAACCTCCATACAGTCTAGGGGGAAACCAGAGACACCTGACCTCCAACCCCTCCTCCCAGTAGCAGCCAAAAGGAAACCTGGCTAGCCAGCGCTGGGGGAGGGGCAAGCAGAAAAAATCAAAGTGATAGAGTGCCAGGGATCCCAGCAGCCTGCAGCAGGGCCCGGAGAGCCAGGCCAACTGATTCGCGTGGCCTGCCCTGCGGCTACAGAAGGCGTGGCGCCTCAGTGAAGCCATTAATTGGCAAGCAGGGAGGTTAGGGAAGGCCATTAGGTGGAATCCCACCAGCCAAGCCCACACGGACCCTTGGGCCGAGCACGGGTTCTCAGAAGGGGAAGGAAGCGGTACAGTCCCATCCCCCACAGCGGACACCCCGCCGAGGCAGTCAGCGGCCAGCATCCGGGAAAGCTGAAGGATACACCGCCACTCTCCTTCAGAGTGCGACATCAAAACAGGTCGGTGTCATTCAGCTCACCCCCCAGACAGCGGGAATTCGCATAAAATCTCTCCTAGGCTTGCCGGGAGAGGGAGTATCAAGCTGAACCTCCATACAGTCTAGGGGGAAACCAGAGACACCTGACCTCCAACCCCTCCTCCCAGTAGCAGCCAAAAGGAAACCTGGCTAGCCAGCGCTGGGGGAGGGGCAAGCAGAAAAAATCAAAGTGATAGAGTGCCAGGGATCCCAGCAGCCTGCAGCAGGGCCCGGAGAGCCAGGCCAACTGATTCGCGTGGCCTGCCCTGCGGCTACAGAAGGCGTGGCGCCTCAGTGAAGCCATTAATTGGCAAGCAGGGAGGTTAGGGAAGGCCATTAGGTGGAATCCCACCAACCAAGCCCACACGGACCCTTGGGCCGAGCACGGGTTCTCAGAAGGGGAAGGAAGCGGTACAGTCCCATCCCCCACAGCGGACACCCCACCGAGGCAGTCAGCGGCCAGCATCCGGGAAAGCTGAAGGATACACCGCCACTCTCCTTCAGAGTGCGACATCAAAACAGGTCGGTGTCATTCAGCTCACCCCCCAGACAGCGGGAATTCGCATAAAATCTCTCCTAGGCTTGCCGGGAGAGGGAGTATCAAGCTGAGCCTCCATACAGGCCAGGGGGAAACCAGAGACACCTGACCTCCAACCCCTCCTCCCAGTAGCAGCCAAAAGGAAACCTGGCTAGCCAGCGCTGGGGGAGGGGCAAGCAGAAAAAATCAAAGTGATAGAGTGGCAGGGATCCCAGCAGCCTGCAGCAGGGCCCCGGAGATCCAGGCCAACTGATTCGCGTGGCCTGCCCTGCGGCTACAGAAGGCGTGGCGCCTCAGTGAAGCCATTAATTGGCAAGCAGGGAGGTTAGGGAAGGCCATTAGGTGGAATCCCACCAGCCAAGCCCACACGGACCCTTGGGCCGAGCACGGGTTCTCAGAAGGGGAAGGAAGCGGTACAGTCCCATCCCCCACAGCGGACACCCCACCGAGGCAGTCAGCGGCCAGCATCCGGGAAAGCTGAAGGATACACCGCCACTCTCCTTCAGAGTGCAACATCAAAACAGCGGACACTCCATCCAGGCAGTCAGTGGACACCATCCGGGAAAGCTGAAGAATACACCACCACTCTCCAACAGCTTGCAACATCAAAACAGCCAGCAGCAGGACCCCGGAGATCCAGGCCAACTGATTCGCGCGGCCTGCCCCGCAGCTACAGAAGGCGTGGCGCCTCAGAGAAGCCATTAATTAGCAAGCAGGGAGGTTAGGGACTGCCATTAGGTGGAATCCCGCCAGCCAAGCCCACCGCCCACGCCCGGAACAGGCCCAGCGATCTGCCAGCATTGTAGTCACGACACCCCAATTGGAATAGGGACAGAGCAGAGCCGCCTTCCACTCCCGGAACAGGCCCAGAGAGCCGCCAGCGTGGTAGACACGTCACCCCAATTGGAGTAGGGGCACAGCCGCCGCCTGCACCTGCAAGGGAGACTTTTCAAGTATACAAGAGCAACATAAATAAATAGGGGGTAAATTTCAAAACACAACAGTTGCACCAAGCAGAAAGAAACGCGAGCAGTATGAAAAGACAAGGAAAGAAAGGTCCACAAGCAATGCAGGTCAACTCAAGTTTAGAAGAGGTAATAGCTGCAACAGATGGAATATCAGATAAAGAGTTCAGGATATATATGCTTCAGATGATCTGGAGTCTCAAGGAAGACATGAGACAGCAAAATCAGACAATGAAAGATCACATTGACAAACAAATCCAGGAAGTAAAAGATCAATTTCACAGGGAGATAGAGGTAATAAAAAACAAACAAATTGAAATTCTAGAAATGCAGGAAACAATAAACCAACTTAAAAACTCAATTGAGAATACTACCAGCAGAGTAGATCACTTAGAAGAGAGAACATCAGACAATGAAGACAAAGTATTTCAACTGGAAAAGAACATAGACAGCTCAGCAAGTCTGCTAAGAAACCATGAGCAGAACATCCAAGAATTATGGGACAATATCAAAAGACCAAATTTAAGAGTCATTGGGATACAGGAAGGCACAGAGCTCCATTCCAAAGGAATAAACAGTCTATTCAGTGAAATAATACGAGAAAACTTCCCAGAATTGAAGATTGAGACAGAATCCCAAATCCTAGAAGCCTACAGGACGCCGAATGTGCAAAATCATAAGAGATCCACACCTAGACACATTATAATGAAGATGTCCAACATACAGAATAAGGAGAGAATTTTAAAAGCTGCAAGAGAAAGAAAGCAGATTACATTTAGGGGTAAACCAATCAGGATAACAGCTGATCTCTCAACACAGACTCTGAAAGCTAGAAGATCCTGGAATAACATATTTCAAACACTGAAAGACAATGGGCTCCAACCAAGAATCGTGTATCCGGCGAAATTAAGCTTCAGGTTAGAAGATGAAATTAAAACCTTCCACAATAAACAAAAGTTAAAAGAATTCGCAGCTAGAAAACCATCTCTTCAAAAAATCCTTGGCAAAACATTACAGGAAGAGGAAATGGAAAACAACATTGAAAACCAACAATGGGAGGTAGGACAGTAAAGGGGGGAAAGTAGTCAAAGAGGATAACAAATCAGGTTTAGTAACATCAATAAACAAATATGGATAGAAGAACAAACCATATCTCAATAATAACCCTAAATGTTAATGGCTTAAACTCACCAATTAAGAGACATAGGCTAGTAGAATGGATCAAAAAACAAGACCCAACAATATGCTGTCTACAGGAGACGCATTTGATAGGAAAAGATATACATAGACTGAAGGTGAAAGGTTGGGAAAAATCATATCACTCATATGGACCGCGGAAACAAGCAGGAGTGTCCATACTCATATCTAATAAAATAGATTTCAAGCCAAAGCTAATCAAAAGGGATATAGAAGGACACTTCATACTGCTCAAGGGAACCATACACCAACAAGACATAACAATCATAAATATATATGCCCCAAATAATGGTGCAGCTGTATTCATCAAGCAAACTCTTCTCAAGTTCAAGAGTCTAATAGACCAACATACAATAATCATGGGAGACTTCAACACACCTCTCTCACCACTGGACAGATCTTCCAAACAAAAGTTAAATAAGGAAACTATAGAACTCAATAACACAATTAACAACCTAGACTTAATTGACATATACAGACTATACCACCCAACATCAAGTAGCTACACTTTTTTCTCAGCAGCACATGGAACCTTCTCAAAAATAGACCATATACTATGTCACAGGGCAACTCTTAGACAATACAAAGGGGTAGAGATAATACCATGCATCTTATCTGATCATAATGGAATGAAACTGAAAATCAATGATAAAAGAAGAAAGGAAAAAGCAAGCATCACCTGGAGAATGAACAATAGGTTGCTGAGTGATCAATGGGTTTTAGAAGACATCAAGGAGGAAATTAAAAAATTCCTAGAGTTAAATGAAATCACAGACACAACATATCGGAATCTATGGGACACATTGAAAGCAGTTCTAAGAGGAAAATTCATTGCTTGGAGTTCATTCCTCAAAAAAAGAAAAAACCAACAAATAAATGATCTCATACTTCATCTCAAAATCCTAGAAAAAGAAGAGCAAAACAACAGCAAAAGAAGTAGAAGGCAAGAAATAATTAAAATCAGAGCTGAAATTAATGAAATTGAAACAAAAGAAACAATTGAAAAAATTGACAAAACTAAAAGCTGGTTCTTTGAAAAAATAAATAAAATTGACAGACCCTTAGCCATGCTAACGAAGAGAAGAAGAGAGAGAACCCAAATTACTAGCATACGGGATGAAAAAGACAATATCACAACAGACACTTCAGAAATACAGAAGATAATCAGAAATTACTTTGAATCCTTATACTCCAATAAAATAGAAGATAGTGAAGGCATAGATAAATTCCTTGAGTCCTATGATCTGCCCAGATTGAGCCAGGAGGATATAGACAACCTAAACAGACCAATAACAATAGAGGAAATAGAAGAAACCATCAAAAGACTACCAACTAAGAAAAGCCCAGGACCGGATGGGTATACAGCAGAGTTTTACAAAACCTTTAAAGAGGAACTAACACCAATACTTTTCAAGCTATTTCAGGAAATAGAAAAAGAGGGAGAACTTCCAAATTCATTCTACGAGGCCAACATCACCCTGATTCCGAAACCAGACAAAGACACATCAAAGAAGGAAAACTACAGACCAATATCTCTAATGAACCTTGACGCAAAAATCCTCAATAAAATTCTGGCGAATCGGATTCAAATACATATCAAAAAAATTATACATCATGATCAAGTAGGATTCATCCCTGGGATGCAAGGCTGGTTTAATATACGGAAATCAATAAATGTTATTCACCACATCAATAGACTTAAAAATAAGAACCATATGATCATCTCAATAGATGCAGAAAAAGCATTTGACAAAGTACAGCATCCCTTTATGTTCAAAACGCTAGAAAAATTAGGGATAACAGGATCATACCTCAACATTGTAAAAGCAATATATGATAAGCCACAGGCCAGCATCATTCTGAATGGAGAAAAATTGAAGGCATTCCCTCTAAGATCTGGTACAAGACAGGGATGCCCTCTCTCACCACTTCTGTTCAACATAGTCCTCGAAACACTGGCCAGAGCAATTAGACAGTCAAAAGAAATTAAAGGCATAAAAATAGGAAAAGAAGAACTTAAATTATCACTATTTGCAGATGATATGATTCTATACCTAGCAGACCCAAAAGGGTCTACAAAGAAGCTATTAGAGCTAATAAATGAATTCAGCAAAGTGGCAGGATATAAGATCAACACGCATAAATCAAAGGCGTTCCTGTATATGAGCGACAAATCCTCTGAAACGGAAATGAGGACAACTACTCCATTCACAATATCCCCCCAAAAAATAAAATACTTGGGAATCAACCTAACAAAAGAGGTGAAAGATTTATACAATGAAAATTACAGAACCCTAAAGAAAGACATAGAAGAAGACCTTAGAAGATGGAAAAACATACCCTGCTCATGGATAGGCAGAACTAACATCATCAAAATGGCGATATTACCAAAAGTTCTCTATAAGTTCAATGCAATGCCAATCAAAATCCCAACAGCATATCTTGTAGAAATAGATAAAAGAATCATGAAATTCATATGGAATAATAAAAGACCCAGAATAGCAAAAACAATACTAAGCAGGAAGTGTGAATCAGGCGGTATAGCGATACCAGACTTCAAACTATACTACAGAGCAATAGTAACAAAAACAGCATGGTACTGGTACCAAAACAGGCGGGTGGACCAATGGTACAGAATAGAGGACACAGCAACCAATCCACAAAACTACAACTATCTTATTTTTGATAAAGGGGCTAAAAGCATGCAATGGAGGAAGGATAGCATCTTCAACAAATGGTGCTGGGAAAACTGGAAATCCATTTGCACCAAAATGAATCTGAATCCCTATCTCTCGCCGTGCACAAAAGTTAACTCAAAATGGATCAAGGAGCTTGATATTAAATCAGAGACACGGCATCTGATAGAAGAAAAAGTTGGTTATGATCTACACGCTGTGGGATCGGGCTCCAAATTCCTCAATAGGACACCCATAGCGCTAGAGTTAACAAATAGAATCAACAAATGGGACTTACTCAAACTAAAAAGTTTTTTCTCAGCAAAAGAAACAATAAGAGAGATAAATAGGGAGCCTACATCCTGGGAACAAATCTTTACTCCACACACTTCAGATAGAGCCCTAATAACCAGAATATACAAAGAACTCAAAAAATTAGACAATAAGATAACAAATAACCCAATCAATAAATGGGCCAAGGACCTGAACAGACACTTCTCAGAGGAGGACATACAATCAATCAACAAGTACATGAAAAAATGCTCACCATCGCTAGCAGTCAGAGAAATGCAAATCAAAACTACCCTAAGATACCATCTCACTCCAGTAAGACTGGCAGCCATTAGGAAGTCAAACAACAATAAGTGCTGGAGAGGATGCGGGGAAAAGGGCACTCTTGTTCATTGCTGGTGGGACTGCAAATTGGTGCAGCCAATTTGGAAAGCAGTATGGAGATTTCTCGGAAAGCTGGGAATGGAACCACCATTTGACCCAGCTATTCCCCTTCTCGGTCTATTCCCTAAAGCCCTAACAAGAGCATGCTACAGGGACACTGCTACATCGATGTTCATAGCAGCTCAATTCACGATAGCAAGACTGTGGAACCAGCCTAGATGCCCTTCAATAGATGAATGGATAAAAAAAATGTGGCATTTATACACTATGGAGTATTACTCTGCATTAAAAAATGACAAAATTATAGAATTTGGAGGGAAATGGATGGCATTAGAGCAGATTATGCTAAGTGAAGCTAGTCAATCTTTAAAAAACAAATACCAAATGACTCCTTTGATATAAGGGGTGTAAACAAGGACAGGGTAGGGACGAAGAGCTTGAGAAGAATATTTACAGTAAACAGGGATGAGAGGTGGGAGGGAAAGGGAGTGAGAAGGGAAATTGCATGGAAATGGAAGGCGATCCTCAGGGTTATACAAAATGTCATATAAGAGGTAAGGAGGGGTAAGTCAAGAGAATACAAATGGAAGACATGATTTACAGTAGAAGGGGTAGAGAGAGAAAAGGGGAGGGGAGGGGAGGGGAGGGGAGGGGGGATAGTAGACAATAGGACAGACAGCAGAATACATCAGACACTAGAAAGGCAATATGTCAATCAATGGAAGGGTAACTGATGTGATACAGCAATTTGTATACGGGGTAAAAGCGGGAGTTCATAATCCACTTGAATCAAACCGTGTAATATGATGTATTAAGAACTATGTAATGTTATGAACGACCAATAAAAAAAAAAAAAAAAAAAAAAAAAAAAAAAAAAAAAAGAAGAAAAAGTCTACCCAAATCTTCATAATGTAATATCAGGCTCAGACTTCCTTAATAAGACTCCTATAGTGCAAGAATTAAAATCAAGAATCAATTAATGGGATGGATTCAAACTAAAAAGCTTCTTCTCAGCAACAGAAACAATCAGTGAGGTTAATAGAGAGCCTACAGAATAGGAACGAATTTTTACCACATGCTCATCAGTTAGAACACTAATCTCTAGGATATATAAAGAATCCAAAAATCTTAACACCAACAAAACAAATAACCCAATCAATAAATGGGCCAAGGAATTGAACAGACACTTTTCAGAAGATGATATACAATCAATCACTAAATATATGAAAAAAATATTCAACATCTCTAGCAATTAGAGAAATGCAAATCAAAACTACTCTAAGATGCCATCTCACTCCAGTCAGAATGGCAGCTATTATGAAGACAAATAAAAATAAGTGTTGGCAAGGATGTAGGGGAAAAGGCACACTCATACATACTTTGCTGGTGGCACCACAAATTGGTGCAACCAATATGGAAAGCAGTATGGAGATTCCTTGGAAAACTGGGAATGGAATCGCCATTTGACCCAGCTATTCCACTCTTTGGTTTAAAACATACCCAAAGGGCTTAAAAACAGCATACTACAGGGACATAGCCACATAAATGGTTTTAGTAGCACAATTTACAATAGTTAAACTGTGGAACCAACCTAGATGCCCTTCAGTAAATGAATGGATAAAGAAAATGTGGTATATATACACAATGGAATATTATTTGGCATTATAGGAGAATAAAATCATGGCATTTACAAGTAAATGGATGGGCTGGACAATATAATGCTAAGTGAAATTAGCCAATCCCCCCCCCCCGGAAAAAAAAAATGCCAAATGATTTCTCTGATTTAAGGATGCTGATCCATAATATGCTCTAGGGGGTAGGAATGGGAGAATAAAAGGAACTCCAAATAGGACAAAGGGGAAAAAGGGAAGGAGTGGAAGGGAGGGGGCATAGGGGTAGGAAAGACAGTGGAATGTGATGGTCATCATTACACTAAGTATATGTATGAAGACACAAATGATGTGACTCTACTTTGTGTACAACCAGAAATATGAAAAATTGTGCTCTATATGTATAATATGAATTGTAATGTATTATATTGTCATATATAACAAATTAAAATCTAAACAAAGAATACAAAGAACAATAAATCCTAGGATATGGAGTGAAAGGTACACTTATTCATTGTTGCTAGAACTACAAATCAGTTCATCCACTTTGGAAAGCAGTACAGAGATGCCCAAAATGATTAGGGAGGAATCCACCATTCTTACCCAGCTATCCCATTCCTTGTTATTTATCAAAAAGAACTATAATCATATTATAGTGATGCCTACATATAGATGTCTATAGCAGCACAATTCATAATAGTCAAGTTACAGAACCAGCATAGGTATCCCTCAATAGACGATTGGATAGCCAAAAGGTGGTATTTATACACAGTGGAGTTTTACTCAGCCATAAAGAAGAATGGTATTATGTTATTTTCAGGAAAATGAATGGAACATCATGCTGAGTAAAATAAGTCAGACTCAGATAGCCAAGAGCCAAATGTTTCTTTTATATGTGGAAACTGAGAGAAAAAAAGATTAAAAATGGGGACAAATCTCATGAATATAAAAGGGAGAACAAGAGAGTAGAGGAAAGAGAATGAGATGTAAAGAGATGGGGAAGAGAGGAAGAGCATGGGGAGAAGATTACCTCTACATAGGGAAGGGGAGTGGGAGGGGAAGGGAGGAAGAAAGGGAATTGCATGGATGGTGGAAGGAGACCCTCATTGTTATACAAAATATATGTATGAAGATGTGAGAAAAAAAAGAATAGCGTTACCCTAGATTAGGTAGAGAGAAGTGATGGGAGGGGAGGGGAGGGGTTGGGGAGATAGGAAGGATAGTAGAATGAAACAGACATTATTATTACTGTGTGTATATATGTGACTGCATGACCAATGTGATTCTGCAACCTTTATACTCAGAAAAATGAGATATTATATCCCATCTGATTCAAATGTAAAAAAAATAAAAATAAAATAAAATGCAATACAGATTTTAAAAAAACAGAAAGTAGGAGGGATGGGAAAGGAGTAGTATAGTAGAATGAAATTAACCAAACTATATCATGTGCATATATGAACATGATTTCTGTAAATATTGAATGAGGTTCAAAATACATGATATGGTTAGAATAGTGGCTAACAACATAATAAGTACTGCATAAAGGTCAGCATAGTAGTTAACATGAAAATAAACCCTATAACCAGAATATCTGGATCCTTACCCTGATACTTGCCAGATGTGTGATTTTAGGCAAATTATTAACCTTTGTATGCCTCAGTTGCCTCACATATAAAATGGGTAAAATTCGTACCTACTTCATAGGATCGTTATGAGAAATAACTTAAGTTAATACTTGTAAATCTCTTAGAACAGTCCCTGATACATGGTAAGTACTGCAAAAGTATTTTCTTTCTTTACTAAAAATATTATTGGAAGCAGCTGAAATCAACTTCATATTGTTTTTTTCTTGTTTCCATAGATCAGAGATAAAGAATGTTATCTTTGCAAATTATGAAGCTGTGTAGGCAAACCACACCAAAGTCAAAAAGCACAAGTCTGTCCCTCGTGTATCAAACTCTTCTTTTCCTTCTCTCCCCATAAAATAAAACACTCCAGCTTGTTCCAAAATGACCTTGGGATATATGTATCTAGATGTACAGAAAAAAAAATACAATATCCTTGAGTCCAAAGGTAGGAGGTACCCACTCACCTTTGACATACACATATACACTGGCCTTGCCATTAGAATCCTTGGTGTCAGCCACATCTTTGTAACTACATGTGAAGTAGCCAGTGTCACCAGCTTCTGTGTGGAAGATAGTGAGTTGGTTGCAAGTGAAAAGGTGGTTATCAGAACAGGGATATTCCAAGATGCGGGTCCGACTCCCTGCAAGTCCAATGCCCCAGGTCCAGGTCATGGCAGCCAATCCTCTGAGAAAACAATGCAAAAAAATAAATAAACAAACAAATTAATTAAGAAAGCAAGCCATACTAAAGAAGGTCTGGGCGAGACAATGCAGAAGTAGCCATACTTCAGGCCCCTAATTCTGAAGATTTAACTGTAGCAGATAGCTTGATGCACATGAAAGTATTGGCAACTGAAATTGGGATACTTAGTTATGGGCTAGATGAGAATCTGAAAAGCAGGTAAGATTCAAAGACATGTCAAGTCTTTGTCTCTATCTTCCACTGCAGTTCCTCTTCCTCCAATATTCAGCCAGCTTTCTCCCCAATAGGGGTGCTTTGAAATTTTGGGAAAACAACTTACAAAGGTGTAAGAAAATATTACATTAAGTCATTCCTTATGTCCTTTCTGTCTCTACTGTTTCCACTTGGCAAATAAGCTCAGGAAGGCAAAACGCCTTATCCAAGAAGTTGCTGATAGGACCAACAATGTGTAAGCTAGATCTCAGTGTAGATTTTTTTCCACATTTATTTTCTCATTAAATTTTAAAATCTCTTCTGGGAAATGATTTGAGCTCTGAAAAGATATGCACCTGGATGACATTCTCTGCATTCTGTGAGAAAGCACCGAGGACAAAGTTAAATTTAATTCCATTACAATTATTCCACATGCAGACAAAATGAATGGAATCTATCTCCTTCTCCTAATGTTATGTTTGAGGATATTGGGTGTCCCCCAAAGTCCCATGTGCGAAAAAAATGCAAAACATTTAGAAGTAAAATGATTGGGTTACAGGAGCCTTAACACAATTAGTGAACCCTAACCCTAACCCTAACCCCTGATAGGAATTTACTGAGTAGTAACTGAAGGCAGGTGCAGTGTATATGGAAGGTGTGGATCATTGGGGGTGTACCTTTTGGAATATATTTTGTCTTAGTTGAGCAGAGTTCTCTCTTTGCTTCCCAGAGCCATTTCTTGAGCTGCTTTCCTCTATGACACCCTGCCACCATGAAGTTCTGCCTCACCTCAAGCCCGAAAGAATGGAGTCAGCCATCTATAAACTAAGACCTCTGAAACCATGAGCCCCCAAATAAATTTTGCCTTCTCTAACTGTTCTTGTCAGGTCTTTCAGTAATAGCAATGAAAAAGCTGACTAAAACACCCACCAAGGATAATTCTCACCTCCCTCACCATTTGCACAGCAAAAACAACCATTGTAAAAAACAAAAAAGTGGGAAGGAAAAAGAACCTGGATATTGATTCTCAGTATTATTGCTGTTACATAATCTTGACTAGTTACTTAATTACATAATCTTGACTAGTTACTTAAGCTTATGTTGCTTATCTGTAAAACAGAAGCTGTAATCCTCCTCTCCCACTGAAGGTGTGAAGATTCATCCAGAAACCTTTGAAAAGTTTTATCAATGGAAGGAAACCACATGTGTGGGAGGCAGTGGGAGTGGGGTAAGCTTGAGCCAAACTTGATTCCAGTTCTCCAAAGATAGACACATTTCCCCACATCATATCATAGTATCTGTAGTATGCACATATTTGTTTAACCACGGTTTATCATGGCTCCTAATTTTACTACAGTACCCCAAAAGTAGAACATGAAAGAATGTGAGAGACAACCACTCACCTCAAGCACCTTCTATAAATGCAATATACTTTCATTATTTTGAAAAGATGATATGTTGCCATGAGTGTGATTCAGACTGTTGAAAATGGGGATTGTTATATAATGCCATGAGAAAGAAAGATCAAGAGAGGGATTGGTAGGGCTGGAGATGTGGCTCAAGTGGTAACACGCTCGCCTGGCATGCGCAGGGCACTGGGTTCAATCCTCACATAAAAATAAAATAAAGATGTTGTATCCACTGAAAACTAAAAAATAAATATTAAAAATTTCTCTCTCTCTCTCTCTCTCTCTCTCTCTCTCTCTCTCTCTCTTAAAAAAAAAAAAGATAGGGATTGGTTAGAAAGCAACATTGCAAATTTTGCTCCCAAGAATCTTGTACCCTGAAGCTTCCACTGTAATTGGAAAGAAATGAATTTGAGTAGTAGTTCCTCAGTCTGACCCCTATTTCTTCTTTCCACTAAAGTCTTACTTCCAATAGAAGCATGGCTTCTTTAAGGTATGTTTTGCCCAATTATGGGGTCTTTGAATAAATTGAATGCCCTCAGAACCAAACATCCTAAGAGAAATCATTCCAAACCCACTATGAGGGTCTGAATTGTATAACCTCAAAATTCACATTTTGAAGCCCTATCCCCCAACACATCAGAATGTTACTGTATTCAGAGGTAAAACTTTTAAAAGGTGATTAAGTTAAAATGAGTTCATTGTTGTGGATTCTAATCCAACATGACTGGTATCTTTATAAGAAGAGGAGATTAGGACACACAGAAACATCAGGGATGTGTGCATACAGAAAAGAGAAAGAGAAAGGGTGGGCATCTGGAAGCCAATGAGTAAGAACTCAGGGGAAACCAATCCTGCTAACGCTTTATCTTAAACTTCTAGCCTCCAATACTATGAGGAAATAAATTTCTGGCCTTGAAGTCACCCAATCTGTGGTATTTTGTAATGACAATGCTAGAGAACTAATACACTCCCTAAAGTAGTCAGAGCTGCCATATTAAGTAAACATTATTGTTGATCCTTGAATTCCATGAGAACTTGTTGCCAGTGTTGCCATTTCCTGATTCCTTCTTGCCTTACCTGACTGGAGTCTGAAAACTGACATTTAGAGCCAACAGAAGATACTACTCTTCTGGATTTCATCCCTATATGTGCAGTATCTCTAACTGCTCTTGGTAATGCCCAAGTCCAACCCAAACTAGTTTGTGAAATCCTCACACATGAACAGCGCACATTATTTGTCCTGTACTTGGACACAAAGAATTAAAGCAGCAGACAGAATCTTGGGCTCATGGATAGGCAAAGTTTTCCTTAAAGTGCCTCATAAATATTTTAGTTTGTGAAAGTCTCTATCACAAATTGTACATTTTTATAACGATTTAACAATTCAAAAATCATTATTAGCTTACAGAGCCCACAAAAATTGGCTGTGTGTTCTATGATTTGCTTGGTCCAAAATCAATCAATTCAAGCCCCCTTTTTATGCTTGAATTCCTACCACAGAATTCCAACTTCAGTTTCAATACCTATTTTAAGGAGAATTTGAGAAACTCACATCATTATCTTTCCCCTCAAGGTGTATCATTATATCCCAATGAAATCTCTGACAATTTTGGCATCATCAAAAAGAATAACTTTGTTATTAATGAAGTTCCATTTCCTATGAAAAGAATCTATTGTAATATGACATACCATAAAAATCAAGCATAAGTTAGACATGCATTAAATTAGAAGATTTATTGAAAATGGGGCACATGAATAATTATTTATAGTAGTGTGGAGGGGTGGCCAGAATATGAGGATCTTTAGGAAGAGCATCACTTGATAGAAGAGTTAAAAACAAAAGCCTTGGGTTTATAGACCAGGGAGTGGAAAGGAAGAATTTGGCTGAGTGTGTTCATGTGCCATGCCTCTGATTTAGGACCATTATCAATTCCCATCAGATAGGTTCTGCCAATCACCTTCCTGGATATTTGGTTGATTTTGAGTGGAAACTTCTACAAATATTAAAGGAAGAATACTATAATACGGTCTGGGTTCTGAAGACTCTGATAGCCAATTCATGAGCCTGAGCCTGAACAGCTGGAAGCATGGAATGATTAGGATTCCATTCCCAATAACATTCTGTGGAGTCTAAAAGCTTGGGCTTTATCAAAGTATGGCTTATTTACCTTATCTACCTTGTATAAGATGTTGAATTAGCCTATCAGACAAAAGGTCTGCAGTATATAGTTTGAGAACTTGAACAATTTGCAAAAGGAAACACTACTAAAGTCTACCTGAATAGTGACACAATCCCAACACACACACACAAAAAAAAAAAAAAGAAAAGAAAAACATGAAAAATCCCACTAGGCAAAATGTAAGCTCAGCCTACTTCATAGAATTTCCAAGCATCAGAAAGTATGGAGGGTTGCTGGTACATTGGCACGATTGAAAAGCCATTGGGAGTCAGGGAATTCTACCATTTGAAATCTTAAATGTCTTCTCTTTAGGCCTTGGTTTCCTCATTTGTAGAGTTGATAGAACATACCTGACAGAGTTATTATGACAATTTAATGAGCTGATTCATGCAAAGTGCTTAGAACAATGTCTGGCACAGACTGAAGTACCCCCAAAATTACTGTCTCACACTCCACTTCTCCATAATAAAATACTGTAGGCTCTACCTTCAAAATATATTAAGAACTTGACCTCTTCTTATCCCCTCCACTGTTGGCTCATTTCATTTATCTCATAGATAACTAAAGTAACCTTCTATTTCCCCTGTGAACTATATCCGCTGTAACAGTCAGAATAAACTTTTTAAAGAACGTATCAGATCAAATCATTCTTCTTCTTAATTCTTTCAATGGCTTCCCATGATATCCAGAATAAATTCAAAAACCTCCTTATGGTCTACAAGACCCTGCTAACTGTCCAGTCTAATCTATCTTTCTCCCCATCACTTAATTATTTTCTCTTCATTCCATCCTTCATTCTATTCCTTGACATATCAAAATTATACCTTTGTGTAGATCTTTGCATTTTTTTCTATGCCTTCTGTCTGGAACCCTCTTCCTCCAGATACCTGCATGGTTCTTTCTTTTACTTCTTTAGGTCTCTGCTCAAATGGCATTTCTAATCTGACCAAGCATTTCAAAGAAATAACTTCTCTTCATCCCATCACCTTGCCTTGCTACTATCTCAACTGCACTTATCATCTTCAAATATACCCTACAACTTCTTATTTATTATATATATTATCTGTCTTTACCATTGGGATTTCAGGTCCATGAGAGCAGAGATCTTTATACTATATATTATCTCATCTTCTGGACTTAGTCCAGTCTTAAATAAATATATATTGAGTAAATACATGAAGATAACCATCCCTGCTTCGATTCTATGGGACTGATGTGGGTCTAAATATATCAAGCACTTGAAACTTCTATGAAAGATGTATAGTCCAACTTCTAAGCCTTATTTGAGGTTATTCCTTTTTCTAAAATATCCTCCATTCTAAATATATCCTGAAACTTCCAATTGAGAGTTCTTATTCCTTTCAACATCCCTTTTTTTTGAGTGGCTGTCTTGTTCATTCAACTGTGATGTGATCTGCTAGAAAGCAGAGAATATGTCTTACCCAGTTATGCATGTGTGGAAATTCCAAGCATCAGACAGAGCACTCTTCTTCTACAGAATATAAGCAGTGAATTATTTTTCTCATCAATAATTTATTTGCTTTTTGACACTAAGGGGAGGGATTAGAATTTGCCTTCATCAACAATAGTTTTCCATATAGCAAATAAATGAGATATTATTTACATTTATATACAATAAGTAAATGCAGGGCCCCCAATAGTTTTTAAACTTCTGAGAAATCATTTATCTTTAGAAGCCATTCCTCCTTCATTTTATTCCTATGCCCACCTCAGTCCCTATTAACATGTTTTCCAAATTCACTTTCTTTTGAATCCTCCTAGAACTGACACAGATCTAACCTGAAGTAGCAATCAACCACCCATCCATAACTAAACCTGTTTCACATGCATCAACTGGGTTAATTGTTTAAAATTAATAGTTAATTCGAGAGCTGTGATTCATGAGGCCCAGAGAAGAGGCTTTGGAAACAATTACAACCTATTGGAATATGATAGGACAAGGCACAGCAAGTAATCACTGGCAACTCCTCTAACTTCTGGTTTACAGGTCAGATGCCATTCAGGGGTACTGGGGTAAAGGGGACCAATGAATAGGAGCTAAAAATGAAGTGAAGCAAGCTTCTCAATCATACTCTATACCTTAAGATGTGGCTGGAAAGGCCCCCAGGTATGGAAAAGACAGCTTTTGTGGCCTTCAATTCTGACTCAAATCTACTGGTCAAGATTAAACTATACTTTTAGGATCCCAATCAGCTAGGGGAATAGTTCAGCTCATAAAGGAGAATACAATAATTCACAGTAGCTAGGATAGAAGACCTCACCCTCCAATGATATAGGAAACAAGTTGCATATCACCACTACCAATAAAATATACCTAGTATAAGTCACTTTGTTCTCCTCTTTTAAATAAAATCTTCACTGGTTTAGTTGGGCATATGGCATTCTGGCAAAAAAAAAAAAAATATATATATATATATATATATATATATATATATATATATATATATATATAAATAATTACATTTCCAAGCCTCTCTTGCAGCTATGTGTGGCCATGTAACTAAGTTCTGGGCAAGAAGATATAAGCACAATTAGTGTGGAAAAATTTTCTATGTATCCTTAAAGGGAAAAGGCATGTCTCTCTCTGGCATTCTTCTTTTTAACTAGCTGGAATATAGACATGGTGACTGAAATTCAAGATGCCATTTTGGACAATGTGGTGTAAGTCATCAGTTAAGGAAGACAGAGTTACAATACAGAAAGAGTCTAAATTTCTAATTATTTTATGGAAGTGGAATAATGGCTATAGATATCGATCTTTGGGAATTTTTCCATCAAATAGTGAAATCTTGTGTCTAAAATCACTGTAAATTTGGATTTTCTATTGCATATACTCCAACCTTATTTTATTGATACATTGGGCTATAAGTTATCTTAAAGAAGGAGGGAGATTCTGCTCTTTTTCAGTTCAATTCAACCCAATATAAATTTATTGAGCACCTGCACCTACATCACAGAATTTGCCTATTCTTTCTTTCTTGAAACTCTCCTCTACCTTGATTTTCCCTTGTTTCTCCTTTCTATTTATTATCCATGCACTTTCCTAACTACCCTTTCTTCCCACTCTTTCCTTAAGTACAGGGTCTCCTCAGGATTATGACCTTTCTACTGTTCTCTCCTTACTTCAAACACTCTTTTATTATCCTCATCTCTATATATAATTTCAACTCCTATCCAGTTTCTGTGAATGATTCTTATATTTCCAATACTAGCCTGCCTAATCTCTCATATATGCCCATGCCTATTGTTCTTACATTAAGAAATTCTAGTAGGCTATTTCAAACTGAAATTTTCCTCTTTCTCCTAGAAGTGCTATCTAATTCACCAAGAGAAAGAGCATGAAGGTAAAGACAAGAGTTAGCAATTAGATATCCTTTAGATATTTTTTGGAAATATAAAGTTCTGCATTTGGCTACATATGTGCACATCTATAAGAAATATGATGCTTTGATAGAGAAGAAATAGGTACCTTTTAAGAAAAGAGTACCATTAATTTAACTATTACCAAACCAAGCCTATAGTGTCACACACCATGCTTTTGACATTTTTCAAAATAAACAAGAGCAAGACGCTTTTCAAGAGAATTAATGCACACATTAGTCAGATAAAATGGTATATGAGTTTAAAGTAATTCCCAAAATTTATGAATAAAAAGGGAAGACAAGAAGAAAAGCACCTGGATTCAACTGAAGAACTAGCCCGTGCCACCTCCAAGAAATCCATTTTTGTGGAAAACAATATCAATAAATCTTAACTTCCAAAACCTATTCTCTATGATTATAAAATAATTTTTAAAATTTGTAGTAGGAACAAAACCATGTTTCTGTAAACTTCCTACATGGGTATTTTAATTACAACAAAATGAAAGTCTTGATATTATTACCTGCAAGTAATGTCAAACACTCCACCAGCCTGGATCACCACTTGATCTCCCAAAATGTTCAGTTTGGGTTTCATCAGGGTCTCTTCACTGGCAAGACCTGAACCAAAATAAAATTTCTTGCCATTAGAACTTTTCAAAATTTGTCTTCAAATACATCCAAATATCATTCCACATGTACAAACTTATGTGTATATGATGTCAATTACTACAATTTCTATAACAGCAAATAATTAGAAACTACCAAATGCCCATAGAAAGGGGATTCATTAAATTATAATATATGAACATGGTGAGCTACAATATCTGTAGAATGGTAATAAGTAATTTTTATATACCAATAAAGGACAGTCTCCAAAATAATTCAAATGAAGAGCAAAATATAAGTCAGTGTGTATAGTATATAATATTTCTGCAAAATAAGAAAATAAATTAATTCACATGTACATATAACTTAAAAGCACATGAAATTCGATACAGTTGGTTGTCTCAAAGCAGGGAAACTAGGAGGATAGGTAATATAATGGCACTTTTCAGTGTGATTACCTGTGGTAGACTGAATTGTTTGCAATTATTGTTCAGAACCACCTACCCATGAGAGTGAGAAGTATCTAATTAACAGCCTCACTGATGTTGAATTTGAATATGCCAATTAATTTTAACCATTTAAATAGGGAAATGACAGTACTTCAGTTTTGGTATGAGGTTTTGAGAAATTTCACATTTATGTTTAATTTATTCATCTTACTCTGTTATGGAAAGAACTTGACCTAGTTAGGTTGGTATTTTAAGGAGAATTTGAGATAATTGGAGCATTTGGTTCAGAGGCTGGAACCAAATCTAATGGAATTCAGATTGAATCATCACAACCTCAGAGTTGCATAAGTAAGATGCAAATGTTTGTTTCACCACTATATCAGGGATTGAACCCAGTGCCCCTCACATGTGCTAGGCAAGCACTCTACCACTGATCTACACTCCCAGTTCATAAATTTTTAATATGAAATACAGACAATGGAGTTCTTAAAATAACTTTATTAAGTATAATTGAAATACAACAAACTGCAAAAATTTAGTGTAAAATTTGATCATTTAAACATATATGTACACACATAGGAAACTCTCACCACTATGGAGATAGTGAATATATTCATCATCCAAAAAATTTTCCTACAAATTTTCATGTTTATATTTTTCTACAAAGTGCTCCATTTGTAACCCATCTATTCCTGCTCCCAGATCTGCTTTCTTTCAATATAGATCCTTTTGAAATTTCTACAACTTCAAATAAATTTAGTTATACAATATATACTCCGTTATGCCTAGTTTCAATAACTCAGAATAATTATTTTGAAATGCAGGTATGTCATAGCATCTATCAATATTTAATCGCTTCTTATTTCATAGCAGTATTCCATTGGTTGGATATATCACATTATGTTTTAGAGATTCATTTGTAGGTGGACATCTGAATTGTTTCAAGTTTGGACTACTGTGAATAAAGCTGCTATGAGTATTCATGTCTTTGTGTGGACATATATCATCACTTACCTTAGATAAACACACAATAGTGGAATGATTACATGGTCCACATTATAAGTCTACCTGTATTTATTTAGCTTTTTAAGCACCTGACATTTTTCTGAAGTAGTTATACCATTTTGCATACCCATCATCAAAGAAGGAGAGTTCCAGTTGACTTCATATTCTTACAAATATTCAATATGGCCTTTTTCTTGGCAGTGCTGAGAATTAAACCTGGTGGCCTCTCATATGCTAGACAAGAGTTCTAGCACTGAGCCACAACCCCTACCTGGTATTATAGAGTCTGTTACATTTTAACCAAACTAATGAGTACGTTGAGGTATTTTATTGTGGTTTTGATTCGCATTTTCCAAGTTACTAATCGTTGCATATAAGTTGATATGCTTTTTCATCATTTCTTTTGAGAAATGTATGTACAAATCTTTTGCCCCTTTTGTGGGATTTAAAAAAAACTTTTTTTTTTTGAGTTGCAAGAGTTCTTTGGAAACTCTGAATAGAATTCATTTGTTTAATATATGTGATGCTTGCTCTGGGTTTTGGACTGGTTTGTTCCACAATATTTTGAGGAATATAGGTGACCTATAAAATACATTTAGATAAACTTTCGATTATATACCATGATAATAAATCTCCTATTAAAAATAAATAAGCCAAGAAACAAATATTTATTGTCAATCATTTCAGGTGTAATGAAACTAATATTGGGGAACTATTAAATATGCTAATAGTTACACTTGCTCACTAGATCACCACAACAAACCTGTCAGTAGATGCAAGTATGATCCTTCATCCTGAAAATCAGAAAACTGATGCTAAAAATATAAAAACTGAGGCTTATAATCAACCTTTGTTCTATCTACCACCCGCTTCATTATACAGAATACAGGTATGATGATGTGAGGGGAAAAAAAAAAAGAAGTATGTCACATTAGACTGGGTAGAGAGAAGTGATGGGAGGGGAGGGGAGGGAAAGGGGGGAAAGGAAGGACAGCAGAATAAAATAGACATTATTATTGCTGTATGTATATACATAACTGTATAACCAATGTGATTCTGCAACCAGTACACTCAAAAAATGAGAAATTATACCCCATCTGATTCAAATGTATGATATGTCAAGATCATTGTACTGTCATGTGTAACTAATTAAAACAATTTTTTTTAAAAATGGAAATAAATAAATGAATGAATAAATAAATAAAAGAAGCATGTACTATTTCTTAGTAAGTTTTGCTGTTGGCATCTGTAGAGTTCGGCTCATCTTTTTTCCCACATCCAGTGTTAATGGCCTTGTGCCAAATCATCCAAGCAAGTTGCTAAAACTTAATTGTATTCAGATATGGTATTACTTCACATTACATTGCATATCAATGTTCTCCAGAATATTTTTTCTCTTTGTGTTGTTTTCACATATTTTAAGGTTCAGTGTGATAATATCATATATATATATATTCAATGTTTGATGATCTAATCAGGATAATTATATTTCCATCTCCTTAAACATTTATAATTTATTTTTGCTGAGAACCTTTGAACTCCTCATTTCTTTATTCAAGTTACAATAATAATTAACTGCTACTTTCTCTGAGGCTCCCCAGCAACAAACTATAATACCATAATTATAGGTCTTATTTCATTCTGCCTCACGGGAACATAGCATGTTGCCTTTGTTTGACCCTCTCAGAGACTGAGAGCAATGTCATGTTGGAAACTGTTTTTATTCTTCACTTAACTCCTTACTTTAAAATATCCAACAGAGTCTGTCCCATGACCAACTCAAGGTATGAACCATGTAACAGGCTAGATGATATAAGTGCAACAGATGTCTCAGATATGGTCATTGCACCCTGTCTACTGATAAAACCACATGTCAACAAGTTATTTTATTGAATTTGTTAAAGTACTACAAAAGGTATGAAAAAGAGGTCTGGGAGCTTGGACAGGGAGTGGTCAATTCCATAAATGTTCAGTAAATAAATAAGTGATATATTTTGAACAATTTAATAATTCATCCCATCTAATACAGAATTTGAGAACACAGACTGTGAAGACATATAATCTAGCTTTATGACTCATTTCCATCATGTGTCACCTCTTTGCAATCATCTCATATATATAATGGGAATAAAGTAGAAACTATCACATACATTTCTGGTTAAGGTTTTAAAGAAAAATTATGCTCCATTTGTGTAGTTGAAATGCATTCTGCTGACATGTATAACAAATTAGAACAGATAAATAGAATGATTATTTTTAAAAGATTTCAAAGGTTAATACATCAAGAACACTATTTGTCCAGTAAGTATTATATTATTATTACTGGACAAATAATAAAAATTTAAAAAATATATTATTATTATTATTATTATTATTATTATAAAATAGCAGTATTTCCCTTGATTTTCTGCCTCAGTATCTATGAGTTCTACCATTAGCATCACTACTCAGAGCTGAAGATGTGCCTCTTGAACTTGGATTCTCCCTGGGAATAGTGTGTATACAAGAGACTGGGAAGCAGTTTCATGACTCTTAGAGCTCTTGTGTTCAGTATAAAATTGTAGATCAGTACAGCTGTCAGTTTTGAAACTACAATTCTTCAATAACACTGTTAATGGTCACCAGCTCCCATTTTGTGAAGGAATTTGTCTTGTCTAGTTGGAGAATTTCTATCAAATGATGAGCCATGTATGCCTGGAACATGATCTCTTATATGCAAGGAAGACTTTACCACAAAAGTGCAAGCACACATACACATGCACATACTCACACATATACTTTCATATATATATATATATATATATATATATATATATATATAGAGAGAGAGAGAGAGAGAGAGAGAGAGAGTGTGTGTGTTAGTTTTCACTAGTAGTATCTCTAAGCTCCATGGAACAGAAGAAGGAGTGCTTCTCATATTTTACTTATTGCTGTCCATTTTGCCAGGCACATTAAATGTACATTGTTATAAGTTAATTATCATCTCCATGAAAAAAATATTGATTGCACTTTGCTTATGAAACATAAGGCTTAGATGTGACCATGCCTACAACATGTTAGAGGAAATACTTAGAACAAGGTAGATTCAAAACTAAAATATCTGGCTCTGATGAGGTTCATTTTCAGTTATATTAAAATCACCCTTCTTAGCCATCCCATGAATCCACTGCAGAAAGTAGAGAAAAAGTGGGAGAAGAAATGGACATGCCTCTCTAAGTTTAGGGGTGATAGCCCCTAAGCCCCATTAACTTATCCTCCTTTGCTGGTTCCTAGCTCTTTCTCAATTCATCTTGAGCTTGCTTGTGCTTTATGGACTTTTGACTTGTTGACTGAATTTGTTTTTCTTAGAGAAGATGTAGGAGCCTTCTCAGGAAGTAGTGCATAAAAGAGTTGGTAGTTGTCTTGTTATAGCAGAATATTTTCAAATTCAATGTGAATAACAAACATTGAGAGTTCAGCATATACAAAAAGGCTACGTAGAGCATAGTGTGTGTTCCCTTTCTCCAAATATGTTAGTCTTTAGCAAGAGCAACAGTCTAGTTTGGACAAAGACAAAATAATGAAAATGCACCTGAAATTTAGATGTACTAATGTATAAACCAAGAAAATCTGGAATTTCTGCTCCTTTTGATTATTTGTGTGTCTGTGCAAGAAAAACTGGTGAAGGAACATGGGCTTATATAAGAAACCACCCTTCAGAAGTTTGAAGAAGCTAAAGAGAAAATAAATGGAAAGGGATTAAATAATAGAAGGCAAAAGAAGTTCTTTTATATAAATATATTTGCTGGACTAAAAGAAACAACTTTAGGAAAAGTCAGTAGCTAGAATCCAGTAACTTGAAAGAGAAAAAAAATTGGTATAAATTTGAAGCATTGACATGGGCCCAGACAGAAAGGATCTCAGTCCCTTGACAGCCAGTAGGGAAAAAAACACGGCTAACATTCATTAAGAAGTTTTACAAGTATCGATAAGTACTACCATTATCTCTAGTTTACCACTGATAAAACTGAGACACAGAGGTTATGTCACTAAGGATTACACATTTAGTAAGTTGTGCTTTGATTTAATCCAGACATCTGACTCCAAAGCCTGTACTCCTAACCAGTATAGCATACTATCTTAACAAATAGCCAACTCGTAGGGCTGAACCTGTAGGTTGTGATTGAATATCAGTTCTGCCTCTGACTATTTTTCAGCCTAATTTGATGCTAGGAGAAGTATAACCCCTAGAAAAAGAGTGAGATCAAATCTCTTGAAGCTCTGTTAGACACATGTGGTTTAGAGTTAAAAGAACTGGGGGAACAAAGGAGCCTCAAACCAAGTTCTTTCTAGAACCCATAGAGTTGGCCCACTGAAAAGTCGTTTCCACCTGAAGTTGACAATCCAGGCAAGCTCCTTTTAAGCCTCTTCCATATCATACCCCAAACCCTAGAGCTGCCAGTGGTGAGAAAATTTCACCTCCAATTCTTCATAGTAACATTTGCCAAGAGGAAAAGCCAGGCTCAGGTTGACAATACATCAGAAGCAAGAAAGCATGTGCCCTTCTATAGGAGCAACTTAGACAGAAATTGTCTTTCTTGTTAATCACAGGCCAAGGTCAGGCACATTCTTTCCTGACCTTGCATATTGTCTAGGAAGGCTTCCTTGGGGAGTCAATTGCTGAAAAGGGGGAAACACCATGCAGGAAGCTGGGGGAGTAGAGAGTGACAGTTCTTAACATAGCATTTCGGAGACCCATGAAAGTATCTTCCTTTCC
Source organism: Urocitellus parryii (assembly GCF_045843805.1). NCBI lineage: Eukaryota > Metazoa > Chordata > Mammalia > Rodentia > Sciuridae > Urocitellus > Urocitellus parryii. The sequence goes on from NC_135547.1 coordinate 69,165,317, forward strand.
CTCCCACCCCCATAGTATATCTATTTAGTTATTCTGCTTCCCTTTCTTTCCCAGTACTATAGATTAGCCTGTGTCACCTAAGATCAAACAATGTAAGCAAAGCATTTTTACAATTTCTGAATTGTATAAATAATTCTATATAATTCTCTCCTTTTCTTGAAGAAACGGTTCCAAAGGAAAATATAAACTAAAACGTACTGTTTATTGGTCCTCTCATGTTACCTCCTCTAGGCCAATATTCCCCTCCAGAAATAGCATTCTTTATGTACTCCAAATACCACAATACTACAAATAGAGGACAACTGATTCTGTGCAGAAGCAGTGAGCCTAGGGCATAAAGTAATCTATGATTCAATCTCACAGAATCTGGTTTGCTTTTATATAGATCAACTGTTGGTAGGAACTTTCTGGATCATCAGAACACATTTAAGTACAAAGGGTTCCCTGCTTGGTCGCTACCAGTTTAGTCCAGATGGTAGCAGATATGGTAGGATGGACTATCATTCATGGCTCTAAACCTTTTAGAATCTCCCTTTGCCAATTCTGATTAGAGATCCAATTTCGTATTTCCCACAGATGAAAAAAATCAATCAGCCCTAGAGAGCTGATACTCAAAAAAACTTTCTCTGATTACAATAGGACAATCATGATAAGTCAAGAGCACTGGAATTGGGGTTTACCTTCAGTATATGGTAATGGGCTGACTGAGGAGGCAACTCAAGTGTCAGGAAGGGGCAGGGGCATATTATCTTCCAGGTCCTGCCAGGCCCTGAGTGGCAGGCAAACAGTGTGCTTAAGAATATAGAATCTGGAGTCAACTTCCTAGATTTGAATTCTGACTCTCCCACCCATTATCTCTGTGATTATGGATAAATTACTTAGTCAAACTGTACCTCATTTTCCTTAGTTGTAAAATGGAGATGATAATAATGCCATCCATCGGATAGGGATATTGTGTGAATTAGGGTTAAGATGTATAAAGGGAAAAGTGTCTGACACACAGCAGCACTTGATCCAAAAGACATATTTTCTAGGCCAGATCTGGCTCCTGACTTGCTGTGTGATCTCAGATATATAATTTCTCTTGTCCTCTTGTTCCATAGCTTCTTATCCATAAAAGCAGGGGAACTAGACCAGCTAGGTTTTTGGTTGTATTTAAAAAACTTTCATGCTGACATGCTGTGGTGTTAAAAGCTCATAAAATGGAGCATATAAACCATCCTCAGTGAATTCATGCCAGTGATGAAATGGTCTGGATTTTCTGACAAGGGAAATAGCCTGAAAGGATGAGGAGGTTTACTTACCAAAGCAGCTAACGCTATGAAACAAGTATATTTGGCCTGAAGGTCTAAAGAGTTCAAGCTCATTCCTCCAGAGATCTGGTAAATTAAATGAATGGGAATGAAAAACAACATGCTAAGTGATGAAGCCAGACTCAGAAAGTCAAGGGATCAATGTTTTCTCTCATATAGAGACAATAGAACAAAATAAGTGGAGTAAAGGTAGGGAAGACCCCATGAAAATAGAAGTGAGATCAGTAGGGGAAGGGGATTGAGGTGGAAAGAGGAGGAATGGGAAAAGAGAGGAACTGTAAACTGAAATAGACCAAATTATTCTATGTGCATGTATGAATATACAAAAAATTATTCCACCTTTATGAATATCTACAAAGTACCAATTTAAAAACCAATAACTATATAGAAAGGAAGACCAGTAGAGTAGAGGAAGGGGAACAGGAAAAGGGAGAAAGGTAGGGAAAGAGGAAGTACTGAGTAATTAAATGGAGCAAATTATATTCTTTGCATGTATAGATATGTGAAAATGAACTCCACTATCATGTATCCTGAGAAGAAGTAACTTCTGATCTAGGGCTTAAAGATTTAGCAAAATTCTGCTGTCAGGAAAGTACAGGGCTCTTCAAATAGGGGAGTACAATGAGACAAATGACAAAGGCAGAAAAATCTACAAGGGCATATTTGGGCAGGCAGAAGATCACTGTTGGTCAGAGCAGAAGGATGAATGCTTTCAAGCAGGATTGGGATAATTGAACTACATACCATACTATAAAATCAAAGCTGTGTGAACAATAATCAGCATCCAGGCAGAAAGTGAACACTTTATGCTAAATCACTTTGTCCTTTGGATGTTTTGGGCTTTAATATTGAACCTCAACATTAGGCATAGACAATCTATATTGAACAAGTTGAGTCATGTGCTATCTCAAAATACAGAAGATTTAAGAATTTTACTTAGGCTCATAAACAACAAAAAATAGACACTAAACATAAATACAGCAAATAAAAGTTGGAAATTGGATAAACCTACTCGTCAGATAAAATTCAAGTTCACTCTGCAATGACCCTGTTAAGTCCTTCAGAGGACAGAACAAGCAAACTATGACTCACCAGCAGCAAACAAGTTACATAGTCATCTGTGTGCAGAGAAACAATAGGGTGGAATTGAAGGGTAGGTTTAAAGGAAGGATCTTGTTCTCTATTTATTGGCTTGACTAGTCTTACTACTGAAAGTCACTGAGATGTGATTAGCCATCACAAGCACCTTTTGCCACATATTTTTCAGGTGTGAAACCCTCCCCACAACCACATTCAAAAGACAACAGTGACATTTAGTGTATTGGTTTCCTCTCCAACTGGATGTCTAACTCCTAGTTTGTCTTCTGTGTTGCCCTGATTCTAGGATGGGATGGGCTGAAGAATCAACATATATTAGTGATTCACTTCAATTTTGTCTTAGATAAATCACTGAACTTAGATTACAGATATTGTTATATGTGCTTTTGTTACTTTTTAAAAAAATGATTGTATAGCCACAGGAAGTTTCAAAGAGAGTAAGAAAGGCCCTATATACATTATACTCAGTTTACCACAATGGTTAAAACTTAATTATAGAACAATGTCCAAAACAGGAAACTGACATTGGTACATGTATAGAATGCATAAACACCACTGTAATTGAGATACAGAATATTCTATCATTGCAAAGACCTCATTTATATTCCTACCCACTGACCTTCCCCCTCTGCCTTCACCATGTCTAACTCTTGGAAACTACTAATCTGTTCTTCATCTCCACATTTTCTAACTGTGAGAACATTATAAGAATCATAATATGTAGTATTCGGGAATTGGCTTTTTTCACACAACATAGTTCTTTGGAGAATCATCCAAATCATTGTGCCTATCAATATTTGGCTTCTCTGTATTACTGATTGGTATTCCATGGTATAGATATGCCACAATTTTTTAACATTTTGGTTGTTTCCAACTGGGAACTATTATGAACAAAGCTTCTGTGAACATGTATAAAAGTTTTTGAGTGAACACTAATTTTTATTTCTCTGGAATAAATATGCAAGAGTGGAAATGCTGTGTCATAGTATAATTGCATTTTTAGTTCTCTAAAAAAAATTCCAGACTGATTTTACAGAGGGCCTGCTCAATTTTAAATTCCCACTAAAAGTGATACACTCGCTCGGCATATATATATATTAGAATCAGGGTCTTGTCATTTCCCTAATGACAAAGGATATTGAATATCTTTTTATGCACTAATTATCATTAACATATACTCTTTAGAGAAAATGCTCCTTGGCATATCTGGTTCTTAATGAAATGATTTCTTTATTCCCTTAAGAGGCTATGGTCTTCATTAATGGCTTTTAGAATGTACATGCTAAATAAAACAAGTACATGCTTTTTGTTAACATATTCATTTGAATAATTTAGCAACAAAAGGTGAACACCCATGCAGTTTGTATCTCTGTTCATGTGTTATTTTAAAATTGTTTCTACTACTGATTGACACTTAATAATTATACAAATTTACTGGGTAAAATATGATGTTTCAATACATGCATACATTGTATTATTGTTGAATTGTGTGTTATTTTGATAAGCTACCACCTCCTCTCAAAACAGTAAATTAAAGGTAGCTAGGGACGGCCCATCTTTCCCATATTGGTGACTGACAATAGCTGGCTCTGGGGCCTTAACTATGATGACTCAATGTCAGTCTCTGCATCTGGACAGCTCATGATAGCTTTAAAGTGCATTCCTTTCTATTGTCATATAATCCTCTTAGCAAGCTCTAACAATTATAACTGTTAAAATAATTATACCTAAATGAACTGAGGCCCAGAGAGAGAAAGGAACTAGAGAGCCATAGATAAAAATTATAAAAGAGATATTAAGTTTAGTTATTTTACATTTTAGGACCTTCTCCATTCCATCCTGAGGCTTAGAATCTATGGGCTAAAAACATGAGGAGGGAAAAAACGTAAATAAATGATTTGATAGGTCTACAGAAGGGATAACAAACCAGAGCCTGGTATTCCGTTCCTTTGAACCTCCAAGTGAGTGTTATTCTCAGGAATAGGAGAAGGAAATAATGTGCAGTCACACTGGCACTACTCTTAAAGATAAGAGCCAGTAAAAAAGTGTTTTGACCATTGTTGTTGAAAAACAAAAACAGACAGGAAGCTGTTCTACCCCACATTGCCTCCATGGAATCCTGGACATTTTAGAGCAACTATTTCTCTACAATAAAGGAAAAAACACCACCACTATGACAGGTTAGGTACTGACCTCCTTCTACAGATTCTAATTAATTTATATTTTTCAAGTTTTTGTGAGATAGGCGGTGATGGTGATGGAAAAGAGAGAGAAGACAGAGAAATTTAAAAAATAGACTTTAAATCATGGGAAATTTGGGTACTGACATCAAAATCTGATTTTAACCAAGACCATGTTTCTCATTTCAAGTTTCTGTTTGCTTGTTTTTTGGGTTTTTCTTCCTTTTTTTTAGTTCAAGAGACAATTTCGCTATTGAGGAAGCCAAACTAATTGATATGTTTCTGCTTATTTGTTTCTTTGCTTTGTTTTTTGTTTTGATAGTTTGGGATTTTATTGTTGCTTTATAAATCAGAGCAAACAACCCTACATTCTGAAAAACTGAAGATAAAATTATGGGAAAACCTGCAGAGCTTCCCTTGTTCATTTCTTATCATATTCCAATCTACTTCTTTCTGACAATGTCTAATCCCAATCTCAATTTCCTGTTTTGTTTGTCACCACAGCACTAACCACCTTATAATATACTGTATATACTGTATCGTTTAGTCATTGTCTTAATGTCTGTCTCCCTCTTGCAGAATTTCATCTCAATGAGGGCAATAATTTTACTGATTACCCCTATAAACCTAGGGCCTGGGAAAATTCCTGGCACATACTAGACACTCAAGAAATATTTGTAGAAATAATGAATGTTCTTTTTTTCTTCATCACATAATTCTAGGGCCTAAGAGCAAGGAGATATTTGAATCTGCTCTTCCTTATATAATATACAATCATAGAGACCTTCACTACTTCACATGAGGCTGGAAGATTTCTAGTTATATAGCTGTTGAAGCTGCAAAGAAGTCAGTGGGGTGAGGGTAAGAAGTCTATCATTGCCCAAGTCCAGGAAGCAAGCAGCTGTCTGCCTGCTTCAAACCTTCTAAGTTCAACACCAACTACATTAGTTTGGATGATAGTAGTTGAAACAATTTTCCTTATGGCCAGAGACATTTAGCAGTTATAATACTAAGGAAAGAGAGAGTGTCAGGACCCATTCCTTCTGTTCCCTTCCCAAGCTCATTGACTTCCAAATACTGTCAACTCACTATTCTTCATAGTCTCATTATCCAGCAAGGGGATTAGCTTTGAGTCTTCTCCCTCTGGCTTGCTGCATTTGTGAACCAAATTAATGTCTATCAATACCTCCTCCAGAAGAAATCATCAGGAGAAATCTAAAATGAATCTCAAATCTAAGGCATCTTGCTCCCTTTTCACATATCTGATAATAAGCGGAGGGAAGTAAGTGGTTGTTATTATTCCTAGTGAGGCAGACAGATCATCTGTGTATTTGCATTATCCAAACTTCTTGTCCCCTATGAACAAGTGAGAATGATTACAAGCTGAATTATAAATGCTCATGTGCTGAGATGGAAAAAGACAGTTATTTCCAATGAAACCTATCACTGAGTTAGTTCAATCAGCTGCATAGATATATGTAGGTTATTTATTAGTGGGTTTTTTTGTTCATGTAATGTACTTAGAAGAGCAAGGAAGGTCCTTAAGTTCATCTTGTTCAATCACTTTATTTAATTGATAAAGACAACAATGCCAAGAGGAAGAAGGTTCAGATTAAGGTCATACATACAGTTAGTTAGCATCAGAATTGAACCTAATTTGACTTCTACTATCATGCTTTCCCACTGTACCTAGTTGCCTTCCAAATTTAAGAAAATTATGCCATAATTTATAAAAGAGAAAGGAAAAAAGAACCAGCTGATAATATACACAAAAAGAGAGTATATCTTCTGATTTTTGAAGATACCATATTTTCATTAAATCAAATATATAAGGATAAAAATTGATGCAAAAGCCATTCATGTCATTTGCATACTGGTGGGGCCAGGAAAACTCAAGAGTTATATTTCTCTATATGCCATTGACAAATCTACTCATACTCACAGAATGGGAAAGGCTTGTAACCTTTGGAGAACCCTACTATCTCTACAGTTATGTTAAAGATATCAAAACCAAAAATATATAAATGAATACTCACTTAAGAAAGCATTTGGAATGTGTGTTTTATGTGTGATCAATAAAAGAGAAAAAAATCATGGCATTTGCAGGTAAATGGATGGTGTTGGAGAAGATAATGCTAAGTGAAGTTAGCCAATCTCAAGAAAACAAATGCCAAAGGTTTTCTCTGATATAAGGAGGCTAACTTATAGTTGGGTAGGGAGGGGAGCATGGGAGGAATTGAGGAATTCTAGATAGGGCAGAGGGGTGGGAGGGAAAGGGAGGGAGAAGGGGATTAGCAAGGATGATGGAATGTGATAGACATCATCATCCAAAGTAGGTGTATGAAGACACGAATTGGTGTCAACATACCTTATATACAAGCAGAGATATGAAAAATTGTGCTGTATACATGTAATAAGAATTGTAATGCATTCCACTGTCATTTATATTTTTTAAATCAATAAAAAATAAAGCTCAGTGAGACATTTTAGGCAAAAGAAAAAAAAAAGATTTCATATCCTTAGCTCTTTTCAAGAAAGACTATTTTTGGCCCTTCTTCAATTGAAATATTGCTTGCTTCTCCTACAGGCCAATCTATGGCTAAAGCCCTCCTCAGAAATCTTATCATATTGCATAGCAGACATTTGTTGATTCTCTTCTCAATATGCATTGCCTCCTCTTAACTTTCTAGTTAAGACTCAGATTTTCCTTTTGGCATTTCCCTTTCTCCCCTAAATAGTCCATGGATTTCAGGAGGAAATAACCTTAGCCCTACTTGTTAATATTCAGAAGTAATACCTAATTTACATAAGCCAATTTGTTCATTTCATTTCTCTAGCCACAAACCATTGTTTTGAGTAGGCATGTAATCCACACTGGCTTCTTAGGCTGAATTTTACAACTCTTATTACGAATTCCAGGAAAAAAATCTATTTTCCTAATTGTGACTAAAAATTATTTATGATTCAAGCATTTTTGGCAACAATTTGGGAACATGAGGGGTGGCCATTCTAAGAATGGAAACCATACCTTAAGAAATAGTAGAAAAATAAAGGAACTATATCTTCAAAGCATCACTTTACTATAGAAACAAACTAAACAACACCAAGGACCATTCTACCTATGGAAACTTCCTCTAATTATGAAGCAATAAATGTACTCCATTGTTTTAAACTAATCAGAGTGTGGTTTTGTATTTTTTTGCATTATGCTATTCTTAGAGATTACCATCTGGAAGAATAAACAGAATTATGTTTTAACAGGGACAGACTTCTAGAACAATAGCATGCCAGCGCTAAAAATATTTGTTGAAATGAAACTTCCACCAAGACCCTCATGCCATGGGGGTTTAGCTAGTATCAGTTTTTCAAATAAGAAGGGATAAAGGACTTTAGTGAAGATATGGTGGGTACAAGTAAAAGAGGCAACACAACATTTCCACTCTTGCAACCAATTGGCCCATGTGCCAAGAATTGAAATGTTTTGCTCCTTTGTTTACCAAAATCCAAGCGACACAATCTGGGAAGTTTTACATTCTCATTTTTTTCCCACTGTCCCTGTTTCAAATGATTCTACAATTCTCCCCTAGATGGGCTTCTCATGGCTCTGAAAATAATTGAATCAAGCAGAAAGGCAAAAGTTTAGGAAGAAAGGGCCATGGATCTTAATTCTGAACTACATACAGAGTGAAACAAAGGAGGGTTTTGGCAATTGTCTACACATTTTTTAGGCTTCAATGATGCCAGAGAAGACAAGAAGATCTTATCCTGTCATACTCATGGGTCATGACATAGCTGACACTTTAATAAAACCCTTTGACTCCTGCTTGTATCTATGGTATGTAAATGACTCACAGATGAGTGCATTCCAAGGAGTTTACAATCTACTTGGAGAAAATTTGTCAATCACTCACATGGCACTTTTCAGATTGCATAATCTGATTTGCCTCATAATTTTCCCATCTTCCTTACCACATCAAGTGTAAGGAGCATATTTAAGTGTATTGCTAGAACCTGAGACACTGCCTAGCACATATATGTATATGTGTGTTCAGTAAATTCGTGTAAAATAGTTGTACAAATTAATCCATTGGGGGAGAATTATTAAAACAAGTTACATTTTAGGAGTTACTTGAATAATTTGTTCTTTTAATAGCTTTATTGAGATAAAATTTATTTAACATACCAAATTGTATAAATCAATGTTTTATTATGATCACAGAGATATGAATTGTACAAAAATCAAAACTATCAGTTTTAAAACAGTTATAGTCATTACAGTCCTCAAAAAACACCATTAGCATTTATCCCCCTTTTCTCCCCAAACTTCTCATCATTAGACCATGACTAATATAATCTCTCTATATAGAGAGTTTCCTATTCTGGATATTTATCTTAAATTTAAGCATGAAATTTGTGGGTGTTTGTGACGAGCTTCTTAAATTTAGCATGTTTTCAAGATTCATTATGTCATAGCATGTGTCATTACTTCATTTTATTAATAGCTGAGAAATATTCCATTGTATACATAAACTTCATTCTGCTTATCCATTCATCAGTTGATGGACATTTGGGTTATTTTCACCTTTTGGCTATTATTAATTATGCTAGTATGAACATTGATATACCAAGTTTTGTGTGTATATATGTTTTCACTTCTCAAGGGCATATGCCTAGTAGTGGAATTGTTGGGATATTAACTTTGGCGGGGGGGGGGGGGAAGGCTCCAATCACCATTTCAAATCCCTACCAGCAGTGTAGGATGGTACTAATTTATCCATTTATTAACATCTCTTTTCTGATTATAGTCATCCTCAGGGATATGAAGAAGTATTTCATTGTGATTTAGATTTACATTTCCTTTTTTTCTTTGTGTGATTGTTTTATAGTATTGGGGATTAAAATCAGGGCCTGGTACATGTTAGGCAAGTGCTCTACCACTGAGCTACAACCCAAAACTTTTTTTTTTTTTTTTTTTTTTTTGGTATTGGGGATTGAACTCAGGGGCACTCAACCACTGAGCCACATCCCCAGCCCTATTTTGTATTTTATTTAGAGACAGGGTCTCACTGAGTTCCTTGGTACCTTGCTTTTGCTGAGGCTGCCTTTGAAATCATGATCCTCCCACCTCGGCCTCCTGAGCCAATGGGATTACAGGCATGTGCCACTGTGCCCAGCTACCCCAGTCGATTTTTAAATTTTATTTTGAGACAGGATCTCACCAAGTTGCTAAGGCTGGCCTATATACTACAGTATAATGTGTTGCTAAACCATGGTGTTCAATGGCCTAGGTTTATTAAAAACATTTTCAACATATAGTACTTTAAACACATGATGACTTTGAGATGTAACCCAATTATAAGTCAAGGAGCATCTGTACATGGAAAAATAGTCTGTGTTCATGGATTGGAAGGATTAATGTTAAAATACCACACTATTTGCTATGGTTTGGATATGAGGTGTACCCTAAAAAACTCATGCAATTATGCAGGAGTGTTCAGACATGAAATGCTTAGTATGAGAGCTGTGCCTCATCAGTGCTTTGATGAATTAGTAATTTGAATGTACTATTGGTTGGTCACTATAGAGAGGTTGAGCATGGCTAGAGAAAGCAGATCACTAAGGGTGTGCCTTACTGGACTACATATTGTCTCTGGCTCCTCATTTGCGCTCTCTCTCTCTCTCTCTCTCTCTCTCTCTCTCTCTCTTTCCTGAATGCCATGTGCTCAGCATCTATCTTTTTTCTACTGCACACTTTCTTCATGAGGTATTACCATACCTCAGGCCTAGAGCAAGTAAGTAAGCTGAACATTCAATGAATCTCTGAAACCTGAGCCCAAAATATACCTGTCCTTCTCTAAGTTGTCCTCCTCAGGGGTTAGGTCACAGCAAGACAAAACTGACAAATATACTACTCAAAGAAATATACACCAAAACTCCAATGATATTTTCCACAGAAGTAAAAAGTCTAAAATTCATTTGGAACCACAAAAGATTGAATAGCAAAAATAAACTTGAGCAAAAAGAGAACAGCTATCTCACAATCTATTAAAAAGTCATAAGAATCCCAACAGCATGGTAATAGCTCAAAAGCAGACATATAGTCCATGGAGTAGAATATAGAGTCCAGAAATAAATCCACATAACTACAACCAATCGTTCTTTCAAAAAAAATGCCACGAACACACAAGGGGAACATTGTCTCTTTAATACTTCAATAAAGGGTATGTGAAAAATAAATATGCATATGCAAAACAATAAATTTGATCATTTCTCTCAAGCCATATACAAATATAAATTCAAAATGGATTAAAGATAAGACCTGAACTGTAAAGCTATTAGAGGAAAATACAGAAAACATTTCATGTATTTTTTTGTACATGACACAAAATGCACATCAAAAGCAAAAATAAGAAAATGGGATTATATCAAACTAAAAAGTTTCTGCAAAGAAGAGGAAATCATCATTTGAATGGAGAAAAAATCTATGAAATCAGACAAAATATAGTAAAATATACATCCGATAGGGGTTAAGATATAAGGAATTCAAAAAGTTTGATAGCAAGAAAACAACTTGATTTTTAAAAATGGGCAAAGAACTGCAAAGGTATTTTTCAAAAGAATATATACAAATGGACCTCAGTTATATAAAAAGTGGATCAACATCACTAACTATCATGGAAATGTAATATATGATATAATACATTACTAGTATTAGTATGCCTATTATCAAAAAGATAAGTATTTGTGATAGTGTGGTTATAAGAGAACCTTTGTACACTGTTGGCAGAAATGAAACTTAGCACAGCAATTATTAAAAAAATAGAGAAGTTCCTAAACATATATTCAAAATAGAACCACCATATCTTTCAGTATTCCCACTTCTGTTTCTATAACAAAGAAAGTGGAATCGGTATGCCAAAGAGATATTTGCACTCCCATGTTTGTGGCAGCACTATTCACAATAAACCAAAATATGAAATAACCTAATTCTCCATCAGTGGATGAATGTATAAAGAAAATGTGTCATTCCAATTTAAAACACAATTAATAAATAGAAGGAAGACAAGTAGAGAAGAGAAAAAGGAACAGGAGGAAGATGCAGGGAGGTTAAGAAGAAGTATTAGGGACTTAAATATAGCAAATTATATTCTACACATGTATGATTATATCAGAATGAACCCCGCTATTATGTATAATTCTAATGAACTATAAAAACATTTTAAAATAAAATGTGTCATCAAAACAATAGAATACTAATCACAAAATTTACAAGAATATAAAACCTGTCATTTTCAACAACATGTATGAACCTGCAGGGCACTATGCTAATTGAAACAAACCAGAGAAAGACAAGTACTGCATGATTTCACTTGTATGTGGCATCTTTCAAAAAAATTATAGAAGCAAGGAGTAGAATTAAAGGAGGCAGACACTTGAGTAGAAAGAGGGATTGTGGAGGTGTTAGTCAACAGAATTTCAGTTAGAAATGAAAAATAAGTTCAGGAGATCTATTATAAAATATAGTAATTATAATTAATAGCAATGTACCATATATTTGAAAATTATTAAAAGACTAATTTTTAAGTATTCTCATTGCAAGTAATAATAAATATATGAGGCAACTGATATATTAATTGGTTTGATTTAATTAATCTACAACAGATAAAATTTAAAACATTATGTGGTATGCCAAATATATGACATTTGTATTCATCATTTAAAAAATAAGTAAATACATAAATAAAGAAAATTACATTTATGTGCTATGCAAAACACACACTATGGAGATTCATCTACCCAACTTGACAGTAATTTCCTAAACAAAGATTTGTTTCCATATTTTCTTTTCCCCTGTGGGGACCTAGATCTGGGTATGGTTGGCTCCAAACTTTTTAGTAGATTAGAAAACTCCAAAGAGGTGAGCTAGTTGGCATAAAGGATTAAACAGTTCAGATACCTTTCCAATTCAACACACCTCTAATGTGTTGCAGGCCTGTGCTTGATATTGAAGGTACACAAATGGGAACACTAGTCCATACTCAAACATCTCATCAAAGAAAACCTTTTTACCCAGTGCCTATCAGTGGTAATCAAGGATCATGTTTCAAATTCACTATTCAAATAGTGGTCTACATTGGCCTGCCTCAAATCCTCTGTCTTTTGTTGGGTGCCTGTAAAATTGACAGGAAGGAGGTGGATGGGTGTGGAATGTATTACAAACAAAGGTTGCCAAATGACCTTCAGTCTATTTACTACTTTAAAAGAAAATCTTATGTCATAACCTTTTTTTTTTCTCCCTCTACCAACAAAAGGGATAAAGTAAAGAATTCCTTTATCTTTCAGGGGCTTCACAGCTCCTTCCTCCTTAAGTCATCAACAAGGGTCTTTCTTTCTTAGCTTCCTACCAAGACATCCTTGATTTTAATGGTAGCCTAAAAGACCCAACTTGGAGCCAACATCACAAAAGAAGCAGAACAATTTATTTCCAAGCTGACTATTTTATTGCTCAAGGTGAAAGTACACAATGGATAAGGAAAACCAACAGACATTTTCCTCTCTCTAGAACATTTGACCACTTAAAACATTTACTTCTTTATATCTGCTTTTTTTTTTCATTTTTAAAGACTAATTGGGAAGCACTCTAATTAGTTCTCTGCATTGCTTCAGAGTGCTGTTTGGTTTTGAATAAAGAAGGCAATGTTTATGGCTCTTATTAAAATCAAATGTCATCTTGTTAACCATTCTAGCCTCTGGAGAGGGCTCCTAATGTACTCAAGCTATCATGAAGGAAGGGTTCACACAATGCTGGATACAGAAGACATCTTTTGCACTCCTCCTCTTCAGCTGAGACTTCACTATCCTCTCTCACTCAGAGCTCAACTCCCACCCATATCTGTCTAGTCTTTGTTTCTAGTCTTCTCTAGATTCCACATTCCAACATCCTCTAGATTTACTAGAAGACAAGTTGATTAAAAAAAACTAATACAACCCTCATGTGATCCCAGTCCACCTCACCATTTCACTTTATGTGACACTAGTCTACTTTTCTTCTTTTTTTATTTGTACTTTTTAGTTATATATGACAGAGTATATTTTAATATTCTATACATATATGGAGTACGTATTATTCTAATTAGAATCCCAGTCTTATGGTTGTACATGATGTGGATATTCACTTTGGTATATGGCAAATTCATTCCACTGTCTTTTCTATTCCTGCCCCTACTTTCCTTCATTGTCTAATCTACTGAACTTCCATTCTCCCTCCACCCTTATATTTTAGCATCCACATATCAGAGAGATCATTCAACCTTAATTTTTTTGGGGGGGGTGGTATTGCCTTAGCATAATAGTCCCCAGATCCATCCATTTACCGTAAAAAGTCATGAAGTTATACCTTTTTAATGGGGCCCCCCATGATTATTCTCTGTATGCTTACTACTTCAGACAGGGAATCTCGCTTTCCATAATTGTACTCATTCCTGCTTTCTTACTTTTGTTTACAGGATTATAATCGTACCCATCATTCAAAATAGACACAGCTCAAAGTCAACCAGGTATATGTTGTTTGTTGCTAAAAAGTGTGCTTACTACACATTTTCTTCCTGTTTGCCTCACATTGCATTTATTCACAACCACATTGTACACAATTATATTCTGTGTATATGGTCTTCTGACTTGTTCTTATATTGCAAATAGCTTAATCTCTCCCAAACAGACCACCCAGTTTTTCCATTTCTACTCATATGTGCAGTAAACAGCATTGTTTATGTCAATGTTCAGGTTTGAAACAGGATTATGCTAGTCCCTTAGAACTAGATAGGGTGATTTCCACTTTTTTCACCTTTTTGAATATTGTTTAATAGAGACTTGCCTGTAATTATATAACCTTGATAAGTTCTCCAGGTTTTTTCTATGTATCTTGATGTTTTAAGAAAATTTGCAAGTTTCATAACTATAGAACTCTGCCTAAAATTTTTTCTGCTTCTCCCTTACTCAGAACTAATACATGTAGCTGATACTTAGTTGAAAACTATGTCTTTATTGAAAATTAAAATGAGTTCCCTGGCTTTTCAGTAAACATTTCCTGGCAAGGATAGAGGAATGTTGATACATCAAACACCTTACCAATAAAATAAAAGAAAGACGTAGAAAATTTTGAAAAGAAAATCATGAAAAGATCGAAAAAAAAGTGAGTAGCAGAGAAAGGCTTTTATTATTAACCTTGGCTTCATTAAATATCTATTTATGTGTATATATTACTAAAAACATTGTTGTTCCTGGTTTCACAGATCTATAGTCCACAGATCTCTTGGATAGGCTACTTCAGCTCTTTCAACTATGGATAGCTTTGTACTTTTGTTTCAAGCAAATCTCTATTTTCTTTCTAGTGTTGGAAATTGAACCTAAGTCCTTGTGCATGCTAGTCAAATGCTTTATCACTGAGCTACATCCCCATCCCTGATCTCTATTTTTGAAAGTTTATAAAGGACTTTCACATCCATTATTTAACTTAATTTTCATGAGGGGTGTAGTGGATTTGTTTTTAAAATACTTTTTAGTTGTAGATGAACACAATAACTTTATTTTATTTATTTATTTTTATGTGGTGCTGAAAATCGAACCCAGAGGTTCATACGTGCAAGGCAAGCACTCTACCACTGAGCCACACCCCAGCCCCAGTGTAGTGGGGCTGTAGCAGGCTGTGGCTCTAATGTGGAAGGAAACCATCTCTATCTGAATCAGGAACAACCTCTCTAGTGCTAGAGGCAGTAGCTGGATACAATAAAAATAGCATGGAGTTGAATCAGCTATTGAACCACTGAGTTCACAGAGGGCAATAAATGAATCTACTCTTGTTCTTGTGTTCCATATACATTATTCTCCACTTCTAGCTCCAGCAAGGTACCCATATGTGTCTCATTCCAAATCTCATCAATATATATTAATATTAATGTTGATAATAATCTCTTATACATGAATTATTCTTTTAAATTTACATAGAGCTTTTCTAGTATAATCTTTCAAGAGAATCAAACCCAGGGCCTCAAGTACAAACACTACCACTGAGCTGTACTACCAGTCCCAGAAACAGTTTTCATGACAATTATTATAGAAGTCATCCCTTGAGACTAATCTGCCAACTTTCAACAATTTTGGAAATATTCAATTCACTGTATTAAATATCTTTTTTCTTCAAATAGCTAGAGCAGTTCATATTATCTGCAACTGAACTTTGAATAATACAGAGTTCAAATAGTATACATGATGAAATGTCCATTACTTCTAAATAATAATTGTCTTTCTATATACAAGTCTATCAAAAAAACTATTAGAATTCAGAAGGCTGAGAAGATATGACCAATACAGACAATCCAAAAACTTTCCTATACAAAAAAACCACAGATACTATAACTAGGGAAAATATATTTTCCATAATAGGTACAAAAACGATTAAATTCCCATGAATAAACCAAATGTATGTGTGAAATTATAAAGAAAAAAATCTGTTTTATATTTTACTGAAAGACCTAAAATACTAACATGTATAAATGAAGATACATTCTTTGTTCCATATTACTGTAAATTTCTAATTCCTCCTGAGGTATTTATAATATAAGTGCAGTTCTAGTCAAATCCCCAGCAGGATGCTCTATAGAATTGACAAACTGATTATAAGTTCTTCTAGTGCAATATTTTTCACAATTGCCAAGATATGAAATCAACCTGTGTCCATCAATAGATAAATGGATAAAGACACTGGAATATGATTCAGCTTTAAAAAGAAGGAAAACCTGTCATTTGCAACAATACAAGTAAAACTGGAGGATGTTATATTATGTGATATAAGTCACATATATAAAGATAGATACTGCATGATCGAAACAATATATAGAATCTACAAAATTTGAACTTTCAGGGGCAGAAAACAGAACAGTGGTTAATGGCAAGGGTAATAAAAAGGAATGTTGGTCAAAGGGTAAAGAGTTTCTGTCAAATGAGAGAAATAAATTCTATAGGTCTGTTGCACAGAATGATGACTCTATAAAATGTATTTTACATTTGAAAATTGCTATCAGAGTAGATCTGACATGTTCTCACAACAAAAAATGATAATTATGTGTAAAGATACATGGGTTAATCCATTTAGTGTGGTAAATTATTTGAAAAATATATACATCAAAACATCAGGTTGTATATCTTAAATATACATTCTTTTTTGTCTTTTATGCCTCAATGTCTCTCATGAGAGGATTTACCCAAATAAGAACCACAGTTTTTTTAACAAAAAGGAAGACCTTCCTAATAGTTAATATTTCAGGTGTCAGTGATAAAGAGTTTTACAGAAGGGAAGGGATGAGTCTCTCTGAAGCTCTTCAAATCCCACCACAAGTTTTGTTGATGATAAAGAATGGTACAAATAGAGAGCAGAAAGGAATTTAAAAAAAAAAAAAGGTAGAGGGTCTGGGGTTGTAGCTCAGTGGTAGAGTGCTCGCCTAGCACATGCAAGGCCCTGGGTTCAATCCTCAGCACCACATAAAAATAAATAAATAAAGTAAGGGCATGTGTCCAACTACACCTAAAAAATAAATATTTAATAAAAACAGTTTGAGAGTATCATCATAATGATGGGGAACCTCAAGTTTATTAGTCTCTTGATATGCCTTAGGCTTATTCCATCTATCTCACTTAATCCTTATAGCAAGCCTATGAAACAGATATTATGACCTCCCCATTGTTTTTCAAATTAGAAGAACAGATTTTACCTATGTTATTACAGTTAATAAAGAGCAATGTCAGGACTTTCATCACAGGTCTATCTTGTCTCTTGCTCCAAAATCCTTAAGTACAAATACTAGATAGGAACTTGAAGTCATGTCATATGAGAAATAGGGTCAAAGGTTTACAATTACTTAATTTGAAGGGAGGACTCAGAAAAGCCATGACCGATTTCCTATTTTGCTATTGAAAATTAAACTTTTAGAAGATCTTTAAAGTCCCTTAAAGCCACTACATCTTGTTGTTCTGCAATTCCACAAATATTCAATGTTAATCTCTTCTCAGGCCTATAAGGAATTTCTTTGGTACCAATTTGGGTATTTTTCTTTGTATCCTACTATTGCTGGTACAGACCAGACTAGAATATTTTTCATATATGAAGAGTGATTTATGAAATCACTTAGACATAAGACATCAAGGGCCCACACTGAGTAAGGTCATTGGCAGGTGGAAGCCTCTCACTGTACAGATACTATCACTAGATGCAATGGAAGCAGCTTAGCAAGAACATGATTTGTTTCTCTGTAGAGGCAAAAAATACTCTCTAATTCTTAAGACCACAGAGTTGGGCTTCTCTTTCTCTTCCTAACTTTTAACACAGAACAGTATCTGATCCAAATATATCCAGACTTTCCATTGCTATCACATCATACTCCTAGAGTCAATAACAATAAAGTCTGCCAGTGAGGAAATCAAAGCATTTCATATACTGCCTGTCTTGAGGAAATCCCGCTAGGTCACAATCTCTTCATTTCCCATTCCTCTTGACCCATGCTGCCCTGATAGTTAAAGTGCATTGTGAAGGAAGGAAGGACTAATCACACAGGATGCCGAAATTGCCTTTTCTTCTATTATGATTCAAGAAATTGAGGACCAGGGTAACTGAATAATTAATCTGAGGTAATTATTATCCTGAGACCACATGGATATGACAAACCAACAACCTTACCAAAGTCAGTATATAAAAGTCAATGTGATCCACATTTCCCCAGGGAGAGGAAAAGACAAATGTAGGAGATCCAGATGGCCAATTTTGTCAACAAGGCAAGGTAATTCATTTATATATTACTGCCCTGAGAAATCTCTCCCTATCTTGATCTCCCATATGTTGTGGAAGTAAGGTTGGGAGGAGATTCTTGATTGTCAAAAGCATCTGAGGAAAGATCTTAAGGAATTTGGATTTGATCCTGAAGTCAGTGAGGAACCATTTGTGGCTCTTGATATAAGAAGAGACATGATTCCAGATTATTAATATGGTTCTAGTATATAGGGTAAAGTAAGGAAGGCAAGATTAAGAATCAATTGTAAACATGTGATTTGTATTCAATCTTGAAGCACATAATCTGAGTAATCATTGTATATCATAATAATGTTTGAAACTAAGAGAAGCAAATGTGGTTTTCTGGTAAAAGTTGAACTTTGTATTCATACCCTCAGGTTTTAAGCTCTAACACTAGTACTTCCCAGATATATCATCCTAGGAAAATAAAGCACTAAATCTCTTAACTCTGTTTCTTCTTATGTAAAATAGAATTAAAGACAAAGTATAATTACCCTCCCTCTTAGAATGGTCATGAGGAGTGCTATGTAAATGATAAAGAACTAAACAATTGGTAGTTACTAGTCTTGTATTCCACTTCTACCCAAAGAAAAATGAGAATAAAAAATAACTTGAACATCAATCAAGACATAAATTTCCTGGGTCCAGATCTTTGGCAAGGTTCATCATTATCTGTGGGTTAAGATTAAAAAAATGGATTTGGTTAAAAAAAGAAAAAAAACAACCTGAGCCAGATAACTTTTTCTATGACAGACAAGTAATTTGAAATTCCGTTTCTCTTTATTTCCTCTTCCTCTTTATCTCTAAAGTTAAAAATCAATATCATTCAGGTTCATGCCTTTCAGCCTGGCACATTCATGCCATACACAGAATGCCATTTTTGGAACTTGATGTGAAAAGTGAAAAGAAGGCAAAAATTAAATTTAAAATAAAACTTATTTAAAAAAAATTATATATGCATAAGCATCATCAGCAGATTCTTAGTCTTTAATGTCAAAAGCATCTGAGGAAAGATCTTAAGGAATTTGGATTTGATCTTGAAGTCAAATCAATCTTGCTTTTTTTTTTCTTTTTTGTGTGTGAAAATAGAGAAATTTTATGACTAGTATGTGGATGAGAATTTGGAAAACTATTTGTGAAGCAAGATTTTTTTGTGTATATCAATACATTGCAAAAATAGATACATTTCAAGTTTTGGTTTTTAAATACATTGGAACACTACATAGCAATAAGAAGTAAAGAACTGCAACTGTCCATGACAATTTGGATTCACTGCCAAGAAGAAAGACACTAAAGATATATATTGGTTATCATTCAATTTATGTAAAATACAAAAATGAAATTATTCCATGTTATTAGAAGAAAGGTGAATAGTTATATTTGGGAGAATTATGTTGATGGAGTATAGAAGGGCCATTCCTGGGATGCTGATAATGTTGTTTCTTGATATAGGTGCTGGTTATAAAGGTGTGTTTAATTTTTGAAAACATATCAAGTTGAATACTTTATGATCTCTGTGTATGCTTTTCTGTACATGTTATACTTTGATAGAAAAAAAATTAAAAGCATTTTAAGCCAACCACCAGGTCCCCAGATCTCCAGGACCTACAAATTCATGCTCTTTGACTATTACTGATATTGAGTTAAAAAGGAAAGCAATAGTCCAGTTAGCCCTGTATTATGGGATCAAAGGAAGCAACACTTCTCAAAAACATGAGAATGATGGGTTCCAAAGCAATGATAAACCTCAATGTAATTCATCTCACTTCTTAGAATGCCAGAATTGAGGTAGGATCAGAGAAATTAGGTAGAAAGGAGACACAAAAGAAGGACAAGAAAAAAATTAAAAATTTAATTCAGAAGTTCTGTAAACTTTTCCAGATCTGTTACTCCCTAAGCCAGGCTCTATCCCAAAACCAGGCTCTCTTCCAGGACTGCCATTCCCAAATTTCTGGAAAATCTTTAAATCCCCTTGTACACTGTTAATTAGCCCACAAATAAATAAATTATAAGAGACACAACATATTAAGACAGCTTTAATTTAGAGGACTTTCCAGTATTATCTACCAGTTAGATAATAGAGACCACATTAGCCTAAAGATCCTGAGAATGACCATAAACCATCTTGAGATCAGCAGATTCACTTCATCCCTGCAAACTCTCATATCTGTTCCTCACCATTTACTTTAAAGGAGTCAAGAACCCCCAAAATTCATCTGTCCCTCTTAAGATGACCTACATTCTTCCCTGAATGCATATTCCTTGCTTTCCTGAATAAATTTCTGTGCCTTTACTGATGTGTTGAAATTGTTTTCTACTTTTCCTGAGTCGAATTCTACCCAGCCTCTCCCTGGGAACTCCTTGGAACACTTTCCCTGGAGTTACCTCTTCTCCCATGACAGAATCATATTCTGTCCAAGCTTGAAAACAGCCAAGTCTTCCTTCTTAATACTAGAATATAAATGTGGGCAAAATAACTTACTTCCTTTCTCTAGGCTCTGAAATAAAAACAAATGAAAACAGTCATACCTAGAAAACAGTATCCTAACTCTCAGGCCACTTTGTGTTCCACTGTACTAAATTAGTTCCAGAATGCTGCCTGCACATCAAATTTCAGAATACTAGTGGTGCAAGGATAGAAATTGCCTTTATACCCTACACAAAACTGGAGAAAAAGCTCTGTCTACAGAAATTATAAAGATCCAGTCAGAACGATAAATGTGAACAGGTTTTCTCATCTCCTCATTCTTCCCAAACCAATATATATATATATTAAAATCCAGAAATGATGAAGTGATTATGTTATGTGCTTTAATTAACAACCTCATGCTAATTGGACCCTGGGCTTCCAGATCTCTGCCTTGTCATAAAACGTTGAAATAGATGCCCTCGTTTACTGACTTCTAATTCCAGGACCCTACTAAATTATATGGACAAGAGCTCAAATCAAAGTTGTTTGCTTTGTTCTCACAAGAGATAGCACACTACCTTACATTCCCATGTCCTCCCATTTACCCATATGCAGCCCCACAGCATCCCAAAATTTCCAGCCCCCCAATCCACCACTTGGGCCTGTGTTCAAAAAAAACCAATAAACTAAAGGACCATGTTTGAAATTCAAAGTAGGACTTCATGGTGAAACAAATATTCAGATATTGTCAAGAATGGCCAGCTAGGGCTGGGGATGTAGCTCAAGAGGTAGTGTGCTTGCCTGGCATGCGTGTGGCCCGGGTTCGATCCTCAGCACCACATACAAACAAAGATGTTGTGTCCACCAAAAACTAAAAATTAAAATTCTCTCTCTCTCTCTCTCTCTCTCTCTCTCTCTCTCTCTCTCTCTCTCTCTCAAAAAAAAAAAATGGCCAGCTCAACAAAACCTTAGAGACAATCAACTGAAAATATATGGCCCATATATAAGAGTGAGCTACCTGAATTCCTTTATCCCCAGTGACTCACAGTGGAGAAAGAATTGTAAAATAATACTTATAATTATGATAAGCTAGGTTATGAAAATTGCTTTTGTAGACAAGTGTGTGGATATTTTTAAAAAGGTGATTGGCTTAGCATTTGACTCACTTTTTATTAAATCACATTTGAAATAATTCACAAGATATTTTCACAATTTACACTAAACTAAAATTTCTGGGTTTAATAGCAGAAGAAGCAAACAACTCATACTCCTCTTGTCTAGAACAAGAGGGACCATTTCTCTGTTGTGTACATTCCAGTTTGAAACACGTGGCTTTTTTCCAGCATCTTATTATAACTGGGTGAGTCTACTCACCACAGAAGGAAAGACTAATAGTCCTGGAGATTGGCAACTGTGGGAAGGACATGGTCCTGAGCCAAAATGACAGTGACAAAGCAATTCCATGGTTCACCTATGGCTTTCTGTGATCAAACTAATTTAAAATTAAAACATGATTTTCTTAGCCACAGGCATGTAACCTTTGTCTATACCAAGCCTGAGATATGGCTACTAAAGGCAGCATTTGTCAAAAGCTTTCCAGCTCTTCAAGTATATCCAGGAGGGGCAAGTGGGAAAAAGAATCAAACCTAAATCAAATTCCTTTTGTATTTCCAAAGGATGGGGAGCTAAAAAGTATAGGATCTATAAGAATTAATTTAATGAGAGATAGATATCCTGACCCCATGCTGAGCATACACTTGATTTAAAACACAAAATATTACAACTCAATAAGATAGACTCTCTGATTAGTAAGAACACTGCCTAAAATGCCACCTCCTCCTTAACCACCTCTGAGACTAGACAGTTATTCACATATTATTGTGGAAGAGGCTTTGGATTTTCTCTAGGCTTTGATGTCCTCTATAAAATCAGCATAATTCTTATGTCACAGAAGTCTTCTGAAAATTGAACAATGTAGCATATAAGGAAAGATAAATATTTCATATCTATTATTCTAATTTATCTTACTAGAAACCAAATTATAAAATCTGTGAGGGAAAGAACATGTATGACATTCTTTAAAAAAAAAAAACACTGCACATAAAGTATAGGGACTTGTATACAATGCATATTCAGAAGATGCAAGTTTATTAATTATGTGTACAGAAATAAAATGGATCCATTTGCAGCTATAATAACCTGATTTACAGGTACATAATTTTCAATAAAATATATAATGATTTAATTGCACAGTTATTTATATAATATCCATCTAGTAGAAAGAATTAAGTCAAGGGGCCTAGGTTCTTCCAATTCCAACTTTACCAGTAACTGTAACCAGTAACAGTAACAGTAATAGTAAACAGTAACATTGAACAAATTGATTCCTCACTTTAAGCCACAAATTGCTCCATCTGTGGAAGAAGTCTGAGTGATTATATATATATTGAATTAGCTTCTTTATTAAGAATATACTTTGTTCCAGGCATTATGGTTTGGCTGGTAAAAATCTTAATAGAGGGGCTGGGGATGTGGCTCAAGCGGTAGCGCGCTCACCTGGCATGCATGCGGCCCCGGTTTGATCCTCAGCACCACATACCAACAAAGATGTTGTGTTCACCGAGAACTAAAATATAAATATTAAAAATTCTCTCTCTCTCTCTCTCTCTCTCTCTCTCTCTCTCTCTCTCTCTCTCTCCTCTCTCCTCTCTCACTCTCTCTTTAAAAAAAATCTTAATAGAGTCATTCCTTTTATTATCTAGGGAATGTTTTTTCTATATTTCTCTGATTCTAAGAAGACAGTTATTACTTCAACATATACTTACAGAGGATTAATTACTATAGGAATAGACCCTCCACTATGAAGAGCCAGAAAGCTAGAGAAAAGCTATAAAGCTACTTTTAGAGACATTAGGTAAAAGAGAGTACAGGGCAATAATCCCAAAGAAAGGAAATAAATTATATGAGCCCCAGGAATGTAACAATCCTAGAATATGCAAAACAACCTTATAAAACAAAAACAAAGTTGAAATATTTATACTAAATGATTTCAAGAGTTATTAAGTCAAGGCAGTCTGGTATTATAAACCAATGGAAGAGAACAGAGATTCCAGAAATAGACCCACAAGTATATGGTCAATTGATTTTCAAAGATGCCAAATGTCAAGAAAATTCATTAGAGAGGACAGTCTTTTCAAAATACTGCTGAAATAATTAAATATCCATAGGCAAAATAAATAATCATCAATCCTCAAATTAATGGAGATAATTAAATTAACTAAAAATAAGCATAACCCCAAATATAAGGGTAAAAAGTGAAAAACATCAAAATATTCATGATTGTGGGTCATAAAAATTTCTTAGTAAATAAAAAGCATGAAATATGAATGAAAACATTGTTAAATAAAGACTGTTTGTCAAAAGACAATATTACCAAGCTATAAAAGCAAGTCATAGAGTAGGATCGATATTAATAATACATATATTAACAAAGAAATTATATCCATAATATAGAAAAAAGTTCTTACAACTCAATAAGATAATCAACTCAATCAAATATGGAAAAATATTATATTTACTGCCTTACAAATAGAAGGTAGTAAAAGGCAAATGAGAACATGAAAAATAAACCTCATTATCAGAGAAATTCAAATAAAAACTGTTGTGAAGTACCACCACAAATCCACCAGAATTTTAAAATTACAAACACAACAAAAAGTATTGCTGAGGACATTTGAACAACTGGAACTTTCATTCGCTTGCTGGTCAGATTATAAAATGGTAGCATATGATCCAGAAATCCCACTAATGGATATATATCTGAAGGAAATTAAATCAATATGTCAGAGACATCTGTGTTCCCACACATCTGCAGCACTATTCACAATATCCAAGAAAGGAAGCAATCATATGCTGATGAATAGATAAAGAAAATGTGGTGCTTATACACAATATAATTTCATTCACCCATAGAAAGAATGAAATGTTGCCATTTGTGACATCACAGATGGAACTGGGTATAATTATATTCAGTGAAAGAAACCAAATACAGTAAGGCAAGTACTGCATGCTCACTCACATAAGGAATTTAAAAGTTTATCTTATAGAAGTTGAGAGTAGAATATCAGTTGCTAGAGGCTGGAGAGAGTGTGGAGAAACAAGGGATGGAGACAATTTAATCAATAGTATTAAATTATAGTTAGCTAGGTGTAAGAAATTTTAGTGTGCTCTTTCACAGTAAAGTGATTATGAATATCAATGATGTACTGCATATTTAAAAAAACTAAGAGAAAGTATATCAGATGTTTTCACTATAAAGAAATAAGTAAACATTTGTGGAGATAGAAACATTTAACCTGATTTAAATATTAAGCAATGTATACAGATGAAAATATCACATCATACTTCATACACATATATAATTTTCTTTATTAGTTAATATATATTTGAGTTTAAAACATTGAAAGAGCAGCTTTGATCACAATATTTCAAATTTTTGTAACTGATTTAAATTTCAAAAACAGAATGTAACATTTTGAAAGTAAAATGTCAGCCAATGTCCTTAGTGAAAACCGGGAATTGCTTCATTTTTTATAATATTCTAAAATAATGTTATGTAAATACTATGAATTACTGAATACTATTTGATTTTTCTATATTGGTTACTAAAGTATATAATTAGGTGTTTAAATAAACTCATAAATAAGTAAAACATGCAACCTAGTTAGCAGCAATTCATTCCCATGTACCTATTCAAGAAAAAAAAAAATATCAACAAACATCCACATGCAAATGTTGATGGTAAATTTATTCTCAACTAAAATGCTTATCAACAGGAAATAGATAAACATACCATGGAATATCCACAGATTATACTACTACTCATAAAAAACAAATAAATAAAATACAAGCAACAATATGGATATATCTCAAAATACTGCTGGGTGAAAAGAGCCAGAGACAAAATATAGAGTGTATTATTCCATTAATATGAAACTTAAACAGGCAAAACTAAACTATAGAGTCAGAAAGTTGATAACTGGCTGCATATGCCTGGGGGTAGTAGAGAGAATTGACTTTAAAGAGTCACAGGAAACTTTCTAGATAGTGAAAATCTTTTATATCTTGATTGTGGTGGCAGCTACATGGCATGTACATTTGTCAACATTTATCAAACTGTAACATGAATATAGGTATGTTTTATTTAATGTACATTTATTCCAGGTAAAATTGAGTTTAATTTTTTTTAAATGACAGTTTTGATTGTCCATTGTTCTAGCCTATAGTTTAAGGAGTCCAATATCTAAATTCTCCTTATCTTCTATGGTAAACTTGAATTTTTGAAGAGTAAAGATGATACAAACAGATGCATTATATTATCACTTGCAATTATCATTAATTTCATCATTATAGTTATAGTCTTTAGGACAATGTGAATAAAAATAAACTCAACTTCAGCATATCTGGAAAAAGTTCCACATATTGTTGTGTCTATTTCTAATTAATATGTCCAACAATTTTGTACTGAAGAAAAATTTCCATTTTCCGGACATGTTTTAAATATATTATATTTACTTACATGATCCCACTTTTCATTTTTACCTATTCTACATTCTTATAATCTAGCATACCTGATGCTAAAGGTCATTTTGTCCATAATAAAATAAAATATCACAATTATTTTGGCCCAAAACACATCTATTCTGTATATAAAATCTAAGCTTCTTAAATAATCCCTGACTACTTCCTAATTATTATAGTTTGGATATGGAATATTCCCCATCTCTCCTCTCCTCTCCTCTCTTCCTTTCTCTCTCTCTGTCTCTCTCTCTCTCTCTCTCTCTCTCTCTCTCTCTCTCTCTCTCTCCACCAATTCTCCTCTCCCTCTCCCTCTCTCAGTTTCCTTGCTGCCATGAGGTGACAGCCTGCTCTGCTACACTCTCACTACAGTGATATTCTGCCTTGTCTCAGGCTCAAACCAATGAAGCCAGCTGACCTTGGACTGAAACCTCTGCAACTATGATTCAAAATAAATCTTTCATCTTTTTATACCTTTATTTTATTAATTTATTTTTATGTTTGTGCTGAGGATTGAACCCAGTGCCTCACACATGCTAGGCAAGTGCTCTGCCACTGAGCCACAACCACAGCCCCATAAATCTTTAATCTTTTAAGTTTATTTTCTCAAGTATTCTGTCATAGCAATGAAAATTTCATATTTTGTATGTATAAAATACATAAATTTTGTATGTATAAAGTTTCATTTTATATGACATATAAAATGTCATAGCAATGAAAAACTACCAAGCCAGGGGCAGGGGCCCCTGCATGTAATCAAAGTGGCTCAGGAGGCTGAGGCAGGAGGATCCTGAGTTCAAAGCTAGCCTCAGCAACTTAGAAAGGCCCTAAGCAACTTAGTGAGACCCTGTCTCTAAATAAAATATATTTAAATAGGGCTAGGGATGTGGCTAAGTGGTTAAGTGCTCTTGGATTCAATCCCCAGTACCAAAAAAGAAAAAAAAGAAAACTGACTAACCACTCATAGACATTCTAAACCTTGCCCAGGAAATGTTTACTATGGCAGATTTAATACATTTCCAATAACACATACTATTTCTTCAAAGACTATATATAAGTTATCCCATTTATTTATATGATATCTATATAATTATACATATGCACACTCAGAGGATAGTAAGACAACAATTCTTAACAGTATCTGTGAGTTGTATATGGTTTTCTTTCACTGAATCTGACCATGGGGATAAGTTTTTAGGGAAACACTTAAAATGCTGCTGTGTTCAACTAGTGTTTAAAATTGTCTCCACCCATGGACTCTGGATAAGTCCAGTTACAATTCAAACATAAGTGATATTTTCTTATTAAAATGTTATATAATCAGAGGAAAGAAAGAGAATAAAGAGTAAGGGGACAGTCAAAGAAACAGATGAGGGGCAATGAAGTAGAGCAGAACTCAGTGCTTCAAAGCAGCATGGTACTTCAAAGATGATCTCTAGTCAAACTCTCCCATTCTACAGATGATGATACTGGCACTCCAAGAGAGAAATACACACTTTCATGGCAAGGGTAAGTCCAGAATTAGGTCATCTAATTCCCAAAACCGTGCTATTTGTGCCATCAATGCCATCGGGATAAAGGAAGAATGGAAGATTTTGCAAAGAGGGAAAGAATAATGGAAAGAAAATAAAACTGAGAAGCACTGGGGATGAGACAATGAGAGAAAATTGGCTAGGTATTTGTAGGTCACAATACCTTGACCTTTTTTTAACCAAACAATTCCTGAACCTGAGCAAACATTCCCATTTACTTCCTTGTCAGTGTCTTTCCCACAGTTACAAAAGAACACAGGAAGACCTAAGGAAACCTATCTAGAGAAGCAAAGCTAAAGTGAGTAGGATCTGAAAATAGATTTAACATCCATAAATTTCCTCCTTATCCGGAGATGGCAGCCAGACTGGGGCCAAGTTTGGAAATGTCTATGACCAGTGGCAGTCCTGAGATTGGAAAGAGCCAAGGGAATAACAAAGAACCACAAGTTTGCCTCCCAGAGATAAGATCTTCTCCATCCTGCTCACCCCTCCCTTTTTCTACTGCAGCAGATTTTCAGCCCTGGCTTTGAAAATCTCATTCACCTGCAAAAGGCTTCATTGCTAATTATCTGTGGTGGAGGGAATGAGATCCAATTGAGTTTCAAACTTAATCGCACATTAACAGGAAAAAAGTAAAACAAAGTAGGGGAGCATAGCAAGGTAACCATGGACCATGGTTAGGATATGTGTTCTAGAGCTTGGTTGCTTCCATTCATATTACTTCTCTGCCACTTAGAAGTTGCCTGTTTGGGGCAAGCCATGTAGCCCTTTTGTGTCTCAGTTTCCTGATATGATGATACAGATAATAATACCTCCTTCATAGAATTGTGGGGATTAAAGTAATAAAATAAAATATGTCCAGCATATAGCAGACACTTAAGAAATGTTAACTTCCTTCCATATTCAGATCTATGGAAGAATACTATCGGGGGAATGAAACCAATTAGATTCTGCATGACTCATGGTGGGGATTCATACATTGGAATAGTGGATAGTAGCAACTGGAAAATAAGACATAAAATCCATGTAAAGAAGAAGTTTCTAATACTGCTTTCCTGCAATGGAATGAGCTATTTCCTAAGCTAATGATGTAAAAGCATAAATTAGGCAACCACTTGGCTAGATGATGATGGAGGAGTAAGATAATGAAATTATGTTTTAAATGCTTTTCAGCATCTCTTGCATCTAGCAAAGGAGAGTCTAAGTATTCTACAAGGCTATATATGGAATCTCTCCAGAATAGGGTCTGGGTTCCACAAAGAGAGAAGGGGGGGGAGAGCTGTTTGATAGCCAGACTCATCATTAAAACCAGAACCAAGAAATTCTTCCCCTGTTTAATTACTTAAGGAATTCTAAAAATAGAAAACCTAGAGCTCATTGTTTCACAATGTTCTGATAATATGAAGAAAAAAACACAGAAAGAAAACACATTTTTATACTGGGTTTGAGGGATATGCAAAGGGAACTGGAGGCATGAGTTTCTTAAAACAAATTAAACAGCTCTTTAAAACAAATTAAAAGTAAACATTCATTTTATTGGATCAATGCCAATCATACTAAGAATCAGGTGTGTGATTCAAGCCAGATTTCCAGAGATGCCATATGGGTAAATCCCTTTCCCTCTCTAGGCCTCTGTTTCCTTTCTGTAACTCAAGGATTTGGGGCTAACAATATTGGAAGTAAAGTGACAATATAATTTATCATCCAAACTGAGACATTACTAACATTCATGCTGTGACAACAGTCTGAGGAAACAGGGATGTATGGTTACTCTAAGGGTCACCTTGCAGCTTTGTCTCTCTCTGATTATATGATACTACTAGTGGGCCAATAGAAAAATAAATCCAAATTATTTAATTCTAGTATCCCAGAATAAATGTTTGGCTCTTAGATTGCTACGAGAACTTTGATGGCACCAAGCCAATAAATTGAAACCTTACTATTTGAAGGGAAGGTGCCCTCAAATATACTACATTAATCACGTACAAAAGGCAATGGCAGGGGCTGGGGTTGGGGCTCAGTTGTGGAGTGCTTGCCTAGCATGTGTGAGGCACTGAGTTCAATTCTCAGGACCAAATATAAATAAATAAAATAAGGGCCCATCAACAACTAAAAATATTTTTTAAAAAGGCAATGGCAGAATTAATAACATAAGGTTTCCTGCTCCTTGGATATCCCAACTTCCCTGGGAATAACGTTTGAGACTTAGGGACTCTTAGAAATGGAAAAAGTCCTTGAGATCATCCAGTATTTTCTTTTTCATTTTAGACCTTTGATCATCATTTCAGATGAACTTCTCAAAATTTAATATGTATAATTGAAAAGAGCAAAATAAATCTGATTGAAAGACAAAGGAAATGCAGGTATAGACATATAATCCTAACTCACTGGACTTCTCTTATGTTCTCTCTGAAATCCTAGAGTTCAGCAATACACAATTTAACATTTTAACCTGGTAACAAAACCACCAGGCTCAATCTACCAAAGTGGATTTCAATTTAAATTTGTGGATGGTTGCTGTATGCCTCAGGCCAAATGCATATATTCATGTTACAGAGAGGCAGAAGAACAGTAGGAAATCCAGTAGAAATTGAGGGAACATCTACAAAGTTGGAAAAAGACTTCAAAATGGAAAGTCTGGGGCCACCAAAAACAAGGAATATGTAATGAACCTTGAATCC
The DNA here is from genome assembly GCF_045843805.1 of Urocitellus parryii. NCBI lineage: Eukaryota > Metazoa > Chordata > Mammalia > Rodentia > Sciuridae > Urocitellus > Urocitellus parryii. The sequence continues at coordinate 69,195,948 of NC_135547.1, forward strand.
CTACACCTTTCAGTTCACCAAGCCCCTGCCCCCACTTTGCATTCCCTGAAGAGATTCAGCATTCTTTCCTTTTGTAAACTTGACAGAAAGGCAGGAAGTTCAATAACTTAATTTCAGCTGAATGTTGAAGATTACATCATTTTCCCATTCTAGTAAGAAGCTCCTTCGTTTCAGTAAAGAAAAGTGATTTTTTGAAAGTTTCCAATTAGAAACCTTTATCAAACCACCATAAATCAGATGTTTCTTCCTATCATCCTGAGAAAAGCACTTACCTTTGAGAACCAGCTAACTTTTGTCTTGGCCTTTTAAATTGGTACAGGGTCATACTTGATGGTACATAATGTCTATAGGCTCCACAAGTTTTTGCTCCACAAATTGTTCTGAACTGATCCCTGATAATTTTATTTATTAACTTCTTTTCTTCCCTCAATCCTTAGTAAACTCTATGTATATTGAGCAGTTGATACTTTATAGAATCATAGAATCCTTGCTAATATAAAATCTATTTGATATCACACTGATCTTCTCCTGGATCTGTGCTCCCACAATAGCTTCCACCTTTACTCTTCCCCATCATAGTTAAAGAACCTAATATTGACTCATAGTTTGACCAGACAATAAGAATATAAGATTTTTTTCTTGAATGAGGTCTCTTGTCCTCTAAATTTCAGTGAGCCATAATTAAATAGAATTATATCAAGAAAAGATGATTATTACAGAGAAATTATTCAGAATCACGTTATATGAGAAGAATTGAAGGGCCTAGGATAGATTAGTCTACAGTAATGAGATATATTTAAATATCCTGAGGATTATCACAGGGAAGATATAGGAACTTTGTGCACTGTGAAATTTGTGCTCTTTCTGAACAATCCCAGTGATCTCCAAGTCAGCCCATTTAATTTGGTGCAGCCAAAATGGTCAGAATATTCTTGCATGTAAAAAAAAACCTTTAGGTTTTTGTAGACAAATTTCAAACTCCCTTTACAATTCATCTCCTTGAACATTTTTTTCTAGCTAAATATATGAATATCCTTTGTTCCTTATAAAACAACATACCAAGAATACTCTCCATCCTGTTTAATCTCTTCTTTAAATACTGTAGTCTGTCAGTGTCCCACAGAAAATGTGAGGCCCAAGTCAGGCTACAGTATAACAAGATAGGCTGACCAATGAAGAAAAAAGTGCAACTAATAGTTCAGACACTATTCAGTTAATCTAAACTATAAATGTGTTACCTGCCTATAAATTCAGCACAAACAATGATATAAATTCAAAATAAACCCCCCAAAATAACTTTTCAAACCCCCATGTCTATAAGCCATGTCTTCCTCATTCTGTCTTTAAAGAATAATTTACCCTTTGTATTTTTTTTGGAGAGGGTGTTCCCAAAGTTAAGTGTTTACATTTGAGCTTATTAAAATTCATATTGCTCTTTTGTGTCCTAATTATGTAACTGACTCTATTTCCTTTCTACTTTTAATTTGAATATTTGCTTATTAGTATAATTGATATAATTCTCATATGTAGCATAAAAATATGGAAGAGGATGAGGCCAAAATCAACTGTATTTTTCTTCTTTAGATGTTGTCCTCGAGACACTCTATTTTAAAATCTTATGGCTTGTGTACCCTCTAATCAGACAATTCTATGGTTTGTGTAACCTCTAATCAGACATCATTCAAAACATTTGCAAATTCTCCTAAATCCAATATCCAAATTTCTCCATCCTTCCCAGAAAGATAGGAAAATTAACTACCCAATGTCTTCAGCAGCCCCAAAAATCTGTTTCCAGCATTCCCTTTTGTTTAGACAATATAAATCACATTTTTAAAAGAAACTGAGCTATTATGACAAGTCCTATCCACAGGAAACCAAAACAAGTTCTAATGATTATGGATTCCTCCTCTAAAAGCTTTCAAAATCAATGTGTCTACATTTTATTCCAGAGGAGAGCCATCAACATCAAGAACACAGGTATTTTTTCCTTCTTTTTCAAAGATAAAACTACAATTACCCTCTCTAGATGTGTGGCATCCCTAGGAACTGTTTTCATAGGTTCTAAAGTTTTACCCATAAGTTTCCTTAGTACCCAGGGAAACCATTCTTTTAGCTGGGAAATTTTTACCCAATTCTGGCAGAAAAATTTTCTCTTTCCCTCTTTAAAACACTGAACATTTTATCTATTTCCTACCAATATTTACTTTACTTTGTTTGCTCTTTGTTCTCCTGACAATGAAGATGGAAGCCAAATAAAAGTATGCACCTCTGTTTTTCTAATTAAAAACCAAGGCCTAGAGAACAGAAGACACACAGTGAATTTGCAGCACAGCTAAAAGGAAAGACCAGTTTTTCAAACAACCACTACTCTTCCCTTTCTACAAGATAAAAAGTTTTGTTGAATAGCTAACATATATTATCACTTACCATTATGTTGTAATTAATTACCTTAAAGAATCTTTAGATGTTCAAAGAGTTGAAATAATCAAGGACACATACTGACAATACCAGATTCTGACTCCTGATGTAAGGCTATAAAGGGTGAGAGAAAGCAATGAAACTCCAACAAAAGAAAACTCAGTGCTGAAGGAAAATGCAAGTAGGAAATAAAAGATAAGCTATCCACATTTTCCAGTTATGTCTACTTCTGCCCACTGACTAGTCTATCCCATTGCAGGAACTGGCTGAGAGCATATAGATGGAAAGCTTGGATCTGAGATTTTTCTGAATGCCTTGTCTGTCTGGAGAACTATAAAGGCAGCACAGCAAGCCATCTCCAACCTTCAGCAAAGGCAGGGACAGAAAGAGTATTATATCCCGTACATCCCTGCTGGTACCTTTAAGTATTTGACCCTGAGGAGCTTTGAGCATACCCATGGCTGGGAATGGTATGACAGATACCACATTCTGGAGGGTGGATTCCCTTGCCTCTCCTTTACAGAGAAGAGGACAATGACTGAATCAAAAGCTAGTGCCTGCTTTTACTAAGGGCTTTGCTTTTCTTTTTCTAAGGTTTTTAGTATAATTTAAAACACATTGGGAGCAGAATGCCCTTGACAGTTGTAAACAGCAACACATCTAAAATAACTATCCAAAAAATCTTGACAATTCAGACTATCTTCTTTTCCCCTTTCTTTTCCTAGTTACACTTTCCAAAAGTCAATGCAAGAGTGCACATATGTCTTTTTACTTTTAATTATTCTGTTTTCTAAACTTTTAGGCATATAGTTTGGACACAACCTAGAAGCTCTGTGGAAAGGTCATTCTTGGCTTTGGAGTTAAGGCCAGAATATAAAAGGGAAAGGTAAAGCTTAGTAGCTTGGGAAAAAAAAAGAAGAAATCCTCATCAGAGAAAAATTTTTGTTTTGATGTCTCACACAGTGTGTATTCTCTGAGAAGGAAGCAAGCTAACAACTACCAAACATTCCATGTGGAAAATTTGGGTACAAACCTGGCCACGCTCACTCCAGGGACACTCAGTTGCCCACTCTGGATGCTTTGCTTCACTCTTTCACCCCTGACTTTGATACCTTCCAGCCATAATTATCTGCAGAACTGGGCTAGGAGGTCTGCCTAGCAAGCCACAGATCAGTGAAGATTCTTCATTCTCTCTCCAGTGCCCCTAATCTCTCTATGTTGAGCTTTTGGGTTGGAGAGCCAGCAGGAAACATGGATGCCCAGGCAGCTGAAAGGCACCACGTCACTTACCTGGAGTTTCAAGCAGGACAAGCAGGAAGCAGAAGGCCAGGGAACCATGGCACCTCACAAGCATCCTAGAATGCTGAGTGAGGGCAGAGTGGTGCTCTTGCTCCCTCCTATGTTGTCTCCTTCCTTGGTCCGAGAAAAATGCAGGGTGCGGCAATCAAGAGTGTGCCCTCTCACTTCTCACCTCTGAACTCTGGCTCTACTGCTTCTCCCCCACACCTGAATTTTCAGTTCCTGGCTAGTTTCTTCCCAACAACTCTGAACCCCTCCAAGGGCCTCTAAAGATACCCAGCTGTTCTGAGTTAAGCACAGACTAGGAAATCTAGACAAGGACTCTTTCTCTCTGCCTTCCCCTACCTCCGCCCAGGCTCCCAGTTCCCTGATAACCTTTGATGGAGGGTGAGCTGGTTGGGGTCCTCCGGTGCCTCTCCCTGCAAATGGCAACACTACAGGTGCCGCTCAGCTCTGAGGAGCTCCCAACTTTCTGCTGGAAAAAGTTGAGAGAAGGCAGCACAGAGTGTCCGTAGGGAGGAAGTTCAGACAGCCTGTCTCAAGACAGGGAAGGGGGGTGGGACATGCCTGAGGGGAACCTGGGGGAAGGAAGGCTTCCTGTTAAGTCAGAGGAGACTAGTGCAGCCAGCAGGGAGGGAGTACAGAATTGAGTGAGGGCCCTAGATATGAAAGCTGCTCTGAGCTAGGGAGCGAGCAAGACATGGGGTGATGTTTCCCTTCTCTCCTATGCAGAACTCACTAGACCCTCCCCCAGTATGACTTTCCTTTGACTGATAAGTGGGGCCTGATCCCGAGGAGTGTGGGGGCTTCTTTCATGAAGGACAAGAAACACAGACTTCATCTAGAGTATGCTACAAAGGAGAGTTCTGGAGCTAGGTGGGCGTCAGCCTTCAGAGTCAGACGCTGCTGAGGTTGCTTGGAGGCTGAATTACTGAAATACAAATTTTTAGAGTGCTAGGAAGTGTGAGGAAGATGGGTGTGGGAACTACAATTAAGTAGAGAACTTGTGTTACAATGGACGAAACTGAGGTTCATAGTGGTCATTCACCTTTCCCTAGGTTAATACAGAGGCACAGAGTGAATGCTGTAATGTGGAAGCCATATTTTTCTTAACTTTTCATTCGCCTCTTTTCTCCATGAAGGCAGAGACTTGGGGTACATATGGAAAAAGAAGTAGAGTGAAATATCCACAAAACCTTCTGGGGAAAGAGGGTTAAGCCCGAGCTGACACTGTAATTGAATTGCCCTCTGCCTATCCTCCCAGGAAAACTGGAAAGAAAATCTAGGGGACCCCTTTAGTGTCCTCTCCCCCATCCTCACACCTCCACTGACCCCAGTTAGATTGATAGGATCAGAATTCTACTTCCCTCACCTTATTCCTTTTCCACAGGCTGCTGTCCAATAGAAACTAAAGCAGAGGAAGAATAAATAACTGACCCTACATCATATAGCTAGGAAGTGGTGAGACCCAGATGCATACTCAGATATGTTTGATGCCAGACCCCTAATTCAAAACCATTAGATTATGCATGTAAAAATGCTTCACTAATGTAAGGGAGTAATAAAATCAGAAGCCCTTCCAGGGATTTCCAATCTAACCCTCCACTTTGTACACATCTGTAGAAACAAAAGTACAGAGAATGAAAATGACATATCCAAGATCACAATGTTCACTCTCAAGACTAGAGCCTAGATACCAGGGTCTTTTTCATTTTAACATGCTTCACTTTCCATCATTGGCCCTCATAAAGGAAATAGTTGGACAGTAATCAATTCACTGGGAACCATTTTACGAATTTCCATTTTGGTGGTTACACTAGAAAGTGGTGGACACAAAGGGATTGGCTGAGAAGTAGGTGGTAAAGTTAGGAAGAACTTCAAAGAGAGCAGTCTTTTTATTATGTGCTCAACTTAGAGAAAACCTACAAGCAAAGTAGAACCCACCAGCAATCTCTTCCCCTCTGAGGGAAACTTTGTGATGGTATAAGAAAAGCCCAGGCTAAATTAGCTGCCTTTGCTCTCTAGTTTCTTGTCCCCAGCTCCCAAGATGTCTGTCTTACTTGTGGAATTATAAGAAATTAAATAATTGGTGTTGTAATTGCAGCTCAGCAGTAGAGAGCTTGCCTACCACATGTGAGGTACTGGGTTCAATTCTCAGCACCACATATAAATAAGTAAATAAAATAAAGGTCTATAAACAACTAAAATATTTTAAAAGAAAGAAATTAAATAATTGATCATAAAAAGTGAATAAATAAATGTGGTATGAGAATAAATGTAAAGCTATGACAGGCCCAAATGACATCTCTAGGAGATCCAAATAGCTATCCCAGGACCAAGAAGAACCTTGTCTTTAACCCCAAGAGATGTCCTAGGCTATGACTGTAAAAAGGAATTTCAAGATGGCACTCAAAGTAGGGAAAATTTGGAAGGTTGGTGCCATAGAGATCATGATAAAACTCATGCAGTTGAACTGTTTTAAGCTCTTGGCCATCAAGAAGAAAGCAAATAGTGAAGTATTTCTGTAACAATAACCATTTTTAAATTGAAAATCTCAGTGTTCAGTTGTCCAATGACCCTTCTAATTTTGAGTAACAGCCCTTTATTTAAAAAAATCTTTCCTGAGCAACTCCTAATTTCCAATACTAGTCCTAGTTATTACTCTAATGATCTAGAGATGAACATGATACAGTGTTTACCCTGGAGATGTCATACAGTAGAAGATATAGACATGTAGCAGGTAAAGCTAGTTGTCCAGAATTTGTTCTGCCTTCTTACACAATAATAAAGGTTTAGCATGGCACAAGCATCACAGAATAAAACTACATTTCCCAGTACCTTATGTAGCTTGGGGAGCTGTGTAAACAAGTTTAGGACAAACAGATGTGAACACTGATGCATACAAATATGAAGTCATGCCATAAAAGAAAGAAGTCTGCCTTCCTTTCTTTCCCTCTCTGTCTGGCTGCTGAGCTGTACTGATGAATCATTCAGATGAGAGAAAACCCCTAGAGACGATAGAGCCAAAAGATGAAACAATGAATGTATGGGGAAATTCACCCTACTAGTCCTGGACTGTTTATGGCTAAAGCAGGGTTTCATAACAGTGTCTTTATTGATATTTATGTTGGATATTTATTTGTTGTGGATTGTAAGCTATTCATTATCATTGCAGACCTCTAACCACTAAAGGTTAGTAGAACTTCCACCCTTCATTCCCTCATCTCCCTTTCTCCCATCCTGACTTGTGACCTTAAATCATCCCTGATTGATAACCACTGGCCTAGAGATATATAGAGATATAAGATATATATTCAACTTCTTTCTTATTTAAGCAAGTTTTAAGTTTGGCTACTGAACCCATGTCCAAACTACTACAACCTTATAAATGTATCATGATAAGACAATATGGTGGGTGGCACATTCTTCTTTGAAATTACAGGTCTGGTTCTTTCTGCACAACTGAGGCAGTACAGATACTCCCCCTTAAGACCCTGATTTCTTGCAATCATGCCAGAAAGATTTCAGATGTGTCACTCAGAGTAGCAGGCATGAATTTATTAGAAGGGATAAGAAAGAAAAAAAGGGGACACTCTCAAGGGGGGAAATGGTTCCTCTCAGAGAAGAGAGAAACAACATGCCTCTACTGCCATCCAGTTTTTTGGGGGGTCCCATAGAAATTTCTAGAGACATCTATCCAGGTCCACCTCTTGACTTTTGACTGACAGAAGGATAACATGATACATTCAAGTCCCCACTGCCATGACAACTCTAGGTCACTTTAGCCCATTCTAACCAGTTCTAATTAGAACCTGTTCTTAAAGATTATGTGGTTACAGCTGGGTACGGTAGCACATGTCTATAATCCCAGCAGTGCATGCCTGTAATACTAATGGCTCAGGAGGCGGCTGAGGCAGGAGACTCCCAGTTTCAAACCCAGCCTCAGCAATGTAGTGAGGCTGTAAGCAACGTAGTAAAACCCTGTCTATAAATAAAAAATAAAAAGGGTTGTGGATGTGGCTTAGTGGTTAAGCACCCCTAAATTCAATCCCCAGTACAAAAAAAAAATACAAGTACAGGGTTAGGAAGAATTATCTTTGTCTTTCTGAGTTCTGGAATCTGGATCTGGTCTGTGTAAGAATCATAAAATCTCCCACTTCAGGGTAACGTGTTTTCTTCTTATCATATGCATTTAAGACCTTCATTTCTTTTGTAGATAATAGGTAGTTTGCTGAGGATGTAACATATCTTGTCAAATTAAGCCAGGCAGGGTTACAGGTAAATCAGTTTTGAAAAGAGAAAACAGAGTTGGGTTTGTGGCTCAGTGGTACAGCTCTTGTCTAGACATGTGAGGTACTAGGATTGATCCTCAGCACTACATATATATATATATATATATATATATATATATATATATATATATATATATATATAATTAAGTTAAAATAAACAAAGAAAAGAGAAATCATGTGGGGGTCAACACAGTAAGCCCAGTTTAGGAGATTCATTCCCTTAACTTCATGTTTCTACTACCCATGTCTATCTGTTCCCTATCAGAAGGAAGCAAATAAACTAAATATTTTTTTAATATGATAATATTAAAGTAGAGGGATTCATGAAGTGTTGCCTGAGGAAGCAGGCATTTTAAGGCATTTGGGTTGCTATAACTAAATATTGTAAACCAATTGAAAATTTATTGTCCCCTTTCTGGAGGCTGTTAAGTCCAATATTAAATCAACAGCATATTCAGTGTTTGTTGATGACCTATTTGCTCACTCAAAAAATGGTGCCTTCTCTCTGTGACCTCATATAGTGGTCAGGAAACACAACTCTCTGGGTCCTCTTATATAAGGGCAGTAATTCCATTCATAAGTGTGGAATCTAATCCCCTCCCTAATGCCAACACTATCATCTTGTGTTTCAACATTTGCATGATAACAAATGCACAAACCTTCAGATCATTTCATCTGAGAAAGTTTCAAAGTGGACATGGTCTTTGAACTAAGGTTTGAAGACTAAACAGTAAAGAAAAGTTCATCAGGTAAAGAGAAGAGTGAATGCAAAGGCGAAGAAACTTAAATTTCACGACATATCAAGGAAATTTCAGAAGTTGGGAAATAAACAAGTGGTTCTCAACCCTATATTGTTCATTGGAATCACCTGGGGAGATTTAAAATGTATTTATATCTAGAACCCACCCTAAACAAATTATATGAGAGTCTCTGTGTTGGGCTGGGACATTGCTTTTCCTTAAAAACCTAAGTATAAATGAGGTGTGAAGTGAAAAATGGATGGAAATGAAGCTAACATATTAGGATGGAGCCAAACTAGGCAAAAATGGAAATTTTAAAGCAAAAGAACAAACAAAAAAGGGAAAATAATTTTTTAAGGCTGTTCACTCTTGGCACAGTGGAATACAGGGACTAAGGAGACATGATACTTCAGGAGGTTGAAGCAACAATCTAGGTTAAGAGAAGCCATATCAGAGAGTCATTTTTAAGACTGAATCCACATAACTTAGTGAAAAATTAGAAGTATCTAATGACAGGTAGATACTTCAGAGAAATAGTAAAGAATGACTCTGAAGTGTCTAGTGTGGCAGATGACTGATGGTAAAAACATTCACTGAGCTCAGTTTCAGGCAGGTTGAGCTTAGGTGAGCCAAAGAACATCTAACAGAACCCAAATAACATTCCAATTTCACTACAAAATAAAACACATGGCATTAAAAAAGTCCAGGGGTCTGTCTTTATTACTATCTCTGTTACTTCCATGGCATATTCTCTCTCTAACTCTTATTTTACTCATTCAATAATAAATCTACTTCTTTTTAAATTTTATTTGTCCTTTTTAGTAATATATGACCATAGAATCAATTTTGATATAATTATACAAACATGGAATATATCTTATTCTAATTCAGACCCCAGTACCTTTCCTTCCCCTTCCCTTTCCCCACCCCCTGCACCCTTCCCTCTATTTATCTTTCTTCCACTTAACCATAGTTATTTTTTAATCTCTTTAAAGCACCTACTATGTTCCAGGCCCCATTCTTTGGATTTATTATAATACAAAGAAAATCACGATGATTCAGTTTCTCAAAATATTCACAGACTACTAGAGGACATGGTCATATTAAAAAGCAAGGATTTCATACACTAATCCACATTTGTTCAAGTACAGTAAATGCATGAAGTATAGTAAAAATATATTTTATATTGTGGCCCAATACATACATACATTTATATATAATTGAAACAGAAGTTTATAAAATAAAACTTAATGTTTACTACGTACTAAGTACCATGATATTTCCAGTATTATTTTGTTATTTATTTATTTATTTATTTATTTATTTTTGCAGAACTGGGGGTTGAACTCTGGGATAATTTACCTCTGAGATATATCCTTATCCTTTTTTTTTATTTTTTTATTTTGAGGCAAGATTTCACTAAGTTGCTCAGGTTGACCTTGAACTTTCAGTACTCCCGCCTCAGCTTCCTGAGTATTTAGGATTACAGACATGTACCAAAGTTCCTGGCTATTTCCTTTTGTTTTAAGCTGAGCATCAGTCTATTAAATTGATTCATAATCTATAAAATAGTGTCACAACCTACACAGTTCATTAAATAGTATAGATAAATTAATGGTAAGGATAAGATGCAGTCATTACTGAAGAGGAAGGGCTTAATTCTGCTAAATGGAGGCTCCAGAGGGGAAGTTTCATTTTATGAAATTGGAAAGATAAGCAGATAACCAAGCAGCACAAAAGGAATTCTTGGAAAACTCAAGCTCAAAGGTGTAGACATCTCAAAGTATTCTGAACACAGAGAAGTTAGCATTATATTCCTAGAATAACGGGAGTGACAAGAGACGAACAAGAAAATTTAGCCTTGGACCATTTTGTAATTTTCCAGGATTATAGGCTGGGAGTTTAGTCTCAAACAAGGAGGTCAACTTTGAAGTACCAGTTAAAACCAAAAATTTTCATATTTTCTGTTGTTGTTTGGGGGTTTAAACATGCTTGTTGTTGTGACTGCATCATGTTCTCTTAAAGTATTAATTTCGTTGACTTTCTATAGGGCATACATTCTCCAGTTCTCACACTCTTTTTAGCTCATTTCTATCACCTACTTGGTCCCCATGAATATTTGAATTTGCAGACCCCAATAGGCTAATGTACATTTCTTGAAGAGCTTTAATTGAAGAAATGACAATCAAATAGTATTTTTTAATTATAAACTGGTAAGGGGAGAATTAAAAGCAGAAAAAGCAATGGTCCAGTTGTAGATTTTCAAGCAAGAGATAAAGAGGACAAATATGCAGCAGTGCCAATAACTGTGTTAAGAAGCACATCTGGCCAGGTGCATTTTGTTTGTTTGCTGTTTCATTGGACGGTAATTAGTTAATTAGTTCAGTTTGTGTCATATCAACTTTGAGAAGTAATGGGTACAACCCCTTTGTACTTTTTACGTTACCTTGTAAAGTTGAACAATCACATACCCTGTGACTCAGTAACAGTCCTCATAATTAATTAACTCAAATACCTAATGTTCTTAGTTCTATTGTTTGTAATAGCAATGAACAAATAAAAACAACGTAAGGAAAAATTAGAAACAATTTAAATGTCTATCCACTGAAGGGGGAGTAATTAAAGTGATATATTCATTCAAGAGTTTTTTAATATTTATTATTTTTTAGTTGTAGTTGGACACAATACCTTTATTTCGCTTACTTATTTTTATGTGGTGCTGAGGATTGAACCCAGGGTCTCACACGTGAGAGGCGAGTTCTCTACTGCTGAGCCACAACCCCAGCCCCTCATTCAAGAGTTTTGAGAGCCATCCATGGGCTGTATATGGACTATGTCATGCATCACAGACTAATGAATAAGATAATCTGGTATCTAGGAACTTCCAATGGACATTTCCTCTGGTTGACTGCCCAGACACATTGTGAGCCCTATTCATCTCTGACAGGTCCCACACAGCACCATAGACGGGGTGACTGCTAAGCACCATAGACGAGGTGACTGCTAAGATGCCAAATCAATCTGCTGACTGCAAGATGTCACGAAGCAAAACTCCACTCCTGAAACTTTATCCCTGTCTTTGATGCATCCCCTTAAATAAGTAACAGGAGTGATTTTCTAATTGTCTAGCTCTAGCTCCTGTGGGGTCTGGACCATCAGGGGCTCCAACTTTTGAAAATATCTTTCTGACTTTGTCTTTTGTTCTTCATGAATTATTCTAGACTATAATTTCTTAGGTGGTTTACATCCCCCTGAGCAGGAAAAATAACCACCTCAGGAGGTTCTGGCTGCCTCCTCAGTGATGAATGAATTACAGCTACATGCCACAATGACTATTTTGTAATCAATATCATTGCCCATGTTTGTTAGCCTATATACAACCCAAATTTCTCTCCTGTAAGATCTCTGTCCACATAATTCTTTGACATCTCCAAAGGAATCCAATCATATCTTTGTCATTTAATGGCCAGATGACCTTGGGAAGGTTACTTAACCTCTTTATGACTCAATTTCCTCATCTATGACATGACGATTCCTCATCTATGACTCTAAGTCATAGGGTTGCTATGAAGATTAAGTATATATATATACGTGTGTGTGTGTGTATACACATATATAAACTATTTGATTGTCATTTCTTTAATTAAATCTCATATATATAAAGAGATTTAATTAAAGAAATGACAATATATATATTATATATAAAGTTCTTACACAGTACCTAATACAAAAGAAACGGTGAATATTATAAGCTGTTGTCATTAAGTGTTCTCTCACCACCATCCACCCAAACTCTCAAGTTGGAAAACTTAAGTTGGTCCTGGACTCCCATTCTCTTTCTTACCATACTCATCCAGTCCATCAATAAGACATATTAGTTCTACCTCCAAAATGCATCTGAAGTCATCTATTTCTCAGGAATTGCAATAAGAAAGAAAAACATCCAGTGGATATTACATAGATCTTTCACCACTTTACACCACCATAACTTCCCTTTAAAAGATCTTACACATTGGAAGCCCATGCAAGCTTCGACTTAAAGAGAAAACAGTGAATCTTCAAAAAAACTGAAAATAAGTACAACGTGTCAAAATGCATTCTATTATCTTGTATAACTAAGAACAAATTAAAACAATAAAAATTAAAAAATAAAAACTGAAAATAACCTTCAAGATAAACTACAGGCTCCTTTAGCAAAGTGTAAAAGCTCTTTATGACTTGGGCCTTATCTTCACTCAAATTTCATCATGCCCTACCCTCAAGCTTGTACCATGAACTCCATACTTCCCACTGTAGAGTGTTATGAAATTCCTTAGAAGTCTTATGGTGTTTTTGGCCTCAGCACATTTTAATCTACTTGCTTGGTTCCTTCCCATCTCTTCTTCACTTGAGTAACCCCTACAAGTCCTTGTATGACTAATTTGAAGCAACATCTGTTCCATAAAATTCTGGTTTTCCATTCATAAAGCAATTTTACTTGTCTGTCTTCTACTCCCAGAATGAAATTAAGAATGAAATTAAGGCATCTGCAGGTAAATGGATGGAGCTGGAGAATATCATTCTAAGCAAAATAAGCCAATCCCCCAAAACCAAAGGCTCAATGTTTTCTCTGGTATGTGGATGCTAATTCACAATAAGGGTGTAGGGGCTAGGGAAGAATAGAGGTAGTTTAGATTAGGCAGAGGGGAGTGAAGGGAGAGGAAAGAGTATAGAAATAAGAAGGATAGTAGAATGAATAGGACATTACTACCCTACGTGCATATATGATTACATGATCCCTGTGATTCTACATCATCAGAAGAATAAGAAATTATACTCCATTTATGTATGATGTATAAAAATGCAGTCTACTGTCATGTATATTAGAACAAATTTTAAAAAGTGGAAAACTGTTTGGCAGTTTAAACACAGTCTAAACATAGGCTTCCCCTAGGACCTAGCAATTTCACACTTAGGCATACACTCAAAAGGCATGTATAATAATGTCACCTTTATTTTTAAAATGACTCCACTGGAACATATTTTGTGTAACATCCTTATTAATTCTACATATCAAGGATTTTAACAATTAACAAATTTACATTCACCACCATGAATTAATCTTAGAATATGTATCTATTGTCCCACTACCATCCTTTATGAACAATTACTCTTAATTCCCATTACAGCTCCTATTCCTGTTATGAGGACTTTTTGTCTTCATAACTTTGCCTTTTCTGGATATTTCATATAAACACAATCATACAATGTGCAGTCTTGTACATCCAGTTTCTTTTATTGAGAATAAATGTTATTGAGATTTATCTATGCACCCCCCCCAAAAAAGTGACAATTGTTGCTTATGTCTATGAGTTTTGTTTTGCTTTGCTGTGTACATAATGTATATAATGGAAAAAGAAGTTCTAATCTACATCTAGTTTCTCTAGATGTTAAAGAGTTTGCCAGTGTATGGCAAAAACATTTTGTATTAGTAAAAACATTGTGTATGCTTTGTGTTAAGATTCCTAGGAAGGACTGTCTTCTGAAAATTTGAGAATTGTAGCCCACTGGGTTTGTCAAGTGCCGGAATGCTCACATTTTGAAGACATTTTCAAATTAGAATTATTGTTACATGTGTGCAGTTTATCCAGTTTATTCAAGACTGGCATGAACATAGTGGACAAATTGTTTAGAAGTGTCCAATGTATATTAAGTGTGAAAGTACTAAAATATCACTTTGTAAATATCATTTTGCTAAAATTAATATGAAATATTGTCTTTTGGGAATAGAACTGTTAAGCCACCTCTGTGTGCAATATAATACCGTCTGTACTTGTTCAGTGATCTGGAGGAGGGAGGGAAAAATTGCTAAACGTAAGGTTAGTGTGTTCATACATGGACATTTTAAAAACTTTTTGGAATTGTAGACAGAATTCCTTTATTTTATTAATTTTATTTTTATGTGGTCATGAAGATTGAACCCATTGCCTCATGCATGCTAGGCAAGCACTCTGCTGCTGACCTACAGCCCCAGCCCATACTTGGACATTTCTAGACATCAGTTTTCAATAAATTTTGTGCATTTGGTTTTGCTATGTATATACTGAATATAATGGTAAAATGAGTTCCAATTTTGCAACATCTAGTTTCTAGATGTTAGAGAGTTTGCCAGTGTATGAGCAAGTAGTTAGTAAAATTAACATTTTTTACATTTCATGTTGAAATTCATAGGAAAGCTTGTCCTCTGTAAGTGACTTTTAGATATGAATTTGTTCAACCATCTCTAAGCATTACATATGCCTGTACTTGTCCACTGGACAGAAAGTAGAGAGTAGGAAGTGAGAAGAAAAATGTTTGAGGACAAAATGGTCATATTAGAAGATACCTTATGTTATAATCATTGTTATGTGTGTAATTTCATTTACTGTGCTAGTGCATAGTGAACAGGTTGTTATGTGAAACCTCTAGTCCTTCTATATATTTACAAGTTCTTGATCTATTTAAAAGTAGATGTAGTAGAATAAAACTTTTTATAAATGGCTTTTAAAAACTGATGGGAGGGCTGGAGGGTTATGGCTCAGTGGTAGAGGACTCACCTAACACAAGTGAGGCACTGGATTCAATACTCAGCACCACATAAATGAATGAATGAATGAATAAATAAATAAATATAATGTAGGTATAAAAAGGCTGTTGGAAAATACTTTGTTTGGAATTGTGAAACTACCTCTGAACAGAATACTGTCTGCATTTGTTCATTGGATTGAGG
Source organism: Urocitellus parryii (assembly GCF_045843805.1). Taxonomy (NCBI): domain Eukaryota; kingdom Metazoa; phylum Chordata; class Mammalia; order Rodentia; family Sciuridae; genus Urocitellus; species Urocitellus parryii. The sequence goes on from NC_135547.1 coordinate 69,211,445, forward strand.
GAGGTGGGAGGAAAGAAGTTGCAAAAGGTATTTTATTACAGTGTGCAAGAAAATTTCAGCTTACCCATTTCCCTGTAAGATGCATTTCATTTAACTTTGTTCTACTGTATATATTGTGTATACACTGGACAAAGGAGTCCTAATTTTCTAATGTCTAGTCTCTAGATATTAAAGAGGTTGCCAAATTATTACAAAAGAAGAATTAGTAAACTAACACATTTTGTACACTTTCTGCTAAAATTCATAGAAAGTCATCTTCTGAAATGGAATTTTGGAAGTGAAATTATAACATCACATCTGAGTGACACATGTGTCATATCACATGTGACATAGGAGAAAGAAATTAAATAAATGAAATATTTATGTTCATGTCACACCCGCTTTAATATTTACAGAATGTATTTGATTCTAGCATTCTAGGCCAGAATGATCCTACTTAGAAGATACTTTCAGATATAATTATTATTTCATGTGTGTAGCTTATTCAGCACTACTATGTACACAGTGGACAAACTTAAGTCCTTATTTGAAACATCTAGTTTTCCTAGAAGTTTAGAAATATACAAACTACATTAAAGATAGAAGTAGTAAATAAAACATTTTGTAGATAAAAAGTACATATCACTGTCATAAAACACAAGGAAAGGTTGAGGAATTGCTCCAGATAAAATATACTAAAGAAGAATACAGACTAATGGAAACCTGAATTTGATCCTGAATTAGGAAAAAAAATACAACAGACTTTATTTGAAAAATAGGCAGTATAAAATTAGGTATTAATAAAATGCTAATTTCTTGATTCTATAATTGTATTGTGATTACACAAGACAATGTTCTTATCCCTAGAACATATAGAGTAAAATATGTGGGAGAGAATTGTCATTATGTCTCAAACTAAATCTCAAATCACTCAGGAAAAAAAAACAGTTATAGAAAGAGGACAAAAGAATGATTATAGAGACAAAATGAGTATTGTGGTATGGTGGGGCTTAGGAATGTAGCTTTGTGGTAGGGCACTCACCTAGCATGAGTGAGGCCCTGGACTCTATCCCCAGTACTGAAAAAAAAAAAGTGTATGGGTAAATGGTTACAACCAGTAAATTTAGATAATAGGTTCATTGCACTATTCTTACAAATTTTCTGTAGGTTTGAATTTTAAAATAAAGAATGGAAACAGGACATAAATAATCAATTTGAATCCTAGACACAATGAAATAACTGTCTTCTTGTCAAAAAGAAACAAGGCCGAGAAATAGAGGCCAAACAAAGCAATTTACCTTGAATAGATACAAGAGAAGATGAAGGATATTTTCACAGGTGAGATAACATTGTAATTGAACCTTAACATAATGTTCGTTGCATTCCTGGCTGAGGAATGGCCTAAGAAATGGAAGGAAAATAGTCAGCTGAGACTAAAGTCCACATGATTTGCAGTCCCATCTTTAGCCTTGAAGTTGTCTGACAATCTGGCAGATTGCTGTCATTCTATGGACTTCAAAATACCCATCTACAAATGCAATATTTCTAGGAAGAAGGTGAGGAAACTATAAAGCTTCCACGTTTGTTGTGAGTGATTAGTACAGAAATTTTGCTTCTTAAATCTGGCCCTCTGGAACCATAGCTGCTAAAGAACTTTTCTATTTACTTTATCATGTCATGCAAAATTCTTCTTTTCTAAATGTTATACAGTTTTAAAACATAACATGAAAAGAGTAAGGAAGCTAACTTTTCCATGTGCACTGATAGAAGTATTTCTAGAAATTTCACTCGTTTGGGGGGGGGGTCATCTGATGTTTTTAATCCATAGAAGGAAGAGGGATTGAGGCAGGAGGAGCAGTGTTCATGTCACATCTGCTTTAATATTTACAGAATGGGTTTGATTCTAGTATGGACAGTTCATTTTGTTCCAATTATCCTTTTGTTCTCCCAAAATAAACACAGATTAATTAGTTAATTCTCATTTAAAAGGACTTTGGAAATCTAGAAATAGTCATTGCACATCAAATATATGAAAAGTGTTGATGGAGAGCCCAGACATCCTGTGAGCTTGGCCTTAAAATAAAGCTTATTAAAAAAAAAAAAAAAAAAAAAAAAAAAAAACAGGGTATCTGGTCAGGTATATAGCTCAAAATCAAGGTCATCAGGAAATCCCACCCACAAGGGACCAGAGTGATATTCCCTTTGCTTTCTCCTTCCTAGATACTCTTGTAAAACTAACATTGTTTTTAGTTCTTAAACATATGAGCAACCACCATGATACAGTAAATGGCCTCTTTTGTAACACTGTGAACTCCAAGAAGCTTGGGACCATTTTTCTTTTTCTTTATTTCCTAAAATCATATAAGGCCTGTGCTTACTCATAGTATGTTTTGATCAATACATTTTTAAGAATTGAATCTTCTATACATATTTCTAGGAAAGAAAGCTGCCCCAACAACTTAAACTAATAAATATTGTCATACCCCACAATAACTCACATTTCATCAATTCCTTTGTCTCAGCTACCTGCACATTAGTCTGACTGCTTACTATAACCCTTTCAAATGGGAGAAAGAACAAAGCTTCCTACGTTTTTTAGGCTCATCTTTAAACATTCCATGAGGACAGAAATCTTGTTAGTTTTGTTAAATTTTGTTATCTCATACTTCCTGGAATACAGTAGCGCTTAAATAAATATCTGTTGAATAAATGTTCCATATAGGGAAACTGAGCACCAGAGAGAAGGAAGAGTAGGTTGCCTCCCATTCAAGTGTTACATAGTAGGTGATCAATATATAAAACAGAATCTACACTTTTGATCAACTCCCACCATAATTGCAAGTCATGTGTAAATTCATTTTTCTCTTTTTGACACATATTTTGTGAGCATCTGAATGCCTGAAGAGAATAGATAGAAAAACACTAAAGGGGTTAACCCCTTTCCAGGTACTTATAATTCATACAGATTTTTTATTCAATAGGTCTTTGACAAGTCTTTGTAAAGCCTTTAGGAGTTTTGAATTGCTGTTGCTAAAAATATCAGTCCATTGGTATGAAGTATGAAGAATTTTTTTAAGAGAGAGTGAGAGAGGAGAGGAGAGAGAGAGAGAGAGAATTTTTTTTAATATTTATTTTTTAGTTCTCGGCGGACACAACGTCTTTGTTGGTATGTGGTGCTGAGGATCGAACCCGGGCCGCACGCATGCCAGGCGAGCGCGCTACCGCTTGAGCCACATCCCCAGCCCTGAAGTATGAAGAATTTTAAAAATAATCCTATAATACTCATAGTTGGAAGGATGAGGGCAAATAATACACAGTGGAAGAAAAGTAAATAAAATAATTTTAACTCTTAAATTCATCTTGTTCATCTGTCAATGGTTTCTCCTCATCTTTCTAAGTCTTTTCTCCCTCTGTACATCATTTATTTGAATTCAGAGACATATATCTTCTCCATAGCCTGTACCCCACCCTAAATGGTTTCTGTCCCTTTAGTTTGAAGAAGATTAGTGTGGTTTAGCAAAATGAACATAGATTTTGGTATCACATTCAATTTTGACTAGGAGATTCTTGGAAAGATACATAACACTCTGGGCCTCCATCATCTCAGCTGTAAAATTGGAATAATAAGACAAGTCATGATTACTCCTCAGAATATCCTGGGGCTCAAAAGATAAAAGGGATATAAATATCTTTTGCCTAGGGTGATAATAACAATTGCCACAACTATGTGTGATATTTCATGGTTTAGGAAATTGATTATACATCCCATGAATGGAGATTCAGCAATTTTTGGTAAAGGATTCTGACAAAATGGAGAAATAGCAGGTAACTGGCATTCCTTCCTACTCACAGTTTTAGTTCCTAGGAGAAACAAGAAATGGATTTATCTCTGGCCACACTGAATTAATTTGCTGAAAACATCATGAACTTGTTTTCCCAAAGGCTGCAAACACCATGGCCCTTAGGCTTCCATTCACATGTTCCCATCCCCCACCTCCAGCTCCACTCCGTGACAGATGAGCCACCTTGGCCAGGTCCTCTGGGTTTCTCTGTTAACTTGGGGCATTGGTTGGATTCTGAAGATATCCCTGATTACCATGTTGATAAAAGCAACAAGCATGTCTCTACTTCTCTGAGATTTGGATAGGGCCTTTGTTGTTAACTTCCTCCTTGGGGTCCCTATGTCTTAGGAAATTATTCCTTTGTTAGCCAACAACTGGTTACATTTACCAGGTGCCAGGCACTGGAAAAAGTGATTCATATACAATTGTTCACAATCCTAACAACAACTACTCTGTTGTACAGATGAGGAAACTGAGAATAAAAAGGGATAGCACAGAGAATAAAAAGGGATAGAGTCAAGCTTTGAAAGCAAATTTTGAGCCCCTGCACTCTACTGCCTTCCTTGTAGATCAGAGTCTTACATGGAGATGAGTGAGTCTAATTTTAGCCCCCATTTCCACATATATCAAACCCTGTTCCCATTGCCTGTCTAAAGTCCTTAGGAATTAGTCAGTTCCTTTTCCTCTGGGGAGCTGGCACCAATATTTCCTTCCACACACTAGGATTCCTTGGTCAAAATGTATCTGCAGTGTTAACAAGCTCATTGTCTCTAACTGTCCCTTCCTCCCAATCTCCGGGCACGAATTCCTAACTGCCTTTCCCAATTCTATCCAGGTTCACTGAGGACAAAGTTGGCACAGGTGCCATGCACCAGCGCCAACCACATTCTGTTAAATGGCCTTATAAAGTACTTATAAGTGTCTTTGCCCCCTTACTTAGGTAGAAACTCAAATCCCCTAAGGATTCCCACTAAACAATCCATAAGTAAGGGGGGATGCAAATCACAGAGAAAGGAAGTTAACAGTTGATGCAGCCCACATAGCATTAACAAAGGATCTCCAGTAAGGGCAACAAGAGACTAAGGAAAACACAGAGATATTTTTAAGCAAAGCTGGGGCCAGGTGGGACACTGCCCTCTGATGGAGGAACAGTGACCCAGAACTAGCTCAGCATGTTTATTATATAGCATTTCATAATCAGGAAGTTTAACTGCAGAGGCTTTATAAATTGTTTAAGGCTTGTGAGTTATCAAGAGCTTCTTTGGGTACTAAAAAGTTACAAAGCGAGAAACATTTTTTTTTGGAGCTAACCTGCTGTACCCCCCAAAAAAACCCATTGTACTGTAATGTCTGATAACTATTGAGGTCAGAGTGCAGTATTAAGGCTGTTCACATCCTCACCTTTTGGCAAGGAAAGTTTCCCAGGCTTGGTTTTTGCTTACAAGGCAAGATCAGCACATAATAAGGGCTCATTTGCTCTCCACAAACAGTTATTTCACAAAGTAAACACATTTAATCCCCACAATAACCCTATGTGGTAGGAATTATGCCATTTTAATTTTGAGGTACCCACTGCCTGTTACAGGCAAACAAATAAACCCAGGTCACTCAGTGGCAGGACTTGGGGCCCATCTTTAAAATTCAGCATTCTCTGATCATATTATCTAATGTTTCTCCCAAACTCAACATCAACCCATTTAGTTATTCTTTGTGTCATTAGTTTTTATTCTTTTAAAAATGTAACATTTGTTAATCAGGCAGGGTGGCACACGTCTGTAATCTCAGCAGATCTGAAGGCTAAGACAGGAGGATTGGAAGTTCAAAGTCAGCCTAAGCAACTTAGCAAAGCTCAGTCTAAAAATATTTTTAAAAAATGAAAACAGGCTGGGAATGTGGCTCATTGGTTAAGTGCCCTGGGTTCAATCTCTGGAATAATAATAATAATAATAATAATAATAATAGCATTTGCTGTTAGCTAAAATTATCTTGTTTATGTTTTCATGGTCTGTCTTCAACATCAGAATGTAAATTCCATGAAAATACAAATCATAGTGCCTAGAACTAGGTCAGGACCTGTTCAATATGTACTAAAAGAAAGAATGAATGAATGCTGATAACCTCTATATTCCTTCCCTTTCTATTAGAAGGGAAAGCCAACTGTTGCCAGAAGGAAGAAGACTCAGCTTTTTCTGATATATCTATATTCTACCTAAACACTTCCCACAAGGATTTTCAAACACTACCAAATATACTGAAAAAGCGCTAGACTTCAGCTAAGATCTGGAATGGAACTTTAATCACATAATTTATTGAATATTTTAGCTTTCAGTGTTGTTTGCTTGTTAGTTTTGGTATCCAGGATTGAAACCAGGGATACTAACCACTGCACAGCAACATCTCCTTTTTATTTTGAGACAGGGTCTCACTAAGTTGCTTAGGGCATCACAAGTTGCTAAGAGTGGCCTTGGACTTCCAATCCTCTTGCTCAGCCTCCTGAGTTGTGGGGATTACAGGCATGCACCATCTTGCCTGACAACTTTCAGGTCTTAATCTGTCCTGAGCCCTCTCTGACAAACTGTGATGCTAATTGCCATACTTAGCACACAACTTGTTGTGAGGAATACATTTTTTTAAAAGAAGTATGAGAATAACAGAAGTTTTGTATAAGAATGAATGAATCAACCAGATAGGAATAAATCTACCAAAATGCAGTAAAGTTAAACAATATCTTAAAATTTCTATGACTCATCAATTTCTTAGAAAAATATTCTATAGAAACTCTCACAAGGAAGCATGTGAACATCTGTGTTCCTAACAGCAAAACAAGCAAATAAAATAGAAACAACCCAAATGTTTATCAATGGGAGAAGGAATGAATACATTATACAGCATCAAAAATGAATAGAATATTGTTATTTGTATCAGCATGGATGCTCAAGAACATAAACTTGAGTAAGAAAGTAAGCAATAGAATAATAACATTTTACCTGCTATCCATCTGAACCCAAATGAAAAGATAATATTTCAATTTACTTAAGGCATTCCAATTCCTTCCAATTGGATGAAAGGAATTGTGAAGCAATGTAGACTCTTCTTCCCTGGAGATTACAAAATCATAGATGTATTTAATAGAACATGAATGAATAATTTAAAGGGAAGAAGTAAAATGGAAAAGATGGCTTCTATGTGGTTTGTAGGCTCTCAAATTGTGGTTTGCTTTATATAATTCACAGGAACTTCTGACAGTGTTCTCTGCCTATACAGAACTCCATTCCTCCAAAAGACCTATGAATTCTACTTTTCCTGAGGTCCAGGAAAGAGTGCATTGTCTCTGCATGCTAGTGAAAGCCTTTGAACTAAAGAGTTAGTTGACCTGATTGAGTTCATCCATATTTGAGATTGTGTTGAACCTTGCACCTTTTTTGCTTTCAGGAATAAAAAGTTAACGAAAGAGGTTACTTTCTGAGAAAGGTCTCTCTCCTATCTTGCTTGGACAGGGTCAGCCATCTAGACATTTTCCTTGGTGTGTTTTACCTCATCATCATCTCATCTCAACTTCATCTCAAATCAAGTATCCTTTTAATGTTCCCCTTCCATTGTCTCACTGCACTGGGCCCTGGGCTAGAACCAGTTAGGACACTATACCTATTTTAGTCAGCTTTATCAATTCTGTGACCAAAAGACCTGACAAAAACATGATTAGAGGAGGAAAAGATTCTCTGGGAGCTCATGGTTTCAGAGGTATCATTACAAAGAGGGCTATATTCCTCAGAGTTTGAGGTGAAGCAAAATATCATAGGAAAAGAGTGTGATGGAGGGAAGCAGCTCATATGATGATCAGAAAGCAGAAAGAGAGAGAGTCAACTCACTATATACAAAATATAGACCCTAAAGACATGCCCCACCAATGCCCACCTCCTCCAGCCACATGCTATCTGTCTTCAGTTACCTCTCCGTTAATTACCATATTGGAATTAATTCACTGACTGGGTTAAGGCTGTCATAACCCAATCATTTCACCTCTCAATGATCTTTCATTGTCTCACACATGCTCTTTTGGGGACACATCACATTCAAACCATAAGAATACCCATCTCTCACTTAGGACTCAATCTAACAAAAGAGTTTTACCTGTACAATGAAAACCATAGAACACTAAAGAAAGAAATTGAAGAAAACCTTAGAAAATGGATAGATCTCCCACACTCTTGGATAGGCAGAATTAATATTGTCAAAATTGCCATACTACCAAAAGTGTTATAAAGATTTAATATAATTTCTATTAAAATCTCAATGACATTCCTCATAGAACTAGAAAAAGTAATCATGAGTTTCATTTGGAAAAATGAGAGACCAGGAATAGACAAAACATTCCTTAGCAAGAAAAGTGAAGCAGTAGGCATCATAATACCAGACCTTAAACACTACTAAAGACCCATAGTAACAAAAACAGCATGGTATTGGCACCAATGGCCCAGAATAGAAGACACAGAGACAAAGCCAAGTAAATATAGTTATCTCATACTAGACAAAGGTGCCAAAAACATACATTGGAGAAAAGATAGCCTTTTCAACAAACAGTGCTGGAAAAACTGGAAATCTATATGTAACAAAACAAAATTAAAACCCTATCTCTCACCTCATGAAACTCACCATGGATCAAAGAACAGAGACCCTGAGCCTAATAGAAGAAAAAGTAGGACCAAATCTTCACCATGTTGGCTTAAGAACTGCCTTCCTTAAAAAGACTTCTAAAGCACAAAAAGTAAAATCAAGAATCAATAAGTGGGATGGAGTCAAACTAAAAAGCTTCTTCTCAACAAAGGAAACAATAAATAATGTGAAAAAAGAGCCTAGAGAATGGGAGAAAATATTTACCACATGCATCTCAGATAGAGCATTAATCTCCAGATATATAAAGAATTCAAAAAACTCAAACCAAAGAAACAAATATCCCAATCAATAAATGGCTAAGGACTGAACAGATACTTCACAGAAGAAATACAATGTATCAATAAACATGAAAAAATGTTCAACACCTCTAGCAATTAGAGAAATAAAAATCAAAAAACTCAAAGATTTCATCTCACTCCAATCAGAATAGCATTTATCAAGAATACAAGCAAAAATATATGTTGGTGAGGATGTGAGGGAAAAAGTACACTCATATCTTGCTAGTGGGACTGCAAACTGATGCAACCATTATGGAAAGCAGTATGGAGATTCCTCAGAAAACTTGGAATAAAACTATCATTTAACCAAGCTATCCCACTCTTTGTACCCAAAGGACATAAAATCAGCATACTATAGTGATGCAGCTACATAAATGTTTATAGCACCTCAACTCACAATAGATAAAACTATGGAACAAACCTAGATGCCCTTCATCAGATGAATGTACAGAGTTATATGAACCAATGCCCAAAGCCAAAGACCAAATTTCTTGATTTGCAGATGCTAATTCACAATGTTTGGGGGGTATGGAAAAATTAGTTACTTTGTATTGGACAGAAGGGAGTGAAGGAAAGGTAGGGTATATGGGGGTAGGAAGGATAGCAGAATGAATTGGACATTATTACCCTATGTGCATATATGATTACCTTCCCAGTGTGATTCTACATCATGTACAACCAGAAGAATGAGAAGTTATACTCCATTTATGTATGATGTATCAAAATGCATTCTACTGTCATATATAACTAATTAGAACAATTAATAAAAAGAATACCCATTTCTTCAGCTGGTTGTATCCTGTCTCCCTAGTGTTCTATTGTTTACAAAGTGTGATGTCATCACATGTCTTAAACACTCATGTGCTCTAGGAAGAAGGTCAGGGATTATAATCCTTATTTGACAGATTAAGAAACTGAGACACTTGCCTCAAATCGCATAGCTTCCCAATACAGTCAGAATTTTGAAATCTGGGTTTTAACACAATTACAGAGGCCTATAATTTCCCCTCAATATATATTCTGCTATTGTTGATGGTTATAGAATCCTAATATATATCTAGAATAAAGTTATGTTTTCTAGTAATCTTTACATGTAGGTATGACCATGAGTTAATGGGGTGTCAATAAATGCTCCATAAACAGTAGAGAATCACGCTGTTTACTTCATTTCCTTTGTACTACACTGGTTAGAGCCTCAACAGCCATCTGCATATCCATGATGGGTCTAGAAATGAATATTAAAGCAAGAGAATAGAGGAAGTCAAGGACTCTTTAACTGTGGATTACTGCACTAGATTTATATCCATATTTCTTAAATATGAGAAAAAATTATCTTGCTTAAATTGTCATTCTTATGGGTTTTTCCATTGCCGATCCTAACCAATACAAGTGCCCAATTTTAGGCTTATTTTTTTTAGCATATTTGCATTGCTTTGAAGAATCACAGGATTGACCAGGCATAGGGACACCTGCCTATAAATTCAGCTACTCAAGAGGCTGATCCACAAAAAAAATCAGAAGTTCAAGGCTTGCCTCTGATTTAGGAAGGAAGACCCCATCTCTAAATAAACAAATAAGGGCTTGGGGTGTGGCTGAATGGTATAGTATCCCTGGGCTCTCTATCCAATATTATAAAAAATAAAATAAAATAAAATGAATTGCATTGTTGAAAGACCCCTAGGATCTCATCTAATCTGGTAGTTTTCAAATATTTTCTACCCATTTAAATTTTATGCAAAACAGATAAAACAGGAAGTTCATTGGTTAAAACAGGGACAGCGAAACTGGATCCCAGCCCACCTGGTGCCTCCTGGCTGCTCACACAGTGAACCATACTGAAACCCTAAGACTCCAGGGTACAAAACTTTAAAACCAGTCAAGTCTGGTCCCCTATCTCATAGTTACCCCTGACACTAACTCTCTAGATTTGAAGGTATTTGATTTATTTGATTTTGACACTGGGTTCTTTCCAAAATGTTTGCACTTACCCTCAGTCTCTTTTCTCTCCTTTTTTAAAATATATTTTTAGTTGTAGAAGGAGATAGCACATTTATTTATTTATTTATTTATTTTATATGGCGCTGGGGATGGAACCCAGTGGCTCACATATTCTAGGCAAGTGCTTTACCACTGAGCTACAACCCAAGCCCTTCTCTTCTGTTTATATAAGATAAAAATACCTGTATCATCTGGGCGTACCAGATTCACTCTGACCTAGTTTTCTCAGCCAGATATTTAAAGTCATTTTGAATTTCATTTCTGCTTTTATTTTCTACCTCATTCCTCTACATGCTGCCATGTTAAATTATTTTTTCCTAAATAAACAATGCTATTTTGTTCCTCTGGTATTTTGCAAATATAGTTTTCATTTGTCTGCAATTTCCTCTCCTTTCTAGTTATCCCTAAAATCTCCAACTCATCTTTCAAGCCTCAACCCAAATGTCACCACCATGCACAAACCACTTTTACTGTTCATTTACTTGTATAGAAGTTTAGAGTTTTGATATTGTATTAGTTATGGACCCAATAATATATATATTGGGCAACCCATAGAGAGGTAAATAAAGGACTTGTTTCAGGAGTTGGGCAGGGGATAAGAAAGCAACAAGGAATAGTGCAGCATCCTGGGACTAGAAACATTGGGCATGTTTACCCTAGGAAAGGAAAGGAAGTGGTTAGTTTCTGGAATTCAGGAGATGTGTGTATAAAGAGGATCACCTCTTGGGAATTATGAATAAAATGGAGAGAGATATGGGGGAAAATACTGCATTGTCATTTATTTCTTCCAATTTTCTTCTGGTTTTCCCCATTAGTTAGAACTGTGTAGGGACCAAAAAAGACACAGAAAACACTGATCGCTATCTATACTTCTCAGCTTACTGGGGCACAGAGCAAATGGGATAGATGGTACAGTGAATCTGGAGAACAATATGGAAGATATCTACTACAATTGTATCAGGGACCCAAGAATGCCAAATCATGTTGCTCTCCCACTTCTTTTGATTGGTCCCCTTCCATTCTCACAAGATTTTGAACTAGAGATTAAAACAAAACGAGAATGGTAGAAAAAGCACCCTCCCCAAATGAGATCTAGTGAAAACAAAGTTGGAGTTTCCTATTAATGTTTTTCTTTTGCAGGAATATAAATCTTGGGACTAAAATGATGAAGAATGTTACTTCTTTTCCTCCCTCATTATTACAGCTAGAATTTCCACTATTGTATTTATTATTTTAATCTTAAATGGGTGTTGAATTCAAAAATATTTTTTAATTGTAGTTAGACACAATACCTTTATTTTATTTATTTATTTTTATGTGGTGCTGAGGATTGAACCCAGTGCCTTGTGTATGCCAGGCAAGCACTCTATTGATGAGCCACAACCCCAGCCCTGGGTGTTGACTTTTTATCGCTATGTCTTTTCTGTGTCAAATGATATGATTATATGATCTTTTTCTTTTACCCTGATGATATGATGTATTGTATTGACTGATTTTAAATGTTGAAACATAAAAAATAAATGAGTTAATCATATTGTTTAATTCATTTTATATATAGCCAAGTTACCTTTGCTTATATTTGCATTTATTTTAGTGAATCACAGTTATCCATAATATTGGGGTTAATTTTGACATATTCATAAATGCATATAACACAGTTTTCTTCATTTCAATCCCCAATACTATACCTTAACTCCCCTCCTCCATTCCCAATTCCCCTTCTCTACTGGTTTTCCTTCAATTTTCTTATTTATTTTTTAATTTGTACATTATAGTTACATATAAAATTTGAATGCCTTTTGGTATGTTCATAAATACACCAAGTATAATTTGGTCAATTTCATTCCTCTGTTCTCTTTTCCTCCCCTCCTTCCTCTCTCCTTGGTCCCTGGTTTCTAAATTCTGCTGATCACCATTCTATTGTCTGGAGACCACTCCCCATTCTTATTCCTTTTTTTTTTCTCTTTAGCTTCTGCATGTAAAAGAAAAAATTCACTAAATTTTTAATGATTTTATTAGTGCATTATAGTGACACATAACTGTGTGATTCATTTTGACATAATCATACATGCATGGAATATAATTTGATCCATTTCAGGCCTAGTACTTCCTTCTTCCTCCTCATCCCCAATGTACCTTTCTCTACTCTACTGGTCTCCCACAACACATGATATGAGTAAGCACGTGTTTTATATGATTTTAGGAAATGAATAAAGAAAAATGGCCCCAATCTTCTTGGATTTCACAATCTAAAAAGAAAAGAGGCCACTTGTATCATGGTGGTTGCTTACATATATAATACTTTAAATTTATTTATTTTTTTTTTGGTAACCTTTGTAAATGGATTGCTTTCCCAAGTTTTCTCCCAACAAATTTATTGTTGTTGTGTAGAAAATCTACTGTTTTTATGTTGATTTTGTATCCTGCTACTTTACTGAATTCATTTACCAATTGAAATAGTCTTTTGGTAGAACATTTAGGTTTTTCAATGTATACAATCCTACCATATTCAAACTGGGATAATTTGACTTACTCTCTTCATTTTGCATTCCTTTTATTTCTTTATATTACCTAACTGCTATTGCTAAAATGTCTAGCACTATGTAAAATAAAAGCAGTGAAAGTGGAAACTCTTGTCTTGTTGCTAATATTTGAGGAAATTCATTTCATTATTTCTTTCAGTATGATGTTGGAGATGAGTTTGTCACATATACCTTTTTATGTTGGGGGATGCTTCTTATATATGTAATTTTTGTGGGATTTTTGGGAGGGTTTTTATTTTTATAAATTGCTTTTTCTTCATCTATTGATAGAATCACATGATTCTCCCTGGATTCTCTAATGCAATATTTTGGGGATATTTATTTGCATATGTTGAGCCATTCTTACTTTCTTAGAATCAAACCAAATTTATCATAATACATGATCTTTTAAAATTTAACTTTCAAGTATTTTGTTGAAAATTTTTGCAGCTATATTTATCAGGAATATTGTTTTATAATTTTTATTGTGTGTTGTGTGCCCTTATCTGATTTTGGAGCCAGATCCTCATAGAATTCAGTAGGGTTCCCTTTCTTTCAATTCTGTGAAATATTTTAAATATTTGGCATAAAATTCGGCAACATTCAGAAAAGGAATCATGCAGTCTTTGGTGTTTTTTTTTTAAATCATGAGACTTTTTGTTATTTATCATTTCTCTTTGTTGTAATTTATATTTTTGTCTTCTTGGTACAAACTTGGTAGGTCATAGATGTCCAGAAATTTATCGATTTTTTTCTAGATTTCCCAATTCACTAGTATATAGCTTTTAAAAGTAATCCCTAATGATCCTTTGTATTTCTATGGTTTCAGTTGTAATGTCTTCTTTTTCATCTTTAGCTTTATTTTATTTGGAGGGATATCTCTCTCTCTCTCTCTCTCTCTCTCTCTCTCTTTCTCTCATTAGTCTAACAAAAGATTTGCCAATTTTGTTTATCTTTTCAAAAAAGGGTTCTTTGGTTAATTGATGCATTCTACTATTCTTTTAGTCTCTCTATTTATGTCCCTCTTTATTATGTTATTCTTCTACTGATTTGGGGTTTGGTTTGTTCTTTCTTTGCTAGGCCCTTGAGATTCATCATTAGGTTAGTTATTGGAGATTTATTTACTTTTATATAACTCATAGTTACAAATTTCTCTGTTACTACTCTTTTTGCTTCATTCCACAGGTTTTGTTATGTTGTATTTCTGTTTTCATTCATCTCTAGTCATTTTAAAATTTCTCCTCTGACTTCTGCAATGATCCACTGTACATTCAAAATTGTGTTGTTCAGTCTGTGTGGGTGTGTATAATTTCCATAACTAGATTGCTATTGATTTCTAGTTTCATTTCATCATGGCCAGAGAGGATGCAAAATATTATTTCAATTATTAAAAATTGACAACACTTTTTTGTGGCTTAATGTATGCTCTCTTCTAGAAAAAGTTTTATGTGATGGTGGAAAATATTTTCTGTAGGCCTTGAATGAAATACTTTGTAAATGAGAATTATGTCTATTGGATCTGCAGTGACGTTTAACTATAATATTTCTTTTTTATGTTTTGTTAGGATGGTTTCTTCTATTGGTGAGAATGGGATATTAAAGTCACCCACTATTACTATTGGGGTCTTTTTCTCCCTATAGATCTAATACAGGTTGTTCTATAAAATTGGGTGATCTAACATTCAGTGCATGTGGATTTATAATTCTTATACTTTCTTTATGAAATCATCCCTCAGTCATTAAGATGACCTTCTTTGTCTCTTCTTATTGTTTTGTCTTAAGATCTATTTCTTCATATACTTATATGTATAGCTACACTTGTTTATTTTTATATTCCATTTACTTGGAATATTGTCTTCCATCTTGTCACTTTCAGTATATGTATATTTTTACAGGTTAGGTAAGTTTCTTATAGACATTTTACTGTTGGATATTGTTTTTAATTCATTCAGCCATTCGGCGTCTTTAAATTATAAAACTAAGACCTTTACATTAAGATTTATTATTAAAATATATGGACTAGTCCCTGCCTTTGAAAAATATTTCCTTTGGGTTTCAATGAATAATTTTTGGGTTTTGCTCCTATTCCTCTTTGTTATTTGGTGGTTTACTGTATTGACAATGTGATTTTAAAATATTTTTTATTTGAATAGCACCTATTTTATTGGGATTGATTCTTTCATGTGCTTCTATGGTAGTAATTATTTGTCTTCCACTTCTGGGTGCATCTTTTTTAAGGCTGGTCTTGTAGTAATAAATTCCCTTGGTTTATGCTAATCTTGTAAGGTTTTTATTTCCCTCAAATTCTGAAAGACGACTTCACCAGATATGGTAATATTGATTGTCAAGACATGAAATGTATCATTCCATGCCCTCCTTGGCCTTTGTGGTTTCTGCTGAGAAATATGCTGAGTCTAATGTGTTTTCCTCTAAATATGACTTCTACCTTTTATTTTTAAGATTTTAATATTCTTTTTTTCCCCTGTACTTTTGGCAATTTGACAATGATATGTCATATAGAGATTCTTTCTTGATCACATATGTTTGTGATTCTAAAAGCCTCTTGTACTTAGATGCTCATGTCTTTTCCAACATTTGGGAAATTTTTTTTCTATTAATTCATCAAAGAGGTTTTCTATGCCCTTAAAGTTTATTTCCTCTCATTAGGTGTGCAATGTATTAGTTTTCTATCACTGTGATAAAATACTTGAGTAAAACAATTTAAAATATAAAAGATTTATTTTGGTTTAAAATTTCAGTTGGCTAGATCCATTGTTTCTTGGTCTGTGATCAGTACATCATGGTAGAAGGGTGTAACAGAGCTAAGCAACTTACCGCATGAGGGCCAGGAAGGAGAGAAAGAGAGACAGATGA